>NC_140513.1:57814552-58414552 GCF_964339955.1 Pipistrellus hanaki | reverse complement strand
TTTAACATAGTTAAATGGTGTTTTAACTATAAATTGCACCTTAGAGTGACGAGTATTTAAAAACTTACCTGTTCCAAGATACATGCCTTCTGGCAAAATGAAGAAAATATTATTTATATTAAGAGAATCTTTTGTCCTTTTATCTTAAAGATTCTATATTTTTATTTAGTTTTATAAGGATAAGTTATATCTAATAAAACGTAAGAAATGAGGTTATACCACTCACCTTGGTCATAAATAGGCAGGCACTCCTGTACTTCTTAAGCTAAATGAGACACCTTTTTTTCATAATGACTGCTTTTCAATGTTTCAGTGAAGTTAAAAATAGTCACTCTGCGTCTTCTATGGATGGGTAGGTGTCTTCCATACTTTGAATCACTTGATCACTTAATTTTTTTTTTTTTATTTTTTTTTTTTGCAATAGACATTGAAAAGGACAGGGCTATAAGGAGGTACATGAAGTATATTCAATTTAAAAGGTCATTGATTTAGGTCAGAACAATGAGGGAAATAGTAATAAATTCTAAGCCATGTTGAGAAAGTCAAAGTGACTAATTACTGCATACCCTTCTCCATCCAGCCTCACACTTTGTGAAGCAACGTGGTTTAGTACCTTAGTACTACCAAAGCCAATTATCAAAGCCAATTTCATGCATGGGCAGCACTGAGTTTCACCCTCTCTCTTCTTGTTTAAGCCAGAGAAATGTATTCCTAAGCTATCCCAAATTCAAACTTCTAAGTTAGCACAAATATGGCAATCCATATTTTAGAATGTTCCACTATCACTGTAACTCATGTTTCATGAAGCCAACCCAGATATGTAAGCGACAGTTGTTTATTGTGGGCATCTTACCAGTGAAGGCAGAGCGATGTCACAAAGGCAATGAAACATTTCTCCAAAAAGGTTAGTTTAAGAAAAATGATGCTATGGATTGCAAATGTCAAAAATGTTTGGAATTAAAATCTAATTTTATGAAAAAGAAACTAGGAGAACCCCCTTAATACACTTAATATGTCACTCCTACACATAACTGTGCAGAATTAATAGGAAAGAAAAAATAATTTCTCTGATCCTTAATAAAATATATAATTATCTTTTAATAATATAAGAAACATAAAGAACGTAAAGAGGTTTTCAACACAGAATTTGATAGATTTATGATTTTTTTAATTACCTTGATTCCCTTCCAAGAATAAGATAACTACTTGGCAATTTTTAACCACAGAAAATATGTCATTATATTGGGTCGGCAGCTAAGTAATTGCGGGTTTCACACATATATGGCTTCAGTTGAATTTTTAGGTTTGCAGACGTAGTACAAATGTAAAACACATTTTGTTATTTGATAGTTGGCTATTCAGCTGTTAATCAGTAAAAAAAGTTTTTTGATCTGTTTTGTAGTTTTTGTTTGGCATTCGTTGAAAAATGGAAAATCAAAAGGAACATTTTCGTCATATTTTGCTTTTTTATTTCTGCAAAGGGAAAAACGCATCGCAAGCTCATAAAAAGTTATGTGCTGTTTATGGTGACGAAGCCTTAAAAGAACAGCAGTGTCAAAATTGGTTTGCCAAATTTCGTTCTGGTGATTTTTCACTCAAAGATGAAAAACGCTCTGGTCGTCCAGTTGAAGTTGATGACGCCCTAATCAAAGCAATAATCAATTCGGACTGTCACAGTACAACACGTGAGATTGCAGAGAAGCTTCATGTATCACATACATGCATTGAAAATCACTTAAAACAACTTGGCTATGTTCAAAAACTCGATACATGGGTTCCTCACGAACTGAAAGAATCACAGTTAATGCAACGCATTAGCAGCTGCGATTTGCTAAAGAAACGTAATGAAAATGATCCATTTTTAAAACGACTGATAACTGGCAATGAAAAATGGGTTGTTTACAACAATATCAAGCGGAAAAGATCGTGGAGCAGGCCAGGTGAACCAACTCAAACAACATCAAAAGCTGATATTCATCAAAAGAAGGTTTTGTTATCAGTTTGGTGGGATTACAAAGGAATTGTCTACTTTGAACTCTTACCACCCAACCGAACGATCAATTCTGATGCCTACATTGAACAACTAACGAAATTAAACAATGCAGTTGAAGAAAAGCGGCCCGAATTGACAAATCGAAAAGGTGTTGTATTCCATCATGACAATGCAAGGCCACACACATCTTTGGTCACTCGGCAAAAATTAATGGAGCTTGGTTGGGATGTTTTGCCACATCCACCATATAGTCCTGACCTTGCACCATCTGATTACTTTTTGTTTCGATCTTTACAAAACTCCTTGAATGGTAAAAATTTCAATAATGATGATGATGTCAAATCGTACCTGATTCAGTTTTTTGCTAATAAAAACCAGAAGTTTTTTGAACGTGAGATTATGATGCTGCCTGAAAGATGGCAAAAGGTCATTGATCAAAATGGGCAATACATTACAGAATAAAGTTATTTAGTTCCATGAAAAAATTGTCTTTGATTTTCTTTTAAAAATCCGCAATTACTTAGTTGCCTACCCAATAATATAAAAAGAAGATGCTTATGTTTATAGTTTTTCTAGATATAAAATAAAATGATCACTGTATCAAACTTAGACATGAAGGGTTTTTCATGGTTTCTTAAAACACTACATTATACTCAGAGTTTATACAGTATGTTCTAGATTTTGGATATGAAAAATTATGTGGTATATGGTTAGATGATAGGGATGTAAGACATGTTCTTAAAATCTGAGTCAAAAATAACTCCTAGATAGTTAGTGAAACCAAGCCCTGAACATAGGATCATTCTGACACTAAGCATATCCTCTTCCCATTCTACCATACCTCCTAGAATGTCCTGTCTTTCATTCTTTCATTTGCAATTTTTACATTTACAACACCAGGCGAAATACTTCCTCCTTAATGAAGCCTTCTTTTATTCACATGACTGGCACTAATCTTTTCTTCATATAAACCACAACAGTGCCCTGGCCAGTTTTGCTCAATGGTTAGAACACCAGCCCATGGACCAAAGAGTCTTGGGTTTGATTCCAGGTCAAGAGAAGATACCTCCATTGCAGGGTCAATCCCAGGGTGTGAGTATGAGGCAACCAATCCATATGTCTCTCTCTTATCCATGTTTCTCTCTCTCTCTCTCTCTCTCTCTCTCTCTCTCTCTCTCTCTCTCTCTCTCTCTCTCCTCCCCGTGCCCCCACCCCCAGTTTTCCTTCCCTTCTACTTTCTAAAAATCACTGGAAAAAGTATCCTCAGGTGAGGATTGATAAATAAATAAGTAAGTAAATAAATAAATAAATAAATAAATAAATAAATAAATAAATAATTGTTCTATGTCTCCATATCATTCAATAGACTCATAGCTTATTAGTCTTCTACTTTAGTTATTTATTCCTGGTTGGAATGTAATTATGTTTAGGGTATGCTGTTTATCGCGTCTTTACATCAACAGATGAGTTAAAGACTCTGCCTTATCCCTAGTACAAGTTTAATTGGTTTTTTTTGTTTGTTTTTTAAATATATTTTATTGAGTTTTTATAGAGAGGAAGAGAGAGGGATATAGAGAAAAATCAATGTGAGAGAATCATCGATCAGCTGCCTCTTGCACACCCTCTACTGGGATGTGCCCGCAAGCAAGGTACATGCCCTTGACTGGAATCGAACCTGAGACCTTTCAGTCTGCAGGCTGACGCTCTATCCACTGAGCCAAACCGGTTTCGGTGAAGCTAGAATCTTTAACAATGATGTAGTAGCATCCAGATGGCAATAAAAGGTTTGCCATGAAATATATATATAAGCTAAAGTAATAGTTACTTTCCAGTCAAAAACTTTCATTCTTAAAAGTCTACTTTTTCTTTCCTAAGTGAAGCTCATTTTCTCCTAACTGAAATTGGTATTTGTAGAAACTCCTCAGAGTATATATACTTTAAGTTGATTTAAAATGAACAAGAACTCAAATGGTTTACATATTTAATTCAAAATTTTAAAACAGATTATTCCCATGCTTCCAGTAAAAATGTTTTGTCAACTATAATAATCCAGAATTATATCAAATTTTCACCAATCTTTATGGACATTAAAAGAATCTAACCCTCAAGTCCTCCATACTAAGTAGAAAGCTTATAAAACTAAATATTCAAGTCACTTTCAGAGAATATTCTAATACCTAAATTTGTGGCAATGAAATAAATAAATTTGTATACCTGAAATTATACTTAATCTGCTGTATACATTTGATCAGTTCAGTTGTAGAATCTGTATCAGCAGTATAATATAGTACTTTATTTGTAACAATTAGTACCCTTCTGATAATTAGTAAGTCAAGAAAAATAAAAAGAAACATGTATCTGATAACATCGAATTCACCCATGGTTCAAGTTAAACTGCTGTTTTTATAATTTTCAGACCATAAATTGGCTATTTTTAAACTACACAAAAATGATTTTTCATTTATAGGCTCTATCCCAACCTCTACTCTCATGAAATTTTGAAGAGGATTAGTCTTAAATTAATCTTTCAAAGTACTGCTCGAACTAGAATAAGGAATCAGCCAGCATTCACATTTCCCAAAACTCACATAATGACTCACGCCTCCTCTCTGAATCCTCTCTTTGTCATCCACCTGATACACAATAAAGGATAATTCCCCAGGACTTGAATATCTGCTGGAAGTAGCTTATTCAGTCAATTTGAGCAGAATGCAAGCCTTCCGTTTCCTATAGAAAATACACTCCATGGTTTCACACTCTGAAACTAAATGACCTAATGTATTTTATTGAAAAGCAATACAACTGAGCAAGTGATCCGATGGCATTGGACTTAAAATAGATACTCAAGTGTTTATGGCTTCCATATATTGATTATTAGTGCCTGTTCTTTTTAATAGTGAAATTGGGGACTATCTTTCTCAGATGTTGCTAAGATCACTACTTCTTTTATGCACGACGTGGAGTCAAAGATCACAGTCATAGTGAACTGTCAGGCATTTTTTTTCTCTGATGAGATAATTTATGGAAAAACACAGCACATTCTTCATGGGCCCCACTTTCCTGGCAAATCCCTGCACTAGTTCACAGTAATAGGACCATTTCATTATTATTAAGCAAAGAAGAAGCAAAATCCTATTGGTTTATCTTAGCATTTTATTAACTATAAGAGCTTATCATAAAATACAAATCCTGAAATCAGTAATAAAAGCACCTCAGAGAAATTCCATATGCCTAAAACTTTAGAATGTGATATTGGAAAAAAAGAGAATAAGATAGGTTCAGTAGTTGAAAGTGGTAAAGTGACCTCAGCAAGAAAGAAATGAGCTGAGTCCATTTTGGATGTGTATTTCCCCGAGGGGCAGAATTTTAAGTAAGACAAAGGCAGGATAGGATATTGTCAGCCGAGGTTAATATAATACAATCCTAACTTGGGGCGAATGCATGGGTTCTCATAATTTTTCTCATTCCTTGTTGTAGAAAAAAAACAAAATACCTGACTAAAAACTCATATTTCTCCTTTTTATTATTTTAAACCACAGTCTCTTCTGAGATCTCATATGATAACAGATTTTTCTAAAGCTTTTTTACACATTTTCTTGGAAAGGGTAAATACTGTGCTTTTTCCTAAAGGACTCTAATTTTCATTCTGCTTTGGTAGTTTATTAACTAGCCACAGCATTTGATTTGTGCATTTCTATAAGAATAAATGGTTGTTAGCACATATTGTAAAAGAAAAAATGTGAGTAAGCAGCCCAGCTTCTGATGCCTAAGCAGCTGGGGGAGAGGAAACATTTAATGAAGCATCTCCCTCCGGGTCACCCATTTGCATCGCAAGCAAGTCATCGCATAACTGGAGACATTCTCTGCCATCTGGAGACCTCAGTGAGGTGAGTTCTTGTCCTGTTGCCGGGCGCAGGTGCCCAATGAGCCTGATTGAAACTCGGCAGGCTCTCAGGGCAGCCACAGGCTCAAGGACACGGAGAGCAGATAGCCTCTCACACCAACAGGGACCTCTCCAGCGCAGGCCGGGTTCTCTGAGCCCGAGGAGCTGAATGAAAGAAGGATGGATGCGAACTCAGCAGAGGGAAATGTAAAGTTCATGTTACATGGGCATTTAGGTCTCATCACTTGGACCACTTTTAAAGCAACTTCTTTTAATTAGTCCATCTGGATCTTCTTGTGATACTGGGTCATGCCTATCTGTGACAACTGTAGACTTAAAGGAATCCCTCAAACAGTGCAATTGATTCTCAAGAAAGTAGAGTGATAGTTTATGGTCAGATGACTCAACTTCTCTAATATATTTAAACAAAGTTTAAATATTGTATTGAAGTTCAGGGAAAAACAATCCAGCATAAATATACATACAAATAGTATATTTACCATAAAATTCTAATGTTGCTCCATAAACAAATAATGAAAAGTTATTAGAGTATATAGTTATTCTATAAATTGAAAAAATATATACTGCATGGCTTTGAAAATCTATTTCATTTTTAAATATTTGTTCAAAAAATTAGAATAGTTTTTTTCCCCACAACTTTCACCAGGTAAACACAAAGGTCCAAATCAATAAAATTAATTTAACATTTTTCATTGTCCAAAAAGAATCTTTCATTGTTTTCCTTATTCAATGTTTAATAATAAATAACTTATAAGTTATAGTACAGATTTCTCCTGAATTTCAGAAGGGCAGCTGGAATCCAGTGTCTTATTTAACACACGAAGACTAGGCCCATTTTTCCAATACTGAGGTGATGAGATGTGGTCACGGCTATGTTGTGGTTTCCAGTTTGAGATGTTTTAGAAATCACAGTGTATAGCGAGGATATAATTGGATTCAGAAAAGAGCCGATTCACTTATTCATTAAGGTATATTGAAGGAGGTTTTATTTTATAGTGAAATATCTGCAATAGGAGCTGCGTTTTTTACATTTTACAATATCTCCACTGTCTAATCAAAAGATGATTTTCTAAAATGCTACACCTCCCATCTAGATTTATGTAGATTGAATCACCGCTTTAGTTTTACCTTTTTCTTCCTGCAGCTTCTGGACCTGATTACAAATCACTGCTGAGTGACATTCAGAAGATATTGCAAGGGCGTCTCCTCCACCTCTCTTGTCAAGTGTGTTTCAGCAGAAGGATTATTGATGGAGGCCTGAGATGAGATGAAGAGGAATTAGAGCTGTGAGGTACACAACTGCAGAAAGCAAGATGATATTCTGTTCAAATGTTTCCTATTTCAAAGAACTCTCTAGGGTCCCATTTACTCCTGACAAGTACTAACTGTGCTTACAAGTTTTCTTCAACCTGGAGACTTGCTCAAATTAAGAAAGTAGTTTGAGTTTAAAAAGAAAGCTGCATCAGAATTTGAAAGTTGTAGAACAAAACCTGAAAAAAAATTCACCAGACAATAAGATCTAGCTCCTGTGCTTTAATCTGAAAAACAAAAACAAAAACAAAAAAACTATGAAATAACTGGGTTTTGCTTAATACAAAATGTTTATTCCATCTTGTCATAAGCCAGGACCCAAAGATTCCAATGGATTCTTCACTGATGACCATAAATATCAGCACTGAGAAAGCAGGAGTACATTTCTGTCCATCTTCCCAGAACAACTCATTCCTTCGTATTACCACTACTAGTATACTATTCTATTTTTTCCTAAGTACTAATTGCATTATTTCCAAAAATATCTTTTCCAGATTACTAGTTCAAAAGGATGTCTCCTTTAACAGTTTTTTTTGTGTTTTTTTTTTACTGAATTTATTGAAACGACATTGCTTAATAAAATTACATAGGTTTCAAGTGTACAATTCTATAATACATCAACTGTTTATTATATTGTATGCTCAGTACCCAAAGCCAAGTCTCTTTCTGGTCACCATTTATCCCCCTTTACCCTGTTCTACCTCCCCCCAACTCCAATTTCCTTCTGATAATCATCATACTGTTGTATCTATCTATGAAATTTTGTGGGGTGTGTTTTTTTCTTCTCTCAATCTCAATCTCATCACTTTCTTCACTCATCCCTCCAACCCCTATCCCCTATGGCTGCTATCAGTTTGTTCTCTTTATCTATGAGTATGTTTCTATTTTGTTAGTTTGTTTTATTAATTAAATTCCACATATAAGTGAAATCACATTATATTTGAATTCCTCCGACTTATTTTACTTAGTATAAGAAGTTCATTCATGGTCTAACATTAAAGGTAAGATTCCCCCCCTTTTTTATGGCCCAGTAGTATTCCATTGTGTAAATGTACCACAGCTTTTGTATCCACTCATCTACTGATGGCATTTAGGCTCTTTCCAGATCTTGGCTATTGTAAATAACTCTGCAATGAACATATACCCAACCAGAACCAACCATTCCATGCAGAGTCCTCAATCCACATGGCCATCTTAATCTCTTTTACCCTGATGAACCTTGTTGGCTTCAACCTGACCACTCCCTGAGACCCCGTTCCACTACTACAAAGATTGCTAGGCCCAGCAGCTGGTCTTGGTGTATCCTGAGACTATTGCTTAGTGGCCTCCATCCTGGCACTTATACCAAGTTTGAATCTGTGAGCACCACTGGTGAACAACATTCGCCTCTACCTCTTGACTTTCTGAGAACCTAGTCATGCAACTCACGTACTGCCATGTGCTCTCTCAGTGACTGAGCACAAAAGGCAGCCAACAAGCAGAGGCACATCATGGGGGATCTCAGCCTTTCTGACCTTCCCCAGGCTTGGTCCTGGTAGTAGCTGGCCTCAGTATGCAGCTTGGTTCCTTCCACACACACTCAGGCTCAGCAAAGGAAGTCACAAGCTATAGAATGCTTTTTTATCTCCCAACATGTAGCCCAGAGAAAGCCACAGGCAGCATTTGACCTTGACCTGCACCTAAGTCCCTTCTAAAAGACCCCAGAACCGACATACCTAATGGTAGGTCTTCAGACAACATTAGAGAACAACCTAATCAGCTCCACAAGCAGCACGCCCAAAGGGACATCTTGGCAGTCACCTGAATGTGCTGCACCAAATTCTGCCTTGTGAGGTCATTCCCCTCACTGCAGCTCATACACTGTGGTCAGAATTGATTATCACAGTCAGGCAGCCTGAGTGTCAATCCTCCCCATGGATGGGCCAATAGCAACCAAGACTCAACTACAACAGATGGGTCTCATAACCCACACAAGGGACATTCCTGGAGCACTGAGCTCAGGTGATCAGGGAGAATGCACCACTGAGCCCATAGGACACCTGCTACATCAGGCCACCATTCCAAGACTGGGAGGCACAGCACATCTACCTAACACACAGAAACAAATACAGAGGCAGCCACCCTCCCGTATCCTGGATGGCAGGGCCAGGCTGCTTAGATCAGTTGAGTTATGCAGTGGGGTGGGCTTAATGTGGGCTGGGGGCTAGGGTGGTGGAACTTGAGGCACAATGGATTGGACCTTCTAGCTGGGCATGTCATTCACAGGTACCTTCATCTTCTCCACTTCCACCTCAGAACAAACTGAGAATGAAAGATATATACAGACTAAAAGTAAAGGTATGGAAAAGAATATTTCATGGAAATGAAACAAAAAACTGGGGTAGCAAAACTTATAAAAGACCAAACAGATTTCAAATGAAAGAAGGACACTACATAATAATAAAGGGAGCAATCCAACCAGAGGATATAACCCTTGTAAATATTTATGCACCCAACACAGGAGCACCTAAATATATACCATAAAGCAAATGTTGATTAACATAAATAGAGGTCAACAGTAATAACGTTGTAGTAGAGGATCTTAACATTCTATTGGCATCAATGGAAAGACACTACAGACAGAAAATGTAAAAGAACACAGTGCCTTTCAATAACACATGGTAAGATGGATTTAATTGATATCTTCAGAGCATTTCACTCCAAAACAGCAGAATATATATTTTTTTTCAAGAGCACATGGATCATTTTCTAGGATAGGCCACCTGTTAGAACACAAAACAAGTCTCAATACATTTAAGAAGACTGGAAATTATATCAAGCATCTTCTTTAATGACAGTAATATAAAACTAGATATCAATGACAAATACAAAAAACTGAAAACACACAAACACATGAAGGCTAACTAATAATGTGCTAAACAATGAAAGGGTTAACAAGATCAAGGAAGAAATCAAAAGATAACCTTGAAACAAATGAAACAATTGAAAGATACTTGAAACAAATGAAAATAAGAACACAACAATCCAAAAATCTATGGGACACAGCAAAAACTGCCCTAAGAAGGAAATTCATATCATTGCAAGCCTACCTCAAAGAACAAGAGAAATCTCAAATAAACAATCTAACTTTAAACTTAAAGGAACTAGAAAAAGGACAATAAACAAACCCCAAAGTGAGCAGAATAAAGAAAATAATAAAGGTCAAAGCAGAAATAAACTAAATAGAGTAAAAAACAAAAGGCCAATAAAACCAAGAGCTAGATCTTTGAAAAGATAAACAAAATTGACAAACCTTAAACAAAACTCTCCGGGAAAAAAAGACAGAACCCAAATAAAGTCAGAAATGAAAGAGAAGTGACTGACACCACAGAAATACAAAGGATTGTAAGAAACCATTATGAACCATATGCCAACAAATTGGACAATTTAGATGAAATTGACAAATTTGTAGTAACATGCAATGTTCCAAAATTGAATCAGGAAGAATCAGAAAATTTGTATAGACCAATTACAACTAATGAAATTAATGAAATAATAAATAAATAATAATAATAAAAAAAAACTCCCAACAAACGAAAGTCCTAGACTGGGTGGCTTCACAAGTGAATTTTTCCAAACTTTCAAAGAAGAAATAATACCTGTCCTTCTCAAACTATTCCTAAAAATTCAAGAGGAGAGAAACCTCCAAGACCATTCTATGTGGTCTGTATTATCCTAATTCCAAAACTATATGAAGACACTATAAAGAAAGAAAATTTCAGGCCAATATCATTGATGAACCTGGATGCTAAAATCCTCTCCCAAAATATTAGCAAACTGGATTCAGCAATTCATTTTAAATCACCATACACCATGATCAAGTAGGATTTATTCCGGGGACGCATGTTTTTGTGACATTTACAAATTAATAAATGTGATACACCACATAAACAAAATGAAGAATAAAAATTACATAATCATATCAAGAGATGCAGAAAAAGAATTTGATAAAATGCAGCACCCATTTATGATAAAAATCTTCAGCAAGGTTAGAATAGAGGGCTTATATGAAAACCCACAGCCAACAATTATACTCAATGGGGAAAAAACAAACAAAAACTAAAGGTGTTTCTCTTTTACAATCAGGAAAAAGTCAGGGATGTTAACTTTCACCACTCATATTCAATATGGTTTTGAACACCCTAGCCACAGCAATTAGACAAGAAGAAATAAAAGACATCTAAATTGAAATAGGATTTTTTAAAATTTCTTGATAAAGAATGCCAGTGTTGAAACTAAGGAATCATTGACCTATTCCCTAATTATTTGGTTTTTTAAACTAGAGAACTTCTCAGAGGTTTTCATATGATAATATATATTGTGAATATATATTTGGGATATAATATTCAGCATTTCCAAACTTGACAATGGAAGCTTTTTTCTTTTTCTTTCATGAAATGCCTTTGACTATTATCCTAAGGAGTGCATATAACAAATCTGTAGGTTTGGGGTTGCCATTATTATCATAAAAAGTCACTGGCTGTTTTCCCAAAGACCAACATCACCAGTTATTTCACTTTGTGAGAAATACACAGCAGATAAAGAAATACTGTCTTCGGGACTGTAATTTTATCCCTGCCTTTCCACACTGGCACTCTCCACTAGTCAGTCACATTAGCAGGCTCACTCTCAGGGAAGGTAATCACAGCATATTCATATAATCACAGATATTCATGCTGTCTGCTCATCCCCACGGTCTCCTGAAAATATACCCTACACAGGAGAAGTAACATCCTTTTCTATTTTATAATGATTTCTCTTACTTTTGTTTGCAACGTACTACTACCATGCTAAAAGATTATTACTTATATCCCATAAATGTTCCTGCTTTTTCTCAGTAGTTACCTTTCATAAAATGACCAGAGAACTTTTGCCAAATTCTGTTTTACTGGGGAAAAACTCTCACTGATTCTCTCTCTCTCTCTCTCTCTCTCTCTCTCTCTCTCTCTCTCTCTCTCTCTCTCTCTCTTTTATAGGCTATTTTGCTACTTTTTTTTAATTTAAAAAACAAGATTGAGAATTAAAATGTCACCCTGACCAGGTAGCTCAACTGATAGCTCGATTTGGTCCTGTACACCAAGAAGTTTGCAGGTTTGATTCCCAGTCAGGTCACATACCTAGGTTGCTGGTTCAATCCCCGGTTGGGGTAGGTACAGTAAGCAACTGATCTCTCTCTCTCTTTCTCTCTCTCTCTCTCTCTCTCTCTCTCTCTCTCTCTCTCTCTCTCTCTCTCTCTCTCTCCCCCCCCCCCCCCCGCTTTCCTCTCCCTAAAATCAACAGAAACATATCCTTGGGTGAGGATTAAAAGTATGTATTATACATATAACCCATTTGGAAATAAGAATTTGTTTCTACAGAATGTGTGTGACATTCATTTGCTTGGGAAATGGAACCATCCCTGAAGTGGCTGACATGGTACTTACTTGTCACTTTGAACGCACTTAGGATTTTTTGATGCCCCCTCTTAATGAGTACCTGCTCTATGCAAGAGATATTGCTCAGTACTTTATACATGTCATCTCAATTTATCCTTGGAACACTCCATATGGAGGTTATGAACCTCATCTTATAGATGGGAAAAACTAGTATCAGAGAAAATAAGCTCACCACCAAAAGTCCCAGTTATTAAGTGATGAGCTGAGCTTTGAACCTATATCTGCAGATGTTTAGATCTCTGATCTTCCCAGGATACCACTCAGACATCTAAGTCACAATTTCTAACAACCCCTTAGTAAAGTAATGATCACATATTGTCATAGCATTGATCAGAAATGGAAGAATCTTTCCCAATCCAGCCAAAAGTGACATTCTTCACATCTTCTTCAAAAAAGCAAAGTATTGCTCCAGCCAGGAGGCTCAGTTGGTTGGAGCATTGTCTCATACACCAAAAGGTTGTGGGTTCGACTCCCAGTCAAAGCACATACTATTCCCTAGTAATTTGGCTTTTGTGAGTTCAATCCCCAGTCGAGCTCATGCAGGAGGCAAATAAACAGTCAATGTTTCTCTCTTTCTTCCTGTTCTGTCTCTCCCCCGCTGCCACCCCATTAATAAAAACAGCCCTACCTACAATAGTTTGGCTCAGTGGATAGAGAGTTAGCCCTGGGACTGAAGGGTCCTGGATTTGATTCTGGTCAAGGACACATGTATCTTGGTTGCAGGCTCCATCCCCAGCCCTGGTCCAAGTGCAGGGAGACAACCAATTGATGTGTCTCTCTCACATAGATGTTTCTCTCTATCTCTGCCCCTATCTTCCACTCTCTCTAAAATTCAATGGAAAAATATCCTCAGGTGAGGATTAACAAAAAAATAAAATAAAATAAAATAAAATAAAATAAAATAAAATAAAATAAAATAAAATAAAATAAAAACATATCTTCAGGTGAGAAATTAAAAAAAAAAAAAAAAGCAAGGAATTTAAATGTCTGTGAAACTGGGCTAGAAGTTCTGGATAAAGAGAATGAAATGAAACAGTCCCCAAGATGAGCTGAATTGGAGTGACATCCATTAGGTCTTAGAGACTTTACACTCAGCTTATTTTAGAGCCAACTGAGCTACACTGCCTCTTATAGGATATTTAGATGGCACTATCTTGCTATAAATGAAGTACAGTATGTCCTTATAAAAGCATCAAAGTCTTTATATGAGGACTGCTCCTACAGACCCTGATTAATAAACCTTGGCTGTGACATGAAATGCAAAAGAACTGGTGTGACAGAAATGTCCTTTAGTAAGTCAAGGTGCTAAGGCAGGTTGGACAGTATCAGTGTTAACAATTAGGCACAAGTGAAAGGTCATGAGAGACAGTAAAGCAGCTGAGGCCACTATGGCAAGAATTTATGAAATTACTTTCTCTTTGAAAAAAACAAAGGGACAAACACTGTTACCAAATATAGAATATCTTGGCTGTATGATGCCTTGCTCTGTTTCTCTGATTCACTCCACTTGCACATCAAGGCCATGGTATAGTCTGAGAACGAATTAGACAACATCTGAATACTTGAGGATCCCTTGAGAGACATCACGAAGCTTTTGCTAATCAGAATAAAAGAAGATGGAAACTGAAATTAACATTTATTAAATACCCACGGTGAGCCAGAAACTCTATAGGCATTTTGATCATGCTTTTGCATTAATCCTCCTAATGCTATAAAGGAGGAGTGCTGCCAATGAGAATCACTAATGAAGTGATGCCCTGCCTCCCGAAATCTCTCACCGTGTCTGAAGTTCAGCCTGGGTTTAATCTGAGATTTGCTGGCTCCAAAGACCATGCTAATTTCGCCACTCAATCTGCCACCTTCCCGTGGGTTATTTTCACTGCCCTGACCATTCTGTAGAATCAGAAAATACTTTAAAAGCCAGAGAAAGCCAGAGAGATTTCCTAGGTAACACTTCAATTTACACATGAGAAAATTTAGACCCTCCGAGGGTTTATAATTTAACCCAAATTAAAAGCTCCATGGTGTCAGAAGGAGGAATTAAACTCCAGTTTCTTTTGCATTTTTACTATTTCCCACTAGTTTCCTTGCTGTCTTTTTAAATGATGGTTAAAATCAAACTTAGCACATCTTACAAATCCAGAGGATGCTGTTCATAGTGCAGTAAGCATCCCAGGTAAACCCTTTATCTCTTGGCTTATGCTTTTTAAAAAATATATTTTATTGATTTTTTTACAGAGAGGAAGAGAGAGGGATAGAGAGTTAGAAACATCGATGAGAGAGAAACATCAATCAGCTGCTTCCTGCACATCTCCGACTGGGGATGTGCCCACAACCAATGTACATGCCCTTGACAGGAATTGAACCTGGGACCTTTCAGTCCGCAGGCTGACTCTCTACCACTGAGCCAAACTGGTTTTGGCTATACATTTGTTTTTAATAAAATTATAGTAAAATATTCCTCTTTAAATAGCTAAAATGATAAGGATGTGTAAAAGCAATCAAAATCAGTACTATTGTATGCATAAGATCCCATCTAAGGTCATGGGGTATCCAATAATCTTCCCTCAGTCTAAACTTGACTTGACATACTCTTGGTCATCTTTCAAAATCCTATTTGGTGTATCACTGCTTCCAGGGGCATTGCTGAGAAACACTTCACCATAGCTCCCCCTTCAAAGTTAATCCCTTCCTCCTTGTTACCTCAGCATTGTATTCATAATTCAATTATACTACTTACTGAAGAGCAGGGCAATTTATTTTGGGTGCATCTAACTCTCACTGTTAGATTGCACACAGCGAATGTATCTCACCCATCTCTGTAGACTCAGAACCTAATGTATAATAGCATTTGGATATACGGCGCTCAGTAGATGTGTGTTGAAATGACCGTAAGTGGATAGAACTGGCCTCATTGAGTTGAATTTATTTAAATTTAATTGGCAGCTGTTACCATTTTATCAAGCTGGTTACATTACCAACATCTTTTTTTTATTTTTATTGCAGCATTTTATTTATTTATTTTTTTTTAAATCAATCTTTATTGTTCATATTATTACAAAGGTTCCTCATTTCTTCCCCCCTCCACCAGGTTCCCACCACACCCTCCACCCCCTCACCATCCCCCATTGTCCTCATCCATAGGTGCACAGTTTATGTTCAGTCTCTTCCTCCCTCCCTTTCCCCGATAGTGAATCCCTTTTCAGATAGTAAATCAGTTACTTAGCATTTTCTCATATCAATAATACCTCCACATGCCCAATGATACACTTCACACAAAAGACACTTCCAAATAGGTCAACCAGCCTCATCCAGGCCCCACCCAAGGCACTCACAGATCAACACCCCAGCGCTATACTAACTCAACACATCCAGATCTAAGCCTTCATCACTTGATTCAGCAGACCCTCAAGTTCCCGCAAAAGTTTCCAGCCATGTCTGAGAGGCAGCCGTGGGGCAGGGGCAGGCGAGGAGCGAGCTGTTCCGGGCCTGGCTGCTCCGGGCCTGGCCTCTGTTGCTCTGGTTCGTTCCACAACCAGCTGCTCCGGGTCTGGTCACTGCCACTCCCGACCTAGTTGCTCTAGACTTGACTGCTGCTGCTCCGGGCCCGGCCGCTCCGGGCCTGGCCGCTCCCAGCCTGGCAGCTGCTGCTCCGGGCCTAGCCGCACCAGACCCAACATTACCAACATCTTAGTCATTTCCAGGATGGCTTAGTTAATAAAACACTTTTGGGTTAAGTTTTTAGAAGTACTTTCCAGGGAGGGGGGATCACCGATTTCTGTGTCTGATGTCAGGAATGGACTGGTGAAGAGCAGGATGAGAGGGGCCCCACAACCTATAGCAGGGGTCTCACACTGCTATAGGTTGTTTGCTCAGACAAGAACTTGGGGTTCTCTTCACACTGGCCTAGCACTTTAACTGGATTACCATAGGTAAGTACGAGAAGCACAGTGAGGCACAGGAGCAGAAAAGGAGACATGCCGCACCTCTAAATATAACACAAGAGAAAAAGTCTGAGGTTCCAAAGAAAGCAACGTAGAGGAACTCCTTACTGTGGTCTCTCTCTGGGTATACTGCCAAACATTCTTGTCAAACATCTTCATGAAATTATTCTAAAATTGGTTTTAATAAATTTGATGATTTTTGTTTCAAAATCTAAGAGTTTTTAAAGATACATTTCTTAGTTAAAATCTGTAAGTTGTCTAGCTATCCCATAGGAAGGTTTTGTAAGTTTCTGATGGTTACGAGGGTCAAACTAAATGGCAAGAGGGACTCATGCTACATAGATTCAATGCAAATACTCCATGGAGAGATGCCATAGTGACATATTGCATAAAGAAATAGAACATGTAATCAACCCTAGTGAAGCAGAGAGGATATAAAGTTAGACAAAAATAAACCTGGAATCTTGAATGTTCATAGTATAGAAATGAGGATGGAGATGATCTTCATAAGGCTATAGGAGAGGAAATGCACTGCAACAATATCCAAGGCTACAAAGACAAACTAATGGCCTCCTTTTCCAGTGTTACTATGAGGTCAATGGAGGGTTGATAGCTGTGCTGGAGATAACCACCTTGTAAATGTGATAGGCCTCTTCAGAAGGACATTATTCCTTGCAGAAGCAAAATTCTAGCACCATGGATCATTCAAATCTTATAGGTAATCAATGGATAGATAAAACTTGATTTCAAATCTGGAATTTTAGTAAGTCAGGGAGATATCTCAGTGAGTCTTTTGTTTGTTTTTAATCCTCACCTGAAAATATTTTTCCCATTGATTTTTTTTAGACAGAGTGAAAAGAAGGAGAGAGAGAGAGAGAGAGAGAGAGAGAGAGAGAGAGAGAGAGAGAGAGAGATTGGAGAGAAACATCAATTGGTTGCCTCCCACTCCCACCTTGACTGGGGCCAGGGATAGAACCTACAACTGAGGTATGTGCCCTTAACAGGAATCAAACCCACAACACTTTGGTCCATAAACCAACACTCAAACCACTGAGGAAACCAGCCAGGATTCAGTCAGTGTCAACAGAAGACTGGAATTACTAAGTTGTATTTTATAAAACTTAATAATTTCTGAAACATATATAAATATTTAAGACTTTCTGCGACATAGAAGTAATACCTAGATATATTTGATCAAAACATGTTCTTTGACTATAAACTTCAAAAGTATTCTTGAATGGTGTTAAAAAAAAAAAAAGCTACTTTTGTTAACATTATTAATTTTTTTTTCAATTACAATTACTTTTATGTCTTAAATTTATGGCAGCCAGGTGATTACAAAGATCAGGAGATGAAGTACCCAATGTCAATATAAGTTATTTTCAGAATCAAATTCAAGGAAGGGATAAATAGCTTTAGTTTTATGCTGTAGTCTCAATATTAAAGCTATGTACATACATGTCAGTGCTTTTATACAGAAAGTAAAAAAGAAAACCAGCAAATGGCTGATACTCCCTACTCCTAAAAAAAAAAAAAAAAAAAAAAAAAAAAAAAAAAAAAAAAGCCTTAATACCCTGTAAATGTACAATATTAAGAAGAAAAATATAAAAGTCCAGTCCAGGAGGTTTAATGATTTGAGAGGGGGGAAAAGAATGAAATACAGTATGTGACTTTGCCTTTTTTTCAAATATGCAATTATGAGGTCAAAGTAGGGAAAATTAAGAAATAGAAATTGTTTCACTGAGTTGCAGCTTGTAGCAAGGGCTAGAGGAGATGCAACTCGAAATACAGATTTGGGAAGATATCTACATAGAGGTGATAGTTGAAGGCAAGAGAGAAGATGAGAACTCCAAGGGTGAGATCTGACAGAAATGGCCTTTGATTTTCAGACCAAAGAAGAGTGAGAAGCGAAGCACACAGATTTATAATGAAATGCTGGAGCCTCTATTTTTCACAATGGCAGGGGGCACAGAAAGAGCTTCATTAGGCAGCTGATTTCCTCTTTATCCCTACTGAGCCAGGATGCTGCGCTGGTTCTCCTTCTGATGATTGTTCCTACATAGCTTTTCAGCTACACCAGGCTCCTGAGTCAGAGAAAGTGTGTACCACAGTCAGACACCCCATGAAATGGGGCGATAATGACTGGGGGAGAAGGGAAATGCTAAGCCACCTGCTAGAACACTCATGTTGTAGGCAATCCATACTTCCGGTGTCTCTAGTCTATTTTTGTCAGATGCCTAAGATTTGGAATATTCTCTTTTTTAAAATCAATCAGACTTTTTGAAAAATGGCTGGAAATTCAAATATTTTTTCATTTTGTCTTTTTCTGCTTATCAGCATCCTTCCTTGAACTCGACCAAGAAAATCATCACACATACAGAGTTTTTATTTTTTGTTAAAACAGAAGTATCAGTATATGTCTTGTGTTATGTTATAAATACAAATACAGACACATATACCGACATGTATCACTACATCCTTCCCAGCTATCCTGCCCACTACTAATAAAAAAGAAGCCAGATACCATTTGCCCTTTCTATGGTTATAAATTCAGAACTTATTCTTTTATTTAATAAATACATTTGTATGTCATTGTTGCTGGGTGCATGAAAAAGAAAAAAAAAAAAAAAACCAGGGTGCCCCTACCATCATGGAACTTATATTCAGAGAATATATCTTTTCCCTAAAGACAGTAGATTGTGACAAAAAAAAAAAAAAAAAAACCAACCTTAAAACTGAAACAAAGGAAAGGATGGAAAAGGGGGACAAAACAAAATTTATTGCATTTCCATATGGAAAGAAAGCAACACAATACTCTTTAAAATAGTGCTGCTATTTCAGATCATTGTGTTCAGTTTAGCAGCAGCATCTTACCTAATAATAGGCAAACATAAATTGACCTTACCTCTGTTATGCCCACAGCCAATCATAGTGAGTATGCAAATTAGAAGGCCAAAGATGGCGGCTGCCCAGCTGCCAGGTTCCAGGGTGGGGCAGGACATCTGCTATGAGAGGGAGGGCAGGGGATGGGGGAATGGCAAAGGGATCAACAGGAGCGCAGGGCCACAGCAAAGACAAGACTGAAGACTCCAGAGTCTGCAGTGAAGATGAAGATGGCAAATTCCAGCCTGAGTCTGCAGGAAGACAAAGAAAGCAGACTCTGGCCCTAGCGAAGGCCTGGGTACTGGGTGCCAGAGGAAAACCAGTGTTGGAAGCCAAGGGAAGGAAGGCCTAAGCGTGAATCTCTTCATACAACGGGCCTCTAGTGTGATTACAATCCTCTAATTCTCTGATCAGACGTCTAATAATTGAGTAGATGTATGTCAATAAGCCCCTAAAAATATGGACAGGTTACACTATAATAAGTCATAAAGATCCAAGCAGCACTGGAAACATTAATCTGTTCCTTCATCCAGCAGACACATCAGCTGCCTTACAGGCTGCAGGCATGCTCCTTGTTCTGGAGACTCAGCACTGAACAGCACCCTGTTGTCCTGAAGCCTAAAGCTTAGAATTTGAGCTCAA
The DNA here is from genome assembly GCF_964339955.1 of Pipistrellus hanaki. Lineage (NCBI taxonomy): Eukaryota > Metazoa > Chordata > Mammalia > Chiroptera > Vespertilionidae > Pipistrellus > Pipistrellus hanaki. The sequence goes on along the minus strand of NC_140513.1, from coordinate 58,394,401 downwards.
GAGCCCAACACTGCCCATCTGCAAATTGTCTTTGGGAGACAACAGAACCAGCCTGACCATTAGCCTCCCTAAGTGACATCACTTTCATCCCCTCTCTGTTGTGTGTTTTTTGTTTGTTTGTTTGTTTGTTTGTTTGTTTGTTTTTCATATCTCCCGATAAAGCAGAATCATAGAATGCTAGAATTGAAAGGTATGTCAGAGTTTCTCTAGATTAGAGATGTATGAACTAGGGCCAGAGGTCTTAATTAACATCCAAAGGTTATTCAGCAAATTATGATAATGACAAGACATTAGAAAAATAGTCCTTGTGTGTATATTTGTATGTGTACATGGGTGTGCTGGGGTATATGTAAAGACCATGTTGGCTCAAAAAGAAAGGCCCACACACACACACCTTAAACACTGTTTTCTGAATTTTTTCCAGTAATAAACTTGCTATCTTACTGTTCAGAGCATTTCTCATTTATCAGTAAATTCTCCTTTGAGCTCTTAAACTTGGCAAACATTGAAAATCCTGTAAAAATTTTTTAATCCCTTGATGTCCCTTCAATAAGTTAATTAAGATAACTCACTTTCTCCCACATTTCCCATAATCCAGAAAATTAGAATGCAATGTAATTTTAAAACTCAATAAAAAAAAAATCCTTTGACTTTCTCTTTTACGATTGCCTGTTTTAGATCATCTGAAAAATACAAAGCAAACTTCAACACAGACATGTTAATGTTATATCCTGACTGCATTTAAGATAACCTAATCATAGTCATTATATTAATACAAAGATAGTGAGAAGCCCCATGTTTGATCTCTAACAACATGAGGTCATCAGCGCATAAGGGAATCATGCATTCCTGGTCATTAATCTTAATTTCAGAAATTACATTTGAAGATTTAATTCCCTCTTACTATGTCTAGACAGGCAATGAGGAATAATCTTTCCAGCTTTAATTGCATTTATTCCAATGACTTCATAAAAGACAATTCTAGTTACTATTTGCAAAAGAGGAAAAAGATCATATGTAATCCTCATTATCACATTACAGTTCTCAGTAACGTCAAGCGCTGGACCTCCACAGGAGACTTAAAAGAAATATAAAACAAAGTTTCTAACCTTAATAAAAATCATGATATTCATCAAGAAATTATTGATCATCTGCTGCTTACAAAGGAATGCAAAGCAAGGTTCCCTCCAGCAGCTTCCCTTCTGTTTAATGATGGAAGAAGGCTCATTACTTTGCTAGAGCTGCCTTAGCAAAATACAGCAGCACAGGTGTCTTAGACAACAGGAATTTGTTTCTCACAGTTCTGGAGGCTAGAAGTCCAAGATCAAGGTGTCAGCAGGTTTGTTTTTTAACTGAGGCCTCTCTCCTTGGCTTCCAGTGGTCCCCTTCTCTCAGTGTGCTCGTAAGGTCTTTCTTCTGTGGGCACACATCCCTGCTGTCTCCCATGTGCCAAATTTCCCCTCTCTACAAGCACACAAGTCAGATAGACTTCATTTTAACTTAATTACCTCCTTGAAGTCCCTATCTCCAAATAAGGTCACATTCTGAAATCCTGACAATTAGAGCTTCAACATCTGAATTTTGGTGGCAGGCACAATTCACCCTATAACCCAAGGTATTGTGTGCTAAGCATACTATGTTATAGTCGCTCATGGTAAGATACTGGCTGATTTACTAGGAATGCTCTGCACCAGGTATCATAACAGGAAGGAAGGGGAGAATTCTTACTGACTAGCCACTGTGTGATAGTACCTGTGCTAGAGACTTCCCAGGCGTTATCGTGCATGAAGTACAAGGAAATCACAGTCCAATCAGTTATCTCCATTTTATAAGTGAGGAAACTGAGGCTCGGAGAGAGGAAAAGACTCCCCTGTGCAAAGCTGCTGGGATATGGCAGGGCCATGTTAAGAAATTAGGTTTGTCATCAACACTCACCTGCCTACAACAGAATATGTGTCCTCCTTGGTATTAGTCCCGGTTCATGCACTAGTTGTTGTTAGACACCTCATATAACTGACCTGGAAATCAACTTCCTAATCAACAAAATAGCCTCTTCATCTATCAATGTTTTATAATTTTCTATTATATTTTTCCTCACTGTAAAAGTAATATAACCCATTATAAGCACTTTGGGATTCGGGAAAAAAAAGGGGTAGGATGAACAAAATGCAGTATGCCACTCTAATAAAAACACCATAAATAGTTTGGCAACTTTACTTTCTAGTGCCATCTTCCCGAATATAGGAAGGTAGAGTTTCCTTCTTGCCTCACACATTTTTTTGAGAAAAGCAAGTGGCCATATCCTTATGGGACCCAGACCATGTGAGCAAAGCAGCAGGAGAAGAGAAACAAAGAGAACAATTGCATTTCGTGAGGCCCCTTCATCTTAGTATCTGGAAAGTTTGTTAGCCGTGGGAATGCGTGGATGAGGTGGGACTGACATGCGTCATTGACACACATGCACATGCCACCTTCATGAAAAACAAACGGGACGGAACCTGAGGGCCACAGGAAAGAGAAGCCTGTCCCTGAAAGAAGAGCTGAAGGGCAAAGACAAAGGTACATTAAGGGAGGGAGAGAGGTGAGCCGCCCAGACAGAAGAGACTCCTTGATCTCCATCCAAATGGACTCATAATGGACCTCAAAGTGACTTGAGGAAAAAACCACGAGTGGTATTGCACACCATTTTCTGGCCACTGTGTGTGTGTGTGTTCGATCACCTAAGACTTTCCAGTAATGGACTGCATGCCCTTCCAAAAATTAAGGGCATGGCAAAGTGATTATATATCCTGTAGACTAGATATAGGCATAGATAGATACATACATATTAAACAGAGAAGTGTGTGTACAAATTTGTGCCCTGTCTCTGCTTCTATCATTTAATAACTCATAAGCATATTAAATATCATTATGTATTCTTCATAACCTCAATTTTAATGTCTGCATAATATCCAATTGAATAAAAATATCAACCAGTTTACTTAGTCATTATTCTATTTTTGGACCTTTGAAGTATTTGCATTTTGTGTGCTGGTGTAGCGGTGTGCCCAGTGAAGCAGACTATAATCGTTAAGAGAGAAAAATGTCTATAAAGATGCTAGCAGTTCCTTCATGAAGGTATCAGTTATCTTAGAGAGATCCTTGGCTTGGAGAGAGTAGAATGATGATACTTTGGTTTACAATATAAAACAGTAAACATCTACCCAAGATTATAGCAAATTTTCAAAATACATGTTTAGGACTTAAAATACAAGTGGAATTAGGCAAATCTCCTCTCCCACAAGGCCAGGTGCTCGAAAACTTTGCAATGGGCTGACGAGTCTTCTAAAAGAACTATCCCCAGGGATGTTTAATGCCAGTGGGATCTGCCTAAAGGCAGAAAAGTGCCCATGCCCCCTGAGAACACCCATAGAAAAATCACGTGATATTCTGGCAAATGGACCCTACCACAAGCTCCAAGGTGTTGAAAGGAAGGGCAGTTTTTATGGCATTTGGCCGATACTGGACCCACTCCTGTTGCCCCCTGAACCTAGGAGCTGGGTGTGTGACTGGATGAGCTGGCCACTAAGAACTGTAACATCTGGGGCCAACATCCAATGTGATGTGAAGTAATCGTATTATAGGAAAACGTATCTTCTCTCCCTTCACACAAAGAAACAATTGCCAAGTTGACAACAGCTCGGTTCCTTGTTTTCCGTGGTGATTCCAGGGGTGTTAAAAACCCTGATTTTGGACTTCATATTTTCAGAAGTAACTCCCTATCACAGTAACAGCCATATCAGCCACAAGGAATGAATCCTTTTATAAGGTGAAGAGATATTTTTCAGTGGCATTAAAATAAATTCTATGGAACAAATAAATATTCCTGATTCCCTAAACTTACCCTGGGAGAAGCATTCTGAGATGAGGGATGTGAATGCTAAAAGGAATCCCGACCTTACTTTGTACTCTCAAACTGGTAAAGCAGGATGCAGCAACGTCACTCTAAAAAACAATGAAACAAGCATGTTCCAAAAGGGTTTGCCAAAAATTTTTAACTCTGCCTTCATGATAAATTCCCAGAAACAGATGAAGGTAAATTACTGCCATTTCTAGATTTCAATTAAAAAAATGTAAAGCCAGATAAGTTGGAAAGATGATAGGTACCAAAGTTCAAAGAAAGAGAACCACTAGGAGTTAAAGAATCAGATGAAACCTGTCTTCATAGAAAATGAGGGATCTGAAATAGATTAAAAAAATAAATAAATAAAATAAAAAGGTGGATTTAGAGTATAGTGAATGCAAATAGTGAGAATGTCTCACTATTCGAGTTTCACTCGAACATTCATTCACTCATACAAGTAATTAGCACTAGTATATGCCAGCGATTGTTCAGGTGGTAGGAAGACAAGGACTCATACTGATTTCAATTAATTAAAAAGTTGGCAAACAAAGAGAACTTCAATTAACTTGTGTGTCCTTTGGTCTTTCCTCTTGCAGGAAAATAGCTAATTTCATTTACATATGGAATTTAGAGGGGCTTAAATCAAACCTCACTTCATTCATTCATCCCATCTAATCATTCACATCGACTGAGCTCCTTCACGGGCCAGGCACTCTGCCGACAGCTGGAGAGAGAAATGAGAGAGATGACGAAGTTCCTTTTCTCACTGTTTGGAGATACATATATATGCAAATGTATAAATATTTCATAGTGGGTTCATAAACCCATAAACTTATGTAGATTATGACATTTAAAAATTCCTCTTCCTTTGTCCAAGAAATCATTAGTTTTTATAGTTCCAATTTCTACATAAAAATTGTTAGGTTTACTTTTTTTTTTTCCCCTTGGGACCCAGTCTTCCAGGATTTTCATTTTAATAAAATTTTAGACAAAATGCTGATCAATATGAATAAACTGCCTAAAGTCAGCTTTGAGAAGGGCTTTCTATTAACTTATATTAGTTGACCCTGAAGGACAGCATATAGACCTTTCTCATTTTAGTACCTAGATTGTTAGAGATGCTTTGTATTGTTTAATGTGCTTACCTTAAGCATTTATGAAAAAAAAAATCTAAAGACTAGCTAAACAGCCCTAACTGGTTTGGCTCAGTGGATAGAGCTTTGGCCTGTGGACTAAAGGGTCCCAGGTTCCAGTCAAGGGCATGTACCTTGGTTGTGGGCACATCCCCAGTGGGAGGTGTGCAGGAGGCAGCTAATCTATGTTTATCTCTCATCGATGTTTCCAACTCTCTATCCCTCTCCCTCTCTGTAAAACATCAATAAAATACATATTTTTTTAAAAAGACAAGCTAAACAGATTGGGTAGTTTTGGGTACTCATATAACTTCTTCCTCCGGAAATTGTGAACACAGTACTTTCCCATCTAGGTTTTGAAAAAGCTTTTCTTTACCTCCACGTTTAGGCACAAGGAAAGGACTAGGTATGCGGTATGCTGCCACTCAGGCCGTGCTGGCCCCAGAGAATAGAAGAGAACTTTTCAAAGAAATGGAAACCATCATAGCAGGCCAAAGAATCACTTTATAACACTGCTACTTCTTAAATAGATCAGAATGTACTACCCAGTATTTCTTGGCCACCTGTCATCATGAAATGTTAGCCTGCTCAAGCACAACTCCCTGACCACAGGAGCCCTGGGCAAAACCGCCACTTATTCTTCTTTGTGCAATCATCAGGCCAACTACAGTCTCTCTACAAGCTTCCTTCTGTCCCTGCGCCTCCTATTTAAAAAAACACAATCGCTTACCTTGAATTCTCTTCTTCAAGTAAGATTTGTACTTGAATAATAATACGTAAGGCCAGGCACCAAGTTTTCGTTATTTCAATTACCTTCAATGTGCCTGGCACACAGCAGGTACTCAATGAATTGATTATTGAATTTGCCCATTATATGCAGATTCTTTGTAATCATATCTTGGGAGAAATCTGACTGAAAATAATTGATTCCTGAAGATCACCTGAACTGATTTAGATCTTAATAGAAGTTTTTTCATGTTTAAAATATATTTTTGAACACCTACATGTGTCAGCAATAAAAAAGTTCTGGAATTCTGATGGCATATCTTTTACTCTAAATGAATAAGCCACCATCTAAGACAAATCCATATGTCCATTTCATTTCTTCCTTCTAAAAAATCTGACCAATACTATAGTCCTTACTATTCATGCTAGTTCAGTAACAAAAACATCATTTAGCCAAGAATTTGCTGTGATACATCTGATAAGGGTTTAACCTCCAAAATGTATAGGGAACTCATACAACTTAACAAAAGGAAGATAAACAATCCAATAAAAAAAAATAGGCAAAGGACATAACTAGACACTTTCTGAAAGCATCCATACAGAAGGCCAAGAGGCCTGTGAAAAAATACTCAAAGTCACTGATCATCCAAGAGATGCAAATCAAAACAACAATGAGGTACCACCTCACACATGTCAGAATGGCTATCGTCAACAAATCAACAAACGACAAGTGCTGGCTAGGATGTGGAGAAAAGGGAACCCTAGTACGCTACTGGTGGGACTGCAGACTGGTGCAGCCACTGTGGAACTAGTATCGAGTTTCCTCAAAAAATTAAAAATGGAACTTCCATTTGACCCAGTAATCCCACTTCTAGGAATATATCCCAAGAAACTAGAAACACCAAACAGAAAGGATATATGCACCTCTATGTTCACAGCAGCACAATTTACCATAGCTAAGAATTGGAAACAGCTTAAGTGCCCATCAGCTGATGAGTGGCTTAAAAACTGTGGTACATCTACACAATGGAATACTATGCTTCTGTAAAAATGAAAGCACTCTTACCATTTGCAACAGCATAGGTGGACCTGGAGAGCATTATGCTAAGCGAAATAAGCCAGTCAGAGAAAGATAAATATCACATGATCTCACTCATCTGTGAAATATAATAAAAAACATAAATTGAGAAACAAAAAACATATCTAGAGACATGGAAACATCAAACAGACCATCAAAACTCAGAGGGAAAGAAGTGGGGGAGAAAGGGAGGAGCAGTAAGAGATCAACCAAAGAACTGGTATACATATAAGTATAACCAATGGACACAGACAATGGGGGGGCTGGTTAAAGCCTGAGCTGGGGGCTGGGGCCAGGGGTGGGCTGGTTGAGAAAAAGGGGACAAATGTAATACTTTCAACAATAAAGAATTTTTAAAAAAAATAAGTTGCTGTGATAAACACAACATTGGACTCCTGATGCTTATGCACAAGTTATTGCTTTTCATTATGAGTCTGAATCCTCCCCTCTGCATGGTTCTCAGGGTGTCTTCTAAACTTTAGGGACTCACCATGAGCATATGTTTCGAGGACTGCTACAAGGTTCTGGAGAAGTGGTACATCCCTTACACTCTGAAAATATTTCACTGCTGTAATCAGAATGAATTAAGAAATGAACCCACGGGGAGAATTACAACTATTCTCTCCTTCTCTCTCAGTGTGGGGAATGAATGTCACTTCCCCCAGACACTTCATTGCATGCTAATTGATCTATTGAGGTAAGTGACAAGCTTCTGGAAGGCCCTCAGAGGAGTAGAATGGCCTTGCCTATTTCTTGGAGGCTCCTGTCATTCTGCTCAAGAAGATCACTGACTCCGGGCTTCAAATACATTTTTTAGCTTGAAAGTAGAATTATAAGTAGCAAACACTTGTTTATAAGCATATTTAAATAGTTTCCATGATTTGCACTTTATTTTTGAATAACATCTTTGATTTTCAAGTAGTGATGTCCTCAGGGCTATAACTGGAAATGACTTATGAACATACACTTGTAGATATTGTAGGGAAAGAAAACGTCCTATTTAATAAAGAGTTAATGTGCTAATTAGACCAAACAGCGAATGACCGTCTGGATTATCTTCTCTCCGGAAAACTGCCTGGACGAAGCTGGGTATATGAGGACTGAGCCCCTCATACATATTTTGTGCATCGGGCCTCTAGTATAGTTATAATAAAAACTGCCCAGTCTATTTATTTTTGGGCCAACCCCTCCCTATGTTAAGGTTCTGCAAAAATAGTTTCACACACTATTTCCATGGGTTTGAAGAAGTTTCCAATATTTTAAACGTGTATTATTTCCATAGAATGTTGTGTATATCCTTAAGCCAGTAATTCTCAATCTTCATTACTATAGCTTTCTAGTAAATTTTAAAATTTGAAAGTATAAGTCTCCCAATTTTGTTATCTTTTTTCAAGATTTTTTTTAGCCATTGTGGGTCATTTGCATTTCCATAAGAATTTCAAGATTAGCTTGTCAAATTCTGCAAAAAATGTCTACCTGAATTTTTGACAGAAATTATGAAGAATCTGTAGATCATTTTGGGGAGTACTGGCATCTTTAAAATAGAAATCTTCCAATCCACAAACAAATAAGATCATTCCATTAATTTAGGTTTCTAAAGTTTGTTTTCAATAGTGTTTTGTAGTTTTCAGGTTACAAGTCTTATTTTCTTTGGTTAAATTTGTGAAATATATAATATGCTACTGTAAATGGCATTTTTAAAATGTTTGGATTGTTCCTTGCTAGTGTATAAAATATAATTTTTAATATTGTTCTTATATTCTGTTACCTTGCTGAATGTATTAGGTCTAACAAAGCTGTGTGTGTGCTTTTGGCAGAGGGAGGATTCTTTGGAAATATATATATATACAATATCATGTAATTTGTAAAGATAGTTATCTCTTTTCCCTTCTTAAAAAAGTGTTTAATTTCAACTTTGAGATTTCAGTATGATGAAAACTGTGTAAAAACTTTAGAAAGGTCACCATTAGAATCTATTTTACAGTACCTTCCAATCCAATCCTTCTCATCCCAGTTCCCACATGTATTATATATATATGTGTGTGTGTGTGTATATATATATATATATATATATATATATATATATATATAGATATATATATTTCTACTACTTTAGAATGTTAGAAATATATATATTTCTACTACTTTAGAATGTTAGCTCAGGAATTCACATCCCCAAATTGGTAGAGCTCAAAGATCTAAGCCCAAGTGACTGCCTCCTTTTAGAATGCATCTAATTTCAATGTGAGTATAAATTAGTTATCTTCCACCTCCAATTGACACAAGCCAATTTGTACTGAGAGGTAAGAGTGGCCAGGCAGAGGGGTGATCGATAGCCTGTTCTACAGGGCCATGGAAATCTGATCCCCAAGGTGCTCAGGGAGCCAAGGAGGGCAAGAAGTTAATGGGGGCAAGATAGCAAATCTACACCATAATTTAATTTGCAAGTTGAAAAACTGTGACTATTTTGCCAAGAAGTCTTTATCCCATTTTCTTCAATAGCAGAAATCCATGATTATCAGTCTTTCATCCCATTTGAATTAAACACACATACAGAACAGAGAGCTAAAACCCAAGGGAGATTTTATTTAAATTTGAGAAATATTTTAGTGGGTTTAATAAAATAAATTATTGTTCCAGAAATGTACTGGCTTTCCATGATAAGAATAAAGTGTTATTTTATTTAAAAATTACCATAACAGAGCCACATCTAGCAATCAGATCAACCTAGACTCAACCAAGGTTCATTCAAATATTTGGAGTAAAGCTTCATGTAATATTGCCAATCTGAGTGCCAGGGATTCAGAGGTACAAGGTAAAAAAGATATACTGTCTAAGCCCTCAATGAGCTCACAGATATAGAGGGGAAGACAAGTCAAAAATATTAGAAACATATTGTATACATGTCTAAATAAGAATACTTACAAATCTATTATCGTTTAATTATAAGAACTAAATATGATAATCCATATAAATTACTGAGCAAAATTTCTGGGATTTGATAATTTAAATAAATACTAGTACCAGATGATTATGACAACTATGATGGTGATGATGATAATGATTATGATATGATGATGTCACATCCCAGGCACACTGAGGACACACAAGGGAGATTAGAAAAGGGTTTGTAAAAGAAAGCTTTCTTATAAAGGGTATAAATCTCAGCTAAATTTTTTAAAAATATATTTTATTGATTTTTACAGCAAGAAAGGGAGAGTTATAGAGAGTTAGAAACATGGATGAGAGAGAAACATCGATCAGCTGCCTCCTGCACACCTCCTACTGGGGATGTGCCCCCAAGGAACATTTCCTTCATCAGAATCAAACCTGGGACCTTTCAGCCCATAGGCTGATGCTCTATCCACTGAGTCAAACTGGTTTTGGCATCAGCTAATTTTTAAAAAAAATATATTTTGTTGATTTTTTACATAGAGGAAGGGAGAGAGATAGAGAGCTAGAAACATCGATGAGAGAGAAACATCGACCAGCTGCCTCTTGCACACCCCCTACCGGGAATGTGCCCCCAACCAACATACATGCCCCTGACCAGAATCGAACCTAGGACCTTTCAGTCCGCAGACCGACGCTCTTACCACTGAGCCAAACCGGATTCGGCGGCATCAGCTAAATTTTAAAAAAGTGGATAATAAAAGTAACTCAATAAGATAAAGGTTAGGGAGGAGATAGATGCCCTCGATAGAAGTTCCAAGGCTTCTCCCTGTCCCCTGAGCAGTTCGGGTACTTTTGAATACGCCCTCCTCAGTCTGGGCACAGCCCTGGACCGCACGTCTAGTACCTGCATCCTCTTTGATGTGATGTCCAGGCAATGCCCAGGCACCTTGAGGGACTCTGCTACATATCTGGACACAGAATCCAATTTACATGAGTCCCTACATTCCCATCCTCTCACATTCTGGTGAGAAACTCTTGCATGATTAATTTATAACATCAAATTGACAAATATCATGTTTCGTTTGGCCTTTTCTATTCATATAAAATCTATTTGTCCTGATATTTGAAAATATATATTTGTCTTTTCCTATTTAAGTAAATGTCATTAAATGTCTTCAAGTCTTACCTGTAGTACATATTGCTCTATTCTATTCTTTCGGAATTTGTACGCTCCAGTATATTGTTAAATAAGTTTATGTTCACTTACTCAGGGATCTTTTATTCTTTATATGTGCTTATATCCTACAAGATATTGTATCCCACAAATTTGTACAAGGTGTTATATATGTAAAAGGAGATAAATTTATTTTCCTCCATGAAAATTAAGTCTACCTTATATTAAAAGGATCATTAAATCCACAAATGCTAAATAAGAAATTCTTAAAATCAGTTAGAAGACTGACATCCAAAAAAGTGTCATGCTCACCCTCTCTCCTGCTCCCCTGCCATCCGGGACTTCCCTCTCTTCCTCCAGAGAAAGCCTGGTAAGTCGCCTCCTCCACAACCTATGTTCTGTTTTTCTGTTTGTTTGTTTTTGTATGTGTGTGTGTGTGTGTGTGTGTTCATGTGTGTGTGTGTGTTCGTGTGTGTGTGTGTGTGTGTGTGTGTGTGTTTTGGGGGTAGCATTTCTAGGCAGACAAGAGACATGCCGCTGACCATGGCTGCACCTATCAGCCTCGGACCACATGGACTCCACCTGACTTGACTATGAAGAAACTGAGGGCTCATCCCACGTCCCCGCACAGAAGCTGGATGTGCTGGGTCTGTGGACTGGGGGCTGGCACGGGGCTTGGGCAGAGGTAACTACTGGAGGACCTCTATGATTTGAGCTCTGTGGCCTTCTACAAAGCCCACAGCCTGATGCTCTGACCTTCTGGCACCCTCCATGAGGCCCCTTAAAAGGCCCCTTCAGCTCACACAAGCTCAAGTGGCTCCTGCTATTGCAACGGTGGTCCCTGTAACTGACTGAGCCTCCCAGACCTGCTCACCTGCCTGAGAATAAACATTTCTGCACCTGGAGAGAGAGGAAGCAGGCTAGAATGCCCAGGCTCACACCCACCTGTGTCCTGGATGGCAGGGCCGGGCTGCTCAGCTCAGTTGACCTATGCAGCAGGGCGAGGCTGGTGTGGGCTAGGGATGGGGACACAGGGGATCATGGACAGAGCACAGGCAGGATGGATGGAACCTTCCAGCTGGGCTTGTCACTCCCAGGAATCTTCATCTCCTCCACTCCTAGCCCCCCACCCCCTCCTTCCTTCCCTGAACTCTCAGCCTCAGGTCTCAACACCCCTGCTTTCTCCATTGAGGCTCAAGGTGGACAAGATGACCTTGGATGTAGGAAACTGCCCCCAGCACCTGAAAATCTTGTTTACATTGGACAAAGAGTCTCCATTTCCAGAGACTTGTTTCTAAATAAATAAATATTTAGGCACATAGATGTTCCCTTTAGCACAATAGTGGGAGTGAAAAATCAGAAATGGACCATATTCCATAGGGAGAGCTTTGGAAATTCTGATGTGGGGACACAGAAAATATCAAAGATGCTGACTGGCAGTTTCTGCCCCTAAGGATACGAGGTTTGGGAAGAGCACAAGCCTAGGAATCCTTCTTGTCTCTCTCATACACACACACACACACACACACACACACACACACACACACACAGGAAAACCTGCAGGCTCCCACACATGTAGGCATGAGCACAGAAACAGTTATACACGCATGCACATGCCGACACTACATGCACACATATGAAAAGCATCCCTGTCAGAGTTCCCCTTCCTAGACATCACTCCAGGAGAAGATAAGAGATTTGTAAGTCCCACCCCAGAGGTGACCATCATGAGTGGCCTGATGAATATCTCTCAGGCTCTGACTCTCTCTTTCTGTCTCATCTCTCTCCATACAGGCGGACTCATTCTCACTCATGAGTGTCTGCCTGTGGAAACCACATGTATGAGGTCTAACAGCTGGGATCCTGGATGTAAACAGTCCATGTATCTCAAGTGAGAGGACCCCTCAGGTCTTCCTTGGCACAAGGAGACCCCTGCAGACCCACGTTAGCAGCTGCTCAGATTTCCGCGTCCGTGTGGACCAGGATTGGCGGATCCCATCCCCTCTCCTTGGACATTCACATTTTCCCCAATTCCTGGCTATTTCACTGTGCACTAATGTTAGCCTCAGAAAATACATCTTTGAAAACTTGTGCAAGAACTTCTGTGGGGTAACCTGTGAGGATGGCGCTGCCAGGTGAAGGGGAGCAGCTGTGGAACTGTGGTGGGTCCAGCACATTCTTTCCCCAGAGCGGGGGCCTTTCCCTTCTCTCCAGGGCACCTGCTGGGGCCTCCAGGCATGGTCGGCACCAAACCAGAAGCATGTCTGTCGATGGGGACAGTGCCCACCCCCCAGTGTTGACAGTGTGTGTGTCCCCATCAGGGAGGTCATGCGTCTCTGACATGTACTGGCATGTGCAGTGCCTCTCGTTGGAAGTACATGTGTTTGCCCTCTGACCCTTTAAAAAACCCCAACTTTCAAGAGTTGGCTGCTCCACAGGGATGTGAGACCTCTCTCTGGCCATCGGTTGTGAGGATTGCTTCCCAGCTTGGGGTTTGACTTTTCAGCTTTCTTCACTTTTCTCCTTTTTGGTCTGGGAAGAGCCTGCCATTGCCTCACTGGCTTATGGCCCTGGGGTCACACTTAGCACAGCGGTCTCTACCCCGAGATGGTTCACGCACTCACTAAAGGGCTGCTTCTCGTACATCTGATCTTTAATCCAGCTGGGATTTCCCGTTCAAATAACCAAAATGCTATTTCACATAAGAACAAACAAAAGTATGTGAGCAGACACAAAAAGGTGCCTATTATAAGATTCCATTTACAGGAAATGTCCAGAATAGGTAGAGGAGCAGAGACAGCGAGCAGATCAGGGGCTTCAGGGGCAGGAGGCGGGGAGGGAGTGCTGTCGGTGAAAGGTGTCCTTGTGGGGTGACAGATCTGTATGAGACATGGTGTGGGTTATTCAGCATCGGGATGTACTTCATGTACTTCATTGTAATAGCATCATTTAAAATGCAAATTACTTCGTTATTACTTAACATGAATCATGCCATTAATAAATGAAGTATAAGAAAAGAAATAAAGAAATAAAAACACAAAAACATCCAAATAGCACATAAAATAAATAAATGCATCACACCATGAAGACAAGAAATAGGTAATAATTACAGAAAATAAGAAAAAAGGGTGGAAGAGTGGGGGTAAAACAAACTCTAGTGGCAGAGAACTCAGATTCCACAAGCAGCTCTGTGTCTGCCCAGGACGCCTCTTCCAGCCAGCTCTGTGTCAGGAACCAGGGCAGGTTCGGGGGAGGGACCTGCAGGTAGGGGTGCTGGGGCCTCAGTTGGGTGAGAGGCTGCACAGGCAGGGCCCTGTCCAGAGCTGCTCACTGGTGGACTTGGGGTGGGGGTCTTTGTCAACTATCTGCTGCTCCTTCATGTCCTGAGTTGAGTTCTGCCATGACAGTGACTGAGAGCCAATCAAGGAGGCCTCAAGCTGTGCCAGGCCCCAATTTCTGCTGCTTCTGCCCCTTGGACCTTCTGTTCCCAGATGAGGCCCAGCCCTGCATCTGCACAGACCTCCACCCAGGGCAAATGAGATGCACCTCCAGGATCAGGATAGACCTCAAGCAGAGGACACCTCCCACGCTCCATATCCAGACAGTTTTGACCTGGGGTGTGAACCTGACAGGCCCACAAGGCTTCTAACTTTGTCCCATCAGCCTCTTCCAGCTGGGGGCAGGCACTTACCATGAGAATCCTTTTACACACACCCCCTCCCCCACACACACACGGGGAGGGGACATGGGCTGTTCAGGTGGGATGAGAGTGGTGTCCTGGCCAGAACAATCCCACCCTGGGCCTTCCTGTGTACCTCCGGCCTCGAGTCAAAAAGGGCCACAGGCTGAACAGCCAATAAGTGAGGTCCTGCTCTCTTGTCTGAGGAGATGCTCAGGGTAGGGAACCCAGGAGTGACCTCACTTCCTGACAATGGAGCCCAACAGAACCTTAAACCCTGGTATCCATGTAGCCACATTTCGAAACAGCCCCTTCCCAGCTCATCTACATCCTACAACACATTCTGCCATTGATGCCCAAGTCCCGAGACTGTGATCACCAAAGAACCAGCAGTAACAGCCTGCTCCGCTGCTGTCGCCTGATGTCACCTGCTGTAGCTGCTGGTTCCAAATGCAGCGCAGATGCCTGTGGCCCTTTTCAAGGTGGGACCCAGAGGTACACAGGGAGGCCCAGGGAGGTTCTGTTTGGGTCAGGCCACCACTCTGATCCCACCTGAGCAGACCCATGTCCCCTCTGAGTGTGTGTGTGTGTGTGTGTGTGTGTGTGTGTGTGTGTGTGTAAGGGGATTCACATAGGGAGGGTCTGGCCCCAAAAATACATAGACATAGGAGGAGTCAAAAGCCTTGCAGGTCTGTCAATCTCCCACTCCAGGTTAAGCCTGACCGGGTGGATGTTAACCTGCCCAAGGTTTACCCCAAGCCTTGGAGGTGCATCTCATTTGCCCTGGGTGGAGGTCTGTGCAGACCCTTCCTCTGGGAGGACAGTGTGAGGGCCCATCGACGTCCACAGATGCCCCCCTTCACCTGGCAGAGCTCATCCTTGGAGGTTCCAAATATTGATCGTGTATTCAGCAGGTGTCAAGTACCGTGCTAGCTGTTGTAGATACATAATAATGAAAAATGCTATCCTAACTTCAAGGATCTTAAGTCCAGGAAAGGAGAAAATATTAAAATCACAATGGTAGTATTACAAATAAATTTTCAAATTATAATAACTGCAATGCAAGACGGCTCTAAAACTGTCTAATCATGGAATCTTGTCTTGATAGGAGGTCAGGAAAAATCTCTACTAATGAAGCATTCTTAAATGTAAGACATAAAAAATGGGAGCTCTTTCAGGCAAATGAAATAACATTAGTGAAGGTCCACAAAATATAAGATACTTTGCATTTGCAAAAAAATTAAAGAAGCTGAAGTTCAATGAGCAGCAAAGAAGGAGGGGTCCAAGTAGAAAGAATGACTGTGGCCAAATCATTCAGGGCTTTATAGATTGCATTAGAAATGTTGTGTTACAGCCTAAAAGTTATACAAAGATTTTGAAGGTATAAGACAGACCTGAAATTGAAAACATCACTCTGCTACCAGAAGCCAAGAATAATTACAAGCTGCAGTAAATAAAATATGAGTGTGTGGTATGTGTGTTTTTCCAAATATGCAAGTAGCTCAATAAAACAAAATTGAGTCCAGAATCTATACTAATAAAAGGGTAATATGCTAGTTAGACTGGGAGCCCTTCCAGACAAAGCCATGGTGGTGGGACCGAGGCAGATCAGGCCAGAAGGGTAGGGCAGTTGGGGGTGAGCAGGCCAGCAGGGGGGCCAGTTGGGGGTGATCAGATGATGTGGGGGGGCAGTTGGGGGTGAGCAGGTGGGCATAGGGGGGACAGTTGGGGGCAATCAGGCCGGCAGGAGGGGCAGTTGGGGGTGAGCAGGCCAGCAGGCAGAGTGTTTAGGGGCAATCAGGCAAGTAAGCAGATGAGCAGTTAGGAGCCAGCAGTCCTGGATTGGGAGAGGGATGTCCAACTGCCAGCAATCTGCACATTCCCCTGAGGGGGCCCAGATTGGAGAGGATGCAGGCCAGGCCAGGACACCCCCCACCCCATGCAAGAATTTCATGCACTGGGCCACTAGTAATTCTTATAATTATGGAAATTTGGAGAATGCTAAAAGATAGAATTTCAAATTCTAGGATAAAGGACAGATTGCTGATTAAGTGTGTTGGAATGATTGACCTTGCAGCTGGGAAAAATTATGACCTACCTCAGTGTATTGATTATACAGCTACTGTAAAAAAAAATAGACCCTAAAATCTCAGTGGCTTAAATCTACAGAAAGAAGTTAATTTCTTGCTCACATACAGTCTAAAATTGATGGGTGACTATCCTCTAAGTGGTGATTCTTGGATTTAGACATTTCCCAAATTACTTCGCCATCTTCAACCCAAGTCCTCCAAGGTCATTTTGGAAGAGGATCTCTTTTGTAAGTTTGTTGTACATTAAGACTGTTAGTGATGGTTATCACTTCTACTCTCATTCCAGTGGCTGCAATTCAATCACATGGCCTCGCACAGCTGCACAGGAAGCTGGGAAATAGAATCTAACTATCTAAATGGCAAGATGATATAGGTGTGGTGAGAGCCAGAAATGTAAGCATAACTTACACCTTCTGCAAAATTAAAATATGTATTAAAATATAATATAAAGAACTATAAAGTGCTAGAAGATAGTTTAAAAGAATATATTTCTCACCTTGATCTGGTAAAGACCTTGTTAGGCAAGAAATGTAATGCAGAAACCACAAAGGAAAAGAACAACAGATTTGCCTGTATCCAAATTTCACATTTTTCTGTCACAAAAGACAGATCTAAAAAAAGTAAGAGGTACCCTTAGAAGAAATATCTGCAAAACATATAAACAGACAAAAATATAATAGCTCTACTGGATAAAGAGACTATATAAATCCTTAAGAAAAATAAACCTTACAAAAATCAACAAGAAAAATAGAGCAAACCTACTAAACCAAGGAACATGTGAAAATATATTCAAGCTCACCATTTCAGGAACAAGAACAGCAAAAGAATAATAATATGATGATGATGATAATTTTATCCAATCAAATAAACTAAAACATGGTTATTAAATAAGCACCACTAACCACGGTTATTAAATATTAGGCACCACTGACTTCTTGGTGGAAATACAAGCTGGTGCAGTTTAAGGAGGGAAATTCTGGGCTATAGGTCAATATTTAAATGGACTTAACAAATCCACTTCCAGGATCCATCCTACGGAAATACACATGTGCATAAAGATACAGATTAGATGGATGGGCAACAGGAAGGGAAGGAGAGAGAGAGAGGACAACAGGAGACTAAGTAAGGAGACTATGGTTATGGTGCTCAATGCAGCACTGTTTGTAATGAAAAAAATTATAAATAGCCTATGTAGACAATGGTTAAAGGAATTATGATACATTCACACTAGAATGAGAGATAGCTGCTAAAATGAATAGGGTAGACTGAAATAAACCCAGGAGAGTGTCCATAAGCCATGCAAGTTAAATAACAATGAAGCTAACCAGGAAGAGGCGGGAATGAGTAGAGATGTAAGTGCACAGGAAAAGCTGAGAATTAACATCAAACATGCAGAGAGGGAGGTATGAATAGGGGTTGAGGATAGGGAGGAAAACAAAGAACATAGAGTGGATATTTGCTTTTTATATATTCTAAATTGTTTTATTTTTTTAAATATATTTTATTGATTTTTTACAGAAAAGAAGGGAGAGGGATAGAGAGCTAGAAACATCAATGAGGGAGAAACATTGACCAGCTACCTCCCACACAGCCCCCACAGGATGTGCCCGCAACCAAGGTACATGCCCTTGACCAGAATTGAACCCGGGACCTTCTAGTCCACAGGCCAACGCTCTATCCACTGAGCCAAACCGGTTCCAGCTGTTTGGTCTTTTAAAGAATATGTGTTTCTCTGAAGTTAAAATAAAAATTTATTGTAGCTGGAAAAAAATGCTAATAAGGATTAATAACTGACTGCTCTGATGGGAGAGCCTTCTGGTAGGTGAAATCTACACACTTATCACCATATTTCTACATCATGGCTTCTGCACAGTTCAGGTAAGAATTCTAATTTTACTTGAGCATAGGGCACGTGGATGCTTGCAAACTTCCCACCCATTCCACAAACACCCACTACCAACATCTCATCTATGTTTGCATAGGGCTATGAAATTAGAACATTTTACCTTGTATTCAAATCATTTATCAACCCACCACTGAACTCACCCATCTAAGTCCTCGCTCCTCATTAAAGAGGATATTAATGAGAAATTTTCTGCACAGATGCAACTGAGAACAAATTGCAACGAAGGGGAGTCATCTCCGACTTTCGCCCTCTCTTCACCTGGTAAATGGTGTGGGAAAGGGAGCCATTTCCATAATTCATAGGCATCCTGTGATGTGCAAGGTTATTTTTGAATTTGTTTCTGCTGTAAGAAAAGACTTCCTTCCTAAAATTAGATTGTGAGTCTGCTTCCAAAGCCACTAATCAAACAGAAGTTGAAGCTACTTAAATAAGGAAGAGAGAATGTTAGAGCCCTACAATCATTAGAAATAGGTCACCAACAGCTTCAATAAAACTTCAGAAAAGGTTCTAATAAAAAAAAAAAAAAGGTATTCTCATTAAGAAGCTGTAAAGTAATCCGGCTATCAAACAGAAAAAATTACATATGCAAAAGCAGCGAAATATAGTCTATAAAGTCATTTAATGAAGCAGAAATTTGTATCTATGCCATATCTAATGCACTTCTTGAAAAACCTTGGCATATTCACTAATTATAAACCATATATTCTACACAGTTATTATGAGCATTATCCAGCAATAGAAGATTTAAAGTTGGTTGTCTCCTGCACTATAGTTAGCAATGAAATACTGGCACATATATGATCTGCTTAAATAGATGAGAAAATAGGAAGGAATTTACTAAGTAGCCCTTTAATTATGCAGAGTTTCCATAATTCTGACACTGAATTCCATGACACCCACAGATTTCCCTATAATCTAGCTGTAAATAGTAATTACAATGTCCATAGTAGAAAAATGCTGTATTTTAGGTGGCAAAACAGTCTCTATTATTTTTCCCCTGTAGTAAGTTATTTGATAACTGTCTAAAACTTTCCCAGCAGGGAGATTTTTATATTATTTGGAAGCTATGTTTTTCTTTACTTTTATAAAAAGTGTAACAATAATTTGTTCAGCCATTTTCAAATTTAAAAGACAATGGAGAAGGAAATTTGCCACTGAACTTTAAGACATTATACTGAGCAGGTCCTCAGTGCATTGCATAATCAGTTCAAGACTATGGATTAACAATCAAAGGAAGCTCAGACACTGACCTACATTAGAGCAACCCTATTCACACATCCAAGAATTCCCTGTCCCCAGAGGACTGAAAACCTCCCGGGTAACCTGCTAGCTAAGCAGCACACACCCCAATAGTATGGCTCTAAGGACCAGGAAAAAGTCATCCTGAAAGAAACTACTACATTAAAGGTGAGAAAAACAGTAAGTCCTACATAACCCAGCCTTCGTTTTCAGATGTAGACAATAGTGCTGCAAGGCAGCAATCACTTAACTAGCTATCATACAGGTTTAAAGCCACATCAGGAATCACATTTGATGAGGCACTGTTTTCATTCCCAGGATGTTCCCAAAATGAATTGAGCTACATCGGAAGCTGAATAAGTTCAAATATCTTGAGCTTTACAACCAAAACTGGCTCCTTTTCCTGTGTTTCCTATCTCAGTGAATAGATTCTCTATCTACTCAACTGGTTGCTCAAGCCAGAAAATGTACCATCTTCTTTTTAAAAATTTACTGATTGATATTGACAGACAGAGAGAGAGAGAGAGAGAGAGAGAGAGAGAGAGAGAGAGAGAAACATCGATTTGCTGTTGCACTTATTCACACATTCATTGGTTGCCTCATATGTCCCCTGACTGAGGATCAAACCATATCCAGACAATTCTCTAACCAACTGAGCAAACAAGCCAGGGCCTAAACATTATCTCCAGAGTTTCCGCTTCTCATTTTAAACACCCAATCACTAGTCTTTCAAATGTCCTCATTCATTCATTTCTCTTCTTTCCCACTGCCACCACCAAAGTTCAGACCACCAATGTCACTTCTCGGGACTCGAGATGAATATAGGAAAGAAGTCATGAGTCTTAGGTCCCCTACTACAGCCTTGTACCTAGTTTTGGCTTCTAATTGTTATTTTTCTTAAAAAGTATCCCAAAATATATAACCTGTGTACCCTACCTAAAACTGTATCTCACCCCTTGCGTAACTGTCTAAATTAATACAAAAGCTGCCAGGACCTTCCAGCTTCCAGGCTGG
Organism: Pipistrellus hanaki; assembly: GCF_964339955.1. NCBI lineage: Eukaryota > Metazoa > Chordata > Mammalia > Chiroptera > Vespertilionidae > Pipistrellus > Pipistrellus hanaki. Next base: position 58,373,584 of record NC_140513.1, on the reverse strand, counting down.
TCCCATTCCAATCTCCACCCAGCACTGCTGATGAAATGCTCTTCCTCAAACACAAGTACGGCCTTGTTCTCCCATTGCTTAACAACCTCCAATCGTGCCATGTTTCTCTTACAATTTAGTCTCAACTCCTTATCATGACTTAAATTTTATGTTGACACAAATGTTATGATCTACACACAACTTCTCCAGCTACTCTCCAGCCCTTAAACCATGTTCTCTGGACATACCGGTACTTCCGATCCTCTCCTCTGGAGAGAGCAGAAACAAGGGTGTGTTTCCTGTTAAATCAGCAGCACTTAGCACTACTGAGTCACTTAGTAGGCATTTCATAAATATTAAATAAAGGAAGGCATGAATGAAAAATGATGCACTCTGCATCCCGGGGGCAAATTCAGGCATAGTGATCCAAAACCCATGAGGGATGAATCTAACAGGAAAAGCATGAACCGATTCCTGGAAATAAACTGCAGTTGAATTTCCATATTTGTGAGCAATTACACTGGGGGGAAAAATTGTGTTGAATCATCTCTTGGGGGAACAGTCATTAAATCCGACTCTAAATTTCTCTCTCCCTTACAAATCTGCATTTCTTCCCAATTTCCTATTGTTTTGAATGTAATAGCTGATATGCCAGATTTTTCCTAGCTGATAATACTCTTTCTACCAAGCAATGAGAATATTACAAAAAGTGTTGAATCCGGGCCCTGAAAATAGATGACCTTTTCCCAAGCTACTATTCTTTATATATTTTTTAAATTTTTATTTTAGTCTTTCACCAATATGTAATGCTTGGGCAAGCTTCAAAGTTTTTCCTTATCCATATTTCCTACAAATAGATTTTTAATTCCTATAGATCAATACTTATTCAGATTACACCTCATGATGCTATAAGCCTTTCAATAACTGATTACAAAACACCACCAACTTTTTTATATTCACTCAATTATGAAACATTCTTTGAACACTTTATGTGTTAGGGAGTTTACTACAAGGTACATAAAAAAATTTTTATTGCACTACAGTTTTTTTTTCATGTAGAGATAGCTATATATATAAAAGCCTAAGTGACTGGCCATTCCAACAGCTGACCATTCCACCAGCCAACCATTAGCTATGATACACACTGACCACCGGGGGAAGACGCTCAATGCAGGAGCTGCCGAACTGCGGTGACTTGGCAGCTGCGGTTCTCAGGTGATACACCCTGAACCAGAGAGAAGGGAGCCCAATTCTGGGGTGTGTCACTCAAGAACTGCCCTCTTGCAATCAGGGACACCTTGGGTGATGTCAGAGAGCTGGTTTTGACCCAATCCCCATAGGCCAGGCTAAGGGACCCCACTGATGCACGAATCTGTGCACCAGGCCTCTAATAATTTAATAATGTTTTATACTGCCCAGTAATTCTCTAGATGCTTTTATATAGTTCCTGCATATTTTGTTGATAAATACTCCAAATATCCAAATGTTATAGATGTATAGATTGAGATAGACTTAAATATTAGGATTGGATTCAGGTAGGTAAATTGGTAGATAATTAAATATTATATCCATACACATTTCTATTAAAATCATTTTCATAAATTAGATTGAATAACTTACAACACACTTTATTTTTAAAAATCCTCACTTGAGGATATTTTTTTCCATTGATTTCCAGAGAGTGGAAAGAAGGGAGGAGAGAGAGAGAGAGAGAAAGAAAGAAAGAGAGAGGGAGGGAGACGCATCAACATTGGAGAGACATATCGATGGCTGCCTCCTGCACATGCCCCTACTGGTGCTGGGGAACCTGCTACTGAGGTATGAGCCTTTGATCGGGGATCAAATGCTTGGCCCCTCACTCTGCATGTCAAGGTTCTAACCACTTAGAGACTGGTCAGGGCACAACACACTTTTTAACCATTGAATTAATGTAGTTTTTTAAAAATGTATTTTATTGATTTTCTACAGAAAGGAAGAGAGAGAGATAGTTAGAAACATTGATAAGAGAGAATCATCGATCAGCTGCCTCTTGCACACACCCTTCCTCCCCCCAACTGGGGATGTGCCCACAACCAAGATACATGCCCTTGACCGGAATCGAACCTGAGGTCTTTCAGTCCGCAGGCCAAAGCTCTATCCACTGAGCCAAATCGGTTTCGGCTCAATGTAGTTTTTAATAGCTCATGGGGCAAGCCTTTCATCCATTACCTGTTGTGTCAATATTTTCTTTTCTATCAATTTGTTGAATTTATTCATGTGACATTATTTAATAAAATTATTTAGGTTTCAAGTGTACAATTCTGTAATACATCATCTGTGTATTGTATTGGGTGTTCACAACCCAAGTCAAGTCTCCTTCCATCACCATTTATCCCCCCTTTTACCCACTCTACCTTCCCCCATCCCTCTGGTAAGCACCATACTGTTGTCTGTCTGTATTGATCCCTTCACCTTTCTCACCAAGCCCACCAACACCTTCCACACTGAAACCTGTCAGTTTGTTATATGAATCTATGAGTCTGTTTCTATTTTGTTTGTTAATTTTATTCATTAGATTTAAGTGAAATAATTCATTTAAGTGAAATCATATTTTTCTTTCTCTGACTGGCTTATTTTACTTAGTAATATAATAACTCCCAGGTCCATCCATGCTGTCCCATAAGGTGAGATGTCCTTTTTACGGCTAAGTGGTATTTCTTGTGTAACTGCACCACTGCTTTATTATATACTCATCTGCTAATGGGCACTTGGGCAGCTTCCAAATTGGCTACTGTAAATAACACTGCAATCAGGATGGGGATACATATATTCTTTTAAATTAGGGTTTCTGGGTTCATTGGATATATTCCCAGAAGTGAAATTGCTGGGTCATAAGGCAGTGTCAATTTTAATTTTTTGAGGTAACTCTTTACTGCTTTCCACAGTGGTTGAACCAACTGTGCGTAGCAACCAACCATGCATAAGGGTTCCCTTTTCACCATATTCTCACCAACATTTGTTGTTTGTTGATTTATTGATGATAGCCATTCTGACAGAAGTGAGGTGATATTTCATTATGGTTTTAATTTGCATCTCTCTTATGATTTGTGACATTGAGCATCTTTTCCTATGTTTATTGGCCATCTTACTGTTCTCTTCGGAGAAGTAGCTATTCAGAGCCTTGCCCATTTTTTAATTGGATAGTTTCTTTTTTTGGTGTTGAGTTGTTCTGTATTTTAGTTGTAATTCCCATTTGGTCCTGGGAGAAGGTAAGTGTAATATCCACCTACTCCACAGCTATCTTATCAATATTTTCTTAGTTCTTGCTTTTGTCCCTCTTCTTGGTGAATTTTAATATGATTTAATCAAGTTCCAAAAAAGATATTGAGGTTCTGAAGAAGAATTACATCTGTCCCACTAATTAATTCGTGAAGGTTCTTATGAATTACTTACATAGTAATTCATAAGACCCTTAATTATAATGATCAGGGACATTCTGTGCTTGACCATGCTTGTTCTTAGCATATTTAAATCTCCATGTACTAAACATTTTTAACATGAACAACCCATACCTTTGATCATTGCTGAGGCAAAAAACAAAGAAAAAGGGGAAAAAATCATACTATGTTAACATAATGCACATTTAATTTTATATCACTACATCAAAAACTGTACCAGATACACAATGGTGTCGAAGATCTAATACCATTTATTTGCTGGAAGAAGCCATACTTACACAATTCAATGAAAGGACGAACTTTCCATCTGGCATTCTTTTAGTAAATGAGTGACTGCCTATAAACACTTCATATCCAATCCCAATACAGGTGGTCTATTTCCTTAATACCTGAATAGAACATATTTTAAGGTCCTAGATACAATGGTGTTTTAACTCTGAGAAGTTATACTGGAAGATGATAAATCAAAACAGTGAGATTAAGCACAGGCAGATAAGAATAAAAATTGCCTGTTCTGCCTTAAGACTTGTGATTTTGAATCTATGCCAAGTGAGAAAGAGGTGGGGGTGTATCAGAACATCCTCGCCATAATTTTTAGATTCTAAGTAGTATTTTCTTAATATTCAAAATGAAAATACTGTAGGCCATGCTTACCTTTTGATTGGCATACATATTCTATCCATTAAGAATCTCTTTAGAGCCAGGATCCCTGTCTGACTTACCTTTTTACCAGCAGCATTTAACAATGACCAATCATGAACACATTAAAGAAATGAAAAAATGGTATTGTTCCTAGAAATGAGAGTAATAAGCAAATATATGAATCCGTGTCTGATTATATATACATTCCTATGTTTTTATTATATCCAAATATAAAGATACATATGATCAGTGTGAGTTTATGCTCTGAAAACTGTGAAAATAATTGGTTTGGAATTAGCAAAGTTACTGACATTTTAAAAGGCCAATGCTAGAGAAAAGGCACATTATGTTTTTTACTAAGTTGCAAGGTGAGCTCTAACAATTATGTCTATGAACCTACCCTCACAACTCTAGAAGTCAGAAGTTTTTTTAAAACAAGTTGGGAAGCACCAGTTGACCTTTCCCTGTCTTTCTTAGAGTGCACCTTCATTAATGTGCCCTTCACAAACTGCAAACTGCACCGAGATATGAAAGCAAGCTCTCCTAAAGAGTTAGAAAGGGTTGTAATCCATGATGGATCCAGCCTCTGCCAGACACCCTTATACCTTGTTCCTGGGATGGCTCGTCTTTTTTGTCAACTCTATATATATGTTTGTTAGAGGCCCGGTGCACGAAATTTATGAATGGGGGCCAGGGGGTGTCCCTCAGCCCAGCCTGCACGCTCTCCAATTTGGGACCCTTTGGGGGTGTTTGACTACTTGTTTAGGCTCGATCCCTGGGAAGTCAGACATCCCTTTCACAATCTAGGACTGCTGGCTTCCAACTATTTGCCTGCCTGCCTTCCTGATTGCTCCTAACTGCTTCTGCCTGCCAGCCTGATCACCGCCTAACCACTCCCCTGCCAGCCTGATTGATGCCTAACTGCTTCTTTGCCAGCCAATCATCCCCAACTGCCCGCCCCTGGCACCCCGGTCACCCCCAAATGCCCTCCCTTGCATATTCCCTCTTTATTAGATAGGGTTTTTTCTTTAGCATATTGGACAATCCTAACTGATTTGACTCAGTGGATCGAGCATTGGCCTGCAGACTCAAGGATCCCAGGTTCTATTCTGGTCAAGGGTATGTACCTTGGTTGAGGGCACATACCCAGTGGGGAGTGTGCAAGAGGCAGCTAATCAATGTTTCTCTCTCATAGATGTTTCTAGCTCTCTATCCCTTTCTCTTCCTCTCTGTAAAAAAAAAAAAAAAAAAAAAAAAAAAAAAATCAATAAAATATACATTTTTAAAAAAGAAATATTCAGGATCCCTCTATATCTGCCTGGCTGGTATGACTCAATGGTTGAGACCCCAGGCTGCCAATGCTGGAAGGGGATTGCGTCCTGGCCAGGCTGAGACCCCAGCCCAGGCATCCATCTCAGCCTGGCCAGCCTGGGTACTCGAGGTGGGGGTGCATGGCCCCAGCCCAGGTTACTGCTGCTGGCCTGAAGATCATGTGGCGGGGGTGCAGGCCCTGCTAGCCTGAGACCCCAGCACAGGCTTCAGCCGCTGGCCGGGATCACGCAGGTCACTGGACACCCCGGGCTGCTGCCACTGGGCAGGGATCGCTGAGTGGGTGACAGGCGCCTCCCAGCTAGACACCCTGGACTGCTGCTGCTGGGCAGACATGGGGACTTCAGATTCCAGCAGGGCTAAGAGGACTGGATGCCACCATCTTGTGGCTATGGGTGCTGCCATTTTTGTCATGGAGTGATGGTTAATTTGCATATTACTCTTTTATTAGATAGGAGATATATATATATATATATATATATATATATATATATATATATATATATCTTTGTATTTTTTAACTACAACTTAAAAATGCCACTGTTTGTGGAAACACAAAAATGTTAACATTAAAATGACTCTAGCAGGGGCCCAGAAGGTGGCAGAAATGACAATATGGCCTGTGAGAAATGTGTGCAAGGCATCAGTGCAAGCTCCCATTCGTGCATTCTCTAATCCATTTTCATTGATGAACCAAAGGTTTTATTCAGAACAATGTTTCATTTGGAAAATGAAGCAGTAGCACAAAAAAAAAAAAAAAAAAAGCTCAAGGATGCCTAGTTCATGATGGAACACCTGCCAATAAGATCGCCTTTGTCATGACTGCGTTTTTAACCAGCCATGGAAGAGCTCTTCACTTAACAAAGGATGCAACAAGCACTGTGTAGCCTGCTCTTTCTTCTGCACAGCCCAGCATCCTAGTGTTTTCACAACACCTACCAAGTCCTGTTACAAATTATGGGAAATCACCTGCTTTCTTTCATATTTGCTAACCATCGCACAGAAGAGATCATTCCTAATTCAGTTCAGGTACTGAGAGTGATATGGGCTCAAGAGTGAATGATCAGAGAACAGTAGGAGGGATTTTGAAAAGAAGAATCTGCATCTCTGTGAATACATCTTTTATAACTGCTCTGTTCTCTTGGACGGTATTGTAGAATGTTTTTGTCCTAATCTCCTTAAGAAGCAAGAGTACTAAAATGTTATTTAAGAAACTCAATCCTATGTCTCAAATACACTGAAGGGTTATGGAGTGTAAGTTAGGGAAAATGTGGTACTGTATAGAAAGCAAGAATGCAGAGAGAGTCATATCTTCTTCAGGCTATACTCTCATTTGTTTTCCATTAGGAAGAGAGGGCATGGAATCAAAAAAGAACAGAAAAAATGTACTAGTCTCCTAGTACGTCATATGTAAAAGTACATTCCAGGAGGACATAAATATGAAAATATTTATGAAAATAATGTGAAGATTAAAACAACATTTCTAGAAGATAATGCAAGTGAAAATTTTCTAGATGGTTTTGTGGTTAGGAAATATTTCCTGAATAGAAAACAAAAGGCACTAAACAAAGAAAAGAAATTAAGAAAATTGGGCTACTTTAAATTGAGAACTTCTTTCTATTAAATGATATTATTAAGGAAGTGAAAATTTAAGCCAAAGACTAGGAGATAGTATTTGCAACACATATAACTAATTGTGGGTTATTATAGAATATACATAAAGAAATCCAAAATAATAAAAGCCTAGACTAAATTGAAAAAATGAACAAGAGACTGTAGACAAGAGTTTTATGGAAGAGGATATCCAAATGTCCAGCAAACACAGGAAAGAGCTCAACCACAGTAGTAGTCAAGGAAAGGCAAATACAGACCCCTACAAACTCATCACAATTCAAACGACCAAAAATACTAAGGGTTGGCTAGGCTGAAGAGCAACAAGCAGTCACACACTATTGGCAGAAATGGAAAACCATTTGGATATCCGCTTGGCATTGTCTAGACAGGTTAAAGACATCAGATCTAGTGACCCAGCAACTCCACATGTGCACATATTAATCAAAAGACACATGCAAGAACGTTCACAGCAACACTATTTGTAATTGCTGAAAAATGGAGACAATCCAAATGCCCATTGACTGTAAAATAAATAAAATGACACGCTTATATAATGAAACACACTACAGCCTTTAAAATGAACAAACTACTCCCACATGCGATTAAAACAATGAATCTTACAAACATAATTTAGCAAAAGAAGGCAGGCACAGAAGAATACATTATATATAACTTCATTTACACAATGCTGAAGACAAACAGTAGTAAGCATAACCAATGCATGGTGCTAGAAGTCCCCACAGTAGTTACTTCTGGGGAGAAGGGAGAGTCAGTGATGACGAGGGCAGGGGTGTGGCTGCGAGTGTTCTACTTCAGTGTTTCCCAACCTTCTCTCATGATGAGAATCACCTAGTGGAGTTGTTAAACCACAGATTCCTGAATCCCAACTAAGAAGTGCTAAACTAGAATTTTTGAGAACATATAGGTAAAATTGCATACCTAACTTAGTGCTCTGTATATAAAATCTGTCTTAGAGCACTAGTTAAGTATACAATTTTACCTATATATTCCCCAAAATTCTAGTTTAGCACTTCTTAGTTGGGATTCAGGAATCTGTGTTTTAACAACTCCACCAGGTGATTCTCATCATGAGAGAAGGTTGGGAAACACTGTTCTACTTATTGAGTAGAAGGGAGTTTCACACATGAGTTCATTTTGAGACAATTAATTCAACTGAACACATTATTTCTGCACTTTTCTGTGTGTATTATACCTCAATTCAGAGTTTCTCCTTTCTTTTAAAAGTGGTCAGATGTAGTCTTCCTTTGCACAAATGAAAATTAAGCTGTTAATATACTTGATTCCTCCCTGGACAATGTTGCTCAATGGTTTCAGCATCAGCCTGTGGATCTAGAATTGTGGGTTCAATTCAAGGTCAAGGGCACAAAGCCAGTTGCAGGTTCATTCGCAAGAACCAGGGTGCATGTGGGAGGCAACCAATTGATGAGTCTCTCTCCCCCTCCCTCCCATTCTCTCTAAAAATAAACCCATGGAAAAATTTTCTTCAGGTAAGGATTAACAACAACAACGAAAATATTCAATTCCTATCAAATACCAAGCATTTATCAAAATAATCTAATCTTCTCTAAATTGCAAGTTTGTACAATTTTTTTTTTTAATTGAGACAAACCTTTTTTAAAGATGAACAAAGTAAGAGATTGAATGATCTGTCCAAAATGTAAAGGTCAGTATATCCCAAGGCTGGAGTATGAGCACCATGCCCAGGACTATTAATATGCTATCCTATATAATAAAAAGGTATTATGAAAATTGACCCTCAAGTCACAAGATGGCCACCCCCACATCATAACAAGATGGCCACCACAAGATGGCTGTACCATACGTCATCACAAGATGGCTGTACCATACGTCATCACAAGATGACTGCCACAAGATGGCCACCCCCATGTTGTCACAACATGGCCACATCCACATCATCACAAGATAGCTGCCCCCATATTGTCATAAGATGGCCTGCAGGGGAGGGCAGTTGGGGGCGATCAGGCAAATAGGGGAGCAGTTAGGTGGTGATCAGGCTGTCATGCACAGTGGTTAGGCACAATCAGGCAGCCAGGCAGGCAAGTGGTTAGGAGCCATCAGTCCTGGATTGTGAGAGGGATGTCTGACTGCTGGTTTAGGTCCAAACTGTAAACCAGCAGTTGGACATCCCCGGAGGGGGCCCAGATTAGAGAGGGACATGGGGCCTCTAGTATAATAAAAGAATAATATGCAAATTGACCCTAACAGTGGAACAACCAGTTGCTATGACACACAGTGACCACCAGGGGGCAGACACTCAACACAAGAGCTGCCCCCTGGTGATCAGTGCGCTCCTACAAGGCTGAGGGCTGTGAGCACAGCAGCAGTGGCAGGAACCTCTCCTGCATCCTCAGCAGTGCTAACTGCGGCTTAGGCCTAATCCCCCTGGTGAGTGGGCCTAAGCTGGCAGGTCGACATCCCCCAGGTGTCCCAGACTGCAAGAGGGTTCAGGCTGGGTTGAGGGACTACACTAGAGGCCCTGTGCACAAATTTTTGTGCACAGGGCCTCTAGTCATTACATAATTGCTTTGAAGTTTGAAGTATGTTTTGCTGCACATCTTCAATCCACCCACAAATGGTGTTTAATAGGATATGCTGATCTCTATTGTGCTACCATGAAATGATGTGTGCTGAAGGCCTGATGGTGAAAAGACCGCTCCTGGAAAGCTATCAGGCATCCACCATCACTACAGGCTACTGCTCAGGGCATCCACTTGCAAAGGTCTCTGGGCTTTGAATACCATGACCCTGTGGCCTGACTTCTCCTATATTTTAGTGGATAAATGCATGGGTTTAGAACTTAGAACTGACTTGAGTCTCAGTTCTGTCAGTATTTCACTTCTCTGAGTCTCTGTTCCCATATCTATAGATCATGGACAGGAGTCACACCTGCCTTCCAGAGCTGAGATGAGCAATAATCTGTGCTTCTGATATCAAGTAAGTCAAGAGACAAGTAAACAATGTCCTTGGTACTGTTTTGGTTGTTGTTGGTCTAATGTCAGGTGTGTATTTGACTCAAAGATACATGAAGACCAGTGGCCTCAGAGGTGGGCCTGGCATGAGGATCAAGCAATGAGGCCTCTCTCCTGCAGAGCGCCAGGTGGGCCCAGCTACACACTCTCTGTGTGTGAATGAAAGGTGTGGAGAGGGTGGGCAGCCAGTGAGGTGGAAGTTGAAAATCCTTATTAAGGAGGAAGAATCTTTAAAGGGATAGAAACTAAGTAGGCAGAGACCATGAAGGACAGAAATGAGCGGAGAAAACTTTGTTGACCAGGCCAACACAGAAACTGAGAGATGATTAAGGTAACAGGGATGACAGAGCACAAAAGTGATGAGCACGGGACAACATTTCTGAGGGAAAAGTTCTCAGGCTGACCATAATCAGCACTGCTGTGTCAAGTGCAGCACTCTGAGGGAGTGAGGCCGGTTCCCTGGGAGGCCTCCTCTGACCACACAGGAGCTGATTACCTCTCCACACCCGAAAGCTCAGCATCTGAGCCACCAATTAGGAGAGAAAGTGTCTGTCGTAGAGTCAAATAAGCCAGAATTAGCTTAAGCAGAAGGACAAAGGTCCAAGTTATTACCAAAAAAGGGGGGGAGGGGGGCACTTTTAGTGTTACTTATAATCTTCTTAAAGTTGTCAATCAGAGACTGACTATTCAATAAAAAGTTATTTCTGAATCTAAAGAATAATTTGTAGGCTTGTCCTAGCTGTCCATACAGAGTAAACTTCTGGATCTGGTCCACACAGCCACCACCTGAGGCATTGCTTGTCAGTATCCAAATGGAAAACACAACTTGGGATGAAAAAAAAAAAAATAGTCTTCAAAGTCTTCAAACGTAAGCTGATCTGAAACATGACAGTAAGCATCCCACAGACAGAAAGATCTAGACTTAGACCAAAGGTTTGTATTGAAGTACAATTATACTAACATTAATTATTTCTGTTTTGGTGATGAAAAAAAACTCATGAAAGAATAGAGGTAAACAGTTTTATAAATAACTAGAGGCCCGGTGCATGAAATTCATGCATGGGGGGAAGGGTGTCCCTCAGCTCAGCCTGCACCCTCTCCAACCTGTGACCCCTCAAGGGATGTGAAATCAGGCCTAAACAGGCAGTCAGACATCCTTCTCACAATCCAAGACTGCTGGCTCCCAACTGCTTGCCTGCCTGCTTTCCTGATTGCCCCTAACCACTTCTGCCTGCCAGCCTGATCACACCCTAACCACTTCCATGCCAGCCTGATTGATGTCTAACTGCTCCCCTGCCAGCCTGTTTGCCTCCAACTTCCCTCCTCTGCCAGCCTGGTCACCCCTAACTGCGCTCCCCTGCAGGGTTGATTGCCTCTAAATGCCCTCCCTTACAGTCCTGGTCCCTCTCAACTACCCTCCCTTGCAGGCCTGGTGCCTCCCGACTGCCCTCCCTTGCAGCCCTAGTCCCTCCCAACTGTCCTTCCCTGTTTGCCATCTTGTGGTGGCCATCTTGTGTCCACATGGGGGCAGGATCTTTGACCACATGGGGGGAGCCATATTGTGTGTTGGAGTGATGGTCAATCTGCATATTACTCTTTTATTATATAGAATAGAGGCCTGGTGCATGGGTGGGAGCCAGCTGGTTTGTCCTGAAGGGTGTCCTGGATCAGGGTGGGGGTTCCCTTGAGGTATGGGGCAGCCTAGGCGAGGGGCCTGTGGTGGTTTGCAGGCCAGCCACACCCCCTAGCAACCCAAGTGGAGGCCCTGGTATCTGGAATTTATTTACCTTCTGCGATTAAAACTTTGTAGCCTGAAGTGCAGCCAAGCCTCCTGCTCACTCCATGGTGGCAGCCATTTCTGTTGGAATTTATGTATCTTCTATAATTGAAACTTTGTAGCCTGGAGTGAAGGCCTAGGCCGGCCAGGGTGTGTGGAAAGCTTGGCTTCCTCCATTGCTTGAGAAACCCAAGCCTCCCTCCTGTTCTCTGTGGCTGTAGCCATCTTGGTTGGGTTTATTTGGATACTTGCTCTGATTGGCTGGTGGGTGTGGCTGGTGGGCATGACTATGTGGGTGTAGCAGAGTGATGGTTAATTTACATATTACTTTTTTATTAGGTAGGATAATAAAAGAAGAAAAAAAACACCCAGAAACTCTAAAAGCCATTACTACCAGATAATATAATACTTGACTCTTAGAGGCTAAAGTTTTGAAAGATACACAGCTATTTCCTCAGGCTATATTTAAAATAATACTTAGCCCTGCCGAAACTGGATTGGCTCAGTGGATAGAGTGTAAGCCTGCAAACTGAAAGGTCCCAGGTTTGATTCTAGTCAAGGGCACGTACCCTGGTTGCGGGCACATCCCCAGTAGGGGGTATTCAAGAGGCAGCTGATCTGTGTTTCTTTTTCATTTATGTTTCTAACTCTCTATCCCTCTCTCTTCCTCTCTGTAAAAAATCAATAAAAATATATTTTTAAAAAATACTTAGCCCTAACTGGTTTGACTCAGTTGATAGGAGTATGGGTGTGCTGACTTAAGGGTCCTAGACTTGATTCTGATCAAGGGCACATGCCTAGGTTGCAGGCTCAATCCCCAGTAGAGAGTGTGCAAAACTTAGCTGATCAATGATTCTCTCTCATCATTGATATTTCTATCTCTCCCTTTCCATTCCTCTCTGATATCAACAAGAGTATCCTATCTAATAAAAGAATAATATGGCCGAAACCGGTTTGGCTCAGTGATAGAGCGTCGGTCTGCGGACTGAAAGGTCCCAGGTTCGATTCCGGTCAAGGGCATGTACCTTGGTTGCGGGTACATACCCAGTAGGGTGTGTGCAAGTCAAGGGTATGTACCTTGGTTGTGGGTACATACCCAGTAGGGTGTGTGCAGGAGGCAGCTGGTCGATGTTTCTCTCTCATCGACATTTCTAGCTCTCTATCTCTCTCCTTTCCTCTCTGTAAAAAATCAATAAAATATATTTAAAAAATAAAAAAATAAAAGAGTAATATGCAAACTGACCATCACTCCAACACACAAGATGGCCACCCCCATGTGTTCAAAAATGGCTGCCCCCATGTAGATACAAGATGGCTGCCACAAGATGTTCTGCAGGAGACAGCAGTTGTGGGCAATCAGGCCAGTAGTGGAGGGCAGTTAGAGAAGACTGGGTCGGCAGAGGAGAGCAGTTGGGGAAGACCAGGCCAGTAGGAGAGGGCAGTTGGGAGGGACCAGGCCTGCAAGGGAGGGTAGCTGGGGGTGATCAGGCTGGTAGGGAGGGCAGTTATGGGTGACCAGGCAGCTGAGGAGGACAGTTGGGGCAACCAATCTGTAGGGGAGGGCAGTTGGGAAAAACCAGGCCATCAGGGGAGTGCAGTTGGGGGTGACTGGGCTGGCATGGGAGGGCAGTTGGGGGCAAACAGGCCTGCAGGGGATGGCGGTTATGGGCAATTGGGCCTGCAGGGAAGCAGTTAGGTGTTGATTAGGCTGGCAGGGGAGTGGTTAGGGAGTGATCAGGCTGGCAGGCAGAAGCAGTTAGGGACAATCAGGCAGTCAGGCAGGGAACTGGAAGCCAGCAGTCCTGGATTATGAGAGAAATGTCTGACTTCCCACTGAGGATCGGGCCTAAATGGGCAGTCGGACATCCCTTGAGGGGTCCCAGATTGGAGAGGGTGCAGGCTGGGTTGATGGACACCCCCACATACACCTATGCACAAATTTCATGCACCAGGCCTTTAGTATTTAAAATAATACTTAAACTATGTGAGTTCCTTTGGCTCCAAGGAGGTAATGAAAACATGGTTGCATGTCCAGAAAAAGGTGAATCAAGAGTTATTTGAATAATTGGAGGTTAATATATGTGTCCTTATTTTCAAAGTTAACCTAATAAATTATTTTCTAGATGTTTTCTTAGATGCATTTTACCACTACAGACACCTCTTGGGAAAAAAAATCATATCTGATACAATTCAGGAAACAAGCAGCAGTAAGTTGTGAACAGGGACTAAGTTCACTTCGCTGTGTTTAGAGTATGTCGCAGTGCCTATACTGCGTAAACAGCACACAGACTTTATCTTAGCCGGGTTCAGATTAACCTTTGCAAGCTATGCAGAACTGGGTTATGAAAATAAATTGGAAATGACATCTCCTTAGACTTACTTTGTGCTCTGCATTTTCTTAAGCTTTTATGTGGCTGTCAAATGTTCATTCAGGACTCCATTTGTATTTATAGCATTTTATCTTTTCCTTTTTTCTGAAATGATAAGCACCAGTCTTCAGAGAATGCTGGTGACTATAGGATATAGAAAACAGCTTTTTCCTGAATGGTTAATGTTTCAAATATGAGCAAAGATACCAGATGGCAAAAGGGGAAGAAAGGATTCAAGTTGTTCAATGATAAGGATTTTTCCATCTGCTAGTTCAATACTAACTTGGTTTACATTCACTTAGAGCCAATACAATTAAAACTCTATTTGAAGTGAAATGTTTCAGAGAAATAAAACTAGAAACCTGAGAGATCCTTCTAGGGGTTACATCCTATCCCTCAAATAGCAAAGCTTTTATATGAGTACAAATGTTAGAGCATGATAAAACAAAGGTATCTAATACTATATTTTGAAAAATTCTATATTCACGTTCATTTAAGTAATTCTAATGAAGACTATATAATGATGGAAATGCAAATGGACATTTGTTAGAATTTAGATTTTTGGTGAAATAAAATATATCTAAATAATGTACTAGGAAAAACATTATAAAGGATGACAGGAGAGAGCACTGGTGAGTGAACAATTTGGCAGTAGTTGACAAGGATACAAGTTTGAATTGCTAATGCACTGAGACCAAAGAGCAGACGATGAGGAAGAATAGCTTATGGCAATCACCAGCCACAACAGCATCTTAGAGGACAGCAGAGATCTTGCGCACTAACGTAGTGTAAAGGAGAAAGGAGTACCTAGACACAATTGGGACTCACGAGAAAAAGTCTCATGTAAGGATCATGTTTATCATGTGTATGGGTACAAGACTTATCTGAGAAATAACTTTGTAAATTATATAACTGTCTAACCACTATTCTGTACACCTGAAACTATTATAAAATAACTAGAGGCCCAGTGCAAGAAATTCATGTATGGGAAGAGGGTCCCTAAGCCTGGCCTGCACCCTCTCCAATCCGGGATCTCTCTCTCAATCTAGAACCACTGGCTCCTAACCGCACACCTGACTAATGCCCCTAAATGTTCCCCTGCTGGCCTGATTGTCCTAACTGCTCTCCCCTGATGGCCTGATCACTCTGCCTAACTGCTTCCTACTGCCGGCCTAATCGCCCCAACTGCCTACTGCTCTCGGCTGCTGGCTTGATCCCCCTAACTGCCTATCTGCTCTCCCCTCCTGGCCTGATTGCCCTAACTGCCTGTCTGTGCTCCCTTCCTTGCATGATTGCCCTAACTGCCTATCTGCTCTCCCCTCCTGGCCTAGAGGTCAGGGACACACACAGGCAGTGGCACGTCCCCTGCCAGGGACTCATGCAGGCAGTTTCATGTCAGCACTGGGCAGGGATGCATGCAGGCAGCATCAGGTCAGCGCTGGGCAGGCCGTGCATGCCTCCATCGGGGTCACCCCCGAGCAGGGCTGTGCAGAGGCCCTCCTGGTGATGGCATTCCCTGCCCACTTGCTCCTTCTGAGCATGCCACCTGCTGAACGGTCATTATATGACGATGTCCTGGCCAATTTGCATATTCCTCTATTCTTAGTATAAATATTGAATGTCATCCGTAACTGAAAAAGAAAAAGAAAAGAAAATCAGGAAGAAAAAAGTTAATCATGAACATGAAGAGAGTTCTGGGATTCCTCTGCGTAATCCTTCGATAAAAAGAGGTCCTACTCAAAATATAATATGCACTAGGGGCCTGATGCATGAAATTTGACAGTGTGAGTGTCCCTCAGCCCAGTCTGCACCCTCTCCAATCTGGGACCCCTCCAGGAATGTCGACTGCCCATTTAGGCCTGATCTCGGTCAGACATCCCTCTAACAATCCAGGACTGCTGGCTCCCAACTGCTCGCCTGCCTGCCTTCCTGATTGCCCCTAACCGCTTTTGCTTGCCAGCCTGATCACCCCCTAACCACTTCCATGCCAGCCTAATTGATGTCTAACTGCTCCCCTGCCAGCCTGTTTGCTCCCAACTTCCCCTCTGCCAGCCTGGTCACCCCTAACTGCGCTCCCCTGCAGGGTTGATCGCCTCCAAATGCCCTCCCTTACAGTCCTGGTCCCTCTTAACTGCCTTCCCTTGCAGGCCTGGTCCCTCCCAACTGCCCTCCCCTGTTGGCCGTCTTGTGGTGGCCATCTTGTGTTCACATGGGGGCAGGATCTTTGACCATATGGGGGCAGCCATATTGTGTGTTGGAGTGATGGTCAATCTGTATATTACTCTTTTATTACATAGAATAGAGGCCTGGTGCACTGGTGGAGACCAGCTGGTTTGCCCTGAAGGGTGTCCCCAATCAGGGTGGGTGTTCCCTTGGGATATGGGACAGCCTGAACGAGGGGCCTGTGGTGGTTTGCAGGCCAGCCACACCCTCTGGCAACCTAAGCAGAGGCCCTGGTATCTGGAATATATTTACCTTCTACAAGTGAAACTTTGTAGCCTAGAGCAGACAGAGCCAAGCCTCCTGCTCACTCTGCTCCATGGTGAGCAGCCATTTCTGTTTGGATTTTTTTACCTTCTATAATTGAAACTTTGTAGCTGTGTGGAGGCCTAGGCAGGCAAGGACAGGCAGAAAGCTTGGCTTCCTCCATTGCCTGGGAAACTCAAGCCTCTCTCCTGATCTCTGTGGCTGTAGCCATCTTGGTTGGGTTTATTTGCATACTCACTCTGATTGGCTGATAGACATGGCTGATGGGCATGGCTTATGGGTGTAGCAGAGTGATGGTTAATTTGCATATCACTCCGTTATTAGGTAGGATGATTTTAACAAGTAGTTTTCCAGGGTAACTGTCCCTTTTGTCCTGGAAACATTGTTAAAATGGGCATCCCTTGGTGCATAAAGCTTGTCAAGGAAGAGGCCCTGGCTTGCTCCTAATGCCTAGGCTTAGTCTGTGATAGATGGTCTATAAGTAATTAATAATCTTAATAGAACTGATCCAGAATCCCACCTGCTAAACTAATATTGCTCTGTTAGTACAATATGTATTCCCTTCCATCAGAGTAAGCTTAGTCAAAAAAATGTTTATTTATCCTTTTTTCCTTAGCTGCTTACAATAACAGCAAACCTAAATTTACTCTTAATAAATCATGACAAATATAATGGATAAAAAGGAATGCTTCCTATGCCAAAACCAGTTTGGCTCAGTGGATAGAGCATCTGCCTGCAGCCTGAAAGGTCCCAGGTTTGATTCCGGTCAAGGGCATGTACCTTGGTTGCACATTCTCAGTAGGGGGTGTGCAGGAGGCAGCTGATGGATGTTTCTCTCTCATGGATATTTCTAACTCTTTATCTCTCTCCCTTCCTCTCTGAAAAAATCAATAAAATGTATATTTTTTTAAAAAAACAAACACGGAATGCTTCCTCCAAGTCTGAAGCATGATGAGATCTGCTTCCTTTTTTGTTCCTCAACCAGTAGAACAGGAGTCTCCAAAGAGAGGAGCAAAAAATGAACAAACAAAGAGAGGGACATGCAGCCAAGAGAGTGGCAAGGTGCTACATTGAAGTCCAAGAAAAATTAGACTTTTATTACTTTCACCTCATCCTTTAAAACCTCTGAATTCTGTACATGATTTATAATACTAGATGCTCTAACCCATGAATAAATGCATATAATTTATAAATCAATAAGCACATTTAATGTGTGAAGAACTGAGAACACAATTCATAAAAGTTTGGAGACCACTGCTAAAATACAGAATTCTTACAACTAATTAAAAATGATAAAAATATTTACAGAATTTAATATATATTTTTGATATATTTATATTTTATATTATTACTTCAGTAACTTTCCAAATATTAAACTATAATTATGTTATGTAGTCTGATTTGAATTGCTCTTAGCTATATAGCACTCTTTCAATAAATAATGTAGGCCAAAGACATGAATGAATGAATGAATGAATGGATATTCTGGCAGTATTGGATAAACTGAGCTATTGGTAATTTAGTATTTTGCAAATATTTTCTGTTATTGAGAAGCTCCATGGAAAAGGAGATATAAGTTCAATTAGTTATTCTATAGATATTGCATACTATAGTTGACCCTTCAGAATCACAGCATAGCTGTGTTTGCTAAAGGTGCTGGGAAATCCCCAGAGTAGAACCTCTTTTTCTTTTTTCTTACAGCACTTTCCATTTCCACAATTCATCTGACCACAACACTTCTCCCCCATAATATTCATCAACTACCCACAGAGCATTGTGCTCCTCTGAATACACATGGTGAAACCCTATGTTAATGGGCTTCATCTGGACACTGGAGGCTCCACTGAATATGGTATCATTCTTACTGGTTGTATGGCAAGCTGAAGGGCAACACAAACCATTGTACATGTCAGTCTGTACTGTTCGGTGTCTCTAGTAATGACTTGGATTGTGAATACAGCAAGGATGTTCATTAAACTTCCTACAGTGATTTCCTTCCCAAGCATGTTATTTAGACAAATATGTTTTAATCTCAGATGTTTACACAATTTAAGTGTACAGAATCATGCAGGAGAGTGTTAATAGTTTTTTAAAAGGGAGGAAGAAGAGGGGGGAAAAACTATTTAACTAAAGTATTAATGATATATCAGGCTTATATATTAGGTTTAATATTTAAATTTCTGGACATTTGTAATGGGTAGATATTGTTGTCCCCTTTTACCAATTAGGAAGCTGGGAGTCTGAGAGGCACCAACTAGTGCCACTAGACTCCCAGCTTCCTAACTGATGGAGCCCAAAGTAACCATTTAGATTACCATCTAAATTAGGATACTTTTGAGAATGTCCCATAATTAATCCGGAATAGCATTTTTATTTTTTTAAATATATTTTTATTGATTTCAGAGAGGAAGGGAGAGGGGAGAGAGAAATAGAAGCATAGTGATGAGAAAGAATTATTGATTGGCTGCCTCCTGCACACCCCCTACTGGGGATAGAGCCCACAACCTAAGCATGTGCCCTTGACCAGAATAGAACCAGGAACCCTTTAGTCCATAGGCCAATGCTCTATACGCTGTGCCAAACCAGCTAGGGCTGGAACAGCATTTTTAGCCTAACTTGCTCTCTTCCAACATACCTTACAGAGGTATGATTTGAACTCACATCTCCCCAACCGATTTTCTTTCTATTCCACCTTATTGATTGAGTAATAGAGCTTACACAATTGAAGGGGGGCATTCTTTCACAATGTATACATATATCCAGTCTCCAGGTGGTATACTTTAAACACCTTATAATTTTTTCTGTCAATTATACCTTAATAAAGCCAGGGTAGAAGAACAAAGATTATAGAATGCTAGATAAATCATGCATCAACTACCGGAAATAACAGGACTGCCTTAAAAATATTTTAACCACATATATAGAAAATGAAAAAGGATAATCAAAACATCCTAAAAGAATTGTATCTTCCACCAATCCAAACCTGATACTAAGCATAGCCTTGCAGCAGTAGAACATGAAATGGCTGAGAATAATCCTTTATGCCAGGTTTACCATCACCTAGAATCCTTTTAAAACACTAGGCTACTTTTTTATTTTACCATATGTAAGGAAGACGTCAAGAAACTGGAAAAGAACCAGAAAACAACAACTAACATGGCTTAAAGGGTTCCAACATGGAAGTCAGGGGGAAAGTAAATGAGAGAGAATTCTGTAGTCTAAAGTGGAAAGTCCATGAGGTTGCTTTAAAACTGCCTTTGGGTGAATTAAAACCTGCTGAGAGGAGATCTCATCTCCAAGGGGATAGAAGAGGCGTCCAGTTTAATTATGAACCGTGAGATCCAGCATGCGCACAGAGGTCCTGGTAGCAAAGACCATGAAATGCCACAATAAGTAACAAGGGGGCATCTCCCAGACTCTTTTGCAGGAAAGAAACAGTCAGCTGTGATGCCTTATTCCTTGATCCCTTTTTTTTTTGAGGCAAGAAACAATGATTGCCTTTTTGCTATAGAAGTCCTATTTTCCCTTGTTGCAATTTTCCTGATGTTAAAATGTTTATGTTTATGTTAATGTTAATGTTAGTCATTCAACCTTCCCCACTACAGTGTAAAGTTCAAACTCCTTGCGATGTCATAAACACATTTACTCATCACTCCCTACCCGGCCAGGACAGCTTGCCACACCTTCACTCTGTCCTGGGCTTCTGCCACTCCAGCCCGGAAACCACAGGAGCATCACAAACCACAGTCCTAACACAGCGCCTCGCCTTCCCACACTGTTTCCTCCGAAAAGGACGGACTTCCCTCCTCCCAGCTTTGGAGCCCTCATTCCATCCTGCAAACCATTCTCTTCAGGAAGATCAAACTCCCCTGCCTTTGTTCTGTGCCTTTACCAGATGATAAAGTCCCTCTTCCTTGCATTCATTTCCAACAGACAAATTTACTTTCTTCTTCTTGTGCTTTCAAAGTACATTTTTGCCACCTGTATTAGGGCACATATAACATTATTCTTCAAAGTCTTCAGTCGCCTGGCACCCCGAGTAGGCAGGGAAGTCTCTGGTGCCAGCAGTGGGGAGAGGAAGGGCTGGGAACAACACCTTAGTTGGCCTAATTCTTTTGTGTCTTAGCTCCCCAGCACATAGTAGGCCTCAAACTTTTTTGTCGAATCCATGAAGCCATCAGTTACCTGTTATGTGCAAAGAAATGTTCAACATTCAAACGGTTGCTGTGGAAACCTTATCTGGGGATTTGCGTTGGTCTTTAAATTCAATCCATTTAGACTTGTTTTCCAAGTTTCTTCTTAAAGCATTTTAACCTTCAAAAAATAGAATCAATAACGTATGTTTAAATGCTCTGGAACAAACATGTGTGTCTGATCTACTCTATCAAAACCACTGAAGTATCCAAGACTCCAGGGGTAAAAATAGCGTATCTGCAGAAAAGGATGGTTAGAAAGGGTAAATTTTCTCATCAAATCAGTTCTGGCAAAAGCTTCAGGGAGGCACAGAGGCACCCACATCCCCTTCAGCTTTATTTGTATATGAATAAGGACAGCGGGGTTTTCCATGAGGAAACATAGTGCAGAAGGATGTTTTATTATTAATACGGACATGCAGCAATATCAGACGCCTTAAATACAGCTGGTCTCCTGTTGCCATTTGGACGTTCTCTGCTCTTTGATGTAAATTTATTTCTCCATATTTATAACATTTGTTAAAACATTTACCTTTTGAAGAAAATGAATAAATATGCCAAGTGCAAGGATGCATATTTTAAGTGTAATGTGTTTACCTTCATAAGATAATATACTTTCAAAATATTTCCTCATAATTTAAACATCTAATTGGACTCCTTTTAGATTAAACTATTCTTAATTGGACACTTCAAAAGGCAAGGAGCTACATATTTATGCATTTTAATGCATTTGACTTCATTTAACTCAAAATAAACTCTTTCTAGAAAACTAAAAAGAGCTAAAAAGTAATAGCTTAAATTAACCAAATTGTTTTATGCAGCTAAACTGACTTCAATTTCTAGTTAATCAAGAAACTAGAACTCAATTCCTTAATATTAGTCACTCAAAACTTTGAACATTTCCTTTTTTATGGTCAAAGCCCCCTTCTCCTGCCTTATCATTTAGATTGGTCCAAATTCTTCCCATATTTAAAAACTGTGTTCTTAGTTCTCTGCATTCTGACTGTGTTCTTAGTTCTCTCTGTCCTTTTAGACAAGCTCCCCATCCCTGTACTTCCTTTTCTCAATCCTTTCCTCTGGGGCAACTTCTTCACAAGCTAAAGGACCTCCATGCCTGGACACCTGCTCACTTCTTCCCCTCCTCTCACCTCCCAGCACTTCCAGCTTCTGTCTGACCTACTTCCAGTTCCACCAACTTGCTATGAACACCTGTACTTAGTTGTTCTATTATATTTAGCTATATTTCTATCTTTGCGTTTTAATATTTAAAGAAGTATCAGATTTTTAGGTTGGTTTACATCCTATCTATAAATTAATTCAAGGAGGTGTCTGGTTTTCTAAAAGAGTAAGTCACTTGGAAGTAAACAGGAGCAGCATTGACACATTAAAATACACAAAAGCCTCAAAAATGCTAGGAAGAAACTTACGTATTTGCTGACAAGGAAACAAGATCCGTGAAAATATTAGCCAATACTGTGTGCAGGTGGTATTTAAACATTAAGATGTAGTCACGGTATTTTCCCTACACTCCCACTTCTTAACCTCATAATAAATGACCCAAGTGAACATGTGTAATCCTTAAAAGGTAGAATTCTATAAGTGATGCATCCATTCTGAGCTTTAGAATTTGACCCCAATTTTCAGCTAAGACTTGCGAATCTACCTTAGCTGTCTGAATCAGAATTGTGTTGTGAAATATTAGTAGGTGAGATTTCCCTGCACTCTTCCCTTTTTATTTTATTTATATGGTAAGAACAATACACTACTTTTGCCTATAGATACAACACTGTACAGCAGATCTCTAGTCTTCATTCATCTCACTCAACTGAAACTTTATGTAAGTTGGTTAGTAACATCCCATTTCCTCATCTCCCAGGCCCTGGCAACCAACAGTCCCTTCATTAATTCTATTAATTGTACTATTTAAAATACCTCATGGAATTGAAATCATGAGGTGTTTCTTTTTCTGTGATCAGCTTATTTCACTTAGCATTTTATCCTCAAAGTTCACCTGTGTTGTCATATACAGTGGAACAGCCTTCTTTTTAAGGCAGGACAATATTCCATTGTGTACACATACCACACTTCCTCTGTACTTTCATCTGCCGGACATTTGTTTCCATGTGTTAGCTGCAATCAACATGGGAGTGCTAATACCTCTTTGAGACCCTGATTTCAAATCCTTTGGAAAAATTCCCAGAAGTGAAATTGGTGCATCATATAAGCTAAGAAGTAGTATGAATTTGAAATTGTATTAGAAATTTATTTTTTCCCAAAAAAATTCTGGAGACTAAAAGCACAAAATCAAGATGTCACAGGGCTACCCTCTCTCAAAGGCACTAGAGGAGAATATATCCTATTACTTTCTGTTGTCATTAGTAATCCTTGATATTCCTTGGCTTACAGCTGCATAACCCGAATCCTTACCTTAATTGGCACATGGCTTTCATCCCTCCTGTCTTCACATTGACTACTTATAAGAAGACACCAATACCTGGCCTGTGTGGCTCATTGGTTGAATATCCACTTATGAACCAGGAAATCAAGGTTAGGGCACTTGCCCAGGCTGTGGACTTGATCCCCAGTAGGGGGCATGTAGGAGGCAGCCAATCAATGATTTTCTGTCATCACTGACGTTTCTATCTCTCTCTTTCTCTTCCTACCTCTCTGAAATCAATATAAATATATATATATATATATATATATATATATATATATATATATATATATATATATTTAAAGATGCCATCAGTCATATTGGGTGAAGGGTCCATTCTACTCTAGTATGATGCCATCTTAACTAATTACATCTTCAATGACCCTACTTCTAAACAGATCACATTCTGAGGTACTGGGGGTTAGATCTTCAATATATCTTTTTGGAAAACACAATTCAACCCATAACTAATGTCCCAGAAAATCTGGCCATAATGAGGCATGGCCATGTCCAAGGATTAAACAGAATTGTAGTGTCTTGTAGACATCACTTAGAAGAAAAATGGTCCTGAACCAGATCTATTTCCCAACTCCCATACTCCAACGCCCCTAGAACTTTGAACAATTCTTGGGGAAAGGAAATAAATGGTTAGAGAGGAAAATCCTTAATTAAATGAGTTTAAAACTAAGATGTCAGGGCTTACTTTGAATTGATTACAATTTTTATTGTTGCAATCAGATGAAGACTCCAAAAATAAAACTCAATGGAGGAATTTTTTTTTAATGTTATAATTCTGGCACACCTGAATTTATGAAAACAAGTACCATAATAATTATAAATCGATTCAGTAACAATGCATAGTGGGGGGGCAGGGAAGGATGTTAGTCTTCTTTAATTGAGAATTGTACACAGAACACAAAGGGATTGATTAAGAGTGGCTAATGTAATGAAAACTATTAATACATACAATTTACTTAAACTACAAATAACAAAGCAGTTCCTTTAATTTTTTTAAATAAATTTTTATTGTTCATATTATTATAAATGTTCCTTTCCCCCCCCCCCTCCATTGCTCTCCTCCACCAGGTTCCCACCCTACCCTCTACCCCCTCCCTACCCCCCCATTGTCCTCATCCATAGGTGCACAGTTTATGTTCAGTCTCTTTTCACATCCCCCTCTCCCCTATTCCCCATGAATCGTCAGTTCACTCCCCTTTCATACCTCTGATTCTATTATATTCAACAGTTAATATTGTTCATCAGATTTTTTTTTAATTTCCTTGGTTTTTAGATTCACTTGTTGATAGTTATGTATTTGTTGTTCATGATGTTTTTCTTTATTTACTTTCTCTTCTGAAAGAACCCCCTTCAGCAATTCATATAATTCTGGTTTGGTGGTGATGAACTCCTTTAGCTTTTTTTTATTGGTGAAGCTCTTTATCTGACCTTCGATTCTGAGTGATAGCTTTGCTGGGTAGATTATCTTTGGCTGTAGGTTCTTACTATTCATCACCTTGAATATTTCTTGCCATTCCCGTCTGGCCTGCATGGTTTCTGTTGAGAAATCAGCTGACAATCATATAGGTGCTCCTTTATAGGTAACTACCTGCTTTGCTCTTGCTGCTTTTAATATTTTCTCTTTGTCTTTTGCTCTTGGAATTTTAATTATGATGTGTCTTGGTGTGGTCCCCTTTGGATTCCTTTTGTTTGGAGTTCTGTGCGCTTCCTGGACTTGTAAGTCTAATTCTTTCACCAGGTGGGGGAAGTTTTCTGTCACTATTTCTTTCAGTAGGTTTTCGATAGCTTGCTCTCTGTCATCTTCTGGGACCCCATAATTCTGATTTTGGTTCGCTTGAAGTTGTCCCAGAGGTTTCTTACTTTATCTTCAATTTTCTGGATTCTCTTCCCTTCTATCTTCTGAGGAGGAGTGTCTTCTGGCTCTTTATGTTCCCAATCTTTTACTTGATTCTTGCGATCTTCCATTCTGTTTTTAGGACTCTGTATAATATTTTTTATTTCAGACAATGTATTCTTTATTTCTTGTTGATCCCTTATCATTTCTTGTTGATTCCTTATTAATTCTAGTTGATCCCTTTTCATATCCTCATAGGTCTTATCGATCTTTTCTAAGAAATTCTTGAAAAACCTTATAAGCGTAGATTTGAAGTCTATATCCAGTCGCTTTTTGTCCTCCATTTCTTTCGTTTGTGATCTATTTCGTCTCAGCATTTTCACAGTTTCCATGATGGGGCGGGGTTTCAGGGTGGAGCCTACAGCTTTGGCTTCCGTCAGCCCCGCCCTATGCGGCTCCTGCTTCTCAGGGTCCTTCAGTACTCCTTGCAAGCACCTCTGAGAGAAAGGTGCCCTCGATTTTCGCCTGCTACCAAACAGTCTAGCCTCTCCCCCAATAAGCCCTGTATTGGGGTTCAGTTCAGTTGGAAGTGGAGTTGGAGGTGGCGTTCAGAGCAGTCTGGAGCCCCTGTCTCCTTCCCGCCAGGGCAATCCCGCGGCACAGCCAACTGTCCCTTCCCTGCATGCAATGTGCGCACCTCTGGGACCTTCTTTCGCTGCTCCCCTGGGGTTCCGCCTTACAGCCCAGCTCCCTCTGTTTGAGCCTGGGTCCCCGGGGTCTGGCCTAGAACTGGGGTTCAGAGCAGTTGGAACTGGGGCCCAGCACAGTCGGAGCTTTTATCTCCTTCCTGCTAGGGAAAGCCAGCCAGGCACTCAGTCGCCCTTCCTCTCCGGCTCCGTCCTCTCCGCGTGCGCCCGCGTGCTGCGGTCTCCATACCTTAGGCTTTTACAGCTCCTCTGCTCTTCCTTCTGGCCTTCTCCTTGCTTCTCGTTGTAGAATTTACAGTCAGTCGACTTTCCTGTAGTTTTGGGTAATGTCCATTTTATATTTTAGTTGTATCTTTATTGAAATTGTTGTGTGCGGCTGTGGCTAGGTGTCTACCTGTTCAGCTATCTTGGATTCTCTCTCTCCTTTATTATTTTTTAATCTCACTTCACTAAAGAATCCAATGCCTAGTGTGAGTTTTTTTTTAAAAAAAGAAATAGGCCCCTATGCTCCTTTGCTATCATTGTTCAGTTTCTGCCTCATCAGCTCTCACAGTATCCTCCAAAGTTCACTCAACAGAGTACCTCAGCAAGTATCTCCTTTGAAAATTTTTCCTAAAAAGAAGTATCTTTCTTATCAGACTCTAGACACAACTATGTGTCTTCCAATATCCTCTGGAAAATGCCTGCCTCAGCTGCTATGAACCCAGCAATGGCATATCTGTGCCCAGCACACACTGGCCCCCTTCCTGCAGGGCAGCCCCTAGCACAGGGGTGAGAA
This sequence comes from Pipistrellus hanaki, assembly GCF_964339955.1. NCBI lineage: Eukaryota > Metazoa > Chordata > Mammalia > Chiroptera > Vespertilionidae > Pipistrellus > Pipistrellus hanaki. Next base: position 58,346,972 of record NC_140513.1, on the reverse strand, counting down.
CATGACTGAGTGTACAGCCGTGGCCTTTGCAGATGCCAGATCTACCACTTACCAGCTGTGTGACCACGGGACATAGTATTTAACCTTTCTCTGCCTCAGTTTCCTCACCTATAAAATTGTGCCTACCTGCCGAAACCGGTTTGGGTCAGTGGATAGAGTGTCAGCCTGCAGACTGAAAGGTCCCAGGTTCGATTCAGGTCAAGGGCATGTACCTTGGTTGCGGGCACATCCCCAGTAGGGGGTGTGCAAGAGGCAGCTGGTCAATGTTTCTCTCTCATCGATGTTTCTGACTCTCTATCCTTCTCTCTTCCTCTCTGTAAAAAATCAATAAAATATATATTTTTAAAAAATTGTGCCTACCTGATAAGGTTGTTTGATGTGTTAACACTTTTAAAGTATTTATAGTCAGAGTCAATTTAAATAATAAGCACTCGGTGTTTATTAATATTAAACATATAAAGAGTTCTTTTTAAGTCAATAAGAAAAAGACAATGTAAAATGTGTCAGAAATAGCAGTAGGCAAATCACAAGAGGAAACACAAAAGATAAACACACACACACACACACACACACACACACACACACACACACAATAAAAATATACCACCTCAGCAGCAAATAGGGAAATGCAAATTAAAATAATATAGCAATTTTTGGCTGCCTACTTATGAAAATGTGAAAGTTTGGTAACTTCCAGTGTTAATAAAAACCTAAAGAAATTGACACCCTCATTTATTATTGGTGAAAGTGTACACTTTTATAATATATTGGAAATTAAGTTAGTAACATTAATTTTTCTAATATGCATACTCCTTGACCAAATACTTTTATTTCTAGGAATCTAACTAATAGGGCAAATGAAAAAAAAGAAAAATCATCGATATTTAATACTCTCAAAGTCTTACCGAAAAAAATATATTGAAAAATTTATAATAAAAAATCTCTGTAAACAACTAGAATGTCCACATATAGGAAAACAGTTGCCTAAATCATTATATATTAATTCTTTGAAACATTAAGCAACTATTATAAGAAGTAAAGATCATTAACTTAGGAATAAGTCCACCACATACCATTGATTATGCAAGAATAGCAAATCCTTGTTAGGGCCCCATAGATAGGTATTTTTTTTATCATATAATTAAACAATTATGTATACTATATGTGTAAAACATATATGTGCTTACATAAACAAAGAAAATAGCCGTTTACAGTGGTCACATTAGAGAATGAGATTAGTAAGTAAGACGTCATCAATTTCAGTTTTGACTATATTTTGTTTGGGTTGGTATAGCAAGCATATATGATTATATTTCAAGTAATTGAAAATATAAAGAAAGGAGGCAAAGAGGAAAATGAATGTGTAATAAAAGTTACAAATCAGCTACTACATAGATACTTTTCTCCAGGCACAAAAACAGTTTTCATTAGTTACATATGAAAATGTTTCCAAAAATATGTTTAATAATGGAAAGTAATCCGTATGTACAAATTGTAGAGTTCTTTTAGAAGTTTAGATCAGGTTAAATCAACCAGCGTGAGTTAAATCCCTTCGTGCTCGTTACATCTATCAGCAAAGGACTACACATCACCACAGTCCAATGGAAATGGGGAACGTATGCTGCCAAAGCTGGAAACAGAATTAGGTTTTCGCTCCCTAAGGAGAAGATAAAGTTTTAATTTGGGGAACATTCATAACAGGCCTGGGGGAAATGCTAAAATGCAGCTTACAGTAGAGGAGGGAACACGTCCTCATGCAAAGAGGCCCGGTGCACAGCAGTATTCCTTCCCCTGCAGGCTGCGCTGTGCGGGGAAAGGATGCCTCAAGTATAAAGCAGTGGGGGCCTTGGCAGTGTCTGAGAAGCAGGAAACAGGCTACCCATCATCACATTCAATATTTCTTTATTTCACCGATTCTAAGTGTGGTTTTTCCACGTTTGAAAATCGTTAAAATTGAGATGAGTCTTAGTTTCAGTGGCATGCTGGCCAGATGACAGTTTTTATGTGGTTGTCATTGTCTCGATTATATATATTCACACTGGCACACTTCCATTGAGAATTGAGAATTTTAGATGCTACAAGTATTGAGTTTAATTGCCACTTAAAGTGTATTTTATAGGATTACACTATGATTTGACATTGAAGCAGGAGTCACTATATCTGCAAAAATATACGGAAATAGAGCAATGGGTAAAAATTTGATTTAGTAAAGCAAATATCATATCAGGAATGATTAAAGCCCAATATTTTTTTATAAAACAATAATCATGTGTTTTATAGAACCTAAGAAAGAAAAATATCAGAATTAGATGAAGCTGTATCCAGTTTTGGCTCAGCGTGGATGAAGAGGGAGTCTGTGTCACTGGATCCTACAATACACCTACTACATTAGGCCACTCCATCAAGCCCAGAAGATATAACAGCTCTACCTAATACATAAACAAACACAGAGAGGCTGCCAAAATGAGGAGATAAAGAAACATGCCCCAAATGAAAGAACAAAACTTGAGAAAAATAACTAAACAAAAGAGAGAAAAGCAATCTACCAGAGGCAGAGTATAAAACACTGGTTATAAGGACACTCAATGAACTTAGTGACAAGTCAAGAGTATAAAAAAGGATCAGTCAGAAGTGAAGAATACACTAACTGAAACAAAGAGTAATTTACAGAAAATCAACAGTAGGGTAGAGAATAAAATCAGCAATTTGGAATATAAGGAAGCAAGAAACACCCAAACAGAACAGCAAAAAGAAAAATATTGCCGGGACTGGTTTAGCTCAACGGATAGAGCGTCGGCTTGGGGACTGAAAGGTCCCGGGTTCGATTCCGGTCAAGGGCATGTGCCTTGGTTGCGGGCATATCCCCAGTGGGGGGTGTGCAAGAGGCAGCTGATCGATGACTCTCTCTCATCGATGTTTCTGACTCTCTGACTCTCTCCCTTCCTCTCTGTATAAAATCAATAAAATATATTTTAAAAAATATTCAAAGTGATGAAAAGTAAGAACCTACAACCAAGATTACTCTACAAAGAAAAGCTATTATTTAGAATCCAATGACATATAAAGAGCTTCCCAAACAAGAAAAAGCTAAAGTAGTTCATCGCCACTAAACTAGTATTACACGAATTGTTAAAGAAACAAAATAAATGAAGAAGCAAAGCAAAAACAGACTCATAGTTACAGAGGACATTTTGGCAATTGTCAGGTGAGAGAGGGGTTGAGGGGATGGGTGAAAAAGGGGAAGGGAAGAGAAGTACAAATTGATTGTTACAGAATAGTCATGGAGATGTAAAGAACAGCATAGGGAATATCATCAATAATCCTATATAATAAAAGGCTAATATGCAAATAAACCAAACAGCAGAATGACCAGTCATTATGACGTGCACTGACCACCAGGGGGCAGATACTCAAGCAGGAGCTGCCCCCTGGTGGTAAGAGTGCTCCCACAGGGGGAGTGCCACTCAGTCAGAAGCCTGGCTCATGGCTGGCGACTGCAGCGACGGTGGTGGAAGCCTCTCCCACCTCCGCAGCAGCATTAGGGATGTCTGCCTGCCAGCTTAGGCCTGCTCTACACACTGGCAGTCGGACATCTCCTAAGCACTCCTGGACTATGAGAGGGCAAAGACTGGGCGAGAGATCTCCTCGAGTGAACAAATTTTGTGCACTGGGCCTCTAGTATTTAATAACTATGTGTGGTATCAGATGGGTACTAGATTTATCAGCATGCTTACTTAGTAAGTTATGTAATGTCTAATCACTGGGGTGTACACCTGAAAGTAATATAATATTGTATGTCAACTACTGCAATTTAAAATATTTTAAAATATTTTTTTAAATGATGTATACCAAAGAAACTATAAACAGCTTTTTAACATCTAATATTGTTAGGGCTGAGACAGATGCATGAAGATGGTTATACTCTTCTATAAACATGTTTCAAGGTTCTCTGGTCTACTTCCATCTCTATTAAATCTTCAGACCTACATTTCAATTCAAAGGACTGAAAAGTTTACAGGTCACTTGCCTAACTCCACCACTTCCTAGATCCAAATCCACCTCCACAGTTTATCATTTCATATGCAACATCAGCAATCCCTCTTTTTGACACTTATTTCTGTGCAGTTGAAATAATTCTGTTTCCATCCCAATTTCTCCCTATTTCATGGAGAGGAGGTAGAACATACCAGAACCTGCTATTCCCCCATCCAGTGTGGAGTCTAATTTCCTCTCATCTGGAAAGTGACTGCACTCCTGCTACTGATTCGACAACTGAACGCAGCAGAGGAGACCTGGCATGATCCCTAAGGCTAGGTCACGGATGGCTTTTTCCTGGCCATCTCTTGGGGTGCGTGCTTTTGGCACCAGGCCATCGTGCTGCAGGGAAACCGGTCAGAATCACGAAGAGACTGTGTACGGGTGTTCCCAGCACCGCCCAGTGAAGGAGTAACAACCAATACCAATCACCAAACAACTGAGGAAATGAACCCTGCGCTGATTCCAGTCCAAGCTTTCAAACTAACCCCCTGGTGCCTCTGGTGTCATGTGGAGCAGAAATTCACATCTCCACTGCACCCCCCCTCCTTCCGTCATTTCCCTCCCACACTAGGCACCTCTTCCTTAAATCTAGTTCTTTATCACTCCATACCTACAGCATTTCAAAAGCTCCTGCCTTCTCTGCTTCCTTCTACTCCCCTAAAACTGCCCAACATGTACCTAATAGCAGGTCAGGCCTCCTAAAATCATTTTAGCCTGTCATTTCTCTACGGAAAATTATTCAAGAGCTCCCCACAAGCAAAGGCTCAAACTCTGCCGCAACTTATCTCTTACTTTTTGTCGTCATCTTCTCTCAAGAAGAAACTCCTGATGCAGCCAGTGGGGACTTTCTGTCCCTTAAGGGAACCTCACTAACTTGAACCCTTGTTCCTGATATCACATCCTGTAAAGCTTCCATTCAGCAGTATGCAAGACTTAGCTCTGACAGCCACTTTTTAAATATTTAGGAATTTTTCAAGCGAGTTGTTGGGTCATTGAGAGCATTAACTTGGCCATGCAGAAGTATTTAAGCATAGACACTGGGAAGCATTACCAACTGGGGCTTTGTGGAATTGGGAAGGAGAGCCAGTTTACCAGCACACCACTGCCCTCACCCTCCACACCACACACTCAAATCTACTCATATTTTGGATCCCAGACCAAATGAAACTCTCTCCTTGAGGCCTTCTCTGGTCACCTAATGTGTAGCTCTGCTAGCCTCTGACAGTCTCTGTAAACTTCCTATTTGTCCTTAAAGTCCCACTGCTTATTTCCTCCACAACATGGAACTGAGGAAGGGGTGGTTTGGGGTTTGTTTAGCTCGGGGACATTAGTTACAGTGTAACCAGTGGCAGGCCATGCGCACTCAGGTGTCCAAGACTCAGAATGGGTTGATCTTCTGGGATCCTTCAATGGTGCTCTAGAAATTCTAGCAGGAGGTCCCTAAAGAAAGAGAGTTAAGGGAAGATATTAGAACTAAACATTTTTTACTCTTTCAAAAATATATTTAAAATTGTTGACTTACAAACACACATACAAAACAATTAATAAAATATAAATAGAGCCGAAACCGGTTTGGCTCAATGGATAGAGCGTCGGCTTGGGGACTGAAGGGACCAGGATTCGATTCCGGTCAAGGGCATGTACCTTGGTTGCGGGCATATCCCCAGTAGGGGGTGTGCAAGAGGCAGCTGATAGATGACTCTCTCTCATTGTTGTTTCTGACTCTCTATCTCTCTCCCTTCCTCTCTGTACAAAATCAATAAAATATATTTAAATATATAAATATATATATATATATATATATATATATATATATATATATATATATATATATATATAAACTAAGACAAAGGGGAAATGTATTTGTACTAACTAGAATATCAAATGCTATATTTAACAACCAGATTTTTGCCCTGAGTTTCCTGGCAACCAAGGCAAAATAAATGAAAATAAAATGAGTTACATTAGTGTAAATGTGAATTTCTCACTATAGAAAGGGGAAAGCATGCATGGAAAAAGATGTTCATTTTTTCTGTCAAATTATAAGAGATGTATTTCTTGAGTGGCAATTCTAATCCAGAGGGCCAGAGGTCAAATACTTAGAAAAAGAGCTAAAGTATAAACTTGTCCAAAAGAGAACAGGCGAAGAATGAGGCCCAAACCAATCCAAAAAATGGATTCATAATACAGAAAAGATGAGCCTAAGTGGAAGAAATTTGTTGGAAATTATGACAAAGAGATTGCAGGGATGAACACCAGAGTGGGAGCTAAGACAGGGCTGCAATTTTGCATGCCACTGGCATTTGTGTGAGTGGGTGAGGATTTACATTTAAAAAGATTGAATGGGATAAACAAAATCTACTTGAGGGCTGTTGTGTGTTGTTGTTTTTTTAACAAAGGGGTAGTATAATTGCTATCCTTCACATTAAAATTTGTTGACTCACTTAACCAGTGTTCCTTCTAGAATGAAAGACTATCCCAGTTCTCTGCTGTAGCAGATAGAAAGAACATAATCTGTAAGATTTTTTTTTTTTTGGCAAAAGTTTTTCTCAGCTTTGGACTGATAGAGCCAAATATTTAAACAAGGGCTTGTGGAGTTTGAGGAGTACCCACTAATACTATGAGATAGATAGACTCATTTTTTGGTCTGAAAATACTTCCTTGTATGTATTACCAGTCACCTGCTGTGGCCATGGGAATGACTCCATTACACTCAGACAGAACAGCTGGCTCTAAGCAGAATGAATGGACAACCATGGCACCTGCCAGAATGAGTTAGCTGCAAAAGTGATCCCCAGGTAACTGAAGGACATGACTTGTCTCTTAATATTAGCAAGCAAATTGGTGAATGTCTGCCAAAGACAAGGATTTAATCTAGTGAACAGGGACCATATTTTCTATCAGGAGGCAGATACCAAAACCAATTCCCTGTTAAGGCCACTCCTATAGGACAATAAAACCATGCCATCTCTGTTTAGGAGAACATTTCTCCTTCTAGAAACTATAGCAGAAAAAATATATATTATTTTGTGTTCCTTTCAACCATGAAATTAGTTAAATGCAAGTTCAAAAGATATGGCTAGGGATTAATCAAAAGGAATTGGTTTCACTCTAAGTAGAACAGTTATAGATATTCAAAGGCAGAATGGATGTAGTGAGTTAATACATAGTGAGGGATCTCACTGGAAATAGGGGTACTACAATACATGGAACTGATATTAAATTTGATAATTTGGGGGGGGATGATTTAAATAATGAATGTGTAGATAGATTTGATGACATGAAATATATCCCTCAGTCCTGAAGTTCTATATGTCTTAATACTGGTATAACCTTTTATCCAAAATTCTTCCCTGGATTTTTGAGTTCTTGTTGCTAAATTTTCTTGATTGGATTGCTGATCTCTGCAATCTATTTTATCTCCATGTTTGTTCTCATCCTACCCTTTCCACACACATATACCTTTTTCAGTCCTTCCTTTGGCATCCAACCACATGGCTAGTACTAACTTTTCTGCTTACTTAAAGGCACAGATGTAGGAAATGTAGCGAGAGCAATATAGAGAATAGCAAGGGGTATAAGCGAGCATGGCATATATGAGAACAACCCTCAGTTCAGATGAATGTGGTAGATCTGTGTTATTTTAATCACACTGAAGAATGAATTGGAGAAGCTAAAAATGGAAATTGGGCAGCTTCAAGTAATCCAGCAAAAAATCTGGCAAGAAACAAGGGGAATTTCAGGCAATTGACATTCAAATGGAGAAAAAGGGGTACATGTGGATGATATTTAAGCTTCAGAGTCAATGGAGCCTATGTCTATTTTAAGGAAGCAATGTGACAGAGGAGTCCCATCTCCTAAAGCAGGGTTATAAAGCTCCCTCACCCTGTTTGTAACATGCATTCCCTATAACTCGAGCATTCAGACAGAGAGCAGCATATGCAGAATTAGTTAACTGTATGCCTGTGCTGCTGGAGAGTGTCACAGCCCTAAAATCCAAGAAAATAAAGAGTTAACTGTATGTACAAGGTTGGTGTGTACTACATCCATTCTCCTCCCTCTTCGTGTGATATTGTAATCACTCAGCTCTTGGTAACTAACATGACAACTGACCTTCTGACAGTCACATTAAGCTGCACGACTTTTTCCACCTCCCGTGCTACATGGTAATCACATCCATGAGAGGGAGCAGAAAGCTTTCTTCTTTAATACACCGGCTGGCGTTAAAATATTCGGGTGTCAAAACAGATGGCAGCAGGCACTATATTCTATATACCACTCACCCTATTCCATATCGGCAGTGCAAAGAATGGCTGACAGGAAATCTATGGCTCAGGCTCCGGCACAGAAAACATTAATGCAAACATCCTCTGCCCAAAGGACCTGGCATTTACCACACGTTCCAGTGGAAGTACAAGGTTCCTGTGCCAAAGGTCAGGGGCGGAGGGATTAACTTCTCCCATATATTTAAGCAAACTGTCCATCACACTGAAAGTGCAGGCACACATGCGTACATGCACACTTCACTTATTGTGGTAGACTATAAAAAAGGTCAGCTGAGTGATGTGCTGCCAAACACACACACACACACACACAAACACACACACACACACACACACACACTGTGCACACCACCTGCTAATATTAGCAAAACGAAAAAAAGAAAGAATGACCAGCCCTTAGATTTAAACTAACAAAATTTAGTCAGACCTGTCAATAGGATCTATTGCTTTCAAAGACTGAAATGCAAGCTGCTCACTTTTCAGTTCAACAGGTCAGTCATCTCAGTGTTTGCAAAGCAAAAGCACAAAACAAACCAGTATGTGTGTGCCAAATGTCAATATATATACATTGGACATATACATTAAGGGCTAATAAATGAATTATTCAATAAATGCTGCCTGAGGATCACTGCCCTTTTTCAAATATAATGTTAACATAAGAAACATTCAAACCTGTAAAGAACTTTTGTGAGTTTATTTGGGCCAAACTGTTGACAATTGCTGGGAAGCAGAATCTCAATGTGTTGAGATAATGCTCCAGAGAATGGCAGTTTCTCACCTTGTTTTATACCACTACAATCAAAGGAGAAGACTAAGTGTGTTACATGAAATCCATTGATGATAAATTAGGGAGGTGGGAGAAAGCAAAGTGGGGAAACTTCTGGGATCCGATAAAAAGTAAAATGAGCCGAGACCGGTTTGGCTCAATGGATAGAGCGTCAGCTTGGGGACTGAAGGGGACCCGGGTTCGATTCCGGTCAAAGGCATATACCTTGGTTGCGGGCATATCCCCAGTAGGGGGTGTGCAAGAGGCAGCTGATCGATGACTCTCTCTCATTGATGTTTCTAACTCTCTATCTCTCTCCCTTCCTCTCTGTACAAAATCAATAAAATATTTAAAAAAAAAAAAAAAGTAAAATGATAGATACATGCTTTTTCTACAAACCAGCAGATGGGTACAAGATAGTTAGTAGTCAACAATTAACAAAAAAGCAATAACAATGAGGGAATTGTGGTCTCTGCTCTGGTGCCCTGGCCCATGATTGTGCCCTGAGGGTTCCAGAAAAAAGGAAGTTACAAGTTACCCTGACATTCCAGCCTCATGTTATGATATTATAGATTGTTATTATAGATGCAAAAGACAGCAGAATCTCAATGTGTTGAAGTAAAGAGTAATTCTTATTAGGGTGAATCTGGTTTAGGATATGACTACCAGTCAAAAAGTTTTCATTTAAGACCATACTTTGTGGTTATTTTAGGTCTCTGAGTTTGCAAGACCACCCCAGCCAGGTGATTGGAGCATCGTCCCACATGCCAAAAAGGTCATGGGTTCAGTTCTGGGCTGGGGCACATAGGTTTAATCCCTGGTCAGGGTGCATTCAGGAGGCAGCTGATTGTTGTCTCTCTCTCTCTCTCCCTTCCTCCCTCTCTAAAATCAATAAAAAGCATATCCTTGGGAGCATTAAAAAAATAAAAATTTTTAAGAATTGCCGAAACCAGTTTGGCTCAGTGGATAGAGCGTCGGCCTGGGACTGAAGGGTCCCGGTTCCAGTCAAGGGCATGTGCCTTGGTTGCGGGTACATCTCCTGTGGGGGGCGTGCAGGAGGCAGCTGATGGATGTTTCTCTCTCATCGATGTTTCTGACTCTCTCTCTCCCTTCCTCTCTGTAAAAAAAATCAATAAAACATTTTTTTAAAAGAAAAAATTTTAAAAAACACAGGTTATCTCCATGTCACTTACAAAAGAATATGGCTCATATCAAAAGTAAAATATTTATATTATTGGTTTATTTACTTGGGAATCTAGAACACTAGATATATGTCATATATATATATATATATATATATATATATATATATACCCTGTTTCTCCGAAAATAAGACAGTGTCTTATATTAATTTTTGCTCCCAAAGATATGCTAGGTCTTATTTTCAGGGGATGTCTTATTTTTCCATGAAGAAGAATATGGTACACATTTATTGTTAAATGAAAATAAAGGAAATTTATTACCGGTATATGGTACGGTAGTTCGGTAGTTGTCAACACAAACCAGACAAACTGTGAATTCTACAGTATCAAGAATTTACTCATTTATTCAATGACAATTATGTCATCATCTTCTGGAACATCATCATAACAATCCAATTCCTGAATTTCCTGGTGAATTTTTTGTGACTCCATTTCTTTCAGAATCAGTGGACCAAATCTCTCATATTTAGCCTAGGGGGGGGCCTTATTTCTGGGGGATGCCTTATATTTCACTCAGAAGGAAACCTGTAAGTAGGTCTCCTTTTCTGAGGATGTCTTATTTTCGGGGAAACACTGTATCTATATGGCCCAGTGCACAAAATTCATGCATGGTGGGTGGGGGTGGGGGTCCCTCAGCCCAGAATGCACCCTCTCACAATCTGGGACCTCTAAGGGGATATCTGACTGCCTAATCAGGCCTAAACTGGAAGTCAGACATCCCTCTTGCAATCCAGGACTGCTGACTCTTAATCACTCACCTGCCTACCTGTCTAATTGCCCCTGACTACTCGCCTGCCTGCCTCATCACCCCTAACCACCTCTGCCTTGACCCCTGTCATGGCAGCTTCATCCAAAAGGATGTCCGAAATGACATCCAGAAGGTCGTTCCCCTGTCTGGTCTAATTAGCATATTATGCTTTTATTAGTGTGTATATATAAATATATATATATATATATATATATATATATATATATATATATATATATATATATATATATATATATATATATTGGGTCGGCAGCTAAGTAATTGCGGGTTTCACACATATATGGCTTCAGTTGAATTTTTAGTTTGCAGACGTAGTACAAATGTAAAACACATTTTGTTATTTGATAGTTGGCTATTCAGCTGTTAATCAGTAAAAAAAGTTTTTTGATCTGTTTTGTAGTTTTCGTTTGGCGTTCGTTGAAAAATAGAAAATCAAAAGGAACATTTTCGTCATATTTTGCTTTTTTATTTCCGCAAAGGGAAAACGCATCGCAAGCTCATAAAAAGTTATGTGCTGTTTATGATGACGAAGCCTTAAAAGAACAGCAGTGTCAAAATTGGTTTGCCAAATTTCGTTCTGGTGATTTTTCACTCAAAGATGAAAAACGCTCTGGTCGTCCAGTTGAAGTTGATGACGCCCTAATCAAAGCAATAATCAATTCAGACTGTCACAGTACAACACGTGAGATTGCAGAGAAGCTTCATGTATCACATACATGCATTGAAAATCACTTAAAACAACTTAGCTATGTTCAAAAACTCGATACATGGGTTCCTCACGAACTGAAAGAATCACAGTTAACGCAACGCATTAGCAGCTGCAATTTGCTAAAGAAACGTAATGAAAATGATCCATTTTTAAAACGACTGATAACTGGCGATGAAAAATGGGTTGTTTACAACAATATCAAGCGGAAAAGATAGTGGAGCAGGCCAGGTGAACCAACTCAAACAACATCAAAAGCTGATATTCATCAAAAGAAGGTTTTGTTATCAGTTTGGTGGGATTACAAAGGAATTGTCTACTTTGAACTCTTACCACCCAACTGAACGATCAATTCTGATGTCTACATTGAACAACTAACGAAATTAAACAATGCAGTTGAAGAAAAGCGGCCCGAATTGACAAATCGAAAAGGTGTTGTATTCCATCATGACAATGCAAGGCCACACACATCTTTGGTCACTCGGCAAAAATTAATGGAGCTTGGTTGGGATGTTTTGCCACATCCATCATATAGTCCTGACCTTGCACCATCTGATTACTTTTTGTTTCGATCTTTACAAAACTCCTTGAATGGTAAAAATTTCAATAATGATGATGATGTCAAATCGTACCTGATTCAGTTTTTTGCTAATAAAAACCAGAAGTTTTTTGAACGTGGGATTATGATGCTGCCTGAAAGATGGCAAAAGGTCATTGATCAAAATTGGCAATACATTACAGAATAAAGTTATTTAGTTCCATGAAAAAATTGTCTTTGATTTTCTTTAAAAAATCCGCAATTACTTAGCTGCCGACCCAATATATATATATAACATACAATGAGCATATATATTGCATATTGCATATATTTTACATATTACACATCCATATATTTATAAAGTAGATATCCAATGTTATAAATAATAAAATACATAAATTTTAATATGTTACAAACATATGTATATTTATAAGTTTACGTGGCTGCAAAATGAAATCTAAGGGTTTTTTTTTTGTTTGTTTTTTATTTTATTGATTATGATCTCACATAATTGTCCTTATTCTCCCGTTCCCATCCCAAACCCCTCCCTAGATATGCCCTCCCCCCAACCCCCATGTCCATGGCCACTGGCTAGGCCCATATGTATGCACATAAGTCCTTTGGTTGATCTCTTCCCCTTACCTCCATCCTCCCTTACTTTTCCTCTGAGGTTTGAGAGTCTGATCGCTGCTTCTCTTTCTCTGGATCTGTTTATGTTGTTCATTATTTCCTCTAGATGTGTGAGATCATGTGATCCAAGAAATACCCTTGTAAGAACCTAAACTGCAACAAGCCATAATGGTTATGCTGAGAGGCAAATGAATCAGTCTGTAGTGAGTTCCTTTCTGGGCCAACAGTTCTTTTGAGTCCCAATTTCAATGCCAGATAGTTCCTTATGTGTACATGCCAGCCATGATATTTCAGATCTGGTTGGTGGACAAATGGTGGTATTGCAGGTCCACCCATCTCTGGTTTGGTCCTGGGCATCCTTCAGCAACCCGCAGCTGCTGTCTAGAGACCTTGTATACGAAATGGGCCAGAGCCTCTGCAGAGACTGGATAGGGTGCTACTGCAGTGCCTCAACCTCCCACAGCCCCTCCCCCAGCTGGCCTGCCCCAGATTCCCGCCCCCCCCAGGCTAAAAAGCAGTGAGCCCAGCTTCTGGTTGAGCCTCAGATTGCCCCCTCCCCCCTTCACTCAGCCAGAAGCCAGGCTCATGGCTGGCGAGCACAACAAAGGTGGCGTGAGCCTCTTCCACCTCCCCAGCAGGCGGGTTCAAATTGAGTCTTTGACAGAGACTGCTTTTAAAGAGACCTCCTATCAGTGAAAAGTGCTGTTCTCCAGGTAATTTTGCATATATTCATGTCAGTATTGACACTATGTTTTGACAGCAAGAAGAATTAAAGTGATCTGAGTACCTGAGGTGACTCTATTGGCACATCAGATTACACTGAATGTTTTAACAGCAAAGCAAAGTGGAGCAAAGCAGTCGCTCTGCCATCCCTGGCTCATCAAAGCCTTTCCAGCAGGATGGTGTACCTCACAAGGAAAAGACATCACAAATAGAATCAGGAGGCTTTGAATATTTTAAATAATAATAATAATAAAAGACTTAGAATGACAAACTCTCTACCCTTTAAAGCTTAGGGAATATATGAAAACTGGCTTCTTATCAAGTACTCACAATGTCCTCCCTTGGGATTTCTTGATCCCAGAAGCTCGGGCAAGAGGGGGTAAGCGTAGCAGGGGCAGCAAGACCTGGGCTCTGGGCCTGAAGGCTCTGAAGATCCACCAAGAAAGCAGCAAGGATCTCAGGATCTGTACTTTCAACAAAGATATTAGAGCAAGGGGTCTATGGTGTCTATGAGTTCATGAATTGCAACATTCTCATGCAATTCTAAATCTTTAGTCATGCAATAGAGGCCCGCTTAGAGAAGGTCAACTGTGCAATTTGCTCAAAATTATTCCCATAGCTCAAGTCTACATGGAGAAAATACAAAGGACAATGAAGATTAAGCTCACATCAGGCCAACGGAGATGCCAACCCTAACATCCTCTTTCTCTCTTCAAAGATAAAAATAGCATCCGAGCAGATCCTACCAATACTGGATATGTATTTTTAAGTGAGAAAGAGTTAACAGCCCTTTCCTTTTTATTCTCTCACAAACCCAATAAGTATCTGGTACATTGGTAGGAAACACCTATTTCCCTCCAGTAGAATTACGCCTTGAAATTCCTGGACTTAACAAGAATAACCATATAATAGGAATGTGTTACCAAAAGGTAACAATTTTTGTTTACTTACAATAGAATATTTACTTTACCTTTTTGTTTTCCAAGGAGTTGGGTTTCTTTTTCCATCTGATTTAATACAACCTGAAATAGAAAGTACCTGCTTGCACCAGGACTACATGATTCCTGAATCATTTCTCGTCAGTATGTTTGTATGTGAATCTAAATGGGAGAAAGCAGATAATTCTCCCTAAAAGACATATTTTGCAGCTATCTGCGCAAAACAGGCAGGCCATTGCTCGCCTAATGCTGGTAATCACAAAGCCTTTCTCTGAAAGCTTTGTAAATGCTTTTCGCCCTACCGATAAGAGATTTAAAGTAGACAGAAATGAATGACAGAGCTCGTGGACACGTACCTCCAGGGCACTGCCACTTGCCTAGCAGGCTGTACCTCCAGGCTTTCATGGTCCCTATCAGGTGTGGTTCTCCTGCTGCCTGCCAGGTTTGATGGCAAGGAAGGCAGCGTGGAGAAAAGAATGTAAACAGGATTCAAGTCATCCAGACTCTGGGTTGAGCTTCTTCTATGGCAAAGTCAAGATGATAAACCCATACCACAATGATGTTAGAATAAGTTAAAGTGCCTGGACTAGTGTTTTGACCATAGGAACTAGTTGTTTTTCCTTCCTGGAGCATTTACATTGTTTGTTTGTTTGTTTGTTTGTTTGTTTGTTGCCACATTGTGAAAGCAATCTTATCATAACAATTCAACATTTATGCACCAAAGTAAGAAGTGTTCCACCTATTAATACTTATCACTTCACTTCTTAGGCCACATACACCTTCAAATCCCCAGCAATGTCAGCCAGCTTTAAATGAACCCTCCACTGCAAAGGCAGGGGATTCTTTTTCTCCCCTAGCTGCTTTCTCTCCAGTTTCAGAGAGAGCCCCAGAGGTTGGCTTACAGTGGAATGGATATCTATTCTAACATGTTGACTGCCAATTCTCAGCGCTGCTAAAGCTACAGGGTATGAGTGGAGGATAGCCAAGATAGAAAAAGCTTTTGGTGACCCTTATCTTCATAATTGGTTTGGAATGAAAAAAAAAAGGGAAAAAAACAAAACAAAACAAGATTCTCCCCACATATACCCATACCCAGAGGTAGATCCTTCAGTGTCTTCCCCAATCCAGAGCAATGCAGCCATGGTTCTGTCCATGGTATCTCCCTGGCTGAGCATGGGTGAAGCCATAGCAGCATTCAGTCCCGGCTCCCTCAGTCCTTGCATGCACTGCAACTCGGTTGGCACGCAAAGAAATAAAGTGCCCAAGACCCAAGTGCTCTGCCCCTGCTTCTTCCTTTCTCCCAATAATGACTCTCAAAATATATATTCTGCTTCTTCCTTTCTCCCAATAATGACTCTCAAAATATATATTACTTGATTTCCCTTCTCCCTCCCAAAACCCAAACTCTCTTTTTCTGATCATTACTCACATCAACATAAAACTACTCAGCAAAAATAATTGTACTGTATTTAAAAGTTTTAGAATATATGTATACACATATGTAATTTTAACATAAATATCTCAAAAATAAAAATATATATTTAATATATTTATTTTCATCTCTTTTGGAAGATGTAGAAAAAGAGGAAGAGTGGGAAAAGGCAGAAAGAGGGAGAAAGAAATTTGTCTTTCCTCAGTTTCTTGAATGAGTGCTACTTCTACACCTGTATAAGTGATCTCCAATTGTTGTTGGCTTCCTCGGGACCAATATGCCCTAGAGATCCAAATTAAATCTGAATCAAGATCAAGTCCTCCTTCAGCTCTTAAGTCTATATATTGCCCAGCCCACAAAAACAATAGAGTTCTCTCCAAGCTGGTACCTCCTCATCCATTAACCAATCAAGATCTACTTTTATTGTTACATCCATATGTTGATTCAACAAATATAAATTGAGCACCTATCATACACCAGGGACTGTACTGCAGTAAGAGTACAAAAAATATAAAAAACACTGTCCTTGACTCCAAAGTACTTAAAATAAATGAGAGAGAAAAATCAGCAATTAAAATAACACAATGGCTGCATTGTTAGGATTGTGCACATGGTGCCAGCACGTCAAGGAGGGCTTCCCAGATGAAGAAATGTGTTCACTACAAATGGACTCATAATCTCCAACCAGGAACCAAATGTGCAAAGGTGTTTCCAGCACTGAAAATAGGATATGTAATGACATGGAAGCATGAAATAACACTATACTTATGAAAAACTGCTCTTCATGCAGCGAAAGGATCACAGGGGATAGTGGTAGGAAATAAAGTTAGAGACATAAGTACAACTATATCATGAAGAATTTGGGGTGCTAGATTTATCCTTTGGGCAAAGGACGATCAAAAATTTAATAAAGGAAGTGACTTAATCCCACTTGCATTTAAAAAGCTATGCCTGAACACACAGTGATAGCTAAACTAAAATGAGGTGGGAAGGGGGTCGGGTAGGGTCAGGGTGCCCATTCAACGAGTAATCCACAAGAACTGCTAAAGCTATAGACTTGGCCATAAAGGGTAGGGACTTACAGAGATGAGATTAGGCAAGCCATTTATAGCTATTAGGTAAAAATGAAGATGGGCAAAATAATTGGCAATGACTCCTGAGTTTCTATCTTTGGTAGGATGGCAGTGCCATTCTCTAACTGAGGGATTATGGAAGGAAGAGGGTATTTGGACGAGCAGGTGAGTTTGGACATTGAATGTGAAGTATCCATGGAATGTATTAGGTCTAGTAATAATTAATGTCGTTTTCTAATACTTTTTAAAATCGAATTTATTTAAACAATACAACAAAATTTAATCAACAATGTAGTTGCCGTTGTTTTCTACTACTTGTGCCCAATGCTCAGGAAGCATTTTAATCCCTCTGTTGTAAAATTCTTGTGATTTTGATGCAAAAAATTCAGTAAATGCATTTTTGAGGCATTCTTCATTATTAAATTTTTTTCCAAGAAGAAAGTTTTGCAAAGAACGAAACAAATGGTAATCGGAAGGGGCAATATCAGGAGAATATGCAGGTTGAGGGAGAACTTCCCATTCCAACTGGCGCAGTTTTTCAGCAGTGATTCTTGCAGTATGCGGTCGTGCGTTATCGTGGTTAAGAATTACGCCCTTCCGATTACTCAGCGCGGGTTCTTTTTCTCTTAAAGCTTGGGCTAACCTTTCCAATTGGGCACTATACACTGCACTTGTAATGGTTTGGTTAGACGGTAAAAGTTCATAATGAAGAATTCCTTTAAAATTCCACCAAACACACAACATCACTTTTTTCGCATGCAAGTCAGGTTTTGGCGTGGGCTGTGGAGCCTCATTTTTGTCCAACCATTGAGGCCGCCTTTTCAAATTAACATACAGCACCCATTTTTCATCTCCGGTAACAATTTGCTCTAAAAACGGCAAACGGTTTTGACGAGAGAGGAGCGAACTGCAAATTGTGACTCTTTGATTACGGTTGTTGTAGGTCAACTCATGAGGAACCCATTTTCCAAACTTTTGGACTTTGCCAAGTGCACGCAATTGATTGGAAATTGTTTTCTGTGAACAATTTAAAGTTGTCGCAAGCTCTTGTTGGGTAATTTGAGGATTTTGCACCAAAAGAGCTTGAAGAGCTTCTTGATCAAAATTGGACACACGGCCTCGACCACTCTTGTCATCTAACGAAAAATTTCCCTCGCGAAATTTCTCAAACCAACGCTGGCATTTTCTGGCGCTAACTGCGTCTTGACCAAGAGCACTACAGATGTTTTTTGCAGCCTCACTTGCTTTTCTTCCTAATTGGAACTCGTAAAGCATGCAGTGCCGAATATGCTCTTCATCCGCCATCTTCTTAGCCCTAGTTTTGCAACAAAAACCAAACCAGACACAAACTTTTTCAAGCAAAACTTGTTAATTGCACTTCACACATTCTGTAGATACCACGTGTTTGAAGTTTATGTCAATACAACTCAACGCCAAGCAAGATTTTAAACGAATGTTTAAAAACGACAGTAATTATTACTAGACCCGATAGGAGAAGGGTATCTGGACAGCCAGATATGTAGTCCTGGCAATCACGGAACATCTAAGCAGAAAGAAAAGGCCACTGACTAGACAGTCTATATTGAGTTTTCTGGACACTTACTACTAACAGAGCATCTCCTATCTGCTTTTCTTTCTTTCTTCTCTTTTGTGTCAATCTTTCCTATTATCTTTGACCCACAATCACTTTCAATCAGAATAAACCTAAACAAATACAGCTTTTTATTGCTCCAATGATACACTAAAGCAAAAGAAAATAATAAAACTAAACTAATGCTAACAATGGAGTTTAATATTATTTAGTAATTTCTTGTGGCTTGTGAGAGAGAAGGTGCTCCGTACAAGTTAAAGAAACACTCTACGCTTGGAGTTCTGAAAACCCGGTTTCACAGCCCCCACCTTGCAGCATTAGCAAAGAGGATATTGCATTAGTTAATGTTTACCAAAGGGCCACACAAAATAAAGTAGGACTGCAAGTCCTACTTGTTCCTTATCTGTTCCAGGATAGCTGCCAAGGATAACCATTTGCATTTGCAATACAGAAACACTGGAGACGGGACATTTGGGGGTCCTGACACATCAGTTTGGGGCTTTACATGACACCCACCTTGGGAACAGAACGTGCACAGCTCTTTCCACTCTCTCGGGGTCAGAGCTGAAGGTGTGGAGAATCTACTCCAAACTACAAATTATTTTGAATTGGACACACAAGACACACATTTATGGACAGCCTAGCATTTGGCACCTGTCACGTGTCCAGTCAACAAATGCAGGAGAAAATGACTTTTCCCCCCTCAGGCACTATGCTTACCGAGCAACCATGATGACAGTTCTCCTCCGATATTATATTTTGTGGGAGGAGAGAGGTTCATTTCGAATTAACGTATGATCTGTGAAGGTGCTGGGAACATGCTTCACTGCACCTGGAAGCGCGGTCTGCACCACTCCCTTGTAAAATCCATTTGAGGGGCTCTTAGGGCAGAACGGAACGAGGTCCCCCGCTCCTGGGTCAGGCCGCCAGCATGAGCTGCGGGCCTTCGGGACCATGGAATCAATTTCTGGAGTCAAAGAGGCCTGTCACCTGGAGAGGCTGGGAGAGACCGTGACAAATGCCACTACAGTGTCTGATGGCTGCGCCTAGAGGAGTCTCAGTCCACGGAAGGCATCACCTGGGCCAGTGCACGCATGTTTTTCAAAAACAAGCCAAGGCGCTTTCTTTCACAAGAACCTCATATCTCATTATTGCAGGCTGTGCAGGGCAATCGCCAGTTTTTCATTCAGTTTTTGCACTAATGCAGCCCATGTCAATAGTCAATTGGTCCCATTTGATCCAGGGCTTACACATACCAAGGGACTTCGTTACAATCACCCAATGTGTCAGGCCCTGATTAAAGTTGTTTTTCCTGCGGGGCTTATGGATCCATATCTATTTTGCTGCTCACCAGCTGTCTCATAACTCAACTATGAAACTTTCCTCCCAAGCTGTGGGTTTGGTCGGTACCTGCTTTTGCACAGTAGTATTACTACTATATACAATTGCAAATTGCAATTTTTTTCCCAGAGATTTATAAACTTTGCCTCAGACTCAGAGCAATTCACACCCATCATACCGAACCAAAGTTGTATTAATTAGCTGAGAGAGAATAGAAGACTTGGGCATCAAACCCAAATGTTTATTTTCTGGGACTCCTTTTTTTTTTTTTTTTTTCTTTTATGATTACAAATATCATTGCATTGACCGTCAGAGTTGGGCTGGCTACAGGTAAAGAAGTATTTGTTCAGGGCTTTTTCAATAGAAGGGAAGCAGCATTGTTATGGAATCCAAAAGCCCTTTCCAGAGGTTTTGGTAAATATTTGTTCTTAAACTGTGGGAGGCAAGTAGATGTGAGACAAGGTAAGAAACAGAGAATGGGGAAGTAAAGGCTCCAGCTCAGGGCAGGCACCAGAATGGAACAATTCCTTGAAATCTTAGTTAAGGTGGAACCCCTGTGCTCAAGAGCCAGATAAATTATACGTGGACAAAAAAAATAAAGTATGAAAAACAGCAGAAATCAGGACACATCTGCTTCAGAGTTTACAGAAAGGTTATGGGCTAAAATAGACAAGCAATGATAATATAGGTATTAGCAAGCACCAGGGAGACAGGTATCTGGAAGTCAAGTACCCAGAGCAGCATTCTAAAATTCATGGATAAGGAAGGCAGATGAAATACATGCATTGTGGGGGGAGGATCCAAGATGGCTACACAGGTAAACACCTAACCGTAGCCGTATACAACAATTTCAATAAAATACAACTAAAATATAAAATGGACACTGCCCAGAGCTACAGGAAAGTCAACTGACTGGAAATTCTACAACTAGAAGGAAAGAGAAAACCAGAAGGAAAATCAGAGGAGCTGTAAAAGCCTAAGGTACGGAGACACGCTTCGCTTGCACGCAAGAGAAAACAGAGCCGGAGAGGAGGGGGCGGCTGAGTGCCTGGCTGGCGTTCCCTAGCGGGAAGGAGATAAAAGCTCCGGATTGTGCTGAACCCCAGACCCAACGGCACTGAACCCCAGTTCTAGGCCAGACCCTGGGGACCCAGGCTCATACAGAGGGAGCCGGGGCTGTGAGGCGGAATCCCAGGGGAGCAGCGAAAGGCAGAGTCCCCGGAGGTGCGCACATTGCGTGCAGAGGATAGACTGTTGACTCTGCTGCCAGATTGCCCTAGCGGGAAGGAGACAAAGCTCCAGACTGTGCTGAGCCCAGTTCCGACTGCTCTGAACCCCAGTTCTAGGCCAGACCCCGGGGACCCAGGCTCATCCAGAGGGAGACTGGGCTATAAGGCGGGAAGGAGACAAAAGCTCCAGACTTCTCTGTACCCCACTTCCAATCCCACTTCCAACTGAACTGAACCCCAATTCTGGGCTCATTAGGGGAGAGACTAGACTGTTTGGTAGCAGGCGAAACTCGAGGGCACCTCACTCTCAGAGGAGCTTGAAGCAAGTACTGAAGGACTCTGAGAAACACCGAGACTCAGGACCCACATAAGGCGTGGCTGACGTGGCTGACAGAAGCCAAGGCTGTAGGCCCCACCCTGAAACCCGCCCCATCCAAGCAGAACACAGACACTTTTAAGACTACCAACTCAGGGAAGCTGAGAAAATGCCGAGACAAGGAAATAGATCACAAATGAAAGAAATGGAGGACAAATAGTGACTGGATATAGAGTTCAAAACCATACTTATTAGGTTTTTAAAGAATTTCCTAGAAAAGATCGATAAGTCCTATGAGGATATGAAAAGGGATCAACTAGAAATAATAAGGAATCAACAAGAAATAATAAGGGATCAACAAGAAATAAAGAATACATTGTCTGAAATAAAATTATACAGAGTCCTAAAAACAGAATGGAAGATCACAAGAATCAAGTCAAAGATTTGGAACATAAAGAGCCAGAAGACACTGCTCCGTAGAAGCAAGAAGGCAAGAGAATCCAGAAAGTTGAAGATATATATATATATATATATATATATATATATATATATATATATATATATTTGGTCTTGCTCTTTTATTTTATTTATTTCTTTTTTTAATTTCTTTTTTTAAATTAAATTATTATCTGTGTACATATTTTAACATTGTCCCCTCCCTCCCAAACATACCGTCCCTCCCAGAGTTTTGTGTCCATTGGTTGTACTTATATGCATGTATACAAGTCCTTCGGTTGATCTCTTATCTCCCCCAGATCTAGAAACCTCTGGGACAACTTCAAGCGAACCAACATCAGAATTATGGGGGTCCCAGAAGATGACAGAGAGCAAGATATTGAAAACATACTGAAAGAAATAGTGACAGAAAACTTCCCCCACCTGGTGAAAGAATTAGACTTACAAGTCCAGGAAGAGCACAGAACTCCAAACAAAAGGAATCCAAAGAAGACCACACCAAGACAAATCATAATTAAAATTCCAAGAGCAAAAGACAAAGAGAGAATATTAAAAGCAGCAAGAGCAAAGCAGGTAGTTTCCTATAAAGGAGCACCTATACGATTGTCAGCTGATTTCTCAACAGAAACCATGCAGGCCAGACGGGAATGGCAAGAAATATTCAAGGTGATGAATAGTAAGAACCTACAGCCAAAGATAATCTACCCAGCAAAGCTATCACTCAGAATCGAAGGCCAGATAAAGAGCTTCACCAATAAAAAAAAGCTAAAGGAGTTCATCACCGCCAAACCAGAATTATATGAATTGCTGAAGGGGTTTTTTTTGGAAAAGAAAGTAAAAAAAGATAAAAACAATGAACAACAAATACGTAACTATCAACAAGTGAATCTAAAAACCAAGGAAATTTAAAAAAAAAATCTGATGAACAATATTAACTGTTAAATATAATAATAGAATCAGAGGTATGGAAGGGGAGTGAACTACTGACGATTCTTGGGGAAAAGGGGAGAGGGGGGTGTGGGAAGAGACTGAACATAAACTGTGCACCTATGGGTGAGGACAATGAGGGGTGGGGAAAGGGCAGAGGGTGGCGTGGGAACCTGGTGGAGGGGAGCAATGGAGTGGGGGGGGAGAGGAACATTTGTAATAATATGAACAATTAAGTTTTATAAAAAAAAAAAAAAAAATACATGCATTGTGTTAGTCCGGGTCTGCTACCAGTAAGGAGACCCTGTAGGAAGGCAATCATGTGCCCTAGCCAAGAATCTTAGCATTTCGACAAGGGCACAAACCACATCCATAGCAGATGAGCCTATGAGAAGTAACTGCATCCGGACAAGCAAAGGGAAATGATCAGCAAATGCCAATGACTGAGTTTCATGGGAGAAGGCCTTTACCTTTCAGCTTAGCCATTTGTTTGTTTGTTTGTTTGTTTGTTTTAGCTTAATTAATTATAAATGGAAACTGTCCACTAATATTTTTAAATATATTTTTATTGATTTCAGAGAGGAAGGGAGAGATAGAAACATCAATGATGAGAGATAATCATTGATTGGCTGCATCCTGCATGCCCCCTACTGGGGATCGAGCCTGCAACCCAGGCATGTGCCCTTGATTGGAATGGAACATGGGACCCTTCACTCTGCAGGCTGACACTCTGTCCATTGAACCAAACAGCCAGAGCTGTCCACTAATTTTTTAATTCATTCTATAGTTCCATATGAGATATCTGCACATGTTTCTTCTCCAGCTCATAGCATCTCCCCTGAACTCTTTAAACTCTTCGGGGAATTAGGAGTGTGATGCAACCAAGTGAACCAGTACCGACAAGGGAAAGACTAGAGGTCAAGGAGTCCAAGCTTTCATCTCTGATGCACAATCCATTCAGAGCTTGGATTTGGAGGAGTTTTTAACTTTGAAGAGTTGCTTTCAAATCCTTATTTCAAAGGTACCAGGGAGATCTTTGCTCATGAGAATCATCCATGAAGATTTTGTGTTTAATCAGTTTATTAATACTCAAATTTAAGAGACTATCTAACAAAATCTGTTCTTTTCTCAGGAACCAGTTTCTTCAACAATATATGGCAGTAGATCTTTCAAAAATATTCCTCCAAGGGTGAGAAACCAATTTTTTTAATCCTCACCCTAGGATATTTTTTTCCATTGATTTTTTAAAAAATATATATTTTTTAATAAGTTTTTATTGTTCATATTATTACAAATGTTCCTTTCCCCCCACCACCACCATTGCTCTCCTCCACCAGGTTCCTACCCCACCCTCTGCCCTTTCCCCACTCCCCATTGTCCTCATCCATAGGTGCACAAAAAAATATATTTTATTGATTTTTTACAGAGAGGAAGAGGGAGGGATAGAGAGTTAGAAACATCGATGAAAGAGAACATCCATCAGCTGCCTCTTGCACACCCCTACTGGGGATGTGCCTGAAACCAAGGTTCGTGCCTTTGACTGGAATTGAACCCGGGACCTTTCAGTCCACAGGCTGACGATCTATCCACTGAGCCAAACCGGTTTCAACTCCATTGATTTTTTTAGAGAGAGTGGAAGAGAAGGAGGAGGGGGAGAAAAAGAGAGGAACACCAATGCGAGTGAGACAAATGAATTGGTTGCCTCCCAAATGAACCCCAACCAGAGCCAGGGGTCAAACTGCAACAAAAGTA
The DNA here is from genome assembly GCF_964339955.1 of Pipistrellus hanaki. Lineage (NCBI taxonomy): Eukaryota > Metazoa > Chordata > Mammalia > Chiroptera > Vespertilionidae > Pipistrellus > Pipistrellus hanaki. Next base: position 58,322,262 of record NC_140513.1, on the reverse strand, counting down.
CATGACCTTGACCAGGAATCAAACCCAGATCCTTTGGTCCAGGAACCAACACTCTGAGCAAAAGTGGCCATGGTGAGAAAGCAATTTTTAATAATGCATTTTAATCCATAGATACTTTTCAAGTGAAAAGTTTTGACTAAGAGCTCTAACAAAAATACTTTTCATAAATCTCTCTCTGATTATGAACAATTTCCATTATTACATCTACAGCAATTCAAAATGATAATAATGCTACAATAAGAATACTTCACTTCCAAAAGCTTCCTGTTGGCCTAGGACATATTTTCTACCATTTTTTTTTTCCAATCATGATGAACAAGCAAGTATCAAATGGTTTTTAAGACATGTGAAGAACTATTAGAGACTTGAATATTGACACTAATATTCCTTCTAGGACTGTCAAAGCAAAATTTGATTTGAGAATCTCTTGATTATGTTCTGTGTTGTGTCTTTGGTGCTGAGAAATAAGATTTAGTATGTCTCATAGCTCTGTTTATGGCAGGTTAATATCAAGGAAAATTGATATTCTGAGGAGAAAGGAAAATTTGTTCTTTATCATATAAATTTTCCAGAGAAAAATACTCATAAATAATGATGGAAGATCAGACATTATTGGTTTTCTAACTTTCTTATTCATAAAAATAAAAAAATATTTTTACAAAAATATATTGAAAGCACAGAAAACTCATTTTTTTAATTTTGTTTTTTAACCACTCAGACATGTTCATGAAAAATGGATGTTGCTATCTTTTAGAACTCCTAAAGGAAACTTATTTTGCAATCATTTTATTGATAAGCTCATCCCTAGAGAAGCCCCTTCCTTTGACTTGCCAGAGATTTCTCTCTAGACTCATGGTAGGCTTATAAAATATAAATGCCATACAATGCTAGAGAATGAGTTAATTCCCTTGCAAATGTCCCAGGAAATTTTCTAATATCTTGCTCTTTAGAAAATTAAAAAGTGAGCAAATGACATACAAAGTACAACTCTACTGTGGTCAAAACTATTGCACTTCAGTGTGGAACCTAGTATGCCTCAAAATAAATCCCTTGGAACATTATTCACTTAGGGAAATAAGGTGAGAAACTGGAACACACCTCTATGCCGAGAAACAGTGTCTCCAACCTCCCCATTGTGTTGAGTATTTAAATATCACTGAGGACTTAGAGCTTCCACTGCTTGTAGAGAGAACTGGAAGGTCTTTTATCGACAGAGCGGTCTCACAGCCCAGCGACCGCTGTGCCCACGATCCCTGGTGTTCTCATTTAACTAAGTGAACGTTTTAATACTGCCCCACTGGAAGAGAAACTGCTCTGCGAATGGAAGTGTTCAGTCAGCGATATCTACTGCTGATGTTATATTCAATTGAGATCAGGCTGCTGTATTTCTGGCAAGAATTTTGCAAAAGTTCTGTTTTGGTCCTAAAATTGTATAGATAACCGACCAGGACTCTCAAAGGTTCTAAGAAACATAAGTAAGAGACAAATGTCACTGATTAAAAATATCATTTTCACCCTAGCCGGTTTGGCTCTGTGGATAGAGCTTCGGATTGTGGACTAAAGGGTCCTGGGTTCGATTCCGGTCAAGGGCATATACCTTGGTTGCAGGCACATTCCCAGTGGAGGGTGTGCAAGAGGCAGCTGATCGATGTTTCATCAATGTTTCTAACTCTCTATCTCTCTCTCTTCCTCTCTGTAAAAAGTCAATAAAATATATTTCAACAAGAAAAACTCTTTTTCAAACCAAAAATGAGACAACAAATCATATAACATGACCATATATTCTGACATAAAATCCTTTTCCTCTTAAATTCCTTTGTCTTCCATTTTCCCCTTATTTCTGCAGTTTTCCCACCATTTTCCCTTTACAAAGACACTCCTTTTCCTCTCTCCTTGGCAATTCCTTGACATTTTAAAGTCTCATCTTTTCTTCTTCTTCTGACTTTTTCTCACACTAGATGTAGGGTCTTCCCTTCATGACACCAGACTGGGTCCACTACTTGCGCTTTCACTGGGAACAGTATAAATCATCAAGAAAAACGTATTTCAAATTAGATAAGAATATGTGATATGTTTTTTAAATGTGCTCAATCTGAGAGACTCAGCATCAAAAATTAAAGCACAACAAAGAAATTTGGAGTCCCACTCAAGTAATGAAATGCTTTTTAGTATAGCTGTGACCAAGAAATAGGACTAACTAAATTATCAGAATGTAGAGCAAAGAGAATCAAAGAGGAGAGTCACCGATGGAAAAGGAGGTAATAGCTTGACAGCTGCAGGTCTTGACCATTCCACCAACTTTTTTTTTTTAATATATCTTATTGATTTTCCACAGAGAGGAAGGGAAAGAGATAGAGAGCTAGAAACATCGATGAGAGAGAAACATCGACCAACTGCCTCTTACACACCCCCTATCAGGGATGTGCCCGCAACCAATGTACATGCCCCTGACCGGAATCGAACTTGGGACCTTTCAGTCCGCAGACTGACGCTCTACCACTGAGCCAAACCGGTTTCGGCCCATTCCACCAAGTTTTGAATTCAGGGTTTACCTTTGTACCTCTAGCTCTGAAAACAGTGACTTTTCCATAAACAGCATTTAATAAATGTATATTAAATTTTATTAAAGTAATAAAATTTGATTTGAGTTTTTAACCACCATCAAAACTGTCTGGTTCGTTAGATGCCTATATTTCTTGTTGTGGGCTCTTTGTATGCCTAAAAAGGTAAGGAAAATGAAAAAATCCTCTTAACTCTGGCTATGTGTAATAGATAATGGTTACTAATCACCTACTATATTCAAGTGCTTCCTGTGAAGACCATTAAATTATTTCAAATTTTTTCACCATTTTTAAAAAATATATATTTTATTGATTTTGTACAGAGAGGAAGGGAGAGAGATAGAGAGTTAGAAACATTGATGAAACATCGATCAGCTGCCTCTTGCACACCCCCTACTGGGGATATGCCTGCAACCAAGGTACATGCCCTTGACCAGAATCAAACCCGGGACCCTTCAGTCTCCAAGCCGACGCTCTATCCATTGAGCCAAACCGGTCTCAGCATTTTTTGAAGTAGGTATTATGGTGCCCATTTCACAGATGAGAAAACAATCCAAAACTTTGACTAGCCTCATAACTCATTTGAGGCTCTGAACATAAGCCCTTCCTTTCTCATTAGCCCACACTGCAGTTGTAGCCTTAGCACAATGGATAGGATTTCTGTATGTAGAGGGCCACACTGCTTAAAGCTGTATTTATGGAGGTGTGTCCCCAATGTGCCTGCTGTTATCTCATGATTATAAGAAAACTAAAATATGCAACAGAGTGTACAAGCATTGGTTACTTCTTCCTCCTTACTTGCTGCTTGAAAATATGTATGCCCCTTTCTGTGCAGACAATCCTCTTAGTTAAGAATAACTCTTTTATCCTTCTGTAAACAGGACCACTGCAGAGGTGACACTCAATTTCTGCAGCAAAGGCAAGCAGATGGCTCTCCCTGGCTCCCCACCGGCCAGGCCACAGAGTGACTTTGATGGCAGCCAGTTGTCTGCCCTCTCAGGGTGAGACACACAAATACAGCTGCTCTTTGGGGAAGGAGCTGGGCCAGAGAGGCAGAAAAAAAAATGTCTAGTGGAGAAAGAAGCTGAAGAGAGGAAGCCAGGGCCACTCAGAATTGGTTCATTTTACCCAATAATTGCTGCAGAGGAACAAAGACCATTGATACACCTACAGTCTCAGTTATGTCATGGAACAAAGCATTCAATCTGATGCCTGGGGTGCTAGCCCATAATAAAAGGTATCATATAATGAGACTAATTTCCTACATTTTAAAAAAAGGGGGCCCATAATCTATTTCCGGTGTAAATTATCACCATTAGTTCACAAAATGCCTTCCTTGTTCAGGAATGACAGGAAGGAAGAGATGTCAAAGCAGAACATAAAGAAGAAGCAATTTAAATGTATTATTAAATCATGGTCCTTTTATAGAATCCTATCACTTAGCAAACATTTTCACCATTATCAGGCTAAATTGGACCCAAGCAAACCTTACAAGACAGGGTCTATTATCCCACTTTTACAGGTAAGAAATCTGATGTCAGTTGGGTTATATAATTTGCCCAAGGTCTCACTAGTTGTGACAGTTAATTTTACATATAACTTGACTAGCCTCAGGGAGCCCCGATTAAACATTATTTCCTGGTGTGTATTTCCAGATGAGATTACCATTTGAATTAGTGGACTCGGTAAAGTAGGTTGCCCTCCCCATGTGGGTGGGCATCATCCAATTCACTGAGGGCCTGAATAGAACAAAAGGCAGAGGCAGGAGACATTCACCCCTTTTTTCTGCCTCACTGATTGAGCCGGGGCATCTCATCTCATCCCTCTTGTCCTCGGAGGGGGATTTAATCATCGGCTCCCTGGGTTCTCAGGCTTTCGGAAGGGACTAAATCACACCACCAGCTTCCTGGTCTCCAGCTCACAGACAGCACATTAGGGGGCTTCTCAGCCTCCACAAGTGCACAAGCCACTTCCTTGTTTATAGATATAAAATCTCCTTCTGGTCTATTTCTCTGAAGAACCCTGATTCACAAAAAGTAGAGGAGCTGGACTTTACCAGGAACTGCAAATCTGAACTTCAGGTGAACACTTTCCGTAAGACTAACACAACTTCCAACCAGTGTTTTACATCTGCTGGAGCATCTAATAGAGAACCAGCTTCTTTTCCGTTGCACATCTACAGCCAGGACATATGACCTGCACAGCTGCACAGAGTCCTGGGACCAGAAGGGTGCTGCACTCATATGAATATCCTACTGTCATCTTGACATGTGAGCCATCGCTCACCTTTTCATTTTGTACCAGGCCCCACACGGTATGTAGCCAGGCCTGTACACAACACCCTATACAGCCTTATTAGCACAGATTACTTTGGACCTTGATCGTAAGTTCAGGAATCTGTTGTCCCCAGAAGATGCCTCCCTTGGGAGTGGGCCTCTAGGACTGGAAAGAGGGCCCTGACTACCTTGGATCTCACCTCAGCCCTCAGCACCCTCCAGTCCAGCAACACTGCCTCGTTGTTCCTTTTCTACTACAGGAAGCTCCATGTCCTCTGCCTAAAACACTTTCCCCCGGGGAGTCCCATGCCTCATGCCTTCTCTTCATTGCTCTGTTCAAATGCTGTTTCAACAGAGAGGCTGTCTCTGACCATCTGTTTACAACAATGTTCCCCCTTCTCTCTCCATCACCTGCCCTGCTTAATTTTTCTTTATAGCACTGAGGTACCATCTTAAGTAACACATAGTCATTGGTTTAATTTCCATTGTTGTTCTGAGATGAACTGTATCCCCAAAATCCATATATTGAAGCCCTAACCCCCAGGACCCAGAATGTCACTACATGTGGAGACAGGAACTTCAAAGAGATTATTAAGGTAAAAGGAAGCCATTGGGATGAGCCCTAATCAAATCTGACTACTGTCCTTGTAAGAGGAGGAAATGTGGACACACAGAGAGACACCAGGAGCCTGCAAGAGGACATAGCAAGAGACTGTCATCTGCCAGTCAAGGAGCAAGTCCTCGGGAGAAACCAAACCTGCTGACCCCTTGATCTTGGACTTCTAGCCTCAAGAACTGAGAGAAAAAAAATAGCAGTTGCTTAAGGTATCCAGTCTGTGACATTTTGTTATGACAGCTCTAGTAAACTAATATAATTGTCTTTGCCATCCCCTTGAACGTGGTATCTCTAAGAAAAGGGATTTTGTTTCATCCACTGCTGTAGGCTCACGGCCAAGCAGTAGACACAGTAGATGTTTTTAAATTGTTGAATAAGCAATGAATGATTTTATAATTACTTAAGAGGATTTTAAAGAGAATCTTCAAATGCTTTGTGATACCAAAATGTTTTATTCTACGCCACCTGGATTAATTGTGCCATGGAGAGAGACTCGGGAACGCTTTTGTTAAACAAAGGTTTTCATTGTAATGGGACTTGACCAGCACTGTTTTTTAACCCAGGCTTATAATGCACCCACTAATGGATTATGTCAGAACCAAGAAACTGAAGATCACAAAACATGCTAGAAGAAAGGATGTTGTCACAGTGTTTGTTATTAGAAAAATTACAAAAACAACCTACAGCAAAAATCAATCAGGAACTTAAAGGATGCCCCACAACCTTCCTCCCATGCGTTTCTTTGACAGTTAAGATCAGTTACATCTAATTATGTTTAGCACTTCTAAAGCGACGTAACCGAGGCTTCAACAACACGTTCAAATCACTGCATGCTCCTCAGGGTGTGTCAATATTACCGCAGCTTTGCCCTCACACTAACAGGGCAAACAGGAGAGCAGCAAATTACCAATCAACACATTGATTGATGGCCCCACAGTTCTCCTGACTCCAATGCCCAGGGAGGCTAATATCCTCTAGGACGTGACAGATATTGAGCTCATTCGGGTATTTCTGACTGCGATGGCATTTTTTGGCATGGGCAGTTAGGGTCTGACAGCTTCTATTGGGTACGTAAATGGAACTACCTAAGTATTGCGAGGTGCTGAAAGAATGTAAGACCTAAAGTTGTCCCCTTGTGCACAGGATATATACTGAGTGGCCAGATTATTATAACCTCTGAATGCATAATAATCTGGCCACTCAGTGTGTGTGTGTGTGTGTATTAGAGGCCTGGTGCTTGAATTCGTGCATGGGTGGGGTCCAGCCAGCTTGGCCAGGGGGAAGGGACATAGGTGGTTGGCCAGCCTGCCTGCTGGTCAACTCCTGGTCAAGGGGACAATTTGCATATTAGCCTTTTATTATATAGAATATACACTGAGTGGCCAGATTATTATGCATTCAGAGACCATAATAATCTGGCCACTCAGTGTATATGCTTGCTGCCTGAAGTAGCTCAGACCTATCGAAATATAAAGATATCCATGCTTCCCATTTATACATAAACAGGATCAAAAGGAAAGTGAAATTGTGATAGAAATTTCATTGACTCCTTTTTCACACTTGGCTTCCTCACAAATCTTATTCCCATGCTGCTGAAAGCAGGGAAAGAATTAGATGCTCTGAAGGTGCGTAATGCCAACTACTCTGGGGAGCTTGGTAATCCTTAAACCACTTAATTACAAACTTGAACATTTGGACTAACTATTCCTACCAGCAGGAGGTAGGAATGTAAGGTTTAGAAACATCAAGAGCTTGTCCAGCACTTACAAAGTGACAGTAAAGGGCATCTTCCCAGCACTCCATTTCTGGTGATAAAAGCTTCCTCCTGCTTTCGGAGGGCTAGCCAATTCTCAGCCTTTGACATTTGGGTGGGGCTGACCTGACCACTGGCTCTGAGAATGGACATGGAACATAGCAACAGAAGACAAAGATGACACCTGAGACTTTCGCAGGAATTGCTAAAAGGGTAGGATGTTACACTGGACCTACCATGTGTCATCATAGAGAGAAAATCTGGCTACAAATGAACCTATCATAGAAAAAAAGCCAAGCAAAAATGGAAAGAGGTGGTCAAGAAAGAAGCAGAAGAAAGGAAGCTTACGAAGGCCTAATTTGACCCTTGCATCTGGCCTGCCAGTGAGCTCTGATAGCTCTACATTCCAAGTTATCAGCTTGTCTGACATTTTTCCTCCAAAGTAAATGTAGGTATTTTTGCTTTTGTCACATGCATTCATGAGATATGTGAATATAGCGACATCCTATAGTTATCATCAATCATATATTCATTTTATAAGGTTCTTATCCCATGATTGCCTCAAAAGTTGAGATCTTATTTTAAGTTTATTATTGAAAACTAACAGTAACAAGGACAATTTGGCTCTACTATCTTCAATCGATCTATACTAATCATCAGAATCTCAACCTGTGTTATACATCATAACACTGTGTCAAATTTACTATGAAATGACATAATAATTATTTACCAAGAGATCAATATGTCTGATCTTTGTCTCACTTGCTAAGGTATTGCCACTAGAAACCAAAGCTTAGAGAGCTGAAGGTACTGGATCGGATCACACAGCTAATTAGTGGCAGAGTTGGTCTGTGCCATCATCACTCCCCTACTACAAATGCCATTTGTGTTACACAGGCAGACAACCAGGATGATAGATACCCTTCTCTTGAAACTAGCAAAGCATTTCAATAGTTTGTCAATAGGTAAAAAACAAAACAAACAAACAAACAAATAAAAACAAACAAACAAACAAAACACTTCAGCACGAATTAAAAATCCTAAGAATAGGAGCCCCATTTCTAAGTTAAATAGCCAATTAAAAATGTCCCTACCTCTGTCTTGGCCAATGTGAATCAGTTGGTTGGGCATCATCCTGTGCACCGAAAGGTTGCCAGTTTGATACCCAGTCAGGGCACATGCCCAAGTCTTGGGCTTGATCTCAGATCAAGGTGTTTTGCTGTCACATCAATCTTTCTCTCTTTTTCTCTCTTTATCTTTCTCTGTGCCTCTCTCTTTCTCTCTCTCTAAAAATCAATAAAAATAACTATTATTTAAAAAAATGCTTCCACCTCCATGGTTTTCAACATTATGAGGAACAGATATTTTTTCTCAAATAAAATCTTACTTGGTGTCCTACTATACAAAATAGTTGAACATTTTAAAAACATGATTAAATGTATATATATATATATATATATATATATATATATATATATATAATAAAACCCTAATATGCAAATCATCCGAACGGCAGAGTGACTGGTCACTATGGCATGCACTGACCACCAGGAGACAGGCGCTCAATGCAGGAGCTGCCCCATGGTGGTCAGTGCACTCCCACAGGGAAAGTGCCACTCAGCCAGAAGCCAGGCTCAAGCACAGCAGCGGCAGTGGGAGCCTCTCCTGTCGCCACTGCAGGCAGGCAGTAAGGAGCAAGGGGTCCTGAACTGTGAGAGCCCTGTTCTGTGAGAGAGATGTCTGACTAAGCCAGCAGGTGGATGTCCCCAAGGGGTCCCGGACTGTGAGAGTGTGCAGGCTGGGCTGAGGGACCCTCCCCCGCACCACACACACACACACACACACACACAGTGCATGAATGTCATGCATTGGTCCTCTCATATATATATATATATATATATATATATATATATATATATATATGCACACACATATATACACACACACAGAGTGGCCAGATTATTATGATCTCTGAATGCATAATAATCTGGCCACTCAGTGTACAGCCTATATAATAAAAATCTAATATGGAAATTGTCCCCTCAACCAGGAGTTTGACCAGCAGGCAGGCCAGCCCACCACCCATGTCCCCTCCCTCTGGCCAGGCTGTACGAATTCATAATTCATGCACGAATTCATAATTCATGTGTGTGTGTGTGTATATATATATATATACACACACACACAGACATACTGAGTGGCCAGATTATTATCATTATGCATTCAGAAATCATAATAATCTGGCCACTCAGTATAAAAATATAGAGCATTTCCTCATCAAATTAAAAAAGAAAATGAAAGTACTTTAGTAAACATTCCTTTTCAAACCAGAGGTACATATGACAGATGCAGCTCTATATAAACTCTATGTACAATTTATTTCTAATTTTTTATAACTGGTTTTAAGGTATAAGTAAAAGGACTGATTCCTGATTCCTTCAGATGAATATATGCAAAATGAGAATAGGATTATTTGTTTTAATTCATCTTTTAAATTCAAATTCAAATATCTTCCTTTGTGAACTTGTCTGTTTCCATTTGCTTCTCTATGGTATCCTTAAACATACTTTAATTAGAGCCAATTATTGTATAATTTCAGTGTCTTATTCTTTTATTTCTTCTGGTCTAGCTCAGTGCTAATTAAGCTGCCTTAGTTTCCCTCACATATCTGAGAATAGAGAGGTTTAAAGAGATGTATATTTGACCAACTTCTGTGCAAGATCTTAGACAAGACCAAACGTCTCTGACATAACATCCCAGATCTGTTACATAATCATGGCCATCTTGTAAACTGCAGATTGTGTAATCAGTATGTTTGAGAAATAGTGATGGCTACTTCCAACATGCCTATGAAGATTACTATGGTTTTTCACGCAGCAGTCTAAAATTCAGACTTTTTGAAGTTAGAATCCTCTTAATTCTGGGCCATTCTACAACCCCTTGTACTGAAGAATAAATAGTATCCCAACAGTACTGAGAACTATTGAACTATACCACCCTAGATGTAATGTAAATGCCCTCTTGTAAAACCCACACTTCTATGGTTCTGACCTTCACTTTCCTGCTGTAAAAAGTGCTCCCAGGTATTCTTGGGGTTACTCAAAGAATATCAAATACAAGCTCATAAAGAAATACTCTCCCATCGGCCTGAACACATGCCTGCTAGGATTTTACCGGGAACTGCTCTTTGCTGCCATCTGAGACACAGAGGTGCTCAAGATATCAAAGCTACTTGGTTATTCAGCTGCCAAGTGGAAGACTGTTTCTCTCTTTGGGTTTCTCTCTGCAGGAGGATGTTGCAGTGCTACTTGTCTCACACCTCCTTCAATTCTGATTCTAACCCCATTGCTTTCTTTCTGATTAATATGTAAACCAAGGGAGGTGGGTTTAGGGAACTGTTCTGAATGGGAGAGGCTGCTGCACTTGCCTCTCCCTTCAAGGTGTGAAGGCTATCACTTTCCTTCAAATTTACCTCCTCTCCTCAGCATGAAACATTCCAAGAAGCTCTGAGGTCCTCACACAATTGTTTTCTATCAGCCTCATCCCCATACATGGGCCAACCCTGCCAACCTGCCAACCCAGTCTGGTTCTCACTTACACTCAAGTTTCACTACTAGCTGAACATATAAAATTCCATTCCTGGCACATATTAGATGTTCAATAACCATGTGTCAAATAAATGCATAAGAATGAGGTCAGGTTGATACATAACTCATTCGATCAACCAATAGGCTCCATCTCTCCATCTGTTTCTCTCAGGCATTGACCAGGGAAGCCATCCTCTCTACCAGAGCTGGAAAGGGCCCTCCCCACAGGTACTGGTGCCCAGTATTCTACTCCCACTGTCTGGTGAGAGGCCAGCTCAAAGCGAAACAGGGCTCTCAACTCATGAAATCTGGATGAGGCTAACCCCAAGCTCTAGCTCCCATAATTAGATTCTAGCTTTACTAATCAATCACAAGCACTCAGAAATCGGTATAGTCACAGTCTTCCTTTTTTTTCCACAGGCGAGCCCAATGAGAGTTTTAGTACTCTCAGTAATGGCTGAAACTATTGGGGAAAAGTCCTACCATTTCAATGGGAACTGTTAAGTTGAAAGTATAAAAGCCCCGAATTACTGCTACCTTCTTTAAAAAAATGTGTATATATATATATATATATATATATATATATATATATATATATATATATATTTATAGAATTGATTTTTTACAGAGAGGAAGGGAGAAAGAAAGTTAGAAGCATCGATGAGAGAGACACATAGATCAGCTGCCTCCTACATACCCCCCACTGGGAATGTGCCTGCAACCAAGGTACAAGCCCTTGACCAGAATCGAACCTGGGACCCTTCAGTCCGCAAGCCAACACTCTATCCACTGAGCCAAACCGGTTTTGGCTGCTACCTTCTTTTTCTAAGACTTAAGGAAAGGTTGCCTAAGAAGTAAAGTTTGAAAAGGAAAGCTGAGAGATGGAGAGACCTCACTGCTGACAGCATCACTGGAGGCCTTTAACCAGTTGTACTTACAGTCACCATTACCCCAAACTTTTCCATAAAGTTATATAAGTCAATAAATTCCCTTTTTTCATAAAGTCAATTTGAATTCAGTTTTTGTCACTTGCAATAAAAATGCAGCACCAATATGACAAAAAGAATCTTGCTCATGTTTTCTGAATTCTCTGAAAGATATTCTAATTAATATCTTCCCTCTAGAATCAACATTCTGAGCACTGTCCAACACTATTAATCATATTTATTATTTAAACCACAAGTCAAAAATTCTATATTAGTGTATTTTTTAAAAACGTAACAAGTCAGAAATACAATGTGATCATAATTACTTTTGCTCCATGATAGAGGATTATATTTTCCAAAAATGGCCACAGCAATATTTTTGGTTCCCCATGTGCCTCTGTTTTAGCATTTTGCCACTCCCCATTAAGAAACTGATTTTATTTCCCCACATTTAGACACCAGGCTGCACAGTACTTTTGAAGGCCTACATGAATAGAATGCACCAGAAGTGATAATGTGTGACTTCCAAAACTAGGTCATACACAACAATACAATTTTGGCACTCTCCCCCTGTCTCCCCCCCCCCCAACACTTCTTCATCTCTATCTCTTTTTTTCTCTCTATCCTTGTAATTCAACTACCTATTTGTGAGAAAGCCCAGGCCACACTGTGCATGGGTGTTCTGACCAATAATCCAACTAGCTCCCTGGTATCCACCAGGTGAGTGAATGAGCCTTCAGATTATTCCAGCCCTTACTCTCAGTTACTCTACCTGAGGTACCAAACATTATGGGACCCTGTCTAAATTTCTGACTCATAACAGGCACTAAATTATTATTATTATTATTGTTTTGAACCACTACATTTGGGGTAATGTTTTACACACCGTTAGATATGTAATACACCCATCCTTCTCATAACTGTTTTACTTCATATGATTTTCATGAAATCTAGTTTTTGCAGCTATATTGGATACATTATACTTTACAGTACTTAGCCTTCAGTCTTCCAACTTTTAGCAAAGCACTCCTTTTACTATTTTTTTTTTTTGCATGGACCTCATGCTATGAAAGATTATCTACTTAATAAACTCTGATAAGTACCCATCAATTTGCTTTTTTTTTCTTATTAATCCAGATATTCCATAATTACATCGGGATAAAATAATCAGAATAGCCACACTGCAATTCTGTTGATAAAATTCTGGCCAAATCAAATAAAATTGGGAATTTTAGATTGTTTATACAGTCTAAGCATATATATATCTCAAATTGGAAACCAGTGCCACAGATGAAGAAACATAATTCTATAATGAATACTAAAGGTAAAGGTGTTACTGCTACTAACAAGTTCACAATTGTTGCTTTAACCACCCAGTACACTTTTGGATCATATCAACAATATCCTATGTAAAGGTGTCTAATGTGAGCCAGCAATAAGGAAGTACTGTTAAACTGGCACTGATTGGTACATTATACTTTAATTTTGTCTGCACCCCCACAATTACTCCAACCTTTATGACCAAACCATTAGTCAGTTCAAACAACAAATAACCTACTTTTTAACAATCAAATGGCTATGTTTGCCTGGATTGAGCAGTTAAATCATTAATCCAGTCAAAATTATCAATAAAGCACAGTCTCAATTTCCACAAACTCTTTATCCTAAAAGTGTTTCCATATTCAATTCAATAAATATTTATGTAGCAGTAGAAAAGGTGCTGGGATACAGAGCATACAAGCCAGTCAAGGCCCTGCCTCAATGAATGACACCTTCGAGGGTGACACAGACAAGAAAAGGCTCCCCCAGAGCACAGAAGGAAGCCATTTTTGCTGACTACTCAGATGGTCATAATGATTCCGCCATGCTGTATCACTCCCCTTTGCAAAGTGGCTTTGCCAATCCTCCCCTCAGGAAGTGGCATCAAGTTCTCAGTCTCTTGGATCTGGGTTTGCCCATGTGACTTCCTTTAGCAAGTGGGCTATTTATACAAGCAGAGAACTGAAAAGTGCTTACACTCCCTCCTAGCTGTGGCTGAAACTCTGAGACCTCCATGTGAATGAGACCAAGCTAGTCTACTAGAGCAGCCATGTAGAGTAGAATTCAGGATTTGACAATCTGTCAAGCACCAGGAATCTGAGTGAAGTAATCTCCGACTTTCCAGCCCCTTTTAAACTAGCAGATGACTTGAGCTGCATGAGTAACCCCAGGCAAGACAAATGGTCCCCATACCACCCAACCTAGCCAGCCCAAATTGCTGACCACATAATAATGGTTGTTGTTTAAAACCCCTAAGATTTCATGTTGTTTGTTCTGCAATAACAAATAATTAATATAACCACCAAGTCCAGACTCAAGCTGAAAAAATAGGAAGGGGTCACATACACACAAAAAGGCTTCTTAAACCTAGGCACTAAAGAAAAACAAATTATAAGACATAGGTACCAAAGGACCGTAAGTTCTGAAAGAGAAAAGAAACAGCTATCATTGCAACAGCAGATGTTGATCATTGCCATGATTCCTAGTGGATAAAACAGGAGAGTAGGGTAGCTAGCCTCTAAAATGGCCCCTTAAGACCCTATGTGATCCCAATAGTATGTGGGAGAAGCGAAAGTGAGTAACTTTTGAGGCTAAGTCTAGGTATTACAGCCTCTACCTTGGTTTCTTTCATCGCTCACTCTAATCAAAGCCAGCCACCATGCCATGAAGGTACTCAAGCAGCCCAATGGAACAGCCCATGTGGAAAGGAACTGAGGCCTCTCACACACACAAAAGCACTAACTGGCCAGTCATGTGAGGAGGCACCTTAGAAGGCCCCAGCCAACCCTTCACATGACAGTAGCACCAACCAACATCGATCAGTGAATTCACGAAAGACCCTGCGACAGAACCTGTCACAGGAACCAAGAGAGAGTAGAATGATTTGGTATGCAGCCATAATAACCAGTGCAGGGGACCTGGCCATTACATTGACAAATCCTGAGAGAACGGTATATACACCAAGCACTGCCTTGTTCATCAGTTCTCAAGAAAATATGACTCCAGATCACTCTAGGAAATCCTCCATGAAAGCTGTTCCTCCTGTTAATTCAACAGATAGAAATTGATTAAGTGAATTATTTTTAAAAATATTTTAGTAACCAAGTCTAAAACTCAGTGTCTTTTTCATTTATGAATAATTCAGAAAGTGTCGAGTAAGTAGTTGGGAGACAGCATGCGTTAGAGAAGTTCTGGGACTTACATCTTCAACAATGTTGTTGTGTCATTTTAAGTCATTTCTGTTCCTTCCTACTGTTTCAAAGATCTACCACTTAGAAGCATTTTATATTGGTAGAGTCTCTAAGGAAAATAAAATACTTGTAACAATGATAATCATAATGTGATGTGATGACATATCATTCCCTAGAGTTTTTGAAAATCAAATAGTTTAGTATCTATCTGAGAAAAGCAAAGTTCTCTCTGAGGACAGGAAACTTAGTGAGGGATTTTTCAACATCCACCTGAGCCCATCCTGGAATATAATTCCTAACCCTCAAAGTCATCATCCTTGGCATGACAGTAAGGGGGAATATAGGCTATGGAGAGCCGCAGAGTTTTATTCTACTTCTAGCTTAGCCACTTTGCCTTAGCTCTGCTGTTGGACTAGATTTTAAGATCTAGGTTAGTGAGTTAATCTGCCTGCATTTCAGTTTTCTCACTTATAAAATGGCACTAAGAATTGTGCCTGTTTTCTAGGATTGTTTGAGGATTTAATGAGAAAACATACATAAAGCAATAAATCAGCAACTGGTAATTGGTAACTGCTAAATATTAATTGCTGTTGTTTTTACTAGAGTTAGAAAAATTAAATTAGGAATGAGCTCTTAGTAGCCACTCAATATCTGATGGTTATTAATATTAATTAATATTAGTAAGTTAATTTTATAATAGTGGAAGAGTAACTTTTATCACCATTGTTTTCATGGATAATGTTTCATGGAAGCTTGGTAACTTATTAAGGACACAAATTTAGCCTTAGAAACAACCTCTACCTTTGGAATGCCGATTATACTCTCTTTTTTATACTGTATCCCAGTTGGAGAATTCATTTTTAAAAAGTCACTGTGTCACAGCAATTGAGAGAGACACACTTAATCCTGAAAATCACACATGATAATACTTAGCCCAGAAAGAATTCTAAACCCATGGGTGTATCTCAATGCCTTAAAAGAAAAAAAAGAAAAAGAAAAAAAAAAAGAAAGAAAAAGAAAAAAAAAAGAATTTTTTCACTCTTTAAATTATTTTTTAAATATTTTAGGATTCTATGTATAAATCTAACACATTTTATTGGTACTTGATACTATCATCATTATGTATCTGCAAGAGAACTGACAGTACCTATCTATGGCTAGCTTATTTGCAAGGAGCAACTACTGCTCTAATGTTCTTTCTAAAATATACAGTCCTATAAAATGACTAATAAACATGTTGCTATATTACTTCAGAAAACAGCAATACAAAAACTCTACATCCTGGTGCTCCACAAATGCTCAGACCCCTAGACTCCCCCACCACAGCTACACAAAGAAAAGGACTGTCTCATCTGAATGCTTCTTGTAAGGTTACCAGAGCCTTTTTAGGGGCCCAGGGTATATTAGACAATGGCATCTCCTTCCTCAACTTTCAATATTAACCCCTAAAAAAAAAAAAAAGAATCTAAATTGTCTCTGATTTTCCTGGCCAGAGCTAAGAATGCTCATTCACACACAAACTAAGCTTGTCACCTCCTTGCTCTTTGCTGTATAAAAGATTGATCCATCTGTCCAACTTGTTTTCTTATTTCTCATTAATTGCCTACATCCAAATTAACCAATAGACATTGCACCCAAAACCATTAGGCCATGAAAGCAAAATATGTAATTAAGATCTACCCTCCCCTCCTTCATTTCCACTGTGAAAGTGCTCCACAACATTTGGTGAAATTGTTGCTTTTAAGTTTGCTTTGTGAAGAAGGATTTGGTGACTCTTGACCCTCAAGGGTTGTTCTTTGACCCATCACTTTCTCCACCATCTGGCATGTTTACTTGAAGCAAACGCCTTGGGTCAGAGGGCAGAGCAGACATGTGGAGGGACAGCTTTGTCATAAAAGCAATAAAGAATGAGTAACACTTCACAATACAGCACTGCGTATTTTGTCCAGCTGCTGAGCAGAATGAGGTAAGGTTAGTCATATGGCTGAAAACAAAATAAATAGCCATTTACCATGCAGCCCAGCAGACGGGTAAAATGCAAGATGCCTAAGTTCAAAATCTGAGTGCAGCTTCCTTTTCCATTTCTGCGAGAGTTCCTTTTTATGCTTTACTGGGCGCATTACTACACAATACGTTACACCAGACACAAGGGGGAAAGTGGTTTATAGGCTAAATTAACCAGATTGATTATTCAGGAAGAGTGTTGATAGTCCAATAATCCCCAAGCAACAAAATTAGAGAGAGCTAGAATAGTGTAAGGAACTAAAGATCAGGTAATCAATTTATTTCATACCCAGGGCCCATAGTATTCGATATAATGAGATAATAATGATGATTTTATTCTTGATAAATTGAAGCTTTTTAAAAAGAACAACTCAGATGTGAGCACTGGCATCAATGGTGTGCACTCACTGTTGACCCCAGACAAGGAGCTCTGCACAATAATTCCTTCCCCTCGTTTTGGCATTTGTACTAAAAAATAGGGCACATTAAATGAAGTTTGGAAAATCTTAAGCACGGAAGCCCCTTAAAGAAAAATCTCAAGTTTCTTTATAGAAAACTACCTCTGGCTCTCTTTATATAACTTCGCTGGATTCTAGAGATCTTTCAAAGTCAGTTTTTTCTCTCTAGTTCATAACCATTATAAATGATCTTTGATTGATTCAGATCACCTCTCTGTTGCCACAGGACACATTTTTCCCCACAACTCTGGCACGCACAGAGAGAAAGAGGACATGGAAAACTTCAACTCTGTTGAAGTCTCAGTGCTGGTCTCATTTCAACTTTATGTTGCTTACCTTCACACCTTTGAGGGAAAATGCCCTGAAATAGAAACTCAGAAGTGATTTGCACTTATATTCATTCTTAATGTAAATGGGGGAATTGCTAGGAGTCTTGAGATGAATGTGATTAAAGGGAAGAATTAGTCAGCAAAAGAAAATAAAAAAGAATTTCCCCCTAAGGAAACACACACACACACACACACACTAAAACAAAGGGAAAAAGATTAAAGGAAACCTCCCTCTTCCAGTCTGATTGTCAGGGGATGGTTCTTCACATTGTAAATACACTTTGATCCTGGAAGCTCTGCGTTTTTAGTCTTTGCCAAGTTGGTAAAAGGGATGTCCCTTGTGGAAGATTTTCACATATGGAGCTTTTCAAAAAAACACACCATATACATCAAGACTTACATCCCTTGCAACTTTCCTACTGAAAAATTCATGGCCCAGAGCAGAGCCATTCTCTTTCCAATTCTAGACTTGCTGTAAAGAGCAGCTATTGCCCGAGTTTGTCCTTGCCAGTTTCAGAATTGATCAGACTATAGGACATTTACAGATGGACATGGAGGTCATACTAATGTGTCCACTTACAAGCAGAGAAGGGTTCTGAGGCTTCCTTTGAGGAAAAAGCCTTCTAGTGAAGTCTCCCCATTTATGTTGAATCAACTAGTTCATCAGAGAAAGAGCAAAACGAGCAGGGGCTTTGGAAACAGACATAGAAGGGCATGAGCACCGGCCCCTGCTCATACTAGTGGGTGACCCGGGGCAAAGTATTCAATCGTTTTGAGCTCATTTTCTTTTAATGGAAGCAAAGATCATTTCCACCTCTCAGAAGAATTGAGAAAGCTGATAGTGGTGCAAGAAGAGATGATTGCTGGTTATCTTACTAGAGGAAGTATGATTGTAGTAGGAAAAAAAACCACACACACAGTAATAGGATTCTGAATGGTGAGAACATGATCACAAGCTGAGCTATATGATTCTATTTTAAGAAAGCAGTAATTAAAAATCAAACTATAATTAGACAGGGGAAAGTGATAGATAGATAGATGATAGATATAGACAGACAGATACATAGATAGATACATACATACATTGATAGATAGATAATAGATAGATAGATAGATAGATAGATAGATAGATAGATAGATAGAAAAGCAGAAAACAGGGGTTAGGGGGAGAGATCAACCAAAGGAATTGTGTGCATGCATATAAGCCTAACCAGTGGCCATGGACAACAGGGGGGGCGGGGGCATATGTGGGGAGGGGTTTGGGATGGGAATGAAAGGATGAGGACAATTATGTGATACCATAATCAATAAATAATTTTTTTTTAAATCACTGCACCTGCGTGCCTATTTGCAAACCATTGCTCCTGCATGCTGTGCAAAGGCTCTTCCTCTTGGTTCAAGGCCTCTGTCTGCTGTTCTTCAGTGATCTCCTTGACACTGGCCACACTCCCAGGGGACATGAGTATTCAACTCCATGCTCACCATCTCAGATCCTGCTATAATCATGAGAGTCTTGTCTTGCAAAGAACTTGGACCCCAGATTTGGTTTGGAATAGCCTTTCTTTTGGCAAGCTATGTGACTCTAGCAAGTTGCTTTGCCTTTTTAAGTCTCAGTGTCCACATCATGACATGGACATATTATCACAGGGTTTTCTGAGAAAGCGATGAAATTACATGAGCAAAGCTCAGGCGTGGGTACACAAGGACTGGGTCACAGCATGACCAGAATGACAATGTACCAAAGTCACCTCTCCCCTCTAACCTTAGCCCACTCATGTCAAGCTGAACTTCTGCATCTTTGTTTTTTCAACTTCATTTTCAAAAATTTTTTTCCTAGTGCTTTTATACATTTTAACTAATTGAAGCCTAACAAAAAACCCACGAGGAAGGAAAAATTATGTACTATAGTATAATCAAAGAATCTGAAGCATGGAGTAGAGAAGTAACTTGCCTATGGTTTCACATAAGCAAAGACACTAAAGAGTAAAAAAAAAGTGTCCAGGTCTATCTTCCAAGAGGAAAGGAAGGTCAGTAAATAGCCCTTCTATCTGTGCCTAAGTATGTAGCAAACTCGGGGTACATGTATCTCCATCAGACACATGGATTACTGACAAAGAGCTGAAAAGGAGATGACTCAACTATAAATAATCTAGAAAACTGTGCAAGAAAATTCATGCACTGGAGCGGGGAGTCCCTCAGCCTGGTCTGGCCTTTTTCACAGTCTGGAAGCCCTCAGGGGTGGGAGGCAACCTGGCCATCAGGAATGCTCCCATCACACCTCTGCTGCTGCCACTGCCAGAAGCACAAGCCTCAGCCAGCCCTGGTTACCTGAGCCTCCGGTGGCCCTGGGTGGCTGAGCAGCCATCATCCGAGGCTTGCCTGTGCTCAGGCCAGCCCTGAGGGGCTGGGAGGCTGAGGGGCTTTAGGGGACTCACCCAGGAGCCTTGTGGCTGTGGGTGCCACCATCTTTAAGGGTGTGGCAGTCAATTAGCATATTCCCTCCTTATTGGCTGTGGGCACGGCCATCTTTGAGGGTGGGACAGTCAATTAGCATATTCCCTCTTTATTAGATAGGATAGGCTGACTTATGCACTTGTGAATTGAGTTTATCCCTCCACCTCCCAAAATAAAAAACTACTGGTCATAATCACAAAGACAGAACCTGCAAGGCCAAGGAGCCTCTGAGAAGCTTATCCTCTCCACACTGCTAAACCCACGTAAAGAGAAGAGAGGGGAGGGCTAAGGCAGTGATGACCAGCTGAGACGGCCTTACAAACAAGATGCCAATCTTCTTAATGTGCAGAGAGAAGAATGAAGGAGCAGGAAGTTACCAGGAGTGGAAGTCTCTCCACATGAAAGGACACAGGAGGAGTGAGGAATAAGTGGAGTCCTTCCAACATATCTGATCCCCAAACCTGGGCTCGTAAACTTCATGAAAGACAAGCAGAAGAGCTCAGTGCACATTACAGAATCAGATCCCCTAATTTCAATTTAGTTTTAGCTCAACCTCTCTGCCATGAGCTTTTGGGCATAGTCCTCAGTATCAAATGCTCTGATTTTTTCATTTGTAAATAATAGTGCTGCATATATAAGGTTGTTGTGAGGTTTGAATGTGCGTGTGTGTGGGTGTGTGTGTGTGTATACATACACACACACACACATACACATACACATACACACACACACACACACACACACACACACACACACCGTATTTTCCGGAGTATAAGACGACCCCCTAATTTTACAGTTAAAACATAGGTTTAGGCCTATATTCGCTGTATAAGATTACCCCCCACTTCCAAGGCAACACCAGTTCTTTTTTTAATAGACCACCTCTCTGACTCTGGCCAATCTGAGCAGGCTTTTTACTAGAACACAGTGTAGCTTTGGGTACAGAACATGTATAATTTGCATGCATAAAAAGCCTGCTTGGATTGGCTGAGTTAGAGAGGCGGTCCATTAAAAAGACCTCGGAAGTGGGGGGTAGTCTTATACAGCGAATATAGGCCTAAACCTATGTTTTAACTGTAAAATTAAGGGGTCATCTTATACACCGGAAATACGGTGTGTGTGTGTGTGTGTGTGTGTGTGTGTATGTGTGTGTGTGTGTATATATATATATATATATATATATATATATATATATAAATTTTACATTATATATTTTACATAAAATAATTTGTGTGTATTTATACACATATAAAGTCTTTAAATAGTACATATTATGAAACAACTCAGTAATTGTTAGAGATAATTAATAGTAATACTGCCTCATTAAAAGACTATTCAGAGTGTTTGTGAGATCAGAATATATGATTAGAAACCCACTCTTTGTATACAAATCTATTAATGTAAGTTTTATAAGCAGAGAAAAAATATCCATAAATTAATCATATTTCAGTGTTTTCTCAATGTGATAATATAAGACACAGATTAGTCTTAAAAAGTATGCCTATGAGTTTTGAGTTATAAACTGTTTTATTTCTTCTACATGCTTTTATGTTTATAAATTTCCTACAATGAATATAAAATTAGTTTTAAAGCAAAAAAAAAAGGGAAGAAAAGAAAATATGAGTTAACCAGTGGTCAATAATTATCTATTGATCACTTATTTTTTAACAGGCACTGGGATAAATGACATTCAATAGGACTCTATTCCTGGAACCTGTTATAAATGTTTACGGGAAAGGCATCTTTACAGTAACATAAAAATGAGATGCCATTGATATTTTATTCATAATTACGATGACTGCCTTTTTTCTCTCATTTTTGAGGTGTTCTTACTCATGAATATAGGCACACCTGACATTTTCAATTTCTTATGAATGAATATTTATCTCAAACTAGCAATTTTCATAAATAATAGAATGCATTATGATTTATTAATCATCTACAAGATTGGAGGGGCTTTGAACACAACTACTGACACTATATCTACTGCTTACAACAGGCCTGCGAAACAAAACAATGTGGGCATCACTATTCCCATTTTGTGGAGGAAGAAACTGAGGCCCAGAGAGGTTGTGACTCTCTCAGGATTCTTTAATTATCAAGTGCTCCAGGTGTGTTTTAAAGCATGTTTCCATTTATACAAACAAATGTTACGACACCCATGTATTTCATGAAGCAAGATATACCTATAAAATATACATGCTGTTTGGTAGACCACAAGGTTTTTCAACAGCATCCCATATTTCTGTTTTGAGTCTCTTGCCACTTGGGTAAACATTGTACTTTTCATTGGATATACTGTAAGTCATTAAAGTCAGTAAATAGCAGAAATGAATAAAACAGCAACTTAGATATTTTTAACACCTCCGAGTTAAAACCACTTTGCAGTGGGGAAGAAGAACAGATGCCCGCTTCTAAATGTGAGAGCCACCAACTGGGAATTTGCTAGTTGTAACTGCTGCCATCTGTTTTCCACTGTTCTTTTTACCTGCCTCTCTTAGATTTAGCATGTGAATCCTGGGCCCTGGATTTTTGGTATAAGCCGGGAGAAATGGGAGGGACTCCAATTTTGAAATTTTCCCAGGTGCTTCCGCCTGCATTAAATCAAAGGTAACATCTCAGGAAAAAAAATATCATGAGGGCGATTATTTAACAACTGCATCTTTATTCTTCCTTCCATGCATACTTTGTACTCCTATTTCCATGTGCATTTTTCCTACTTAATCAACTTCCTGCTCTTCCTAAGGGCATTGCAGAAATGCCTCTCTGATGCCAATTAGGGCACCGCTGTGTGAATTAGCTTCTCCCCTCACTGAATAAATAATTTCACTCAAGCCATATATACATTCAGAACTCCCTTAATCAGCACTTAACTAGCATTCGGCACTAGTGTAGTGGGTTTTTCCCCTTAAAGCCAACACGTTGAGGGAAATACTATTTGTGTCAAAGGGAAGCAGATGAAGTAGGATAAGAGGACTATAAAGGATAATAAGAGATTGTCCAGTTCATCCTCGGCCTTCCACTACAATGGTCCAAAACCAATACTAGAAAGAGAAAAAGTGCTCTTTCTTTTAGGAACATGTGTAGGGGAGGTTTCTCAATGTTTGACTATAATTCTGGATGACACTTGTACATATGGATGTGACTTCTGGCTAAAGGCCAGCAAAAAAAAACAAAACAAGAATAACCATCCAACCTGTAAATGAGCTTTCTCTTTAAGTCTCTATGATAAAGATATACTTCCCTCTTTTGCAAGAGAGAAACCAGTTGAGAGAAATTATATATATTGGTCAAAGTAATTCAGCGAGTTGATGACATAACAAGATTTAGAGCCAACTGTCAGCTAATTTCTCAATAGAAACTTTGCAGGCCAGAAGGGATTGACACAAAATATTCAAAGTGATGAAAAGCAAGGACATATAAACAAATTGCTCCTCCCAGGAAAGCCATCGTTTAGAATTGAGGGTAAGATAAAGGGTTTCTCAGACAAGAAAAAGCTAAAGGAGTTTATCATCACCAAATTAGTATTATAAGCAATGTTAAAAGGTCTTTTTAAGAAGAAGAAGAAAAAAAAAGAGCACTAATATTCATAAAAATATGAATATTAGATAGGCCATAAAAAAGAAAGAAATCTTACCATTTGCAACAGCATGGATGGACCTAGAGAGTATTTTGCTAACTGAAATAAGTCAGTCAGAGAAAGACAAACATAATATGATTTCACTTACATGTGGAATCAAAAGAACAATATAAACAATCTAACAAAACAGAAATAGGCTCATCAACATAAAGAACAGTCTGATGGTTGGCAGAGGGGTGGGGGCGTTGAGTGAAAAAGATGAAGTGAATGGGAATCACAGATTGGTTGTTATAAAACTGTCATGGGGGTGTAAAGTACAGCATAGGAAATATAGCCAATAGTATTGTAATAACTGTGTATGGTGCCCGTTGGGTACTGGAAATATCAGGGGTAACACTCTAAAGTATA
Organism: Pipistrellus hanaki; assembly: GCF_964339955.1. NCBI lineage: Eukaryota > Metazoa > Chordata > Mammalia > Chiroptera > Vespertilionidae > Pipistrellus > Pipistrellus hanaki. The sequence continues at coordinate 58,298,080 of NC_140513.1, read as the reverse complement.
AGACTGTCTAACCACTATGCTGTACAATGAAACTAAAAAAATAATATTGAATGTAATTGAAAAAAAGTTTAAAAAAAAGTAACAACTTTGGTTTAGTTCAGTTTTTCCAAACCTTTCTAATGCCACGGCCCTTTAATACATTTCCTCATGTAGTGGTGACCTCCACCATAAAATTATTTTTGTTGCAACTTCATAACTGTAATTTTGCTACTGTTATGAATCATAATGTAAATACCTGTGTTTTCCGATGGTCTTAGGCTCTACAGCAGCAGTTCTCAACCTGTGGGACTAGCAGGGTTGACTAAGACCATAGGAAAACACTGATATTTACATTATGATTCATAACAGTAGCAAAATTACAGTTATGAAGTTGCAACAAAAATAATTTTATGGTTGGGGATCACCACAACATGAGGAAATGTATTAAAGGGCCGCGGCATTAGAAAGGTTGAGAACCACTGGTTTAGTTGAAAGTTTCTTCAAGAACTGTATAATATGTATTATATATCAAAATACCTGTAGAAAAAATAAGCAATATTGGCAAAGATAGAGAAGGTCAGAGAATAGTATTACCTGCTTGAGACAGTTTGAGGTTTACTGGGATAGGCCACATGGTTCCCAATCAAGACCAGCAAAGTTTATGTCAAATCCTGCATCTCTTCATTAGAGACACAAATAGCCCTTAGATGAATGGGAGACTTAGATGGGTGGCCCAGAGTAATTATTTTCAACAAATACTCACCATTCAAATATTTATGCTAATGTTTTGGCATCACAGTGCCTGAGCGAACATCCAGGCTTGGGTCATTAAATCTGGCCCACACAAATCAGAGATCTCACTCAGAATAAGCTTTACTAATGATTTCAAGGACACAGATAAATCAGGGGCAAATAGAGCAAAGGGACCATGTGGCCCTCGTGCCTACAATATCTGCTATCTGACCCTTTAAGAAAAGTTGCTCTAGTTTACTATATAGCCCTTGGTTATGGTATATAGCCCATGTAACTTTTTCCTGGGAACTTCCTATTTCTTAGGTTATATTTTCATAGGTAATCATTGGTCAGGGACGTTCAACTACAGTCATTAGGTAGGGAATGTCTTTTCCTCCCAGAAAATGCCTATATCCCATTTATGCCAATATCCCTGAAGGTTGCATTAACAAGGAGATTAGACTAGAACCCCTGGAGGTATCTCTTACCCCACCCCCACTCCTAGTAAAGGAAGTAAAGGAATCCATCTCAAGCCAAATGCTAGAACTTCTTCTCAGTGCTGACATGTCAGTGAAATGTAGAAGGAAAGGAAAGGAAGAGAAACAAATTACCAATGCTAATAACATGTAATAGATGTCACAATGCACACATTTATTAAATGTATGATAGCAAGGAAAGGATCTTTAATTCCACATTGAGAGATGGACAATAATAAAGAAAGGAAAAGTAGGAAATTGGAGAGTAAAAGCTTAAAGAATAATTAGACTTTGACAAGTGGACGTAAGAAAGGGATAGCAGAGCGGATGGTATGAGTTAATTTTGCTGTTGTTCCAAGGAATACATTTGATGGATAAGATGGAGAGCTTAAACCTGAAGAGCAGGAGCAAGATACCTGGGCATTGAAGGTTGGGGGTAGGGACCAAGAAGGTAAATATAAAAAGGCACTTGAGGACATGAGTGCTCAGTGTAAGTGGGGAAGAAAACTTCCTGGCTGCAAACTTAGTTTGAGGATGTTTTGCCTTTTTTTTTTTTTTTTTTTTTTTTACTTTTCTTGTCTTACATTTACTTACTCTTGGTCACGGCATGACTCCAGCGAAAACTGATATCATACTTAAAGGTTAAGCGCCAGGAACAAATTTGCCTCATGATGGGAGAAATGTCAGGAAAAAGAATTAATTAAAAAGAAAACAAAGTCCCTCAGTAACCAAAGACTTCATCTGCAGTTGAATCAAGACCTTAGCATTCTAAAATGTCAAATTTATCTTTCCGACTGGATCCATTGTTTCAAGAGCTGTTACCTTAACGAAATTTAATTTAAAAATGCTATGAGAAATGATCTTTGCTTTTTAAGTAAAGAGAAGAGTCCCTATCACAGGCTAAGCATCACAGGGAATAGTTGGATTTATTTATTTATTTACACATATATATTTACACATATATTAAGTTAAAAAATTAAACTCCAAAAACGTGTGTCAGTGAACAGAAACCAAACAACATTCTTTCTCTTTTCTTTTTAGCTCTATAAAATCTTCAAGAAAAAAAAAAAAAGATTTTTCTTTAATTTCCAAATTCATTCAGTCAGCACTTTTGGTTTTAAAATGTCATTGGGTTGAAAAATATTTTTTTTTTAATTCAAAATGATCATGACTATAAGGTAGCAAAAAAGTGTAGTAGAGCATTTCAATCAACAAAGAAAATGTATTCCACGGACACAGACTGCACTGTCAAAATAACTCACCTGACGGAGAGAGCTATAAAGAAGTCCTAAGAACTGTATGTCCCTCAAGGCCCCACCCACTCCTTGTGTCTGGCCTCCTTTCCTTAGCAAGTAACTACTTCTTTGCCTCAGGGAAACTCTCCTTATTATCTTCAGAAAGGCGAAAGGACTTCTGTTAGGAGGAAACTTTATCCCAAAGTTTGTTAATCCAATCCCCTTGGTCCTCATCTCAATGAGAAAAGGTTACCAAAGACCAAAAACAAACCAAGAGCCTCCCTTAAGATTCTACAACCAATGTGACCATACACATGGAACAGATACCACATTTAGGGAGAAACAACATTTAGTTGACAAAAGCAGATTATAGGACACATTACTCCTTATAGTGCTTGTGATTTGAAGCTTTGTGACTTAAATAAAAAATGCCTTCACCCCATCCACTAAAATGCCAGCTAAATTCAAAGCCCAACACGACTGCATCAGGAACAGCTAAATTTCCATGATTTTGTATATGGGGGCCAGAAAAACCACAGACAGGCTCTTGATAAATTCCTCCTGAAGTTATGAAAAAAAAAAAATCAAATTCTAAACCATCATACTGAAATAGCTCAAGAAGGTATAGCATAGAGACTTTGCAAATGGTTTTTTTCTCCATCCAAAGGTGAACTACAGTGAACTTTATTTGTAACAAAAGATAATTTAGCAATAAGAACAAAGTCAGTAAATAGTGGGTTTCCAGACATATGATTTGGGAGCCCAAGAAATGCTGTCTTTAGCACAAATATTACGGGTCTGTCATTTCTTACCTTGGCAGCCAGATTTTCTGTAGGTGGAAGGAAGTTGTTCTTACTCATTGGTTTGGAAGGTCTCTATTTTAATCTTTTCAAGGCAGAAGATTCTCATATAACCCCCAAAAGTTTCAATAGAGATCTTTTTAAAAAAAGATAATCAATATTTAATAGAATAATTTAACTCTGGGAAAATATCACATCATCAATATAACATGACATCTAACTTTTGGGAGCCATTTTGCTTAATTTACTGTTTTGTCATTACTGTTTGGGGGGATGTTGATTGTTGTTGTTGGGAGGGTGTCTGTTTTAGCTTTCCTGGTTGTTTTATTCATAATGGGAATGCGGCAGAAGTGGGACCACCACATCTTACACATCTGCTTCTGCATAAATCTCTAAAAAGGGAATTCCGAGACCTTAAGGCAAGTTGGTGGGAAGACATTAAAGGAGCCCTAGTTTCATACCTCAACCAATTCCTAATAGCACTACATTTTTTCGCCACTCTAGTGACTTCTTCATTTTCAAAATCAAGTGTGCTACTTGCTCCCCAGTAAGAACCAAATGGGATTCTTCCTTTTCTTTTTTTTTCTTTTTTTTTTTTTGTTAATTATCTTTCATTTGTCAACTACTAAGTTTTCCCTCTATGCCAGGCAACATGTTAAACAAGGCAGGTTACAGTAATTAAGAGAAAGATTCAGCCAGTCAGAAGTTTATGTATAACCAGCTCCCAAGATAACCAAATTCCCTCCTATGGCTCCTATTCCTTTGAGTAGAATTATTTCTTAACAGACCCTTTATCCAGGGTCTTGAATCTAAGCCCTGAACCCAAATATTTTATCAGGAGTCTTTCTCTTTAAATTGCTATTGAATATAAAATTTGATCCATAATCTGGAAAAGAGCTTAGCTTCTTGGACATTAAGCAGTCCTTGTTAAACAGAGCAGAGGACCAATCATAGCACCAGATGGACCTCTATATCTGGAAGTAAACCCAGATACTGATTCAGGTCCCACTGTGATCCCTGGTCCTTCCGATTCTCTTCCCTTATGAACTCAGGTCTCTGACAACAAACACATGAAACATTTCTGGAAAAGAAAACCCATAAAAGAAGGTAGGGAAGTATATGTTCAAAAGTCCTATTTGTTGACTCCTACACTGGAGGAAGGTTTACTTATAAAGCTCAGACAGCTAATGCAGTACTGAGTTCAAATGCTGTTTTCTCTAAAATACTATTGTTTGAATACTACTGTTAAAATACTATTGCCCTCAATAATCTAGAATTATTACACTTTTGATCTGGAACTGAAGGGGTCCAAGAGGATAGAACACTTTCCCACAGTTAATCCTACCCCACTACTTGTATTTCTACTCATTCCACAGATGATTTTTAACTCTTTTCTTTCTTCATTTGCAAATGGTTTCCTCCATGTATGACTCTTTATATTTATTTGCACCATCTCCCCACCTGAAGCAGCAATGCTTGTTATCATCTGGAGACTCTCCCTCTAAAAGTCACCCCTGTGCAAATGTACAGATAGAAGCTCAGAAAGGCAGAGAGAGTAAAGCAGAAAGAATATCAGTCCAAATGAAATAATACTTATTTGTAGTTTTTTTTAAATGTATATCTACTTGAATTTTAACGTAAGGGAATAAAGCTGAAGAAACTATAGTTTTGACAGCTATTCATTCGTCAGTATATAATATTGGTTCCTAGAAGATTTCTTTTAGGTTAAACAAATTTTAAATATTAAGAGATATAAATCATTATTTAAGGAAGGAAAAAAAAATCTCATGATTTAAACTGAAGCCTCAACCTTGAACTATACTATAAAAAATGAGGAAATTAGCATTAGAATACTACCCGAAAATAAGACAGTATCTTATATTAATTTTTTTCCCCAAAGTTGAGCTAGGTCTTATTTTCAGGGGATGTCTTATCTTTCCATGCGCTAGGTCTTATTTTTGGAGGATGTCTTATTTTCGGGGAAACACAGGTAGTACTAACTCCTATCTCTTATTCTCCCCAAATTGTGATATTTAGTTAATTATAAGGTTTGCAGCATTTATATTCTGTTCTGTAGGGGCTTAATCACAAGGAACAACAACAGCCTGTAATTATTGGAATTTAGAGTCTATAGAACAATTCCTATAGTTATTTATTACATATTTGTTAATATATTTCAGAATAATTATATTTCAGTATATTCAATGCCAAGCATGGGTCTGCCATCCTGATTTTTTAAATTTGCCTTATCTCTTTTGACTAGATTTCATTGTCCAGTTTTTATATTTTTTCCACTAAGGTTCATGATTCCAGTATGGCTTGGCTCTTTATTTACTTAAGAATGTATGTCCACTACCCTCATACTTAAAAAAAAAATGGTTACGTGTTTAAATTGGAGGGCTATATTTTCTTCCCTCGGAATTTTATAGACACTGATCCTCTGTCTTTCTACTGAGGTTTATTATGGAGAAGTCTGAGGCCTCCATTATTTTCCAGCCATGTATTATTTTTTCTAGATGTCCATAAAATTTTTTTATCTTGATGTTCAATAACTTCATGAAAGTATGTCTTGTTATTGTTTTATTTAAGTTTTTCCTGGGACATGGTGTGCATTTCAGTGATGTACAATATAAGTTCATGAGAACAGCCACCTTTTCTATCATTCTTAGTACTTTGTTTCAAATGCCTACAATGACACCTGAAAAAAAAACTAGGCACTTAATGAATATTTTTTTAATAATACAATTGCTTATATCATAAAAGTTTTCTTCTAGTATATCTTTATTTCTAATATTTCATGTACCCCTTTTTCTTCAGAATCACCATATATATAAACTCCCTAGTATTCTCCTGTAATTATTAACCTTATTATAATTTTAGTCTTTGCACTTAAAATTTATATATACTTATTTATCACATCCATGAATGTATACGTTTTCAGTTGTATTATTCTTTTTGTGTTGCTTTTAGTGTGGTTTTCAACTTAAAATATTTCAGGGATATTTTTCTTCTATTTCTTTCCTAAGTTCTGATAGCTACCTTTTACACTGCCTACTTAACAGTTTCACCTAGATATCTGAAAGGAACTTAAAAAATGCACATGTCCTAAATCTAATTTATAATCATCCAGATTCCTAATTCTCTTTCAGTAATCCCTATCTTAGTAAATAACATCACCATTTATCCAACTTTGTACTGATACTTTAAAATTATTTTAGGATAGTCTACATTTATCACCCCATCCCAATTGCCAAGCTAACACTCACACCTGTAAATCCTTCCTGTAAAACATGTCTTTGATACATCCACTCCTTCTCCATCTATTCTGCCACCAAAGTATCTTCACAATCAATATCTCTTGCCTAGAAGAAGGAAGAAGCCAGATGTTAAATTGTTTTGTGGACACTATAGTTAGGGGTATACATTTCATCAAAATAAAAAACTGGGAATCTCAATGACTAAGCATTTACTAGTACATACTTTATCTCATTTAGTCCTTCCAACCTTCTGAGCTAAGCAGGACAAAGCCATTTTCACATGCATAAACTGAGTAATTCCCCCAAGTCACAGAGCTAATAAATGATAAAGCTTGGATTCAAATGTAAGGTCAAGGTTTTAACACCTATACTATATGGCCTCTCATGTAGATGGAGGTTATAAATAAAACCAGAAATACTAATGATAAATTCAATATGCAGAAAAAAATAGGTGAAAGTCAAGGATGTACCTATTTGTAAATAACTGTATTTCAAGGATAGGAAAAAGATTTAATGAAGGTAACAAAGGGAAGAAAAGAAATACTTTTGATTTTCAAAAATAAAGACAGGGATGTTCTTTGCAACACATAATATGCTTAAGAAGGAAGGTGGCCAATGACCTGAAACCTGTGATCTGCAATAATTCCACTGGATGTTTTAAGAAGAGGATTTCTGGTAACCTATGACAGTGTCATTCTTTTGAAGTGATGAGGGCAGACTTAGAATTACAAAGGATTCAGGAATGGTGGGTCTGTATTTTGAAAGTGATTATAGCACATGTATGTTCTTTTTTATAAGACATTTGTCCATGCAAGGATGGACAAAACATATCTAAAGATGGTGGCAAAAGAAAAGGAATTGCTAAGGAATGAGAGACATTTATATGTTCCTGACAGTAGAAGAGCATTGGGGGGTCAGATGAATTCACAGTGCAGCCATTTGAAATCATTTAGTCTAAACTCAGCTTACCTGCCTAGAAAATGACCTTAATAATGCCCACCCCAACTATCTCATAATTATGATGAGAATTATGTGAGATAATATTTGTGAAAACTCACCAGTGTTATATAAATATAAAATATTTTTATTACAGACCATATATATACTGAGTGGCCAGATTATTATGATCTCTGAATGCATAATAATCTGGCCACTCAGTGTATATCCTATATAATAAAAGGCTTATATGCAAATTGTCCCCTCGACCAGGAGTTCAACCAGCAGGCCAGCCAACCACCCATGTCCCCTCCCCCTGGCCAGGCTGGCCAGGCCCCTCACCCATGCACAAATTCATGCACTGGGCCTCTAATATATATATATATATATATATATATATATATATATATATATATATAGAGAGAGAGAGAGAGAGAGAGAGAGAGAGAGAGAGAGAGAGAGAGAGAGAGAGACCAGATTATTATACATTCAGAGATCATAATTATCTGGCCACTTAGTATAAATATCAATACTGTTTCACATACATAAAAGAAACAACTTGACATACAGGTTTTCTACTTTGTGCAAGTTCTCTAATATAAGACTATAATCTGTATGTGCCTATTAAAGAAAAGAGTTTTCAGCTGAAATTCTAAATATATAAAGTCAATTTCTGCATAGTAGACAAAATCAGTTGTATCATGTGGTTAGTCCAATTTGGTTGGAAATAATTTAAAACCAGCAAACAATCTGTATTTTGATCATGTATATTTATATGTCACAAGTTATGGATGTAATGACAATTAATGCCTGCAATAGAGAGGATTAGAAAATTCACTAAGTAGAGTTCCATAAGCACATCAATGGTTGATTTCAACCAAAATGCACCTTTATTGAAGTAAGGTAGTGAGTAGGCTAGAATTGCCTCACCTATAATTAATTTTCACACTCTGATTTTTCAACAGATAAAACTTCAGTTATACCCAACATCTAAACATACTATTGTATCTTAATTTAGAAACAATGATGATGGGTTTTACAAAAAAAAAATCATTTTACTAAAAATGATGTCTTCTTATGATATAAAAGTGGAACAAAATCTGATTTTCCTTCATCTTCACTGCTACAATCTTTAAATAGTGCACTATCCAGATGTGCCCTCTCAGAGATTCAACACAAGTCCTGGAGGTGCAAGAGACAGTGTAACTGAGTCATATCAGTAGACACAGTTTCAAATCCTCGCTCTGCAACCTAGCAGCTGTAGAACTGGGACAAATTATGTAATTCTCAGGAGGGAATTTCCTCATTTGTAAATGAAGATAATAATAGTTCCCACCTAATATTCTTGTGAGGATTAGGTGATTGAATAAATCTGAAGTTCTTAGCACAATGCCTGGGAAGTATGTGCTAAGATTTCTTTCAAAATTAGCCACTTTTTCTCTTTATTTTACAATTGCATAGTAAAAGGAGGAGGGTAAGGATTATGCATCATGATTAAGTATGAATAAATTTTATTGCTGAGTCTCTTGGGAACCACGGCTGAGGGGGAGTGACGGAATCAGGTAGCAGAAGAAGAAGCTGCACTGCACTGCTATCTCAACAAGGGCCTCAGCCATACCTGTGAGGAGCTCAGGAGCTGGGATGGCCCATCAGAGTTGTCCTATATTAAGACAAGAGGACCAGGTCTTTATACTTTCACTAAAGCAGTCATTGGTACAGGCTGGCCCCAAAGATAGGATGAGATCTTTGTCAAGATGACACTTTTCAGTTGAGGGAAATTCTGAGACAGGGACATAGCTGAGACTCTTCAGCCAACATTTCCAACAGTTTGGAAATGAGAGCCTTGGTTCTAAAGAGGGATCTGAGTGGTATGCCACTGCATCCACTACTGTAAGCTATTTTTATTTTATTTTTTTACTAGTAAGTAACCTATAGTAGAGTAAATCACTATTCAGATCAAGAAGAGATCATTCTAAGTTACAGAAAATATGCTGAAGTATTCCTACATATATTTGACTAGAGGCCTGGTGCATGGGTTCATGCATAGGTGCATGCACCAGTGGAGTCCCTCATCCCTCTGTCTGGCCTCTGGGGATTGTGTAAAAACCAGCTCCCTGGCATCCCCTGAGGGGTCCTGGATTGCGACAAGAGCTGACACACCCCAGAATCAGACTCCCTCTTTCTGGTTCTGGGTGCATCACCCAAGAACCCCAGCTGCCAAGTCATTGCAGCTCCACAGCTCATGCATTGAGCACCTGCCCCCTGGTGGTCAGTATGAGTCATAGCTACAGATCAGAGCATCTGCCCCCCTAGTGATCATTGTGCATCATAGCTACTGGTCAGATGATTGGATGACCATTTAGGCTTTTATACATATAGATTATTTTAACATATTTTCGTCTAAGGTAGAAATGACAGTTTTCAATCTTAGACTTTTCAAAATGTGATGTGGTGTGTGTGTGTGTCTGTGTGGAAGCATGCAAACACATGTATGTATCTCCTATGATTGAATTATGCCTATTTCCCTGGTAAGTTTCTTTTTTAGAGATAACATATTCAAACTTCAGTTCAGTAAAGGTGAAAGTATTACAAACTCAGCCTTACTGGAGACTACTGCAGTAACGTTTCATGGTTTTCTCATTATAGACAAAGCAAAAATTAACAGGAGAAAACTTTCTGGAGAGTGTTGCATTTAACAGAGGGAAAGGAGAAATTGCAGAAATGCAGAAGTTTTTAACACAGAAATTGAGAGAATTTCAAAAATTCTGACATGGATAATCAGTCACATGGGAGACTGAGCCAGTTTGCCTCAGTCGCTATTATGAGAAAGCCTGACTAAGACATTTAAAACAAGAGGTTTACTCTTGTATTTAAGTTAATTAGTGTTTTCCATAGAAATGTAAAAAATCTTATTTTGGTATAAGTAGTATTCAAACAAAATAAATGTGACCATAGCATTCAATACTGATATTAGGAGAGTATGCTGAAACTTGAAAATTGATGAAAGTAAAGATTGAAGCATTTTATTACAGAATGACCAATACATGTGCTATGGATACACATTGAAGAAAACCAAGAAGACAATACATAAGAAAGGGTATCCTATATTTAAATTCAGTCTATGAGTGATATTAAATTAAGTCAAAATTATTTAACTTTTCTCTGAAAAATAAATTAGTTGAAACTGAAACATTCTCAATCCAAAAGAGTAATAAAGCTGAGATTTTAAAAAAAAAAAAATAGAAGAAAAATGCTCTCTATTTACTTTTGCTTAAACAACTGCATTTATTTATTTTTTTTTTTATATTGACTGGAGGGGTGCTCAGAGACATAATTGTAGTTTAAATACTAGACAATTGAACAATTCCAAAGGATACACATAAGTCAAAAATTTTTAGAGCTAGAACTTTAGAGTCACCTGTGCAAAGGGGTTTTAAACTACCTTTGATTTCAGAATCCCTTTTATTTCAATATGAAATATTTTCAGTACTTTTTATTTTTTAAAAAAAGATAAAAACACAGCAACTATGCTTGAATTAGGGGCAGTGACATAGAAGCACCATATACCAAGTCCAACTTATCCTTAGAATAAAATTTAAAAACCCAGTTCCAGTTCAATGTTTAATGTATAATGACATACAGAACTAAAAAGGTCAACTAATTTATCCAAAGTAAAAAAAAACAAATGCATGGCTAAGCCAAGACCACACGCATGTAGAAACTCCTTCTGCACAACTTGTCTTCTTACAAAATGTTCCATATAGCCAAGATTTTACTGTCATTGAAAAGAAAATATTGTTCACAAAGAAAATAATGTATTTGCCTCTCTCTGACTGACTTATTTCACTTAGCAATAATACCCTCTAAGTCCATCCATGCTGTTGCAAATGGTAAGATATCACTGTTTTTAATGGCCGAGTATTATTCCCCTGTGTGTTTGTAGCATTGCTTTTTTATCCGTTCATCTATTGATGGGCCTTTGGGTTGCTTCCATATCTTGAATATCATAAATAACGCTATAATAAATGTAGGGGTGCATATATCTTTTCAAGTTAGTATTTCAGGTTTCTTTGATTATATACCCAGAAGTGGAATTACTGTGTCATAAGGCAGTTCTATTTTTAATATTCTGAGGAACACCTATACTGTTTCCGACAGTTTCTGCACCGATTTACATGATTACCAGTACTACAAGAGCATTCCCTTTTCTCCACATCCTTGCCAATACTTATTATTTGTCAATTTATTGATGATAGCCATTGTGGCCTGTGTGATGTGATACCTCATTGTCATTTTAATTTGCATTTCTCTGCTGGTTAGTGGCATTGAGCATCTTTCCTTGACTATTGGCCATCTCTATGTCCTCTTTGGAGAAGTGTATATTCAGGTCCTTTGCAGATTTTTTAAATGGATTGTTTGTTTTATTGGTATTGAGTTCTGTATAAATTTTGGATATTAACTGCTTATCAGATATATCACTGGTAATTATGTTCTCCCATATAGTGGGCTGTCTTCATTTTATTGATAGTTACCTTTCCTGTGCAAAAACGTTTTAGTTTAGTTTAGTCCCATTAGTTTATTTTATTTTTTGTTCCCCTGCCTGAAGAGATGTATCAGGAAAAAATATATATATTGCTGTGAGAAATATCCAAGATCTGAGTGCCTATGTTCTGTCCTGGGATTTTTTGTGGCTTCGAATTTATCACTTAAGTCCTTTATTTATTTTGAGCTTATTCCTGTGTATGCGGTAAGAAGATAGTTGTTACAATGTGTTGCTGTTATCTGTCCAATTTTTTAACACCATTTATTGAATAGACTGTATTTACCCCTCTGTATGTCCTTGCCTCTTTTGTCAAATATTGATTGACTATAGGTACAGGGGTTATTTCTGGGCTCTCTATTCTGATCCGTGGATTTATATGTCCACTTTAATGCCAGTGCCATGCTGTGTGATTACGATAGCCTTGTAGTATAATTTGATGTCAGGCAGTGTGATACCTCCAACTTTGCTGTTCTTTCTCAAGTTGCTATGACTATTTGGTATCTTTTGTAGTTCCATATAAATTTCTGGACTATTTGTTCCAGTTCTATGAAGTACACCATTGGTATCTTCATAGGAATTGTGTTGAATCTATAAATTGCTTTGGGTAGTATGGACATTTTAATAATAATTATTCCAATCCATGAACACAGTATGTGTTTCCTACTTATATGTATCTTCAACTTTTCTTCAGTGTCTTATAATTTTTGAAGCACAGATATTTTACATGCTTTGTTAAATTTATTCCAGTGTAATTTATTTTTTATTCCATTTTAAATGGAATTGTTTTCTTCTTTTCCCTCTGTGATAGTTAATTATTGGTGTATATAAATGCAACTGATTTCTGGAATTTATTTTGGATCCTGCTACTTTACTGAGTTTAGTTATCAGTACTCGTAGTTTTTGGTAGAATCTTTAGGGTTCTTTACATACAGTGTCATGTCATTTTCACAAGTGCGTGTCTACCTGTTGACATCACATATATGTGGTCTGACTGATGGGATCCTGGGTGTAGACATTTTTTCCATGTGTCTCATGTGAGAGGACCTCTGAGGTCTTTATCTGTCAGCACGTAGAGACCCCTGCACCCACATTAACAACTGCTCAGCTTCCCTCCTCCATGTGGACCAGGACTTATTTTCCATGGACATTAGTGTTTTGTCTGCTGCCCAGCTATTTCATCAATCAGTGCCCTGACGGGTAATCGGGAAAATACATCTTTGAACGAACGTGCAAGAGTTTCTGTGGGATAACCTCCTAGGGTGAGCATTGTCCAGTGCAGGTGTGCCCCTGTGGGGCTCTGACAGGATCTCCACAAGGTCCTCCCAGAGGCGGGGCCTGGTCACCAGGAGACCACTGCCTGCCAGTCTGATGGTGACAGTGCGCTCTCCCCATTGGGTTAGTCAGGCAACTCTGACGTATCCTGGCATGTGAACTGCCTCTCTTTGCAAGTGCCTGTGTTTGCCCTTTGTACCTTTAGAAAACACCAATTTTTAGGAGTTTTCTCTGACACAGAGATATTAGACCTCTCTCTTGGGTCCTTGGGTTGTGAGGAGTGCTTTCCAGCTTGTGGTTTCTTTCCAGATTTCTGCATTTTTCTCCTTTTTTGTTTTGAGCACAGGAAGAGCCAGCCACTGCCTGACTGGCTTCTGGCCGTGGGGTCACATTTAGCACAGAGGTCTCTCCCTGAAATGGTAGATCATGCACACACTTACTAAAAGAAATGGTAGATCATGCACACACTTACTAAAAGGGCTTTTTTTTTTTTTTTTTTACTTTTAATCACTACCTGGGATTTCCCTTTCAAATAACAAAAATGCTATTTCAGATAAAAAACAAACAAACAAACAAACAAAAAAAACACAATACTTCAGCAAACACAAAATGGCACCTACTGCAAGATTCCATTTCTAGGAAACATCTGGAACAGGTAAAGCAGCAGAGACAGAAAGCAAACCAGGGATTGCCAAGGGCAGGAGGTGTGGGGAGTGAGTGCTGTTGGTACAGGGTTTCCTTTTGGGGTGATGGAACATCCTGCAGCTAGACAGTGGTGATGCTAAAAGAGCAATGTGAGTGTACTTCATGGCACTATTTAAAATACAAATAATGACTTTATTACTTAGTATGGATTATACAATAAAAAAAAGAATAGAAGCAGAAAAAAAAAGATAATAATAAAAGCAAAACCACACCAAAACCCCCAAATAATGAAAATAACAATATTTTAAAAAAAGGATCACACCATGGAGAACATAAAAACAAAATGAAAAAAGAAAAGGAAAGGTAAAGATCAAGGAGTGGCGGTATAACAAGTTTTCCCCTTGGGACAGGGTGAGCACATTCTACAAGGGGTCCCTGAACTGGGCCCTCCAGGGGCAGCGCCTCCCCTAAGGCAGGAACCAGCACGGGCTCCATGGAGGGTTCTTCATCCAGTGGTGGTGGGGCCTCAGTTTCCTCTGGGGCCGGCCCTGGCTCCACAGCTGCAGCTGGAGAGGCTGCTGGAGGTGGTGAAAGCACCTCCAGCTCTGCCTCAGGCTCCTCTGGGCTGACTTCAGCTGTGACAGGAGCCACATCCACCTCCTGGGCTGGTGCTGGAGTTGGGAGAGGAGAACAGATCACCCAGGTGCCTGCATGTCCATCCGTCCCCCAGAGACAGAACACTGGGCACAGCCCAGGACCCACCACAGGATGTCCTCCATGTCCAAGTCCAACAGATGGCTGGCCAGAGGCCACTCTGTACTCTGGCCAGGCTCTGGGGGGCTCCCTGTGTGTCTGGCAACAATCTCTCCCCATCGCTCACGTGAACTTCTTCCCCCATCCCACACCCACCTCCTCCTCCTCCTCCTCACCCTGGGGCTCTGCCTGCTGGGGCTCCAGGTCTTCTGGCCTGCTGCGATCAACATGAGTATAGTGGCGCCTCAGGATAGCACTGAAAATTGCCCTCCGCGTGTTGGGACTGAGCGGCTTCGAGGTTGGAGGCTTGTTGGGCCTGGGCGGCTTTGGTGGAGGAGGCCTCCTCCTCAGTCTGCCCACGGGCCCTGGCTCCCCAGCCGCCCAGGTGGCCACACTCACTTCAGGCCTGCCCTGGCCCTCAGTGGTGTGGCTCACTGGCCCCTCGCGGCGGGACATGGGGCGGGGCTCTTCCTCCACCAGCTCCTGCTGCTCCTTGATCTGGGTTGAGCTCTGCAAGGACAGTGACCGGCAACAGGTCAGGAGGACTCAAGCCCTGTCTGCCCTAGTCACTGCCGCTTCTGCTCACTGCCTTCTGCTCCCCGATCAGGCCCAGCCCTGTGTCTGCACAGACCTCCTCCCAGGGGCAATGGAGTCACGTCCAGGGCTCAGGATAGACCTCGGGCAGAGGGCGCCACCCACACTTCATGTCCACCCAGCCATCCTTGACCTGGGTGCGAACATGACTGATCCTAACCTGTGTCTGTTGGACAGGCTTTCTCCACGTGAACATCCCTTAACCCTCACCAACACACACACACACACACAAACACACACACACACACACACACACACACACGCACAAAGGGGACATAGCACTGTCATCTGAATTGTGGCCTGGCCTGAACAAAACCTGTGTTACCTCTGTGTCCCGCCGAGAAAAGGGCCACAGGTGTCGCCTGGGCTGAGTCCGGACCCAGCGGCGGGCACGTCTAAACACACTGTCATCACTGCCTCTCCTGTGGCCTCAGCCTCGGGACACGGGGAGACAATACGAATATATGGTGTCCTCTCCAGTGCCTCTGTCCGAGTGAGACAGGAAGGGGCAGTTATAGAAAGTGGTGCGTGGTTACCAGGTTCCGTTGGCTCCATCGTCAGGAAGTGAGGTAGAGATGCTCAGGGTAGGGGACCCATGGGTGACCTCACTTCCTGATGATGGAGCCCAACTGAACCTGGTAACCAAGCATCACTTTCTATAACTGCCCCTTTCTGTCTCACTCGGACAGAGGCACTGGAGAGGACACCATGTATTCGTATTGTCTCCCCGTGTCCAGAGGCCAAGGCCACAGGAGAGGCAGTGATGACAGTGTGTTTAGACGTGCCCGCCGCTGGGTCCGGACTCAGCCCAGGCGACACCTGTGGCCCTTTTCTCGGCGGGACACAGAGGTAACACAGGTTTTGTTCAGGCCAGGCCACAACTCAGATGACAGTGCTATGTCCCCTTCGTGCGTGTGTGTGTGTGTGTGTGTGTGTGTGTGTGTGTGTTCGTGAGGGTTAAGGGATGTTCACGTGGAGAAAGCCTGTCCAACAGACACAGGTTGGGTTGGGGGGTTAGGATCAGTCATGTTCGCACCCAGGTCAAGGATGGCTGGGTGGACATGAAGTGTGGGTGGCGCCCTCTGCCCGAGGTCTATCCTGAGCCCTGGACGTGACTCCATTGCCCCTGGGAGGAGGTCTGTGCAGACACAGGGCTGGGCCTGATCGGGGAGCAGAAGGCAGTGAGCAGAAGCGGCAGTGACTAGGGCAGACAGGGCTTGAGTCCTCCTGACCTGTTGCCGGTCACTGTCCTTGCAGAGCTCAACCCAGATCAAGGAGCAGCAGGAGCTGGTGGAGGAAGAGCCCCGCCCCATGTCCCGCCGCGAGGGGCCAGTGAGCCACACCACTGAGGGCCAGGGCAGGCCTGAAGTGAGTGTGGCCACCTGGGCGGCTGGGGAGCCAGGGCCCGTGGGCAGACTGAGGAGGAGGCCTCCTCCACCAAAGCCGCCCAGGCCCAACAAGCCTCCAACCTCGAAGCCGCTCAGTCCCAACACGCGGAGGGCAATTTTCAGTGCTATCCTGAGGCGCCACTATACTCATGTTGATCGCAGCAGGCCAGAAGACCTGGAGCCCCAGCAGGCAGAGCCCCAGGGTGAGGAGGAGGAGGAGGAGGTGGGTGTGGGATGGGGGAAGAAGTTCACGTGAGCGATGGGGAGAGATTGTTGCCAGACACACAGGGAGCCCCCCAGAGCCTGGCCAGAGTACAGAGTGGCCTCTGGCCAGCCATCTGTTGGACTTGGACATGGAGGACATCCTGTGGTGGGTCCCGGGCTGTGCCCAGTGTTCTGTCTCTGGGGGACGGATGGACATGCAGGCACCTGGGTGATCTGTTCTCCTCTCCCAACTCCAGCACCAGCCCAGGAGGTGGATGTGGCTCCTGTCACAGCTGAAGTCAGCCCAGAGGAGCCTGAGGCAGAGCTGGAGGTGCTTTCACCACCTCCAGCAGCCTCTCCAGCTGCAGCTGTGGAGCCAGGGCCGGCCCCAGAGGAAACTGAGGCCCCACCACCACTGGATGAAGAACCCTCCATGGAGCCCGTGCTGGTTCCTGCCTCAGGGGAGGCGCTGCCCCTGGAGGGCCCAGCTCAGGGGCCCCTTGTAGAATGTGCTCACCCTGTCCCAAGGGGAAAACTTGTTATACCGCCACTCCTTGATCTTTACCTTTCCTTTTCTTTTTTCATTTTGTTTTTATGTTCTCCATGGTGTGATTCTTTTTTTTTAATCTTGTTATTTTTATTATTTGGGGGTTTTGGTGTGGTTTTGCTTTTATTATTATCTTTTTTTGTTGCATAATCCATACTAAGTAATGAAGTCATTATTTGTATTTTAAATAGTGCCATTTCTGAGCATGAAGTACATTCACAATGTTAGGCCAAGCATCACCACAGTCTATGTAGAGGCAGGGCACATACCAGCACATGTCAGAGATGCCCCACCTCCCCGATGGGGGGAGATACACTGTCAGCACTGGAGGAGGGCACGGCCACCATCGGACTGGCAGGCTTCTTGTCTGGTGAGGACCAGCCCTGGGGACAAAGTGAGGCAGCAGAGGCTCCAGCACATTTCCTAGGAGGAGCAGGGCAGCCCCTCCCGTTGGAGGACAGTGTGCAGGGCCTGCCCAAGTTTTACAGGTGCACAGCCTCCCCCAGCTGTGCTCACCCTAAGAGGTGACCCCAAAGAAATTCTTGCACAAATCTTCAAAGATGTTTTTTTGAGACTAACCCATCAGGCAATGATGGAATTGCAGAGAATTGGATGGGGTATGGGCTCCACCAATCCTAGACACACGGATGAGGGAAGCTGAGCAGCTGCTAACCTGTGGGCAGGGGTCTCTCTGTGCTGACAGATAAAGACCTCAGGGTTCCTCTCACATGAATAGAAAAGAAGATAATGACATTGAAGTTGATGCACTAGAAGAAATACTGACCAGAAGAAAAGCCTTTAATTTCTGACAATTCTCCTGATGATCAAGAAGTGCATATGAAATTTTTTAATTTTTTAAATTCTTTCTCATTCTTCCTGTTTTGATTTAGTTAGGTTTCAAGCCATAATTCAAATATAATTTATTCATTTATTTGATTGCTAAATAAAAACTTCCTTATAAAAATGTTTTGTAGAATATAAAAGAACATACCCTTTAAGTAAGAAATTATTTTTTCTTACTTAACCAAAATAGAAAGGCTGTGTTAAAAGAGTCACATTTTTAACAGTTTAATTTTTGTTTAGTTTCTGGTTCAAATGAAAGTTCTTTTAGCCATAAGAAAGCAGATACTGGCTACTCCAAAGACAATTGTGACATTGAAACTATTCAGAGCATATATTTGAAAATAATTGAATATAGCTCAATAGAATATTTCCCCATGCATACTTGTGGGAGAATGATGTTCACCTGGCTAGGGTTGAACTTCTATAAGGTATGCATAGGAAGATGCTGCAAGAGGGTTGATGATCTGCAAGCCAAGGAGAGAGGCCTCAGAAGGAACATTCCTGTCAACACCTTGACCTTGGACTTGCAGTCCCCAGACCATGAGCAAATAAATTTCTTTTGTACCAAGCCAGCCAGTTTCTGGTAATTTGTTAGCTTGAAGGAAAGTTCTCCTTTCCCCTGCAGCTGAGGGGACCACTAAGACTTCACAGTCAAGACCCAGGAACACAACACATGCTTAGGCAGAAGCTACATCAGAACCCCAGAAAATGCTCCCCTTTTCACACAAACACAGCCAGGAAAGTAAGAACACAGCAAGTAAGTAGTTAGCAAGTAAATAAATAAATAAATAAATAAGCAAATAAAGGAAAATATTTAACTGCTAGAGGAGAAGTAAACATATATGCAAAGAATCTTCTGAGGCAAAATTTTGACACTGAATGTCAAAAGCATATTGTGGAATAAGTAGACTGAGGAAAACTTTTCACCAACTAATCCTCATCCTAAACACAAAATAAAGCTAAGGGAATTGAAAACTTTGGAGCACTAGAGAAGTTATAGCAAGAACAGATAGATGCAAGGTCTAGCAAAAAGAAGAGGCATACCCACTTATAAACTTTAACAGTATTAACCTGCCATAGAGTATCTTGCACAATGTGTCCCATTTTTTACCAAAATTACAGGACACACAAATAAGAATGTAAGAAGGAAATACAATGTCACAAGTAAAAGCTTTTAACTGCACCAGATCCAGTGTGACAGATGTTAGAACTATCAGTCGGGGAATTTGATATAACTGTGATTAATATTTTAAAGGCCCTGTGGAAAAGTAGACAACTTGCATGAACAGATGGAGAATTTCAACAGAGCGATGAAAATATAAGAAAAAATTCAAATTGAAATGATAGAAATAAAAAATATGGTAGATGAAGAATGTTTTTGACAGGTTCATAAATAGATTTGAACAAGTTGAGGGATGAATTGATTAACTTGAATAAAAGTCAATGAAAATTACTCAAGCTAAATTAAAAGAGGAAGAAAGAGTGGATGGGGAAAACCCGATTTTTCAAGACCTTTAGAGGGGGAAAAAATTGGTCTAACATGTGTATAATTGGAATACGAGGAGGAAAAAGGCTGAAAGAAAAAATGGGCAGAAGAAATAATTGAAAAGATAATGACCAACAAAATTCTAAAACTAAAGAGAAAAAAATTAATTAATTAATTAGTTATTGAAATTAAATTATTTAAAGACAACAAAGCCCAGGTCTATGAAGCTCAGAAAATGCCAAAGAGAATAAAAACTGAATAAAATCACACTTGTATGCTGGGGCAAGAGGAAGGGCGTGGCTCCAGCCGGGTGTGGAGGGTTCTGAGGTGACAGAACTGCTCTGTATCTTCATTGTCACGGTGTACATGTTGGTCAGCACCCACAGAATTATACACCACACTGGGTGAAATTTACTGTGTGCAAATTATCCCTTAATTTTGAAAAAATGAAAAAAGAATATACACTTTTCTGACAAAACTATTATTTCTTTTTTTTTGGGGGGGGGGGGGGAATCAGGTTACTAGGTATATAAGAAGGAGAAAATGAGACAAGATAGGAAAGAAACAAAGGTGTCCATATGGTCAGGGTCCTATTGGATATAGGTACACTAGTGTTAAGATATGATTACGTTTCACTACATACATATCTGTAATACATATGTTCTTTTTTGTCAAAGGTTACATGATTTTAATAGAGAACCAAGGAGAGTCCCTTTTAGTTGAAAAACAAAAAAAAACAAAGATGTATTATTTAAGTGGGGAAAAAATGAACATCACCTGTTCCTTGAGGTGAAAATGTCAGGTCTAAAGGTATGCAACATTTTAAATATTCAGGCTATATACTAGCAGATTTTTTTTTTTTATCTAGCCACATTCCTTTCCTAAAAAAATACACTTACGTAATTTATTTTTAATGGTGTCTACTTTATTCTAAGCCACTAATTCAGAAGCTTTAATCCCTGAACACAAAGCATTCTCTTTCCTGTTTCTTTGCTGTTCCATCATTTCCACATTGAATTTTAACAAACCCAGCCCAATTCTACTATCATGTACTACTATATCATTCCTAAAACTTGACAGTCTTCCTCTGAGGTATGTATGTGAATCGCATATCAAACGTTCAGTATCTTAACACAGCCACACCAACCCAAGAATTATGATAATTCACTGTTTAGTGTATAGTTTAAAGGAAAAACCCGGCTCAGTCATGCAAAAATTGAACTCTCCCAGTCTTTGGCTAAATATTTCATGGACTATTTTTTTTAATCTTTATTGTTGAAAGCAATACATATTCATATACTCTTTGGCGAGGGCAATACATCAGTGAGTGATCACTTTCTCCTTAATTGTCGATGTATGACTGCTAAAGATCTATGTGCAACTGACATTTTTCTGCCACTTGCTGCTCAGAGGGTTGGAAAAGCAACTGTCATCCCGATACTAGTGATCAGATCAGGGGAGCAATCAGGCCAGGCCTGCACAGACTCCATTATCTCCTCAGCCTTCACCCTAATCCTCCATCCCACTGAGAAGGGCTGTCAGAGGAGGATCCGGCAAGCACCCCAGCTGCAAGTTTCCTGTCAGTTCTCCGTTGGCTGCCATCAGCAGCACTCCACCGCGGGGTCTCCTGGGAAGGGCTTGTCCGCGGCTTTCATCTACAGACGTTAAATCAAGCCTTGTGTTTTCTTTTTAAGTCTTTGCAAATCTCCCCTCCCTCCCTTCCCACTCCTGTATCCCTAATGTGACTTATTTATATTTTTAAAAGCTTTATAGGCAGGCTTTCCAGTTTTTATCATGGACTAAAATCGATCTGAGTTAAAATCATTCAAGACTTTATGCACGATGGGGGCAAGGGACTGTGCAAATTAATGTACTCGTTCCAGATTGTATTTAGCTAACATCTCTCTTCACTTGAGTCTCACAGCTCCGGGGACGGAGGAATTATTCCATCAGCTCGACTGTGATGCTTTGTTCATTTACCAGTAAATAAATAAATAAATAAATAAATAAATAAATAAATAAATAAAAATCTTTAGGCTCTGATATCACCCTACCTTAAGATGCTCATCTAGTTTTCTAGTGGCCACATGGTCAAAGGGACTGTAGAGCTTCATTTAATCTCTGTGACTCTTCAGAAGATCTGCATACCCGGCCCGGCCACATTACCTCAGGAATTATATGATTGGATTTCACCCTCAGCTCATTGAATTAGTGTCAGCTACCATTCTTACTGTACATTTGTTAAATTCAATCTCTCCTATAGGGGAATGCCAGACAGAGAAGCGGTAAGTGTATTAAATAGGCAGACAGGGAAGACTGCAGAGACGGGGACTCAGATTCGCCGTGCAGATAACGAGAACTGAGTTCATGTACGATGGCTGCTTCGTTTCCTTCAGGGAGGATGCAGGCCCAGCAGGAAGTGTAAGCCTTTCTGGCGGGCCTTCCAGAGTGTAAGGAATACTAAGTGACTCGGGACTTGCTTCTCCCTAAAGTGAGGAGGTGTTTTCTGTTATTTTTTTTTAAGTCAATGTTAGTGCAACTCAGCAAACAACCATATAGGAAACCCTAACAATTCAGGCCTTCTGTTAATCCTAAAAAAAAAAAAAAAGACAGGCAGTTGCTGTGAATACTTCCCTCCAGCAAAGCACAGCATCCGTGACTGCTGGGTCAGAAATGAGGCAATCATATCCTGTTAGCCACATGGCTCACAGCATGGGCCCCACCCCCAAGCTGCAAAGGTCCACAATGCAGGTTGGAGTGTGTACTCATCCTCTTTCTCAGGAGACCCCCAGGTCTGTTGCAGGGCTGGGCTAGAAATGAATGAATAAACAAAATATGGCAAAAACTAATCCAAGTACAAAAATCACCAAGACTTTAAAACTGGCTCAAAAGAAGGAAGCCATCGTATCATTAATGACAAAAAGTAGAAAGCCAAGTAAGGTTTAAGGGGAAAAAAAACATAAAGCAACAGACCTGCTAAAAAATGCCCCACTTGACTTATCAGCCGTCCCCAAAATGCAGGGCCGACTGACTGACGGAGCCTCCCCCACAGAAGCATGGCCCGAGGATAAGATGAAATATGGAGTGACCAGACGCCGAGAATCGGTCCCTGCGTGCCCCGGGCCTAAAGGGACTCAGGGGGCTCAGCACGTAAATTAAACAATAGGCCTAAATGAAATCTAGTGCGGGCTGCCGCTCATTTCATTTCCCCCGTAGCTTTGTTTTCTACAGAATTGGTTCCTAGGGTGGGAACTCTGTGTGTTTTAGCTGCAGGGAGAGAAAGAGATTTTGGCTTCCTAATACAATGTTTCCCTAACATTTTCTCTCTGGCATTCCTGAAAATAGCAAAACTGCCCAAACCTCTAAATGAAATAAAATAATTTTGTTTAAACCCTGGGAAGCATTTCAGAGTCAGGCTGCTAGAGAAATAGAAAACAGCGCTGGCCATATGTAAATGTAAACGAACACCAGCAGCGGCTCAGGGGCTTTATGAGGGGATATGCGGAGGACAGAGGCAGGGAGGAAACAGGCCTGCTCATACACTATGGCAAGAAATCAAATTTAGTTCTGCCTAATTTTTTATGAGGAGATGGGTGCATAAAGAAATGAGGACAATGAAAGTAATACAAGCTCTATAGAAAATTTTTTAGTGTTTTCTTCTCCTCCCCTCTTGCTAGGAGCTCATGACTGTAAAAATAACTGGTCTATCAAAGAACCTGAAGGAACTACTGTATTTCATGATGGAAGAATTAGAGTTAGAAAACAAACACACACACACACACACACACACACACACACACACACACACACATATATATACTTGAGGCCCAGTGCATGAAATTCATGCACTGGGGTGAGGGGGTTCCCTCAGCCAGGCAGTCGGACATC
This sequence comes from Pipistrellus hanaki, assembly GCF_964339955.1. Taxonomy (NCBI): domain Eukaryota; kingdom Metazoa; phylum Chordata; class Mammalia; order Chiroptera; family Vespertilionidae; genus Pipistrellus; species Pipistrellus hanaki. The sequence goes on along the minus strand of NC_140513.1, from coordinate 58,274,502 downwards.
CTTAGTGCTGCCAGAGGCAGGAGAGGCTACCGCCCTCGCTGTTGCGCTCACCAGCCATGAGCCCGGCTTCTGGCTGAGCAGCGCTGCCCCTGTGGGAGTACACTGACCACCAGGGGGCAGCTCCTGCATTGAGCATCTGCCCCCTGGTGGTCAGTGTGCATCATAGTGACCAGTCATCCCACCATTTGGTTGATTTGCATATTAGCCTTTTATTATATAGGATTATTATGTGATTATATAAATCTACTATTTTTATATATTAACTATATACCCGCGGTCACTAATAACAACAATCTGGATTTAACAAAGTGCCATCACTTTTCATTGATCAAAATAAGGAAGATTAATGCAAGGAGAGGGGCTGGCCTTGTGATAAATCCCTGTCCAAGGTGAAAACTAGTGGTGATTCCCTGGGAAAGCAATTTGTCAACAAGTATCAAGAGACTTAAAATGTTTGAGATGCTTTACTATTCTTCTGGGAATATTCTTCTGGGAATTCACCCTAAAAACATAATCTTGAAAAACTGAAAAAGTTTTATTCAAAAAAGATGTTCAGCATGGTATTCACTGTGAATGAAATTATGTCAGAAATTAGAGCTGTTAAATAAACCCATGTTATATCTACAGTCATGAAAAGGTTCATGTGGACTATAATATAAAACCTTTATAATATAATGTTATGTTAAAAAGCAGGGGATATATATATATGTGTGTGTGTGTGTGTGTGTGTGTGTGTCCTAACAGTATTTTTATACTCAGAAATTAAAGACCATAAGATGAAAAAAAAAAAAAAAGCAAACCATTCCATCAATTATCTTCAATGTGTACAATTCTTTCTTCATTCTCTTTTTTCTGTGTTCTCTAAATAAATATAAATTTTATAATAAAAAACACTGAACTGAGAAGGAACGTAAGGATAAAGTGTAATTAAGATGGGAAAGAGGTAGAAGTTGTAAATGTGAGCCACACTAATCATATTCTTCTGCCTGATTTTAAAATTAATTTGCACAGCTGATGCATAAAATGCGATGGCTGGTAAAAGGTAAAGCTGTGTTTTATGTTAGCATTTTACTATGAGGCAGGCAGGCAGGCAATACCTTCTTCCACAAAATCCACTAAGACACCCAAGATGGAAACCCTTAGGAAATAAGATTAAATAAGTGTTTGTGGGAATCATAATTAAACTTTCTAAACTCCCATACAAATGGAGTGCCAACTGCGGTGCCAACAGGGATTTATTTCTCACAGTAGCGTGGTCTCAGGAAACCCGATTTACTAAAGCACAGGCAACAGGACTCCTGTTAGGCACTTTTATTATCTCATTAAGTCCTTACGTTACATCTGCAAGATAGGCATGATCCCTTTTCGCAGATGAGAAAGTGAAACGCAGACAGATTTAAAAACTTGCTCAAAGTCACAATAAATTCACGGGTTGGAGAAGCCTCGTCAGTGCCCTCACAGAGGGCTAAGGGTAGAGGCGTTGGGCCTCTCCGGCGGTGAGGTGCCAGCAGCTGGAAGCAGGATGATACATCATGGCAACCCCACGAGCCCCGAATTAGACAAAAGCTGAGCATGTTGTTTAAGCCTTGCGTGCAAGAAGATGTAAATACCCCAAAAAACATGTAGCAGATAGCCTAAAACTTAAAAAAATAAAAATAAAGTTTAGCATTTCTTTTACGCCTGAGCCTGAGAATTCTGCCACCCAGCTGCATGTTTAAATACTGGGGTTTCAGAAGTAGCCTTGTATTTTGGCAATTCCTGCGCCAACCTGGTCAAGGAAGTTCTTGCTTCTTTCCTACGGAGGTAAGACAATCCCAGAATCGTGCAGAAAGACGTGATCAGCTGGCTGTCTTGTGTGGCCAAGGCCAGACGGAGGTGACCATGCTGTGGCATTGCAAGCAAAGGAAGTGAATGAAGATCCCACCCAGGCCCAGCTTTAGGGTGTGAGCACCAGTGCCCCCGTGCTCTTCCGTCATCATCTTAAAATTCTCAGTCATTTTCTCCCCAAACTGAGACCTGTGAGTGAAGTCCACTGGGACCATCAAGCGTGTGCCTGCACAGAGGAGACAGATGCCATATGGGCCCTGTCACTCCTTACCACTCCCTTCACAGGGGTGTTCGGAAACCCCAGGGGGCACTGAAGTCTGGTGGGCCTACCACACGCGAGAGCTCACATCCATCAAGACTCAGAGCGAGTGCTCAGTCAGAGGGTTACAGACAGAGCAAGCAGAGGCCCCGCCAGCCCTGAGAGGCTGTGCTTTCTGTTCAAACCGGGGCCTGGTTCGAGCAGAGAGGAAACAGCAGTAATCTACAAACACACTCGGTCTGGGAACACTGTTGACCCTTTCTCACTGGTTTTACCTCCCTGGATTAGCCCGCGTTTTATACTGGAGATGATGACGTAGAAGGCGAGGGAAAGACAGGGCCACCGTAACTTATTTTTCCTTTCAGCCCTTTCCTACTCATCAGTAAGCCAAAGGTGATGAGTATTAGTAGGACGGGTGCCTATCAGAAGTGAAGTAAAAAAATAACTGAGCTAATTTTGTGTGGAGTTTACACTTCTGGTAAGAAAGAAATGCATATCCATGTATGAGCTACAGAACACAAATTCTGGTGATTCCACAGATACTAGTTAAATGCTTTCAAATTGCATTTGAAACTGGCACTGCGCAAATAAAATGTATGCTAATAATTTAGTATTTAATTTTTCTTTTCTTGGAATGACACTGAACATCAAAGAAAACACCCTGACGAGCCAAAGAGAGACTGGAAGAATGGAAGCAGGTTTACATCTCAGAATAGGTAATGGGAGTTTGCCTGCTTCAGGAATAAGGGGCTCCGGTTTTCCCTTTGTAGCTTCACAAACAGGAAGCTGGCCCTCCCTTTCACCAACATGGCACTGCCTTCCCATTCCAGGAAAGAGCCACATGGAGGGAAGAAAGAAAACCATTGGGGGTGTACTTCTGAGAAATAAATGTTTCTTTTCAAAACAAAACTCCCGGTGCCCTGTGCTTTAGCAAAGAGAATATATACATGCACATGAGCAAGAATTCCCCTATTTGTTTCTTAGACCTGCCTGCAGGGATGCACAAAACACACATAGCTTTTGAGATTATGAATGAAAAAGACAAGTGCTTTATCTTGGCAACGGTCCTTTAAATTGTGTACCCACCCTACCATGTGCAAGCCGCCCCTTGTCACCTAAGGTCCTTCTTAAAGTTAGTTAATGCGCCTGCTATCTCCCTTCCGTTATCTTGGTCATTGATGAAGACGTTAAGTAGCTTGGATCCTGCACCCACACCTGGGAGGTGAGCACTGGTGATGAGAACCCCAGCTAATGCAGCCCAGACGTCCTGCAGTGATCTGAGCAATTACTTAACTCTCCACTTGTGGACAGCATGTCATTCAAAAAGGAAAAGTCTTAGGAAGTCAAGATAAATTACAACTGATGTCTTCCCTTAGTTCCTCCTCCTCCTCCTCCTCCTCCTCCTCCTCCTCCTCCTCCTCCTCCTCCTCCTCCTCCTCCTCCTCCTCCTCCTCCTCCTCTTCCTCCTCCTCCTCACTCATCCCCACACTATTAAGCCCACCTGCCTGGTATTAAGATGCAATTAGATCCATTGGCCTTAACTCAGAAAGAAAACAAATGAGTCTCAGTGGACTGGTTTGTTTCAGTCTTGATTACAATTTGAGACGTAAAGCTGAGGCCAGAAGGTATTTACCTTTGCAGAAGGAAAGTGTTGGGGAAGAGAAAAAAGGCCACATCACCTCCTTCTGCACTTATACATTCTCCACTCTCCTGGTATTCCTTATGGTTTCCCACTAAGGCCCTTCTGCTTTTAATCTTTATTCATGTACCCTCACCTTTCATGGCAAGTTGAACATTCGCATTGGCATTTATAATAAAGGGACTCCATTGCCAAGACAGTGTGGAATATCAGCCTTTATTCATGTAAGAAAATACTTGTTGTTTGACATGGTGGGTAGCTAAGATATCAGGCACCTACAGCAAGGGAAATGATATATTCAGTTTCTCCTAGCTCACTTTATTTTTTATGAAAAACTGCATTTTTTCAGGCAAACTTGTGTTATTGTAAATAAGTTCTTGTGTTCTCTCCTTGAGAGGCGCAGCAAAGGACAGAGTTCTCTAGGAGAAAGTAGAAGCAAAAGGAACTTATGAACCATTCAGAATTAATAATGCCAGTAAGGTTAAAACAGGACACCGAACTGCTGCAGTCCTAATCATTTTTAAAGTCATCGTTAGGCTAACTTATTAAGATTAAATCCAAACTGCTGTAGCCCTAGCCGTTTTTAAGTGATCATTAGACTAACTTGTTAAGACTTGAAGGATTCACTTTATAAAAATTTCTAATACCTACTATACTTCACCACTCCAACTGCACATTTAAATGGAAAATTTTACCAATTCATCTTTGACCAATATATTGCCTGTTCATACTCCTATAACTATGGTTTCTAATAAGACAGCAATATCATCCTTAACTCTTTGCAAAGTCTTGCCTGCTTCTTGAACACCACCCTTCCTTCCACGCATTCTACTTTAAACAGATCTACTTTGCATTGGAAGAACTGCCCTGGATATAATACAAGGAACTGTTGTTTAATTATAAAATGACAGGCAAGGACAACATGGACACACTGCTTGCTGAATTCTTTTTGAATGTTTTCTTTTTCCATATCAGTCATAGAGAATCTTGGTTATATGGTAACAATAACTAGACCTGACAGATGAACTCCTGGACAAAAATTTAATAAAAGACTTGATTTCTGCCTTCCAAAGATTTTCACTATAAGCACCGAGATACCATCTTTCCTTTGACTGTTATGAATAAGCTCAGAAAATGGCAGATTACTAAGATAACACCCACATATTCCCTAAGATAATGGCTCAAAATGAAATTAAACTTGTCAACAGTTGCAGCATAGCGTAGCCCTGTTCCCATCCACCAAAACCCCTAAACTTTGTCTTCAGTTAGGTCATCATCAATAGAACAATGTAGAGGACAATATTTCAAACTGGTAAATTAGCAGATCTGAGCATCCTCTTCCAGGTGTAATATTTTGATGAGCTAGTGTATCTCTCTAAGATATTAGATGTTTTTAATGACCTTGTCTATTAAATAGGGGTTGGGTTTGTGCTTGTGCAGGTATGTACTATTTTTTTAAAAAGCTTGAGTGATCCCAGAAGAACCCTATAATTAATATTCATGCCTTTTCCTATCCACTAGAACTCAAGTTATAAAAACACCAAATTATTAATATCATCTTCTTTGCAAAAAATAACAGCCACCAATTTCCTTTAACTCCTGAAAATCTAATTTTTCAAGTCTCTGAAATTATAGAAATATAAAATAGATACATTACATATAGAAACTAACAGGAGATTTTATGACTCATGCCTTATACAAGCTCCCGACGCTAATGTATTTGGATCTTGGGTTTTCCTTAGCATTCAATATACTTCCCAATTATTTATTTTATTTTTAGCATTATAGAGAATGATAACATTATGGTTTAATATCAAATGTAAACAGAGGAATGAAAATGCAGTCTACCAGTCCAGTCCAGTAAAACTTTCTGTGATGATAGAAACATCCCATATAAGTGCTGCCCAGCAAGGTAGCCACTGTCCTCATGTGGCTATTGAGCAACTGATATGTGGCTAGAACTACTGAGGAACTGAATTTCTAACTTTATTTCGTTGTCATTAGTTTGCCTTTAAGTTGCCTCATGTGACTAGTGGCTATCTGATTAGCTAGCACAGATCTAAACCAGTCAAGCTTCAGATAGTTGGTACCACTCTGCATCATTCCTCCAAAGCTCTGTCCCAGAGGAATCAGTAACAACTAATCTGAATTCTACTTTAAATAGTATTAAACAATCATAAAACAAAACAAAGCTCAGATTTGATGACTTTAAATGTCAATGGGATGCATGGATATTGAAAGTTTTCTATTTGCTCAGATTTGGATTTCATGCAATGGGGGCTATAGGACAAAAAGCACATCCCTATACCTTGCCAAATAATTGAAGACAAACACATACAAAATGAACCTTGAACAATACAGAGCAATATATTATTGTGTATCTATGTCTGTGAGTGCTAAAAGTCCTAAGAGAAAAATTAACTAGACATTTTTCACGGATGTGACTAAAGAGAATAATAAGACACTTGGGTTGTACCATGTGCAAATTTAGTCATCTATTCTCTGAAGAGGACTTGGGTTTCATTAAAAAAAATAATAATAATTGCATGGCCATTTAAAAAGCAATATATTTTCAAGAAAAATTCCACCAATAACCAGGTGGTTAATTAATGGCAAATCATTATCTACGACTACAGTATTTCCAATATTTTATTGATTAAATAATGATAACTATATCATCTTTTTAATTTAACTTCAAGTGTTTTCATAAGGGTATAAAATCTGAAAATGCTTTTGAAATGAAATATGTAATTAATATAAGCACAGTGCACTGTTCTAGGGATGAAGACGCAATAAGAAAATGGCACAACAAACTACAAAGTGAAAATATTTGACTACTGGCTAAATTTTCTGAATTTTAGAGGAAAATAAATATAACTCAAAATAAAAAAAATTTAACCTATGCAAGAAAGCACAGAACACTTTGGATGATCTACCAGACAAACACCACTTCCTCTAACCTGCAGAAAAGCAGCCCAGCTATTAATGAAGCTCTGGCAGCTTGTCTGTACAGGCCACACCATGAGGCAGACAGCTTTCAGGAAGAGGATACAAGCTGTCAGGTTCATCCTGCTATAATTGGAGTATATATTGACTTTGTTCAGTTTAGCAAAGAGTATCAGCTTACAAAGTGCTGGCTATGATAGAGATGTGATAACGGAAGATCATCGTTAACATGTCTGCCACTTTCAAACGGATTTGTCTTCAGAAGTTATTAAGAATTTTAAATTGCTGCAACAATTGCATGTCAACTTGAGCTATCTCTTGACTATTAAACATAAATTTATAATACATTAATTTGTTTGAGCTAAATTCTTTCTCATTTAATTCAATTAAAATTGGATAATTGTAAACATATAAATCACTAGGGCCTAAAATAACTAACTTTCAATTAAAAATAAGCTAAGAAGATAAGGAACTATTCATATTCACTTGCATTTTGCCATCAAGCTTATTTTCATGATGAAATATTTTCAACAAATAAAAACTTAAAATGGGATGCTGTAATAGAATCATTAAAGATCCTTAATTCCATATAAAATGATTAATGCTTCCATTATGCATATTACATATTGTTTGGGATAAATATATCTTTGTATTTAGTAAATAGTTCAATTGCTCTGCTTTCTCTTACATTAAAGCATATCATTTCACAAAGAAATGTGTATTTTAGAAGTATAGAGAACCATAGATAATGTATATGCTTGGAAGCATGAAATTGATAATGCCTTGGTTTGATAGGCCCCAAAACTGAAATGAAATGATTGCCTGTCTGGAAAATCTGCCCATTGCTTCATAGAGTTTTGCTTCAAGCTTAAACATGAAGAGAAAGAGGTAATAATAATTAAATTATTTTCACTGAAGTAGCAAAACATTTCATCATAATCTGAAATCCAAACCTTGCCGAGACCTGAAAACCTGACCAGGCTTACGGAGCTGAAAGAGCATTCTTAGGGCACCAACGTTTGCTAACTTAGTAACAGGAAAACTGGGTTTAAAGATTCTGTTCTTTTTTCTCATTTAAATTCAAACTACAGGGTTTTTTTTAAGTAACTCAGGAAAAGGTAAAGGAAACTCAGTGGTCCTGATCATATAAGCAAAACCATCTTCAGTCCAACATTTAGTACTATCCCTTTCCCCTCAAACTAGTTGTGAGTTCACAAAATGATATTTTATGTCCCAGAATAGATGAGGAAATCCATTTCTGCCATTCATTGGAGTACTGTCCTCACGAAGATTTCATAAAAGTTTCAATAACATAAGGCAATTACGATAAAATATTTTGAGTCATATTAACATGGTCCCCCTAGCCTCACAGAAAACACTGAAAATGTGTACTCTTGATTTTAAGCATTTTTTTTTGCCAATAAAACACTGCTAATGCTAAAAGGCGCACAGTACTTCTTCACTTGAGGCTCCATGTGACTGGAGACTTGGCACTTGATGGCTCCAGGGGGATCACTAATGAGCTACAAAGCCTTTCCACCTCTGGGTCAGGAGTTTGGATGAGACCTCTGTTGGGAGTGACAGAAAGTCGTTACCATCTCATGATAGTTCAATGGTTTGTGTGAAGGGAATTCATTGTTTCAGGCCACTTTCTAATGAACAATCATCCCCCTCACAAAAAGTCACCACTGCTCCTGACAGTAATTGGCAGCAACCTGGAGAATGAAAAATTCAACCGAAAATTGTGTTCCCTCCATGCTATGACTACAGTATCAAAGTTAGGAATTTCTTGAATGGAAAAAGACACAATGCTTTGCAGGTATGTCTATGGAAAGTACAGCGAAGAGAAAAATAGAAAAGGAGGAAAAGGGAAGGGAAAAGAAAGAGCCATCCAGATCAGAGTGAATCAAAATGCAGCGAGACTCATCATCAAAAGCTTTACTTGATGTTTATATAACAAAGGTAGTTAATTCAGAAAAGGCATACATCTACTTATATGTTTCTCTCCTGGTAAGAAGGTAATAAAATGCTAATAATGTTACTTGAGGCCTCTTGATTGGGGGGGAGGGGGAGGAAGGGGAGAGGGTGGTCAAAAGGATGATAAATGCCTTGAAACAGTGTTTCCTTAGTAGAAACTTATCACTATTCACTATACCTGTCACTGCAATCCTTTCTAGGAAGCCACATTAATAAGATTGTGAGTGAGGCTTCCCAACCTTCCTCCTAACTCGTTCAGCATTTACAGATTTACAGACATATACACATCATCACACACTGCTCTGGATTATTCAGCGTTGTTTTTGTGTGTGTTTGTCTTAGGCCAGTGGTCCGCAAACTGCAGCTCGCGAGCCACATGTGGCTCTTTGGTCCCTTGAGTGTGGCTCTTCCACAAAATACCACAGCCTGGGCGAGTCTATTTTGAAGAAGTGGTGTTAGAAGAAGTTTAAGTTTAAAAAAAATTGGCTCTCAAAAGAAATTCTAATGGTTGTACTGTTGATATTTGGCTCTGTTGACTAATGAGTTTGCTGACCACTGTCTTAGGCTATTTGGCAAGGAATAGGCACATATTTATTCTTCTTATAGTCCCTATTACATGAAATATAAATCTCAGCAAGTAGGAAATTTTTAATACAGAAAGAGGAAGAGAGAGGCCACTGACATTTTAGTGTATTCAAATCTGAACTTTATTTTGCTTTAGGATGATATAATACAATTCAGGCTAATTCAGAATAGTTATTAGTGGTCACTTGGAGACAGCTTTGGAGCAATGCTGCAGTGTGGTCTCAACAATCTGAAGGCTGACTGGTCTAGATCTGTGCTGTCTAATAGGATAGCTACTAGTCACATGAGGCCATTTAAATACAAATTAATTAAAAGTGAATAAAATTAGAAATTTGGTTCTTGATGTTTTTTATAGCCACATTTCAACTGCTCAATAACCACATGTGGACAGTATCTACCTCACTGGGCCACCCTGACATAGAACATGTCCATTTAGTGCAGAAAAAGAATGGAATACGCAGTTGGGTGGTCCTGGGCTAGAGCACATTTTCATCCCCAGGGAACATATTAATTTTAAAATGGTATGGAAAAGTAAGATGTTCTCAGATGTGTGTAACACAAAACCTAAGGCAAGCCGAAACCAGTTTGGCTCAATGGTAGAGCATCGGTCTGCAGACTGAAGGGTCCCAGGTTCGATTCCGGTCAGGGGCATGTACGTTGGTTGCGGGCACATCCCCGGTGGGGAGTGTGCAAGAGGCAGCTGGTCGATATTTCTCTCTCATGACGTTTCTAGCTCTCTATCTCTCTCCCTTCCTCTCTGTAAAAAATCAATAAAATATATTAAAACAAAAACAAACAAACAAACAAAAAAACCAAGGCAAACTGACTTAAACCATAAGGTTTGAACTCTCATAAGTGCGAATCAAGAGGTAGGTGAGGCCTCAGAACAGGCTTAACCTAGTATTTAAGTTCTAAAACAACTCTGTCCCCTTGCATTTCATTAATCCACATTGGGCTCCCTGTGCCTTTCTGAATAAGACACTGAAATAGCTACCTGGCTTAGGCCTGTCCTCACGCACAGTATCTGTGAATAAAACGTAAGACTGATCAGCCTTAGATAACCAGGACCTAACCTTGGAGGCATGGTGTGGTCACTTCCTCCGAAACATTCAGACAACATGGCAGGGGACAGCTACCTGAACATTTGGGAGGTACACTTATGAGAAAGAAAGGGTGATAATTCTAGGAAGATAAAAATGTTTGGTTTTTTATTTTTATTTTACAGTTTTTATACATTTACTAAGACTCGCTTTGAAATGTGACAATTTAGGTGTCAGTATTCCCACCCACTTGGCCCCAAACACCCAAGCTTAAAAATACACAGCAGAAACATCTCTATTTTTAAATTATATGGGGCTCTGACAATGAGTGGGTAGGAAAAAGTGAGACAAGTGACAAGGGTTGTGCTACCACGGAAGGAAATTAAAAATATACTATAAAATGAAAAATCTTATATGGATGGGGGAGGCTAGAGGAATCCAGATCACCGTATTAAGGAAAAATGCTCCTGTCCAAAGCAAATCTTTTACAATTCTCCCAACCACAGTCTACTTGGTGTCCTCTAGATTAAAAAAAGAAAAAACCTGAAATATTAAGCAACTCCCAGAGATGGTCAGTGGTCAAGCCAGAACTCAAACTGGATCCATCTACATCATTCCAGGTCCATTCACCAAAAGCCATTACATCTGAACCAAAGCCTACAATCCACATATTTGCCATTAAATCCCCATGTCAACATATACTAAGGAGCAAGACATAGTGAGCAAAGGGCTGTGCTAAGTGCTGGTTGATAAGACAAGATATATATATAGTCCGTTGAATATATATATCCTATATAATAAAAGGCTAATAGGCAAACTGTCCCCTTGGGAGTTCAATGACCAGGAGTTTGACCAATCAGAAGTTCCACCACTTGCTATGACGTGTGGTAACCATTAGCGGTGGCGCAGGATGAAGGAAGGAAGGCCCTGGATGGCAGCCAGTAGCCAAGGGAAGAAGGCCCCGATAGGCCCTGATTGCTGGCCAGGCTTAGGGACCCTACTTGTGCACGAATTTCACTCACCAGGCCTCTAGTATGTATGTATGTGTGTATATATATATATATATTAATCAGTACATGGAAGCGTATGCTAAATGCTCAATCAGTCATTCAGACAATGAGCTCCAGCAGAGTACAGAGATGGGGAGAAACAAAAATCACATGTGAAAAGTCAAGCCATGGATGCAGACAATAGTATAGTGAAGGCCAGTGAAGTGGGGAGCAGGGTACAGGGAATCAATGGGGGGAGAGGGAGGTATCTGTAATAGTTTCAAAAATAAAGATACATTTCATTTTTTAATTTTAAAAAATCATATGTGAAATTAAAAAGAAAATTAAGGAAATGTACTGGTGGCTTCTTTGGGGCTGTGTCTCTGGAACCCTGAAGGTAAGATGCTTTGCATTGTGCATTTGGGATTTTTGGTAGAAAGGGCTTAGAATAATTCACAATTGGCACAATGTGTCTTAGATTTGAGTTGCCATTATACATAACTTAGAAATCTTGAAAAGTTTACTTCTGACATGTTAGATGGCATATCAGAGAAAAGAGAGAGAGAAAGAATTGAAGAAAAATAAAAACTTAAATGACTTCTTAAAACCCCTCATTGAAGACAACTGGAATTCTCTGTGAAAAACTGAATCCTCCAATGGCTGCATTGGCATCAATTATTTCTCCACTGGCTGTGTAATAAAATCTAAATTCCTTAGCCCAGCATCCTGTGTCTCACTTTGCTTCCCCATTTTATAACTCTGTTTCAAGCCCAACTGCTCTACTCCAGTGCTCCATACACATGAAAAATACTCCTGTGTCTACAGCTAGTCGTTCCCTCTGAGATGAATGCCTTCCGCTGCCATGCCACTGTCACCTTTGAGGCACCGTCCAAATGCAGCCCCTTCCAGAAAGCTCCCATTAGCTTTGAGCTTCAGAAGTTATGCTTTCACTGATCTGAACAGGAAACTGATATAGGCCAGTTTCATTGAATTCATCTTCTGCCTTACATCGTACTTACATGTATGTCTTACTCCCCTATTATAAACTCTTTGAGGGAAGGTAGGATATGTGTGTAAATGCCTAATAAATAATATATCTTCTAAATCCTTCTAAAAATCCAGAAGTATCATTAATTTAATGATATTTAACAATCCTTTTGTGTGCTTCTGTAATAAGCAGAAGCTCACAAAAGGACCACTGAGGTAATCAATGGATCAATTTCCATGATCTCCTATAACAATTGTCTTAATGACTGGATGATAAAGCAGAAAGGAGGGGAACAACTTTTAATAAAATCTGCAAAGATCCTATCTTTTCAAAGTCTGTACTAGACTCAGTGCCAAGTTCCTTTTGGATTCCATCAGCAGGCTCTCAACCATTTTAATTTGAATGAATCACCCAAAATAAAAATCTATGGCATTTAATACACCCACTTCTCAAAGATATGAAATTCAGTTTTTCTATAAGTAATTTAATTGAAGTTCCAGGTAATGTCAAAAACTTACTGATGAATAGCTCTTTCTAGTGGAAATAACCAAAACAAAAGTTGGATGAGCTATTTTTTATAGAGATGTTTGGTCTAAGTGCAGAACCTGACTCATTAGGTAACAATTGCAGGCCTTCTTTAGACTGTCTATAAACTATCACAGACTGTAGAATGCACTCGGAACTTGTTTAAGGGCATGATTATAGCAAAATATATGTATTTATAATTCTCCCAATTATACACAATCATAAAAACATGTTTGTTGGCGATTCAGAAAGGGTTGGAGGCATCTGAAAATACAACATGCAATAAAAAATAACACCGCCAAGGCATCTTTATGAACAAGGATTGCCAACTGAAAAATCTTACTTTAATTCAGCTTAAGCTTTGGAAACTAATCAAATGCTGAGAAATCTACAGAAATTATTTTATGAAATCTTGTCTCCTTCTATCCATCAAAGTGGGTATAACATAATACAAAAAAATAAATGCACATGAATGTGTGTGATTTCCATAGCTTTCTTCTTCGTCTCAGCATTACTGAGATATAACTAAGGAGTTCCTTTTGGTGTTAATTCCAGAGCTCTTCCAGGTAACTCCAAAAAGAACTACTTAGTCTGATTTGCTTAGATTTATGCAAAACTGGTTTTTATTGGAGGGAGCTCTTTGAATTGCTTATTTTCCTTAATTGGAAATTATCATTTTCAAGGACCATTGACTCTAGTCTTACCTCCTTCCCTAGAATTTCTCAGCTGCTTCATCTTTACCCACCATTCATAATATGCACAAGTATCTGTCACACAAGAGCAAATAAGTAAGGTTTTTTCCAGCAGAAACAATAAATTCTATTAGCTTGCTCTACTTTTCCAATAACATGCTATTCAGAAGAATAAATAAGCTTATATTCTTCGGAGCTGGGAATTCCAAATAAGGCTAATTACACTGAAATACACCCAATATTAAAATATATTATCAACAACTTCAGAGAGTAAATGAGTACCCATCCGTTATCAAGAAGCTGACTTCGCTGAATTCTTTTTTCTTAAAGTCAGCTTTATTGAGGTATAATTATATACAACAAAACTCATTCTGCTAAGTGTAGTTTGAGCTTTGACAAATGGACAGTCATGTAAACAGCACCACAAGCAAGAATCAGAACAAATATCATGACTGACATGTACACATAAGAAACTGTTTGACATTGAAATTGGGACTCAAAAGAACTGTTGGCCCAGAAAGGAACTCACTACAGACTGATTCATTTGCCTCTCAGCATAACCATTATGGCTTGTCTCAGTTTTGGTTCTTACAAGGGTATTTCTTGGATCACATGATCTCAAGCATCTAGAGGAAATAATGAACAATATAAACTGATGAACAAAAACAGACCCAGAGAAAGAGAAGCAGCGATCAGACTCAAACCTCAGAGGGAAAGAAGGGGAGGGTGGAGGTGAGGGGGAGAGATCAACCAAAGGACTTATATGCATGCATATGGGCCTAGCCAGTGGCCATGGACAACAGGGGGGTGGAAGCATATGTGGGGAGGGGTTTGGGATGGGAATGGGAGGATGAGGACAATTATGTGATACCATAATCAATAAAATTAAAAAAAAAAAATCAGAACATTTCCATCAACTGGCCAAGTTCCTTTGTTCCCCTTTGTGGTCAAGCATCCTCCTAACCCCCAGGCAACCACTAATTTGTTTTCTATCCCATCAGGTTTGCCTTTTCTAGAATGAAATATAAGTGGAATCCTCCAGTATGTAGTCTTTTATCTCTGACTTCATTAACTTAGCATAATGCTTTTGAGATTCATCCTTGTTCCCTCAAGTGTTTACAGTTCATTCCTTCTTATTGCTAAACAGCATCTATTGTATGAATATAACACTATTTATTAGTTGTCTTGCTTTTAGTTTTTGATTATGAGTAATCTTCCATTTGAGCATGGGCCTTTGTGTGAATCAGTCTGTTTTTCTTTTGGTTAAATACCTAGAGGTGGGATTGCTAATCATATGATGATGTGTGTTTATCTGTATAAAAAAGTGTTGTTGTTTTTTTTTCCAAAGTGGCTGTAACATTTTACATTTATATTATCAACATATGAGATTTCCAATTGTACCACAATCCCATCATCACTAATTATCGTCAATCTTTTTCATTTTAGCCAGAGAGTGGCTCTGTAGTGGTATCTCGACATGATTTTAACTTGCCTTTTCTTTGTTAATGATGTCAAGCATCTTTTCCTGTACCTATTTGGTGAAATGTCTACTTAAAACATGTGTCCACTTTTTAAATTCAATTATTTATTTTAAATATAAATATAAATATAAATATAAATATAAATATATATATATATATATATATATTATTGATTTTTTACAGAGAGGAAGAGAGAGGGATAGAGTTAGAAACATCGATGAGAGAGAACCATCGATCAGCTGCCTCCTGCACGCCCCCTACTGGGGATGTGCCCGCAACCCAGGTACATGCCCTTGACCGGAATCGAACCTGGGACCTTTCAGTCCGCAGACCGACGCTCTATCCATTGAGCCAAACCGGTTTCGGCCAATTATTTATTTTCTTATTGTTCTTTATAAACTCTGGGTTCCAGTCTTTTATCTGATATGGGTTGTGACTTTGCTGAATATTGTAGTTAGTTATCCCATTGAACACACACATCCAAGGATTTTACTGGTCAAATATATATAAGAACTGTACCAGTAGAGATAAAATTCCCTAAGAACTGCACCACACAAAGAAGAATTTGCATAAAGAATGTATCACTAAATGGTCAATTTCCAAAGGACTGAACCATCAAAAGTCAAATTCTATAAAGGCACTCAAATGGCAAATTTCATGAGTATTATACCATTCAACGTCTTAGGGAGAGAACAGCTCTCATTTATTATATTCTGAAATCAATTCTGGGTGTTTATATCAAATATGATCCAATTCAGGTCATGCGTTATACTTGAGAGCAAAAGTGCTTAGAATTGATACTCAGAGCAATTTAAATATATATATATATATATATATATATATATATATATATACAATATATATATATATATATATATATATAGCTTTAATCTATCAAATATATTTTTGAAGTTTCAATATACCTCACTAACTCGTTTTTTATTCCATATCCACACTTATTGTTGGAATATTATATTAAATTGTAGATATTAGTATATTTCATCATAAATGTTCTGATGTCTGTTTTTTTTCATGTTAGTTGTATCTTCCCATAAGTTAAGAGCCACCCTCTGTTCTGTGTAGGTTCACAGGCTGGTATGTTGCTGCTCAGTATTCAGTTGTATATCAGTCCGGCTCCCAGGAGGAAACAGATTTCACACTCTGGGGATAACAAAGAGACTATTTATGAAACTTTAGACAGGCATAAGGGAAATCAGCAAGCTATAGCTGCTATTACTCCCAGGTCTGAAGAAAAAATGCAGAAGGAGAAGTTGCTGGAACCTGAATAGAGTAACTACAGCTACAGCAGCCATGGTCTGTTGTGGCTAGATTCAAGCAACCTTATGGAGATATGGCAGGAAACAAATCAGGAAGAAGAAATATCCAAATCTTATTATCCTACAGCCCTCCAATCTCCTGATGGTGACTGCCTTTGGGAATCCCAACAGGAAGCCAGAGAGCAGGAAGTCACATTGACATATTTCATAAAGGTCAGTTTCCCTGGACACCAACAAGAGAGAGAAGGGTGGAGAGTGTGTCCGGATGGGCCAAAGAAATTAGTAGACACAGCAGATAACAAATGTTATAATCATTGAAGAGTTACTCCAAGTAGAACTCCGGATCTATAGAGTAAATACCATATGCCATAATGAGAATTTTAAGTGTCCCTGTGAAGAAATAAATGACCTTATTAAGTCAGGTGGTCATTGGGCTCTTTATGTTTGGACACGTAGCCATTCTATAGGGCAGAAATGGGCCCATATGTAGGTGTTTTGTTTTGTTTTATAGCCAATTACAATATTAAATTAAATTCTTGAGCAAAGGGAGAAGATGCATGAGGGAAAGTAATATTGCCTGATTTTTATTTCCTTACTTATCAACATCTGGGAAAGATATTACTGCTGCCGTTCTTGAACAACTACTGCTATTCTAAAAATTACATAAATGTTCTCTTTAATATTTTATATTTCATAAAAATGTTAATTTACCTCCTTAATCTGAGCATTTACACTACTCTAAAGAAAGTATATTGAGAATATTCTATGGCATGGAATTGGGTATTTGGCAGACCAAGGCTGATACTGTGATTCTATATTAGTAGTATGACCTATGCCAAAATATTTAACTTCTCTACACAAAAATTTACTAAATATGAAAAAATAAAAAGGAAATAGTAATGAGTGTTACTAATGATTGGAGTAAAGTTTAAGTAATGTGTGATGGGAGGCAGCCCATCAGTGATTCTCTTCATTGATGTTTTCATCTCTCTCCCTCTTCTTTTCTCTTAAAAAACATTAGTCTTCCTCCAATTTTTACTTGGAAATCTCTATGGTCCTTAGAGAAAGCACTACTGATGCCAATTATTAAATAATTCTAGGCCCATTTACATATATATATATATATATATATATATATATATATATATATCCAAATAATATATATATTATTGGAACCGTCTGGCTTAAGATGTTTGAGGAACATCTTAAGCTAGAGGAACCGTCTGGCTTAAGATGTTTGAGTTTGGCCAAAACCGGTTTGGCTCAGTGGTAGAGCGTCGGTCTGTGGACTGAAAGGTCCCAGGTTCGATTCTGGCCAAGGGCATGTATATTGGTTGCGGGCACATCCCTAGTAGAGGGTGTGCAAGAGGCAGCTGGTCGATGTTTCTCTCTCATCGACGTTTCTAGCTCTCTATCTCCCTTCCTCTCTGTAAAAAATCAATAAAATATATTTTTAAAAAAAGATGTTTGAGTTTGGTACTGGTATTTCAATTACATTTTTTTTTCTACGCATACTCTGGACTGACACTATACATGTCTGTCTTGAAAAAAAAAAGAGTAACATTTTAAAATTTCAAATCAGATGTAAAATATGCTAAAAAATAACTGTTTTATTAAATCTCTTACTGAACAGGGGTAGGAGATAGGGAAGAACACAAAGGTAATCTCTGAAAATAGTGAGTGGACTGGGTGAGCAAATCGCACATGTGAATAGCATACACGATCATCACCAAAACCCAACAAGAAGCACAAGACTAAATAAGGAGATGTCCTAATTCTTGGAAAATAACTATCACATTTAACTGATAAAATTCATACACTTTCTAAAGCGCCTGATATACTCTCTGTATTCTTCCAATAAACTTCATAGATGCCAACTCAAAGTTAAGGATTAGTAACAAAAATTACAATTTTATGAATATTTGCTTACCAAGTACTCAGGATTGTATATATAGCTAAATAAAATACTTGGACAATTACTTGTTGTGAGTCCCAAAGGCAAGATTGTGGAGGGTGCTTTTATTCTCTGAGTGTGAAAGCTATCTAAAATGTCTGTATGCACATTTGCTTAATTTAAATCTTTACTTGTGTACTATTTAATTTACTTTTTATTATTCATTATTTGTGCAAGTACTATTTATAAAAGCGATATCCTTTTCATTTTATCTATTCGATAAATTTATTGCCTACTACTGGGTAATGGCATACTCTGATAGTAGAAAATACAAAGGCAAGTCATATTTGACATTTGGATGCCACTGCTACCGAGAACTAGTTATATGTACTTAACTAGTAAAGATAGACACAATTCTATGAAGCTTTTGAGCCTCTTATTTACATGCAGTTGCTTTCTTTTCTTGTCTGTCTTTTCTAAATCCTTCACTGGCCCAACTCAGGTTCACCCTTGGCCAGGCCAGTGCAGCACAACAAAACACCAAGTTAGAAAAGAAATCAGCATTTAATACATTGGAGCACTAGGAGAATGGCACTTGGGGCCTCTGAAAATGTGCCTTCTGTAAAAGCAGTAAGAATGAACACTGGCAAAAATGATCAAAATAAATTTCAGAACTCCAAAATTACCTAAGGCCTTGCAATAATCTACTAAGAAAGAAAAGCAGCTGGAATTTGATAAGAACAACACATTTTTTGGCATTTTAATTTGCCCTAATCCTGTCTCTTCTCCCCAGCCTTGCATGGCCTTGAAAACCAGCTTCACAATAGAGGCAGCTGTGAAACCCTTGAGCCTAGCAATCGCCAAAGAAGGAAGGATGAGTTTGGAATTTCTCCCAAAGCCCCCGCCCCAGAGAACATCATGATTTGACCTGTGGAGCAGCTCCCTGAAAACCACCGTACTCAAGTTCATCTTTATTTGAGCTGAGACAGAGAGCACTCTCTGCAAATTGACCCATCCCAGGGCATTTGTTGAAAATAATTAGCAATATTTAATGTCTGTTAATGTGGCAATTGTTTAATGCACCAGCTGCCAGAGGAGGTATTATCAGCAAGGCCTAAGGATGACAAAAAATATATATAAAAGGAAAAATTGGGGAATGAGATCAGTGTGAATAGAGGAGAAGAACCCTGGAGCTGACCAAAGCCAAAGTGAGGTGCTGCTGCATCCCGGCATCCAGCCTTGACATCCCGCCACCATGGCCATCCCTGAAGGGGATGCTGAAGGAGATAAAGCCAAGGTGAACCACAGAGAAGAGCTGCCAGGTTATCAGCTAACCCCGCTCCTCCAAAGCCAGGGCCCAAGCCTAAAACGGTCCTGCAAAGAAGGGAGAGAGGGTACCCAAAGGGACAAGGGGGAAGGCTGATACTGGCAAGGATGGGAATAACCCTGCAGAAAATGGAGATGCCAAAACAGACCAGGCCCAGAAAGCTGAAGGTGCTGAAGGTGGTAAATGAAGTGTGTGCACCTCTGGGGTCCTTCTGCCTGGCCTGTACCCTCTCACAATCCGGGACTCCTTTGTGGCTGTCAGAAAGCCAGTTTCAGCCCAATACCCGCAGGCCCCATCCAGAAAGGAGGGAGCCCAATCTTATGCATTGAGAGTCTGTCCCCTGGTCAACCAATCATTGACCAATCATTCAGTTGTTTAGTAGTGAGGCTTTTATAGATAGATAGATAGATAGATAGATAGATAGATAGATATAATTTTTTAAACCACACCCGAATAATTTTTTTAATTGTTAGAAAAATGTCCTTACCTCAACTGTATACAATAATTAATTCAATAAGATCATAGACCTAAATGTAAGAACTAGAATTATAAAACTGTTAGAAGACAACATAGGAGTAAATCTTTGTGACCTTGGATCAGGCATAGATATAATACCTTTTCCCACAAATGAGACCAAATCAAGATCATTTTCCCTGACCTTATAAGTGCTTGATTAACCTTGTTTGGTGCCTCATAATTGAAACTCAGTTTTGCACTGACTGCTAACTTTATTTTTCCACTCACCAGCATGTTGTGATCTGTCCGGATGATTATTAAAAACAAACCAAACACCAGGAAAAAATTAAAAAGTACAAGCAACCAAAGAAAAATAGATGTGAACTTCATGAATATTAAAATGTTTATGCTCAAAAGCACACCTCAAAAAAAGACAACCTGGAGGAGGTAAGATGGCGGAAGAATAGATGGGCGGATTCTGAGCCCTCTCCCGAAGCAGAAAGAGAGAGCAACTGAGGGTCTTGTGCTGTGAGTGTTTATTGGCAAGCTGGGAGACAGCGAACACCAGAAGAAACTGCTGGGGGGCTGCTGACAGAGGTGCCCCTCACAGGGAAGCACCCACGCGGGCTGTGTCCCTGCCCGGAGCTACCTACCGGCTTGGACGGGGAAACCTCGCCATCTTGAGAGGAAGATAGGATCGTGTCAGAGGCCTGAATATCCACAGCCGCAGCGACCACCAAGCATCTGTGACCCCCAGAACGCGGATCCCAAGCGGCGCGAACACTTGCCCTCACAGGATTGCCCCACTGCTCAGCGAAAAGGTCAGATTTCGCGGGGAGAGGGTGGAGAGCGCTCGGGGCGAAAACAAAAAGCCTGTGCGCGCAGAGCGCGCTCACGGAAGCTGGAGGACAGGGGTGGTGATTACAAGTAGAAGCCCCCGCTGTTGGGCGGTTGTCACGCTTGAAAGTGGACGGGGCTCCTAACAGGGGAGATATCTAAAGAGCAACACATTTGGATCCGGCTCGGAGGGATATCGGAGAGTTGCGGGAGATTGCAGTTGCTTGGACCTGCCCCCTCCCCCGCTCCATAGTTCCAGCTTCAGAGAGGACGGAAAAAAAAAAAAAAGCTGGAGAGGCTTTAGAGTCTGGGAAGTCAACCTAGAAACACTGCCCCCAGAGGCTAATTCACAAATTGACTCTAGTGTAATAAAAACAAAGCGAAACCTGCCTAAAAATCAGGACTGGATCATAACAATAGAGGAAGCGAATGACCTTCATTACTGCTAATTTTAATTAAATTTTTAAAATTTTATTATTATTTTTTTTTAATTTTTAAATTTTTGTTTTTTACTTTTGTTTTCATTATTTGCAACGTTTACTCAAGAAACTATTTTTTTTTCTTTTTCCTCACTTGATTTTATCTTGATAATTATTACATTGTATATGTAATCAACATTATTACTACTACTAATTTACCTTTTTCATCTTATTTTCTTTTGTTTATTTTTATTATTTTTATTCCATTTGATTATATATATATATATATATATTTTTTTTTTTTTTAATTTCAGGATTACTGTTCTACAGTCTTTATCTATCCTTCTTTCTCCAACGCTTTATTCTATCTCAAACCTACCTTTATGCCCTCACCCTCTTTCCAATCTTTTCCTTTGATACCCTGTTTATCTTAACCCTTTCCTGCTCTAGATTTCCCCCATTCCATCTGTCTACCCCCTCCTAAAATTTCACCCTACTTGTATATATCTAATTTCCAACTACCTGCTCCAAACCCATTCACACCTCCCTCGCAGTTGTCCTAAAAACAAAACAAAACAAAAAAAAACAAAACAGTCTTACTCTCTAACTCTTTGAAGTTGTACGTTGAATGTTAACTTTACTGAAGTTGTATGCTTTTCTTTTATAAGATTGATTTGCCTATGCTTTTTGTTTGATTGTATGTTTTTGTTAGCTGGGTTCTCGTCACCCTTATTGGTGGTTATTAATATCGCAAACACATTTCGATTCAGTGCCTTGTGTGTTGTACCTGGTTGTGTTGTATTTTGTGCCTTTAAATCAAAGCAGGAGAGAGAGAACTACACAACCAGACATCATAGATCATGGGGAGACCAAAAAACAGCCCGCATATGAAAGAAAAGCAGGCTTCACCAGAAAAGGAAGTAAACGATATAGAGGCAAGCAACCTACCAGAGCAAGAATTCAGAGTAACGATCTTAAGATGGCTAAAAAGAATGGAAGACAAATTTGACAATTTGAGTAAGACCCAAGAGGAAATGAAAAAAACCCAAGAGGAAATGAAGATGACTCAAGATGAAATGAAAAATGATATCGCTACTATGAAGAACTCAATAGAAAGCATCAAGAGCAGACTAGAAGAAGCAGAGGATCGCATCAGTGAGCTAGAAGACAAGATGGAAAAAAATACCCAATTAGAGCAGCTTCTAGAAAAAAAAATTAAAAAGCAGGAGGAGAGCCTACGGGAGCTTTGGGACAATGCAAAACAAAACAATATTCGAATAATAGGGGTTCCGGAAGGAAAGAAAACCGAGGTAGACATGGAAAATGTATTTCAAGAAATAATGACAGAAAATTTTCCTGAGATAGAGAAGAAAAAACCCACACAAATCCAAGATGCTCGCAGAGTCCCAAGCAAAATGGATCCCAGAAGACCGACGCCAAGACATATTATAATTAAATTGGCAAACACCAATGACAAAGTTAGAATCTTAAAAGCAGCCAGAGAGAGACAGAAAGTTACATATAAAGGAACCCCCATCAGACTAACAACTGATTTCTCAACAGAAACTTATCAGGCCAGAAGGGAATGGGATGAAATATACAAAGTCATGCAAAGAAAGGGTCTGAATCCAAGAATACTGTACCCAGCAAGACTATCAATCAAAATTGAAGGGGAAATCAGGAGCTTCACAGACAAAAAAAGACTAAAGGAATTTATCTCCACCAAACCAGCAATGCAAGAAATGCTAAAAGGTCTACTGTAAAAATAAATAAATAGGAAGCGAAGAAGGAACACAGGGGTATAGAATAAAAATGGCATCAAATGAGTACCTATCATTAATAACATTAAATGTAAATGGTTTAAATGCTCCAATCAAAAGACATAGGGTAACAGATTGGATAAGAAAACAAGACCCATACATCTGTTGTCTACAAGAAACCCACCTCAGAAAAAGAGATGCACACAGACTGAGGGTGAAGGGATGGAAAAAGGTTTTCTAGGCAAATGGAAATGAAAAGAAAGCTGGGGTAGCAATACTTATATCTGACAAATTAGATCTCAGAGTGAAGGACATAACAAGAGACAATGAAGGCCACTTCATAATACTAAAGGGAGCAATCAAACAAGAAGAAATAACCCTGGTAAATATATATGCACCCAATACGGGAGCACCCAAATACATAAAAAAACTGCTGGAGGACATTAAGGGAGAGATTAACAGCAATACAATCATAGTAGGAGATTTTAATACCCCACTGTCACCCTTCGACAAATCATCCAAACAAAAAATCAGCAAAGAAATATCAATCCTAAATGACTCACTAGACCAGATGGAATTAATTGACATCTTCAGAACATTCCACCCCAAAGCCACAGAATATACATTCTTCTCAAATGCACATGGGACATTCTCAAAGATAGACCACATTTTGGGACATAGGCAAAGTCTCTTCAAATTCAAGAAGATAGAAATCATATCAAGCATCTTCTCAGACCATAATGGCATAAAACTGGAAATTAACTACAATAAAAATAATCCAAAGAAATCAAACACATGGAG
This sequence comes from Pipistrellus hanaki, assembly GCF_964339955.1. Lineage (NCBI taxonomy): Eukaryota > Metazoa > Chordata > Mammalia > Chiroptera > Vespertilionidae > Pipistrellus > Pipistrellus hanaki. The sequence continues at coordinate 58,250,783 of NC_140513.1, read as the reverse complement.
ACTAAACAGCATGCTATTAAACAAGGACTGGGTTACCAGAGAAATCAAGGAAGAAATTAAAAACATCCTGGAAACAAATGACAATGAAAATACAACAATCCAAAATCTATGGGACACAGCAAAAGCAGTTTTGAGAGGGAAGTTCATATCCTTACAAGCCTATTGCAAAAAAAACTAGAAAAAAGAGTAACAAATGATCTAACTCTACAACTCAAAGAGTTAGAAAAAGAGCAACAAGAAAAGCCCAGTGTAAGTAGAAGGAAGGAAATAACAAAAATCAGAGCACAGATAAACGACATAGAGACCAAAGAAACAATACATAAGATCAACAAAACCAAGAGCTGGTTCTTTGAAAGGATAAACAAGATAGATGGACCTCTAGCCAGACTAACCAAGAAACAAAGAGAGAGGACCCAAATAAACAAAATCAGAAATGAAAGAGGTGAAATAACAACAGACCCCACCGAAATACAACGGATTGTTACAAAATACTATGAACAACTCTACTCCAACAAACTGAACAACCTGGAGGAAATGGACATATTCCTAGAAAAATATAATCTTCCAAAACTCAATCAGGAAGAATCTAAAAATCTCAATAAACCAGTGACTTGGGAAGAAATTGAAACAGTCATCAAAAAGCTTCCAGCAAACAAAAGCCCAGGGCCAGATGGCTTCACAGGAGAGTTTTACCAAACATTCAAGGAAGAACTAAAAACTATCCTCCTCAGACTATTCCAAAAAATCCAAGAGGAAGGAACACTTCCAAATTCCTTCTATGAAGCCAGCATCACCCTAATACCAAAACCTGATAAAGACAACTCAATGAAAGAGAATTACAGACCAATATCCCTCATGAACATAGATGCCAAAATCCTCAACAAAATTCTAGCAAATCGACTCCAGAAGAGCATCACAAAGATCATACACCACGACCAAGTAGGATTTATTCCAGGAATGCAAGGATGGTACAATATCCGCAAATCATTAAACGTGATACATCACATAAACAAATTGAAAGATAAAAATCATATAGTCATATCAATTGATGCAGAAAAAGCATTTGATAAAATCCAACACCCTTTTCTGATAAAAACTCTTAACAAGGTGGGAGTACAAGGATCATACCTCAACATAATAAAAGCTATATATGATAAACCCACAGCCAACATTATACTCAATGGGCAAAAACTAAAACCATTCCCTCTAAGAACAGGAACAAGACAGGGATGCCCACTCTCACCACTCCTGTTTGACATAGTACTGGAAGTACTAGCCATTGCAATTAGACAAGAGGAGGAAATAAAAGGCATCCAAATTGGAAAAGAAGAAGTAAAGTTATCCTTATTTGCCGATGACATGATATTGTACATAAAAAACCCAAAAGACTCCATTAAAAAACTAATTGACTTAATAAATGAATTTGGTAATGTAGCAGGATACAAAATTAATGCCAAAAAATCCATGGCTTTTCTATACACCAACAGAGAAACTGCAGAAACAGAGACTAAAAAAGCAATTCCATTTACCATCGCACCAAAAAAATTAAGATACCTAGGAATAACTTTAACTAAGGAAGTAAAGGACCTATATGGGGAAAACTACACGACACTGAAAAAAGAGATAGAGGAAGATGTAAGGAGATGGAAGAACATACCATGTTCATGGATTGGTAGGATCAACATCATCAAAATGTCCATACTTCCTAAAGCAATCTATAGGTTCAATGCACTCCCCATTAAAATACCAACGACATATTTCACCGACCTAGAAAGAACTCTCCAAAAGTTCATTTGGAACAATAAAAGACCCCGAATAGCCACAGCAATCCTGAGAAAGAAGAGTAAAGTAGGAGGGATCTCAATACCAGACTTCAAACTATATTACAAAGCCACTGTTCTCAAAACAGCCTGGTACTGGCACAAGAACAGACATATAGATCAATGGAATCGAATCGAGAACCCAGATATCAACCCAAATCACTATGCTCAACTAATATTTGACAAAGGAGGCACGAATATACAATGGAGTCAAGACAGTTTCTTCAATAAATGGTGTTGGGAAAATTGGACAGACACATGCAAAAGAATGAAACTAGATCACCAACTTTCACCATTCACAAAAATAAACTCAAAATGGATACAGGACTTAAACATCAGACGGGAAACCATAAAAATACTAGAAGCATCCACAGGCAGCAAAATCTCAGACGTATGCCAAAAGAACTTCTTCACTGATACTACCCCTAGGGCAATGGAAGCTAAAGAGAAAATAAACAAATGGGACTACATCAAAATAAAAAGCTTTTTTACAGCAAAAGAAACCATCAACAAAACAACAAGAAAGCCCACAGTGTGGGAGAACATATTTGCAAATGATACCACTGATAAAGGTTTAATCTCCAACATCTACAAACAGCTTATACAACTAAATAAAAGGAAGATAAATAATCCAATTAAAAAATGGGCAATGGACCTAAATAGAACATTTTCAAAAGAAGACAGAAGGAAGGCCAAAAGGCACATGAAAACATGCTCAAAGTCACTAATTGTCCGAGAGATGCAAATCAAAACAACAATGCGGTACCATCTCACACCTGTCAGAATGGCCAACATCAACAAATCAACAAAGGACAAGTGTTGGCGAGGTTGCGGAGAAAAAGGAACCCTCGTGCACTGCTGGTGGGAATGCAGACTGGTGCAACCACTGTGGAGAACAGTGTGGAGTTTCCTCAAAAAACTGAAAATGGAACTCCCATTTGACCCAGTAATCCCACTCCTAGGAATATATCCCAAGAAACTAGAAACACCAATCAGAAAGGATATATGCACCCCTATGTTCATAGCAGCACAATCTACAATAGCCAGAATTTGGAAACAGCCTAAGTGTCCGTCAGCAGATGATTGGATCCAAAAACTTTGGTACATCTACACAATGGAATACTATGCTGCCATAAAAAAGAAGGAATTCTCATCATTTGCAGCAAGCTGGATGGAATTGGAGAACATCATGCTGAGTGAAATAAGCCAATCAATGAAAGAGAAACACCACATGACCTCACTCATTTGTGGATAACAAAGAGCATTATAAACTGATGAACCAAAAGATAGATATAGAGACAGTATATCAACAAGTAGACTGTCAAATTACAGCGGGGAGGGGAGGAAGATCTGGGGGAGATAATAGATCAACCGAAGGACTTTTATACATGCATATAAGTATAACCAATGGACACAAAACTCTGGGGAGGGAGGGGATGTGTGGGAGGGAGGGTGGGGGGCAAAAAAAAAAAAAAATCAATAAAATATATTTAAAAAAATAATAATAAATAAATAAATAAATAAATAAAAGATGAAAAATACAAAAAATAAAAATTAGGCCTCTCAAAAAAAAAAAAAAAAAAAAAGACAACCTACAGAATGAAAGAAAAATTTGCAAATCATATATAACGAGATTTGTACCTGGAATATACAAATCTCTTGTTATATATATATGACTATATAACAAGAGATTTGTATATAAAAACACAAATACTCAACTTAAAAATGGGCATTTTTAAAACAGACATTTCTTTAAAGAAGATGTATAACTGGCCAATAGGCACATTAAAAAGAAACTCTGTAAAATTAGTTATCAGATTAATGCAAACTAAAATCACAATTAGGTTGCACTTCACACCAAATACAATAGAATGGCTATACTTTAAAAAAAAAAAAAAAAGTAAAATAGCAAGTATTGGCAAATATGAAGAAATTGGCAGCCTCCTACATACCTGATATGAATACAAAATGATGCAGCCAATTAATAAAGCAATTAGGCAGTTGCTCAAAAAGTTAAACATTGTTACCAATATGAACCAACAATTCCTCTCTTAGGTATATACCCAACAGAATTAAAACATATGTCCACACAAAAACTACATATGAATATTTATAGCAGTATTTTTCATAATAGTCAAAAAACTAAACTCAAATGTCCATCAACTGATGAATGGATAAAACAAATGTGGTGATATCCATGTAATGGAATATTTTTCACCCAAAAAAAGGAATGAAACACTGATGCCTCGTACAACATGGATGAACCTTGAATACATTATGATAAACATAAGAAGCCAGATATAGATGTAAGAGACTACATATGCTTAAGCCTTTTAAATGAATTTTATTTTTCAATTACAGTTGACATACAGTATTATATCAATTTCAGTATAGCCCAGTGATTAGATATTTATATAACTTATGAAGTGACCAGCACAATAAATCTAGTACCTGTGCACCATACATAGTTATTACAGTATTATTGACTGTAGTCCATAAGCTGTACTTTACATCCCCATGACCAGTGGTCAGCAAACTCATTAGTCAACAGAGCCTAATATCAACAGTACAACAACTGAAATTTCTTTTGAGAGCCAAAAACTGACTTCTGCGCATGGGCCATGAAGTTTCGATCACACTGTACCTGTGTGCCCGCACGTGGTATTTTGTGGAAGAGCCATACTCAAGGGGCCAAAGAGCTGCATGTTGCTCAAGAGCCGCAGTTTGCCGACCACTGCCCATGACTATTTTCTGTCTACCAATCTGTATTTCTTAATCCCTTCATCTTTTCAACCATCCCCCCAACCCAACTCACCAACTAAATGTTTGTTATGAGCCTGTTTCTGTTCTGCTTGTTTATTTTGCTTTTTAGATTCCACATATAAGTGAAATCATCTGGCATTTGTCTTTCTCTGTCTGACTTATTTCACTCAGCACAACACCTTGTTGCAGACAGCAGGATTTCATTCTTGTTTTCTGGCGTAATCATATTTCATTACATGTATGTACCTCTCCTTTATCCATTCATCTAGTGATGGACACTTAGGTCGCTTCCATATCTTTGCTATTGTAAATGCTACAATGAACATATGGATGCATATGTCTTTTTTATTTAGTGTTTTGGGTTTCTTCACATAAATTACCAGAAATGGAATTGCTGGGTTCTTAGTTGTCTCTTGGTATAGCCTTTGTTTAAAGTCTATTTTGTCTGGTATTGGAATGCTACCCCGGCTTTCTTTTTTCTTTTTTTTCCATTTTTTCTTTTTTTCCTTTTCCATTTTCATGAAATATCTTTTCCAAACCTTTCCTTTCAGTCTGTGTGTGTCGAGTTGAGTGCACTGCGTGTGTGTGTGTGTGTGCATTTTTTTTTTTTATTCTCCCTAACGTGTGAAGTGCACTAATGTGTCTGAGCATCTTTCTCTTTCTCCAGAGCAGGGTGCAGCTGGGGAGCCCGAGGTGCCTTAGCACCTCTACATTGCGTGCTCATTCGTGCACTCCGGGTTCAGGGAATAAGGGTCGATTGCCCCCCGGAGGCTCAACTTGTGCTGAGTAGTTCCTTTCAATAGGATAGCTGCTAGGCCTCCGAGGGAAAACGTGCACTGGACCACAGCTGGGACAGTGAGCCTTGTTTGGGAGGTGGGTGTGTGTCAGGGAAACGCAGTGCCCTGTGGGCTGTAAAGGCTGAGGGGAGCCCTTCTCCAGGGCCTCTGGGGCAGAGGAGCGCCAATCCCATGGCTCGGCCCACATCGGGCCTGGATCTGCGCGTCCAGGTGCACACAGAGCTGCAGCGCCCGAAGGCCCTAAGCAGGGAGGGCTGTGGCTTGCAGGGGTCAGTGGTTTGCACGGACACAGAAGCAAGTGGCTTGGGGGGACACTGACTCACCTCCGCAGGCAGAAGGGAAGGGGCGGCCTATGCTAGCAGCACCGGATATTGTCAGGTGACCTCCCATTTAGATCTTCTGCTGGCCTGGCACCCTGATGTTCCGGTGTCATCATGACAGGGCACGTTCAGGTTGCTGCAGACTCGGCCCTCAGCAGGCACTGAATTGGGGCTCGGGGCTCCCGCCAGAGGCGCACATGGCTGCCCGCGCCCCCTCCTCCCACGCCCCACCCCCACCCCCACCCCCAACCGCTGCTGCCTGTGGCCAGCGCATGCGCAGTTCACCTCCACGTGCCGGCTTGGCGCAGCCGCCTTTGTGCACAGGCAGATGTGTGTGCATGGACCTGTGTATGAATGTTGGGGGAAATGCAACAGCCAAGAAACCAAAAACCAAAAGGAACCAAAAACCACTTCATGGTCCTGGGAGAAAGGGGGGCCTGGGAAGGAGGCTGGTTGGTTCACTGCTCAGTCCTCCTCCAGGGAGATAACAGAGTAAGTGGGAAAAGGCCTTGGCCCCGGTAACTTACAGTCATCACAAGGGACAGAGAGCCTCCTCAGAGAAAAGAAAAATTCATCCAACAAAAATGCCACACAGTCATAAGACTCACCCCCACGTCCACAAAACTGTCAAAGCCCTGATACCTGATATAGAACCCACAATCGCTGTCTGTAAGTACCAACGGGCAACCAAAAGTCACCAACAATTATGATGACGGGGGTCAAAGATAAGACAGAAATAGAACTCACATGTTGCCAGGGATCAGAATTAATACACTAAGTGGAAATTTTTATTTTTTTAAATATATTTTATTGATTTTTTACAGAGAGGAAGGGAGAGAGAGAACTAGAAACGTGGATGAGAGAGAAACATCGACCAGCTGCCTCTTGCACACCTCTTGCACCAGGGATGTGCCCGCAACCCACGTACATGCCCTTGACCAGAATCTAACCTGGGACCTTTCAGTCCACAGACCGACGCTCTACCGCTGAGTCAAACCGGTTTCGGCCAAAGTGGAAATTTTTAAATTACATTTTTTAAATATTCTCAGAAAATGTTGAGAATTTTGCTTCTTTATTTTAAAAGAAAATAAGCTATAATAAAAGACAATAACTGAAACTTTAAAAACTTATTTACTAAGATAAAAACAAAACAAAATGACTGAATAACAGGCTAAATACAGGTGAAAATTAGTTATTAAACTGAGATATTATCTCATAATGCAAGGCAAATAGAAAAAGTAATCAAGTTGCTCAATATGTGTGATGAAAAACAGCTAAAATAAAATCTCTCTTAGAAATTTGAAAATACCCTTAAAAATTACTTACATTAAAAAGGAATTAAAATGTTGATTTAGAGACAATTAGGAAAATACTGACAAAATCTATGTGATAAGCAAAGAAGCACTTAGCAAAATATATACATATATACTTAAATGCATATACCAGAAATTTATTGAAAATAAGTGAGTGAGGCATTTAATACAAAAAGCCAAATTATATTAACAAAGTCAACCTATAATAAGTAGTTGATTGTGAAGATAAAATTTTGAGTTAAAATTAGAAAAGAAGCAGAAACCATTACTTTAGAAAGTTTTTTTTTTTTTATCAAATGTGTCAATAAATAATTAGAAACAAGCAAAAGAACTTTGGGAGATAATTTTTAAAGACAATAACACAGAGGTTGAGTCCAATAGGTTGGGGCAGGAGAAATTTGATGAAATGGAAAACTATAGAAAATTTCCTACAATTACAAAATTTGAGTTTAAAAAGAAGTATAAATTGAGGGATAAAAATGATCGCATTAATGTAAAGTACAGCATACAAAATATAGTCCATATATATATATGCCTAATATGCAAATTGTCCCCTCAGGAGTTCCACCTGGAGACTAGGAGTTCAATTGCTCTGTATAACGTGCACTGAACACCAGGGGGTAGCAGATAACAAAGGCAGCTGGCAGCTTGGGAAGGGAGCCCCAGCAAGCAGCCAGAAGGCCTTGATCAGCCCTGATCGCCAGCCATGCCTAGGGATCTAACCCATGCACAAATTTCATGCACTGGGCCTTTAGTATTGTAATAACCATGTGTGGTGTCAGTGGTTACTAGACTTTTCAGAGTGATCACTCCTAAATTATATGAGTCTAATCACTATGCTGTGCATCTAAACTAATATAATATTGCATATCAACTGTAATTGTAAGGTTAAAATTTATTTTAAAATAATTTAAAATAAAACAGATAAGAAACCTAAACCAAACAACAATGAAAAAAAACTGTATTGAAAGCATAGTCAATATCTTCCCTTCTCCAAAATGCACAAAGCCCAGTTTTATTAATTAGTTCTACCAAATTTAGAAAGAATAGATAGCTCCTGTTTTTTAAACTCATTCAAATCATAAGACTAAAGGTAAGAACCTTATCAAACATTGTATCAGAATCATTATTATTTACCTAGAAACTATAGATTCCTCTTACTCATGAATAAAGACTTTTATAATGATAAATAAATACTAGCAAATCAGACTCAAGAGTGCATCATGTTAGGGTTTACCACAAGAAAGGAAAGTTCTAGATTAAACTGTCTATTAATATCTATTAATATAATTCAAACCATTAATAAATTGGCTTAAAAATATGTCAATCTTGAAAAATTGTAAATTATTTTATATAATTTTCTCACCTGGTGAATCCAATCTAAAGTACTGTCTGCACCAACCAAGTTCAGGATGAATTTCACAACGTCACACACTATAGGTTAAGAAATACCCTTTGGGCCCTAACTGGTTTGGCTCAGTGGATAGAGTGTCAACCTGCAGACCCAGGAAGGGTCCCAGGTTTGATTCTGGTCAAGGGCATGTATCTTGGTTGCAGGCACATCCCCAGTAGGGGTTGTGCAAGAGGCAGCTGATCAATGTTTCTAACTCTCTATCCCTTCCCCTTCCTCTCTGTAAAAAAATCAATAAAAATATATATTTAAAAAAAAAAAGAAAGAAAGAAATATCCTTTTGGGTAGAAAGGGGAAACAGGTATGACAGTAGTTAGCAATGGAAGAGATGGCATAGATGGACACTCATTCATAATCCTCCCAACATGTCACAGGAAGGTTAACCAAACCAAGGCACTGCTGGCCCAGAGTATAAACAAAAGAAAGATATTTCTAAAAAACAAAACAAGACTATGCAGCAGTAAAAAAGATGAATCTCTTACCCTTTGAGACAACATGGAGGGACCTGGAGAGTATCATGCTAAGTGAAATAAGTCAGTCAGAGAAAAACAAGAATCACATGATCTCATTGAAATATATTGAATAAAATAAACTGGTGAACAGAGTGGATCCAGAGACACGGAAGCATGGAACAGAGAGCGGAATCTTGGAGGGAAGGTATGGGAGGGTGGATGGATGGGGGGTAATCAACCAAAGACCTTGAATACATATATGCATAACCGATAGATTCAGACAGTGGGGTGGTGAGGGATTGGGAGGATTGGGGAAGTTTGGAGGGGGTCAATGGAGAAAAAAAGGGGGACATATGTAATGCTTTCAACAATAAAAAATTAAAAATAATAATAATTTTAAAAAATAAAAGACATGGTTGTCAATGTTTGAAGATAAGACTGCTTATCTAGAAAATGGAGGTTTCTGAAATAGTGATAATTTTATTTTTTACCTAGCTAATAGTTATATGGTATGTTCACTTTGTAAAAATTTTTCAGCTGTTTACTTATAATTTGTGCATTTTTTGTATATATCTTATTCTTCAATTTAATATACACTAGTTTTAATTCTGTTTTAAAGAAAAATAAATAAAAATCAAGAAATAACCATGGATATATAGTAGAAGATAAAATTAACATTTTAAATCAAAGATGGAAAATTGACAAATCAGTAAATAATGTTGAGACAGTTGGCTATCTACTAAGGGAAAATTTAATTTAGATCACTTACAGTTAAACAGAATTATAGCTGGATGAAGAATATGAACATTAAAAATCCATAAAACTACCAAAAGAAACTATAGGGAGATATTTTTATAATTTTTTATTGAAGAAGTTCTTCATTGACAAGACACAAAATCAAAGAGCCACAAGGGAAAAAATGTTAGATTTGGCTGCAAGATGCCAAAAGCAAAGTTAAAAGGTAAGTGACAGACGAATCAGAAATATTTACAATATATATGAGTTAAAAAGAATGATGTTGAATTTTTTAAATAACTCATAAAAATCAATTAAGAAAGACGATTTAATTTGCTTTAGAAAGCAATGATATGAGCTGACAATTTACATAAAATAATACAAATTTTCAGTCTCTTATATTGAATGGAAAATTAAAATAAGAATGTAACATATCATTTTCACATATCAGATTGACTCGAATGAAAAATTTGGCAATATCCAGTATTGATGAAGTTATGGGAAAACAGGTGCTATTAAGAAGTATAGGAATTTGTAAAGCTTTTTAGAAAGTAATCCAGCAATATCTATCAAATTTAAAATAGGCATAGTCTTTGAGACAACAACAATACTATTCTACAGAAATACTTGTAAAAATGAACAAAAGAACAAAATATTTACTGTATCATTGCTTGTAATAATAAAATGTTAGAAATATCCACCCCAATAACAAAAGGAATTTTTAGGGGTGAAATAGGCAAGTTTAGGAAATTTTAAAAGTTAAGAGATCCATGAAAAAGGCACGGGGCTATAGAGTTGTAAAAGAGTACATTTCCATAAGACAAGGGAGCTGGGAGCAGCAGAAGTTACATTTTCATGAGACAAGGGAGCTGGGAGCAGCAAAGGATACACATTTATAAAATAAAGGGAGGAAGCAAAGCCCAGAGGGAATTGGAAAACAATAAAGGAGAAGAAGAGGGAACTTCGCATACTTCACTTGGGACTTGAGCTCAGGAGTTGCTATAGTGACCACATCAAAGGGGAATAGTAATCAACCAGAGGGGATATGGAGGCACAAAGATCTGAAGCCTTTGTAAACCGTAGGGAAAAGGGACTCAGTGGGACTCTTCCCCGTGGTCTGTCTGTAAGACTCTTTCCCCTTTCCCACATGGGAGTCTGTGCTTGTTTCTCAATAAATTTCCATCTTTGCTATACCACCATGGTTTCATTCTTCGACTCCACCAGACAAGAGTCTGAGAAACGTCCTGCCCATGGGAACACCACACATTCCAGTCCAATTTTCCCATTTTCCCCACTCCAATAATAAACATCCTAGAGGCCTGGTGCATGAAATTCATGCACAGGTAGGGTTCCTAGGCCAGGCAGCTGGTGATCAGGGCAAATCTGGACCTTCCAGTTGCTGGCTGGGCTCTTTCTTCATTCCTTGCCACCCCCTGGTGGTCAGTGCATGTCAGAGTGAGCAATCAAATATTCGGCCTCCCAGTCAAACTCCTGAGGGGACACTTTGCATATTAGCCTTTTATATAGATAGATGATAGATAGATAGATAGATAGATAGATAGATAGATAGATACATGTATACAAGCATGTATAATTAGAAGAATAAGGGAGCCAACATGTCCAAACAGGGTAAGATGAAGTGGGGGGGAAAGGTCAAATGAGATATAAAGTATACGCCCATCTTCAATGAAATAAAGAAAGCCTCTATATGTTGCTGGAGACATTGAGCAGAACCTATCAACACCACCTCTTCCCCAGTTAGTAGATTACATTAGAAACTGAGCAGCAAAACCAAATAGATGTAGACAGAGAAAAACAACATATTTATGGTACCACTATAACTGACAAGATCTCAGATGGAGTTGCTACTAATAGATTCTTTAGTCAAGTGGGAAAGAAACTGATAAGAAACAGGTGGAAAATAAGATACTTTCAGATGCCAATGAGTACTTGAAGGAAAAGAAGACATACAAATAAAAAGTTAAGGGTGGGGCTGGGATGGGAGGAAGTACATTAGATTGGGTGGTTGTGAGATCACTTTGCAGAGTTGAAAATGCTAGTGTTTAACCTAGCACAATTTAGAAGATAAATGCAAAGGATAAGGCACAACAGAGTTTGATGGGCTGAAGGGACAAAACTAAGACCCTATAACCAAAGCAAACTGAATAAAGGGGAGAAAGTCAAGAGATGGATTTTTTTTTTTTAATTAGGTGGGAAACACACCCTGAAGGTCATTTAGTCTTACCTAGGTATTTGGACTTTATTCTAAGTATAATGGCAGGGCTAAATTGAGGCTTGATTGGAGCAGAGGTACAATAACATTTCAAAAGGGCCACTTAGCTCCTCAGTACAAAGTGTAAGGGGCAAGAAGGAAAGCTGAAGGCACAGGGACAGAAACGCCCCAATTAGTTGCTTCTATATTGTGGAGACAAGAGCTGAGGGTGGTATGCTCTAGGGCAGTGGTCGGCAAACTCATTAGTCAATAGAGCCAAATATCAACAGTACGATGATTGAAATTTCTTTTAAGAGCCACATTTTTTTAAACTTAAACTTCTTCTAATACCACTTCTTCAAAATGGACTTGCCCAGGCCGTGGTATTTTGTGAAAGAGCCACACTCAAGGGACCAAAGAGCCACATGTGGCTCTCAAACCGCAGTTTGCCTACCACGGCTCTAGGGTGTTTGGAAATAAATGAAAACGAAGTGAGAAGAAAAGCAAAACTATTTATTCAAGTTGATACAGCAAAGGAGTCGGCCACCATCACTTCCATTTTGGCACAGACTCAAAGGCAGGCAGAGGAGTGGATGCGGGTGGGAGAGAGGAAAGGGAAGGCTTCAGGTTTGTCCTCATTGGAGGCTGTTGGCAAGGGGAAGGTGTGGGCTAGAAGCAGGGCGTCCTATGGGATTGCTGCATATTTAGCTTTCTCTGCTTAGTACTAAATTGAAAGCACGAACAGAATCTGGCTTTCTGAAAATCGGACTTGTGGGATATTTAGTATATACACTAGAGGCCCAGTGCATGAGATTCATGCACTGGGGTGAGGGGTCTCTCAGCCCGGCCTGTCTGCTCTCACAGTCTGGGACCTCTTGGGGGATGTCCACCTGCTGGCTTAGGCAGTCAGACATCTCTCTTGCAGTCTGGGGCTCCCACAGTCTGGGACCCCTCACTCCTTACCACACACATGTAGCACTGCTGGGCTCACTAGTCATGAGCCCGGCTTCTGGCTGAGTGGTGCTCCCCCTGTGGGAGCACAGTGACTACCAGGGGGCAGCTCTTGCGTTGAGCATCTGCCTCCTAGTGGTCAGTGTGCGACATAGTGACCGGTTGTTCTGCCATTCAGTCAATTTGCATATTATGCTTTTATTTTATAGGATAAGGGGGTTAATTCCCTAGGCAGGTTGCTTCAGGTTGTGGGTTTGAGTTCTATTTTATATATGGTCTGACCATTGTTTGTTTATATGTTCAGCCTCTCAAGTGGTTGAATAGGGAAATGATTGAATCCACACAATCTTCCCCACAGAACTGACAGGATTTGATAGATTGAATGTAGGAGGGTTAGGTTGAAAAAGAAGAATCTGGACTATTAGTCTGGAACCCTAACAGTCAGGTTCTGTTATAATCAAAGAAGTGAAATGTTGCTTGGGTCACTTGCATTGAGAGCAGGGTTAGCAAAATCTTTTTGTAAGAGGCCAGGTTGTAAATTTTTAGCTCTGCGGGCCGTACAGCCTCTGTTATAATTCTTCAACTGGGCTGCTGCAGCATTAAACAGCCACAGACAAAAGTATAAATGAATGAGAGTGTCTGTGTTTCAACAAAACTTTAGATATAAGGAATGAAGCTTAAGGGTCATAGACCAGTGTTTCCCAACCTTCTCTCATGATGAGAATCACCTGGTGGAGTTGTTAAAACACAGATTCCTGAATCCCAACTAAGAAGTGCTAAACTAGAATTTTTGGGAACATATAGGTAAAATTGTATACTTAACTAGTGCTCTAAGACAGATTTTATATACAGAGCACTAAGTTAGGTATGCAATTTTACCTATATGTTCTCAAAAATTCTAGTTTAGCACTTCTTAGTTGGGATTCAGGAATCTGTGTTTTAACAACTCCACCAGGTGATTCTCATCATGAGAGAAGGTTGGGAAACACTGTCATAGACTATTCTTTTGATTTCTCTACCATTTAAAAATGTAAAACCATTCTTAGCTCTCAGGCTTTAAAAAAAAAATCGACAGCAGACAGGATTTGGCCCAAGGGCTAAAGTTCACTGATGCCTGGTCTAGAGTCAGGGTTGTGAGGTGCATGTGCCCAGCATCGTGCCCCCATTCCTGCAGTATCAATGAGGAAAGGAGAGCAGGGGCCTCGGACATTGATGAGCACAGTCGGCTGGGGACACGGAACCTGTTTGCTTCACCAGAAATGGTAGCTTTACAACCCTCCCCCAGAGAGCCGCAGATCCATTCTCCAAAGATCCAAAGAGAAATTAGGGCGAGTGCATTGAAGTCAAAATGGTGCAAGAGAGGCACTTAACCACAGAGGGCTATCAGTCTAACCTGAGAAAAAGTGATGGTTAGGGGGTGGAGTATTCAAGCCCATGAAATCTTGGAAAGTTAGCTAGTTATTTTTAAAAAGCTCTTGCTTAATCTCTCTCTCACTCCTTCCCTCTCTCTCTCCCTCTCCTTCTCCCTTTCCCCCTCCCCCTCTCCCTCTCCCTCTCCCTCCCCCTCCCCCTCCCTTTCCCCCTCCCCCTCTCCCTCTCCCTCTCCCTCTCCCTCTCTCTCTCCCTCTCCTCTCCCTCTCCCCACTGTGTGCTCATCCTGTGTGCTCTCCTGTTCACTGGCTGCATCTGCAGGAACTACAAACTCAGGCTCCGGAAGGCAGCCTGGGCACTCAACACAGCAATGAATTGCAGCTGGGAGCACAAGCTAAGCTGGCCAAATGCTGGGCTGGGACTAAGCTTTAATGTGCCACAGGATCTTTGACACTGACTGTATTCCTGGCCCTGATTTTACATGGTGAGACAGATAGAGATGGGCCTTCAGAGGCGCATCCTTTTAATCTCCCATCACAAATAAATGTTACCACCAGACCGCATCCTCCTTGGGGGGTTCCTGAAAATTTTTTTTCTCATGGACACTACAGGAACCCCATTTCCACTGCCAACACTATGACTCAGCAGAGATTATTCTGTCATTCGTATAATGCCAAGAGGTTTTACCCATTTTAATTATTAGGTAACTGGGTCCTAGAGGAAGGAACTTTTGCAAGGTCACTTATTGCCTAACAAATGGCAATAGCACTTGTTAGTGAATTAACAAAATTTGACTTGGATTCATGTAACACCTCTCTTCACTAGGCAGGTATTCTCAGCTCATTGGCCTCTCTTAACTTTAATTTCCACAAGATTAAGAATGACAGTAATATGTATCTATCCTCTTATAGCTATTGTGCATTTTATAAACTGTGATGCTTTATCTCTACTCATCCCCCAAAGTAACCACATGGTTTTCTCCCTCACTTATTCAGGTCTTTGCTTAATTTTACCACACCAAACAGGGTGTTTTTTGTTTGTTTGTTTTTTTCTGACAATCCTATCTAAATAGCACACCGTGTAATATGATGCTTTTTCCTCATAACACTTTTCACACTCTGATACATTACAACTTTCTTCGATTACTGTCTGTCTTGCCACACAAAGACACCCTGGAAAACACCATGAGAAAAGCAACTGTTTAAGCTCCTGCTATATCCCCAACACCTTGAAGTGTCTGGCAAAAATATTTTTAAATAATTATTAAATGAATACACACAAGGCATAACTTTAATGTAATATTTTCCTGTTTTTCATTTTAGCAGAAACTTTTAATAGAAAATCCATCTTTTAAACCCATTCTTTTAAAAGAGAATAGACACAGCCCTAAAGCCTTAAATAAGCATTGTAAGAACTCTCCTACTTCTGAAATAGAAGACATCTGTAATCTATTGCATTGTTTTTTATTTTTATTTTTTGTTACTCTTCAGCCAAGGATATTTTTCCATTGAAATTCAGAAGAGAGAGGGAGAGACAGAGAGAAACATCAATGTGAGAAAAACACAATGATTGGTTGCCTCCTGCATGTGCCCAAACCAGGGCCCAGGCCAGGGAGAAGCTTGCATCCGAGGTACATGCTCTTGACTGTAATTGAACCTGGAACCTTTCAGTCCACAAGCTGATGCTCTATCCACTGAGCCAAATTGGCTTAGGGCCTATATTATTTTTAAGGAGAAACTAGTTGACTTTACTTTTATGAGTTAAAAAAGCTCTTGAATTCCATTGAACTGTGCCATATGAATTTATGATAACACCAACATTCATTCAGTAAAGAAGTAACTTTACAGTCTTAAAAAGCTATTGGTTGAATTTGAAGCTTTCTCTAGAGGTTAATTTACCCACACCTTGATATGTTTTCAGTTATTAGTAACAACTAACTTCTTGTTCTGATATTCTGATCCTAATTTCTTTAAGTTATGCTACTTGGGTATAATTCTTGGACAAGTACACTTTTTCAGGGTTTTGAATTTTTTATCCAACTAGCACTACCCTTCTAATGTCCCCTATGCAGCACCCTATATCTGTGTCTGTGTGATTTCCCAGATGTTCCCTGAAGCTCTTTTTCACCTGATATCTTCTTCTACTTCTTCCTGTTTACTGACTTACATTTATTGAAATGTGTTTTCACTCTTTTGTTGTTTTTTCATTCCTTAGAATTCCAAATTGCAACATTTAGTTATTAAATCCATAAATATTTTTTTTAATTTTACATTTTAGCAAAGACAGTCTTATTCACATCTTTGTGAGATAAAGGTTGTAAAAGAAATTCTAAAGGTGCTTTGTCTTAGTTATTTTTTTCTTTCCATCATAATCCAGAGATTCATTACATAATAATTTCTCTCTACTTTAATGTACCTGGAAAAATTTATTACATGAATGCATATAAATATACTGTATCCTTATATACCTGAGGACAGAATTTTATCTGATGCTTTCTAAAAGAGAAGTCAATAGCAGCAAATTTATCTCTTTCCTATTGAAATTTCTTTAATAAACAATGCTATATTTTGGAATATTAATTGAGATGTGGCATTCTATAAAAATAACCAAAAACTCCATTCTGTGAAAATATTAACCAACTTGGAACATTACTTAAAATCATAATGCTTTAACTTAAAAATGCATGAAAAGCTATAATGACTGCAATAACTTTAAGAGAAAGCCATCCCAATCATGAAAATAAAGAGCAACATAAGTTATAGTTTAAATTAATAATCTGTTTCCTAAATATCCACTCCATGAATATATATACTATCCCAAGTCATCCTGTGTGCTTATATGTCCACTTATGTTTGTTTTAAACTGACAGCTACAAAATGAACGAATTCCAATAGCTTCACAATGGAAGAAATTTAGTAAATGTATTGATCTTAGTCTTACTTATAGTTATATTAAGAAGAATAACTTATTGACTTTCATGACATCTTATGCATATTAATTGCAAATAATGGGTACTTGCCAAAATTGAGTTTTGTTATTTTATCATTTACTGATAGGCTCAAACATGAAAGAGGCATGAGTGTTAATAGCAAGCATACTATAGGACATAAGGCAGATCAATATTTGTTTCCTGTACACTTTTTGATGCTTTTAGGAAAAATGAAAACTTTACCTTCAGTATACTTGTTTCTAGGTTAACTTCAGAGAACTAGGCTACCTGTGCCCAGTATCATTCTTTAAAAAAACAACAGAAAATTAGAAAATTCTGATCTTCAGTAATAGCTCATCTGTGTGAGTCCTTATTTTTTGGTCTTATGAGCTCAGGTTCATAATTTTCAATTCTTCTTATGTAATTTTATGGCTGTGTTTTCTCATCCAATCCACACATTAATTCAGAAGACATTTATTGAGAGGGTACGATATGCTAGGTTCTAAAAATATATAGATGAATTTTACTGTTCCTCGCCACAAGAATTGTACAATGAGATAAAAAGGATTGCTTTTGTTGTTAGAGTCAACTAAGTGACTCAACATAATATTAGCAGAAAATTCTTCTAGGGGAAAAAAAGTATAATGTATAATGTAATCATGATTACAGGAAGCCCAAATGTTTTATGAATAGTTTAAATTTCAAATAATTTTATACACAAAACTATGTGTCCATGCAAAACTTGAATATTCATAAAAAAACATTGCATACTAATATCACAGAACTTAACATCTCTAATTTTAAGAATTAATATTTGTGTCTGGCCAGTGTTGCTGAGTAGTTGAGTGTCAACCTATGAACAAGGAGGTCACTGTTTGATTCCCAGTTGGGCTTACATGCCATGTTTTTGGGCTAGATCCCCAGTAGGGGACATGCAGAAAGCAGCAGATCAATGATTTTCTCTCATCATTGATGTTTCTCTCTCTCTCCCTCTCTCTCTTCCTCTCTGAGGTAAAAAAAAAAAAAACATCTTAAAAAGAAAAGAGAATTAGTATTTGTAACATTCACCAACCATTTTGTAAAAATAATTTTAGTGTATTCTGCTATGTTCATAGAAACATTAAATTTTATGGCATTATATATTATATTTTGTTGACAAATTGATTCGCTTAGCATTTGATCTCAATTTCTTGGGAAAGAAATCCTTTATAAGTAACAGTGGTCCTGCCATAGTTTTCCCAGTCTAGCCATATCTCCAAGATGTGCCAAGTTTTAAGTGTAGTAGAATAAACACAGACACACTTTCATGGGGAGAGTGTGCCAGTTTTTAATCATCCCTTTAATCACCTCCAACATCTGCCAGCTTTTCCGTCTGTGAAAGTGCTGCCACTTTTAGCATGACCCCCAAGAGGCAGGTGCAATATACAAAAAGCCTGGTGTGGTGCTTTCTGATTGAGTCCCCCTTGGCTTTCCGTTGAATGATGGGCCAGCCTGGTTTGGCTGAGATCAGATGGGTAACTCCCCTCCCCCAGCATTTACTATACAACACCGCAGGAGTGCTATCTAGGAGTTCCTGAACTAAGACAACATGAAGGAGGAACATCTGAAGAGAAGGTTCAAAATGCAGAAGGATAAAAATAGCCTGAGGTCGGTGGACACTAATATAGACGTCAACAAAAACAAACAAATTGCAGTAACCATACAAGATACACCAGCAAATCAGATGCCTTTGTTTAAAATAGCAATTCTGGTTGCAAAGGAACCTGGTATGATAAAGTGTTCTCTAGACAGCTTACAAATCAGGTAGATTCAAAGAGTGAGCTCCTACTGGGGACTTGGCTTAGAATAAATCCTGCCTGAGTACCCTGAAATTCTGAGTTTAAGTAATCAATTACTATTGATTTTTCACTTTTGTTCTGCCAACATTTGGTAATTCCCTAGGTCACCTACCCTTACCATTGGAGCCAAAGTCAATAAAGAACTTATTCATTCATTAGAATCTGTAGAAGTAGAATGTAATGCTGAAAAATTACATTTAAGAATTTCTATATATGAACTATCTCTCATGGGAAAAAAAAAAAAAGATTTTCTATAGTAAATATTAAACATTTTGTGTGAGATTTTAATGTCCATGACAAATCTATTTTAAGGCCAAAAGCAAGATAAAATTATGCCTTATAAGGGACTAGTTTTGTTTATTTGAATTGTATAATTGTAAGATAAAAGTAACTTTAAAAGAATTCAACAGCAATATTTGTTTTATTTGTAGCAGGATTGTGAATATTAACTCAGTCATATACTAATAATCATGAAGTATTGTCATTATTTTTATTATAATTCTTGGAAACACCAGATATAAATAGAGTATTATAGTCTGACCTCTATTAGCCAAGTTCCTTCTGATAATAAGCTGCTGGGAAACACATAGAAGTAAAGATTTTTACGGTAATGTTGAAGCTCCCAGTTTGTCTTTTCATTACAACTAGTGCTTGTGAAAACATCTTGATTAACCAAAAACAGATTATTAATTTCTTACTTATTATATTTGCTCTAAGTATTCTCTTTAATTTTCATTCAAAAATACCAAAATGCTATGCAGTGCTTTTCATATGCAGAAAAGTCTTGCTCAATGATTTTTAACCTTTTTCATCTCATAGCACAGGTAAACTATTAATATTCTATAGCACACTAAATGTATTCTTTGCAGACCTTACCAAAAAGTTATGATTTTGATTGATTTACAAAAGAAATAATCATAATCACCTACCTTTTTTGCTTCAAAGTGACTTTTTAAAAAATCAGGTGCCTATACTTGTATATATAAGGTACCAAAAATTGCCGAAAGCGGTTTGGCTCAGAGGATAGAGAGTCAGCCTGCAGACTGAAAAGTCCTGGGTTCGATTCCGGTCAAGGGCACATCCCCGGTGGGTGGTGTGCAGGAGGCAGCTGATCGATGTCTCTCTCATCGATGTTTCTAACTCTCTATCCTTCTCCCTTCTTCTCTGTAAAAAAATGATAAAATATACATATTTTTTAAAAAGGTACCAAAAATTAACCAATCAGATGTACCCATATTATGAGCTATGATGAATAAGATGCAACTCATATGATCTACTAGTGGCCCGGTGCACGAAATTTGTGCACATTAAAAGGGAATTAGAGGAAATATTTTAATATTGCTATTTGCCCTTTATCTATAATAGAAGTGTCAGAGATGAAGAGAAATTAGTAAAATGTATATGAAAATCTAATCTCCCTCCTGTCAGAGTTTGGTAAATTAATAATGCTTTACCAGCAATTATTTTCTAACTGGTTATAACATATCTTTTTGTGAGTCATTTGCTAATTTCTACCTGGAAACCTCTTTGAGGGTAACTGTTGGTATATAGTCTTAAATCATATTCTTACCACATTCTGTGACTCAGTATGTGAAACTCTCAAGTTTATGATTATGGAACATTCCTGGATTTTCTGTATTCTTATTACCACCCATAGTCTTTGTCCATTGTTTTTGCATCTATGGAAATTTTCTCACCTGTTTTCCATTCTATCCTTATATTAGGCATTTCCTCTATTTCACTCATGAGAAAGCAGGTACAAGAAGATTAAGTAAAACCAAGATGTAAAAATGTTACTTGCAGAATCCAGATTAGAATCCATCGCTTTCTCCGCTACATCATTTTCCATTGGTCCTACTCGAGTTACCCTTAAGGGATAATTCCTCCTATAAACTCATTAGTTTTTCATGAGGATATGGAGAAAAGGGAACCTAAGTACACTGTTGGTGAAAAACAGTATGGAATATCCTCAAAAAAAAATTAAATATGGAATTGCCATTTTGACCCAGTGACCCCACTCTAGGAATATATCCTAAGAAACCCAAAACACTAATCAGAAAGAATGTATGCACCCCTATGTTCTTAGCATCACAATTTACAATAGCTAAGATCTGTAAATAGACCAAGTGCCCATCAGTAGATGAGTGCATAAAAAAACTGTGGTACATTTATACCATGGAATACTATGCAGCTATAAAAAAGAAGAATCCCTTACCCTTTGAGAAAGCATGGAGGGACCTCAAGAGTATCATGCTAAGTGAAATAAGTCAGTCAGAAAAAGACAAGTATTACATGATCACACCTTTATGTAGAATCTAAGTAGCAAAATAAACTGATGAATGGAGTGGATCCAGAGATATGAAACAGAGTGTGGAATCTCTGAGGGAAGGCAGGAGGGTGGTTGGGTGGGAGGTAATCAAGCAAAGACCTTATATGCATATATGCATGGCCCATGGACACAGACAATAGGGTGCTGAAGGCCTGGGGCGAAGGGTGGGGGCGGGCTGGAAGGGGTTAATGGGGGGGAGGCTTATGTAATAGTTCCAACAATAAAGAATTATTAAAATAATAAACTCATTAGTTTCAAACAATGGTCCATAAATTCAATGAAGTTTTAGTTACACAATCTCAATTTTGGACAATGAATATAAGTAGCATTATACTCAACTTGAAAAATCAACTTATGAATATTAACTTATAAAGTTAACAAAATGCTAGATCATATAACCAAGATTTTCTTCTTTCACATAAACTAATATATTAATGTAAACTTGGATTTTCCAAAAATTTCCATTGTAACTTTTTTAAGAATTTTAAGTTTGGGGGAGGGAAGGTTAAGACTTGAAGGAAATACAGTATATAACAAATATTTGTCTCAAGTTTCTCTAATTAGAACCACATGTGGATTTTCCAAATCTATATAATGTCATTCAAAGTACCTATTTTTAAACAATTCTTTCATGCTTATGGCTTTTTGTTTTTGTCATACCAAGTAATTCATTCCTATATTAAGACTGACACTTTGAATCATGAGATATTTTTATCAAATAGAAAATTAAATGATTGACTATCTCAACATTTTCATTTCACAAATACAAAATGCAGATTTCAAAGACAGATTAAAAAGTGTTTTTTGTGCGACTCTAAATAGTATTTTCTTTCTGCTTTTTCAAAACAGGGGGAAAAAATTAAGTGAGGGTTTATGTGGCATACAAGTGAACACAATTAAGGAAACCCTCATTGTTGTCTCCTGAATAGACTTGTCACATTACTATTCACAGCTTTGTCTGGTGACAGCGGAATATCAAAAAGATACTGAATAATATAGCAAAAATCTATTGTGCCACTGAGATCTAATCTTTGTCTGAATGTAATTGCCTTATTAAAAGATTTGCAAGCTTTCTCTTTCTGTGGTTCTAAAATAAGCCAAGAAAAACCATGCTGAAAAATTGCAACCGCAGTCCCTATGATATGACAACAGCATGTAAGTCAAACTGAAAATTAAAACACCATCCCCTGGTCCCCCAGCCATGGGATGGATGCTTCTAGTCCTGCAATTATCCCTAGCAGTGTGAATGGCATTTGGAAGACTTTCTTCCCATGAACTTAGCTGATCATGCCTCAGGAGCTGCTTATGTAAATAGGAACATCTCATTTAGATTGTAATTTATGGTATGTGGCAGTGTCTGCCTCTTACTACCTGTTCATTAGAGCTAATAGATTCAGGATCAGCTCCTTTGTCTTTTCCCCTCTCTCCTCCCCGGAAACACCTTGCTCTGAGCCTTCCTAAGGGGAGAACAGCCTCACTGTTCAGTGCGAGTGAAGAAGTAATTGCACATCCTGATGCCAATACCCATCACAAATTGTTATTTTTAGTAAATAGCACAAGTGCATAAATCTTCTTTTTCTTTATTTCTTTTTCCGCCCCCAGGCTATTTCTTTTTCATATGCTGTAATGATTTACTTTTATGATTTTGTGAAAGGTATGGTTTCCCATTCCCTTCACTACCTTCAGTCAGATATAATAAGACAGGATACAGGCTTCACACTGATAACGGCATTAATTCACTTTGGCTGGGGCCTCGAGTCCCTATTCTTCATTGAGAACTGAACAACCACCAATTTCATTTTTTTATGATATAACTATATCCTTCAGCCAGTTTAGCATATCCCCTTGATTAAGAGTGGATTGAAGGCGGACTGTTGATAGATTTATGTATATTTCAGCAAAGTGTTAAGTTAGAAGAATTTTTTGTGACTCATCCATCTTGATCGTTTTTTTGGTGTATACATAAGATATGTATAAAATGTGACATGTAAATTAGACAAAGCTTTCCTTCAATATTCTCTTTGCACATTAATAGCATGGGAGCAATTTATTCACATAATTGTGCTTTGTAATCACTACTTTGCCAAAATGAAAGTATGAAGTTAAGCTTACTCAGAAACTGTGACTCATCACTATAATCACTATGAAACATCAATTCAACAATAAAATTACATTTGAGCTCCTCTTCAAAACACAATAATTTGATATATCAACCACATAAAGTGATATTTATTCAATGACAGTATTAGCAAAATTCCAAGAGTAGAAGCTTATTTATAATACTAAGCTTCTCCTTACCAAAAATCTAGATTTTTGTTAGCTGTTATAGAAATTGGGATTACATAACTTCCCTTAAAAGGGCATTTTTATTCAAATTATAGGTAGATGAATGAAGGCCAAAAATGTTTGCACATAATTTGTGCTAATTTATATGTACCTTCACATCTAAATAGCAGCAATTTAAACACAATTATCGGTTCCCAATAGAAAGGCATTTCCTGATTTTTTTTTAAATTTCTTTTTCCTCAAATCCTGTACTAGATCTTCAGAGTGCAGTTTATATGGGAAGTTAGGAGGCAGAAGCATAAGACTATAATATATTAACAGTCTCACAATATGTGAATGTCCAACTATTAGTGATCTTGAGGAAGAATGAGGTAAATTCTGACTTAGTTTGGTTAACCCAAGTTTATCAAGTTCATAATAAACTATTGTCCAGTTGAAGCAAAAATAATGTGATAAAACATTGGACCCCTAACTTTATGTGATTCTGGCAAAGCCATTCATTCATTCTCTTTCCAGAATCTCTTGGATTGGCTGGAAGACTGTAAAAGGAATGTAAGCAAAAAGGAATGTGCATTCTACCTTGTCTTCCTTCCACTCCACTCTACCCTGTCACATGGCTTAACTACGTTAAACATTCAATATCCTAGGTGTGGGGCACGGCCACAGTGTTTAGGCAGGTTCAAGTCTAGGACTGATGGGAGGGCACTGTCCACTCATGGCCACGTGCAAGTCCCAGCTTGGAGGGCAGAGCCCTCCCAGCACAATTATAGCCAACAGCTGTAGTTGTAAGCTTGAACCGGTGGTCCTCCGAACACGTGGTCCCACGTGCCTGAGTGATATAGGCTGCAAGTAAACAAAGCTTGATCAGGTGCATGTAATTGAGTAGGATCAGAATCCAGGAGAATGTTGTAAACAACTTGACCACACTCTTCCTTTGCCTCTGGGCATCTGCTATAAAATAAAGATATGGCTTATGGGAGCTGGCTCGGTCTCTCAGGGAGCAGCTTTCCACCGAAACTCAGCATTCATTCTCTTGTTTGTCTTTTCTAAGTCTTTCACCACCCCCTCACAGGATCACTGAACCTGGCTGAGCTGGCGCCCTGGAGCTGAGTATGCCATGGCCATGCCAGCTCACCACACCTAGGTATCAGAACTCAGACCATTGAAATGTAAGAGAGGAGGTTATTAGTAATTATACCAAGACAACACGGGTAAATAGAAGTGTTTCCTAAAAACTGGGAAGTGTGAGAGCTATGTACTTCCACCCCATCCTCCCCATTTTTCAAGTGTGAAAAAAGGTGAAGGGATTACCAGAGGGAAAGGGGGTTTGGTAGGTAGGAATGAGAGGTAATGAGAGGACAAATAGTGATGGAAGGAGACCTGACTTAGGACGGTAAACACACAGTACAATATACAGATGATGTATTATAGAATTTTACCCTTGGATGTAATTTTATTATGGGCAACTATATTTATCAATATAGTTCATCCCTAGCTAATAAGTTTATATTCCCCAATTACTTTACCATGAAGGTAGACACAGTCTTACTTTTTTATTCAAACCAGAATCTTACCAAAGATCTAGGCCATTCATAATTTCCCCCATACGTATAGCACATATCAGAGAGCATGCAGAATAAAAATGAGATCAGAATAACACATAAAGCAAAAGGGCTTTTGTTGTTTATCTATTGCTGTGAAACACACTACCTCAAAACTTAGTGCCTAAAAGAAGAACTATTTTATTATATCTCAATTTTGTGGGTCAGAAATTCAGACATGATTTGGCTGGCTATCTCTTTTCCAAATGGCATCAACCGGAGTTACTCAGACATTCAGTGAGCTTTTGGTAGGTTCAGGTGGCTTCACTTATTTCTGTAGCAACTTGATGGGGGTGCCTACAAGGATGAAGGTTTGGGGTGGGGCGGGAGCTAGGAGGAAGGGGGCAGTTGGGAGAAAGTGGGGGACATCAGTGATACTTTCAACAATAAAAATAAATATTAAATAAAACAAAAGGCTGGGCTCAGCAGGAATCCTTTGAATCCAGTTTCCTCCGAGTCTCTCCCTGTGATATCTCCTGCTGAGGACTCAGGTTGTTTTCTAGGATGACAGGGTATTTCACATATTTCAGACACCGTACTAAATACCCTACTTATTCTTCACAACAATCCTAGGAGGTAACAATTAAGAGGATTTTCCTTTTCACAGATAAGGAAACCAAAAGGTCTCATAATTTTTTCAAGTTCACACAGCTAACTAGTAGTCGAGCTGGGATTGGAACCAATACAATCTGATCAAGAACCTGTTCCTTCAAACCACTATACCAGTGGTCGGCAAACCGTGGCTCACAAGCCACATGCGGCTCTTTGGCCCCTTGAGTGTGGTTCTTCCACAAAATACCACGGCCTGGGTGAGTCTATTTTGAAGAAGTGGCGTTAGAAGTTTTTAAAGAAATTTCAATCATTGTACTGTTGATATTTGGCTCTGTTGACTCATGAGCTTGCTGACCACTGCCTCCAACTAAAATATATGGCCATCCCAACTGCCACGGCCTTGCAACAAAATACAGTTTAGCTCACTGAATGTTGAGCTTTTCCCCAAAAACTCTTCTCACGGTGAGAGGAATTCTGAGGCCAAATGCGAAGGATAATAAAGTATTCTCTCTCTCGTGCCATTGCACTTATACTTTCAAAGCTTGAGACAAAGTTTGGCATAAAACAACATAAAAAATATTACTTGTTCATACTAAGAATATTTATATTGACAAATCAATACTTAGACTAGAGGCATGATCACCTGCTTGGAAAAGCGGAAGACAAGAGGAAAGGAGCAGGGGGGACAGAAAGGACCTGAAATGAAACCTGTACCCTAAAACAGTCAGGTCCCAGGGAAACCGTACTGGTTGCAGAAGTAGAGCCATGTAAATAATGTCTTATCCTACATGCTTGCCTTTGGTGTTCTCAGTCCATTAACTGGAGATCAGATTCAGGAAATACCGGAAGCAAACAATAATTAGGAATTAGATGAACTAGATGGCAGAAAGGTAGGAATTCATTGTTCAGCATTAGGCCTTATCCTAGAGGCCAGCTGAGGGGAGAGGGGAGGGAGGGAGGAGGGAAACCAGGAATATAAGATCCAAGGTGGAAGTGAACTTTATTGACTATACAAACACAGAGTGGGCAAAGGGAGGGAGTGATCAAGGTGTTTACAGCATTCTCCTGGGTTTCAATCCTACTCAAGTGCATGCACCTGGTCAAGCTTTGTTTACTTGCAGCCTGTATCACGCAGGCACATGTTTGGACCATAGGTTCAAGCTTACAACTACAGCTGTTGGCTATAATTGTGCTGGGACTTGCACGTGGCCATGAGAGGACTGTGGTTTGAACCTGTCCAAAATACTGTAGCCATGCCCCACAATTAGATGGATAAGTAGATGATAGATAGATAGATAGATAGATAGATAGATAGATAGATATTCAATTGATAGATAGATAGATAGATAGATAGATAGATAGATAGATAGATAGATAGATTTTAAGGACTTGCCTTACACACTTGTTGGAGCTGGCAAGTCTAAAATTTGAAATCTGGAAACTCAGGCAGGATTTCTCTATCACAGTCTTGAGACCATTACTTCTTCCATGGGAAATGTAATTTGGGATCCTAAGATCACTAAGTGGATGAAGTACACTCACATAATCTAGGGCAATGTTTAATGTTTGACCAAATGACTGGGCACCATGGCCTCACCAAGCTGGCACATAAAATCTAGCCATCACAGTATTCTTCTGAGACATTAGATTCTATACCTGATTACTAAGAGGGAAATGAATGGAGCACAAAAGAGGATTTCCCTCATTGAAGAAAGTCCCAGGCTTAGAAGAGAAAACCGGACTAGTGTAAGAATCATGAATCTTTCCTTGAGAAACTAGTGAAATGAGAGGCAATATAGAGTAATTTAGAGGGCTGTGATTATTAAATGTTGACTTAAGTAAGAATCACCTGGAGCCCTAGCTGCTTTGGCTCCAGTCCACAGGCAGATGCTCAGTGATAGAGCATCTTCCTGTGGACTGAAGTGTGCCAGGTTCAATTCCAGTCAAGGGCACATGCCTGGGTTGTGGGCTCGATCCCCAGCAGGGGGCTTGCAGGAGGCAGCCAATCAATGATTCTTTTTTAAAATAATGTTTTATTGATTTTTTACAGAGAGGAAGAGAGAGTGATAGAGAGTTGGAAACATCAGTGAGAGAGAATCATCAATCAGCTGCCCCTTGCACACCCACTACTGGGGATGTGCCCGCAATCAAGGTACATGCCCTTAACCTGAATCAAACCCAGGACCTTTCAGTCCACAGACTGATGCTCTATCCACTGAGCCAAACCGGTTTTGGTGATTCTTTCATCATTGATGTTTCTATCTCTCTCTCCCTTACCCTTCCTCTCTGAAATCAATAAAAAACATACATATTTTTTAAAGAATCACCTGAAGAATTTGCTAAAAGTACAAATTTTGATTCTGTAAATTTATACTGCAATCTACATTTTAACAATCATCCCAACTGATGCGGATGTAGGTCACCCAAAGGTGACACGGAGGAAAAATTAAAGTTAATAATGACATTTATCCCACAACTACAGAGAATTCCTGGACATAATACAATCTCAGTGAGACAAGCCTCACCCCCTTCAATGACAGAATGACCAGCTAGAACTGAACCCTATCATCTCACAGAATGAAGATACACGACTCAAACAAAAGGAAATGATAGCCTACACATGCCAAGCAAATTTAATTTCAGAATAGCCATTTTTGAATGTACAAATGGATTCAGAACAAGTCACAATTGAAAGCCAATTCAGGATATGACCTGTACTCTACTTCCCATCCCTGTGCCTTCCATTTGTTTGTGGTAATAAAATTAGAGCAGATCCCAGAGAGAAAGAACAAAGTAACTGCAGTGCTAAGTGAACAGTTTGTTCTCAGGGCCGAGTTTTCCAAACTGCTGTTTATGACAAAACAACTGCTTTCCTTTTGCCAAATGAGATGCTCACCAGCTTGCATGACTTACGTGGATATATTAGAATGCAGGCATACCAAAGACAAAGTTTCTGATAGAAGACGAGCTTGAAGTAAAATTTTAATTAAATTACTGTTGGTAATGGAGAATTAAAAGTAGAATCAAACTTCTCTTATAAGACACAACATTATTATTACTAGGTGTTTAAGCAATGATTCTTATAGCCATGCAAGTAGAAAAATAAAAACATCTTCCTCTTTTAACTTCCTCTTTTAATTTATATCTGCCATCCAAGGATCTCTAACCAGTTTTTTATTATTTAGAATCACTGAGTTCCGGAGTCTTCTCTTTACAAGTGGGTTTGATATTACATCCAAATACCGAAGCCCCCTGCATACTACATTGGCCAAAGATCTTCTAACCTCTCTTTAAAAACTCTGATAATGAGACAGTATTACCCTGAAGCAACTCCCGTGTATATTTAACAACCTTATTGGAGAGTTCTTCTTATGGATGTATTCTGCTTATTCTTCTCCCCACAGCATCCTTTACCCCCACTCCATCCCACATCTATCTCCACACAAACAGAAATAGTCTCTCTTACACACACACACTATACAAACATACACATACACCCACAGACCACATCTCACAAACGCTCCACCTCCTGGGACTTTTAAAACATTGACCAAAGAAGCAAACAAACAGGGCTAGAAAGTATTTCTTATTCCCCTCAAGAATAATAATATGGATTCCTCATGGTAGTCATCTATTAAGTTTAGAGTATTAATATTTTCTTTAATGCATGGCAAGTAACTGACTTTCAGCTTACTAGTAATTTCAATCTTTAATCAGAAAAGAGACTAGAGCTAAAACTACATAAGGCAAATGTTTTCAGGCATTATTAAGATGGTGGGGAAAATGAAATAGAATTTGATATTAGAATAACGATGTGATTTCTGAATAGCCAAATTACACGGCTCCTCATTACAAAAGGAAAGTTTTACAACAGAACCTTTAATGATACTTTTCTTTAAAATGAATACTCAGATCCTGTACATTGTCTCACACACACACACACACACACACACACACACACACACACACAAAAAGTGGCATCACAGTGAGTCAGGTTCTTCCTGTCTTCTGTGCATCTAATTAGTGTCCTAACTGTACAGTGGTTGGCAAACCGAGGCTGGTGAGCCAAAAAGGCTCTTTGGCCCCTTGAGTGTTCTAAGGCCACTTCTTCAAAATAGACTCGACCAGGCCGAGAACCGACTTCTGTGCATGGGCCAGGAAGTTTCAATCACACTGTACGTGCACGCCCGCACGTGGTATTTTGTGGAAGAGCCACATTCAAGGGGCCAAAGAGCTGCATGTGGCTGGTGAGCCACGGTTTGCTGACCACTGTCCTAACACATAGATGAGTAAATGTTAGATAAGATTTAACATTATTTTTTTTAAATTTTTACCTATACTTAAAAGTAATTACCTTGTAAAAATGGGTTTCTATAATATGCTATTTTCTATATAATATGAACATTTCCTAATAGAATATTAATTTTTCACAACCTGACACCCCATGCAGTTAGTAAAATAGCAGTATTTACTGGCATTTCTTTAAAATGTTACTAAAAGTTGGCATATCTACATCATAGAGCTCACAATTTTATTTATTCAATACAAAGTAAGTTCATATTGTATGAAGGAAATCTTCAGCCAAATGAAGAAAAGAGAGTTGGAATCCTGCCTCTACTAGTCCCCAGCTATGTCACAATGAAACGGTTATTTTACTTCTCTGAGCTTTAGTTTCTTCATTGGTGAGATAGGAATAAATTACTATTGTTGCAATTAAACTATCTTACAGCATTATTGAAAAGATTACAAACATTTTATGTTATTAATAACACAGTGCTTGGTACATACTGAGACTCAGTAAGTTATAGCTGGTATCATTGTTGCTTTTGTAAATATGAATGACCAAAATTCAAAGGGAAAAAAATATTCAAAACAAAAGCAAAAAGCTTAAATAGTTTCTATTGTGTTTATGCCAATCTTTATATTTTAGAAATTGACTATTAAAATATTATATTCATATAAAATGTTCATATTTACTATGTTTCCAGAAAAAAAACCTTCCATGATAAAGATTGTAATTTTTATATATATATGTAAAACGATGTGGGAATTATCAGCCTATGATTTAAATAAGATAATTGAGATTCAGAAAAGTCATTGCTTAATCAAAATCACACAACTCATGCACTGGAAAATCAGAACTCAAGGCAGAATCTCCTGAAACTAGGTTCAGTGTTTTGAGTGATAAAATAATGATAATCAGAGCAAAAACAAAACAATTTCCCATAAAATAGAAGTGATGCAATCTGAGAGCATGAACCAAAAATGTATGAGAATTATATTCCAAATTATGTAATCATTATCATATATAGCCCAAATGAAAAAGATCACTTCTTTCAATTAATATTATGTTCCTAAAAAATGAAATTAATTCAAATGATATCTTAACATTAAATGTCCTTTTGAATATTTTCATAATTATTAACTACCAGAGGCCCAGTGCATGAAAATCATGTATAGGTAAGGTCCCTAGGCCTGGCTGGCAATCAGGGCCAATCTGTGGGGTGCCTGGCAGGGTGATGGGAGGAGGGCCCGCTGATACCCACCTTGGCTGGCCTGGGACCTGTAGACTTGGGGCAGCTCCTGCCTTGAGTGTCTGCCCCCTGGTGGTCAGTTCACATCATAGCAACCAGTTGTTCTGCCATTTGGTCAATTTGCATATTAGGCCTTTGTTATATAGGATTTTAATTATAATAATCATGTATTAATTTATCAATATATTAATATTTAATTCTATTCATATAGAATTACATATGTTAATTATGTATTTATCATATGTAAATATATTTGTGTGGTATATAATGTCATATATTTTATATAACCTATATAATTATTTTGATTATTACTAGTTAGTCTAAACATTTTTGGGGAATCATATAAATATCATTCACTTAAGACATATTCATTAAAGTATGCTTCATAGTCCATTTTGTTTTTGCATTAAATTATTACTTTATGATACCCAATGTAAACAATTTCAACACTAGCAATTTAGGAAAAGGAATAATTTTCTTCCCTTAAATTCTAGACAGTCAGTAAGTGTGTAAGAATACTGCCAAACAAATCAGTTAGGTTACCCAGCAAAAAGAAGCTTAATAAATATTTGTTGATTATTTGATCTGCTCATCACCAAATTTTTAAAAAACTACTATCAACTTCAATATTTTCTGCCTATCTTGGAAAGCTAGCCTGAAGAACGGGGATTTTCCCATTTAAAAATGTACTGAACAAGCATTTTTATTAATTGAGGACATGGCCTCAGATGATAACAAGCAATCGCCGTTGTGTGAGACAATGTGCATACTTTTAGAGTATACTAAATATGCTGAAGTATATAAAGCTGAAATGACAATGTCTGGAATTGGCTTTAAATACTTCAGCAAATGTTTACACAACAGAAATGCACACATATGTTCACCAAAAGATACGTACACTAATGTTAACTAACGGTAGCATCAAAGACTAGAAACAACCTGAATGTTGATCAGAAAAGTGGGTAAATAATGGCCTATTTATTCAATCAAATACCATATAATAACAAGAGTAAACTACCCCAGCATGGGTGAATCTCATAAACACTATGTTGAGCAAATGACACACACAAAAATGTTTATACTATATGATTTCACTTATATGACATTCCAAAAGCAGGTCAAACTAATCTATGGAGACAGAAGTCACCGGGAAGTTGGGAGTAGTGACTGGGAGGGGCACAAGGAAACTTTGGAAGTTCTGCTGATGCTCTGCTTCTCTTGATGGATGCCTAGAGGATTATCTTCTTATGGTTTGTGTACCTCTCAGTAGTGTGTTATGCAGACAGATGTTTGTATGAAATAATCCCGCAAAATAAAAATTATGACGTGCCCTAACCAGTTTGGCTCAGTGGATAGAGCGTTAGCCTGCAGACCGAGGAAGGGCACGTACCTTGGTTGCAGGCACATCCCCAGTAGGAGGTGTGTAGGAGGCAGCTGATCAATGTTTCTCTATCATAGATGTTTTTAACTCTCTATCCTTCTCCCTTCCTCTCTGTAAAAAAAAATCAATAAAATTATATATATTTTTAAATTATGATGCTATCACAGTAAAGTCTTGATAACTAGAATTTGGATGATGGGTATACAGGATTCATTTTACTTTTCTTTCTACTTTTGTATCTGGAAACTTTCTTATTAAAAAAAATTTTAATGTAATCTTAAAAACACAATATCATTGGACGGGAACCTAAACTTAAAAGGTATGAACCCTTCAGAGATATAGATTGAAGAAGAATTAAGATGTGGGTTCATAAATATATAGTGCATTGAATTTTGTGGAAAATAATTAAGATTCTGCCCAAATGGTCTTCCCCTTTACACATAATTGAGGAGGAGGAGGAGGAGGAGGAGGAGGAGGAGGAGGAGGGGGAGGAATCTTGAAGAAATTACCTGGATAATGCAAGAAAAATCACATTGGACTCCCACATTTCTGTATTAAAAGGCCTGAGAAATAAAACATTGCCATCATTGTAATAGCATATGGACATCTTCCCTGACAGCTGAACAAAATACCTATGCCTAAGTGATTCTAAGTGATTCTTTTTAATGTTTTTTGTTTTTGTTTTTGTTTTTGCTTTTGTTTTTGTTTGTGTGTGTGTGTGTGTGTGTTCTAAAGACTAGTCCTAAAAGATTGGAATGGGGTGAAGTAAAAAGTGATGGTGAATATCTTGAGAGAAGTCTGCTTATAATTCTCAGGGAAGCCACTTCAAATTTAGATGCAGTCAGAGTGGGATAAAATATCATTAGGCTATTGATTTAAGCAGGTAAAGAAAAATTTAGCCTACAAGGAATAGCACAATATTTCATTATGTTAACATGAAGCCTCCAGAGTTTGCTGAGTAGAACCTGCTGCGTATGCATGGTCAACACTTTGTCTTTCAAATTAGGCCATTTTTATACCTGCTACAAAGAGCGCACTTTCTGAGTGTGTTATTAGTTAAGCCTCGCAAGTCTCCAAAGGTATTCCCATAATGGATGAAGAAATCACTGACTTGCCACCCTCCTTTGTTTTACTTCTGTGAATGTGCTTTTTACATTCTATTGTGTAATCCGAAAACATGATGTCGGAGGTGAGGCTGGAGATAGACAATGCTAAGTACTGACTGATTTGTTTTACATTTTGTTACCATTTGCTAGACTATTCCTACCCTGAAAAGGTTTTAGAGCAGTCCCTAACAGAAGTCAATTTCTTTCTGAGCAACCTAGCCCTACTTGTTGCTTTGTTATGTTAAAGTTCTAAAGGAATTCACACCTAGTCACAGGGCATATGAATTGTACTTAATAAACCATTATTCTCTGTGAACACTTTGATGCTGGGGTCCTACTATTATATGTTCCTTGAGTTAAGAAAATTTAAAAACCTCCCTCCATTCAGTACAAATAAAATAGGCTTAACAGTATGTAATTGCTGATCATTTTTTGCCAGATATTTTTTTATAAGAGTAGCATGGTTACCATTAAAATAGGCTCGCATTTCCTTCAGGAGCATTAATTTTCGGATTAAATAAAATACATGGTCTTATTTTAAAGCAGGCTCCTTTTATACAATAGACCAATTTCTTTAAAAGAGCTACCCTACACTTAATGTCATTAGTAAACAATGCATTTAGTCACACAGGAATGAGAGGCTCATGCATTTAAAACACTTGAGCATTCTGTTATGCAGGCTGAACCCTCACACAGCTGTGGAACCTAAGAGCTACTTATAGGACCAAATGAATATAGGAGACCGGATTTTCCATACAGATACAGCCTCTTTTCTAGCCCTTCTAGGACAATGTCAGAATACTGATCCATATCTATATATGTCGATCTCCATATACCAGGAAAAGTGAGAAATTGACTGTTACCCACACACTATTATAGAGTTCCATTGAAAGTCTATCAAGTGAGATTTTCCAGACTAGTCTTAGCTCAAGAGCTTACCCTGGTGTGTCAGAGGAGCTATCATCAGTTAACCTGTTATGAATGGGGGTAACAATCTACACCATTAACATTATTCTATCATTAGTAGCCAACAATGATTAAGCATTTGCAAGGCAATGTCTAAATCCCCCACATGCTTAATCTCATTAAATACTCAGAGTAGATTAGATTCCATTTCCCTGTTTTTATTTCTTCCTCTCCCAAGTAAAGAAACCGAGATTCCAAGGGATAAACAAAGTTCTAACCATCATACAGCTAGAAAATGGTGAACTTGGAATTCAAGCTAAATCTATCTGACTCTAAACAGAAAATCATCTTAGCCAACTTTCTGACTAACTTTTTAAAATAATATCTTGTTTTTTTTCCCCTTATTTTATGCCTCCTATTTTTCTCTAAAACTACAGCCCCAGCATTTGGTGGTAAACTAAAAGCTTCGGCACTAACTCCAACACAATTCAAGCACCGGTATAAGTTATTCATAAATAAATGAGTTATTTTATTTTAAACAATCATCAACTTGTTTCTCAAAGATGTAAAATAATAAAAGTTAGCAGATGCTCAAAATGTTAAATTTATTAGTTTATATTGTAAAGATGATAATACAGATTTTTTAAAAATAATAATATAAAAATATAGTAAGTTTATAGATAGGGAAGGAGATTTACAATGTTTTAATAACATTCTGTTGGGTAAAAGCCAACAGGAATCATCTGGTCCCCTTCTGCCACACCACCCCCAACCCCAGTCCACTCTTCATAAAACACGTACACAAAGACACACAGCCAGCAGAAGCTTCAGCCCTCCAGAACTTCCAATACTTTACCATTGTTGGAGATGCCACCTCTGCTTAACTGTCCATCAATAATGAGATACTATCTTATGAAGTTTATTCCATCTTTCAGATAGTTGTAATGACTTGAGTTCTTGCAAAAATAATGCTTCCTCCCCAGTCTCACTAAATTAGATAACTAGAATTAAAATAAATGTTCAGAATAACAATTGAAGCATTAATGAATTTATGTCTCCAATTCCTTAGATATTTTTAATGTAATTTCAGGAAGAACCACAAACAAATACACATTTTCATTGGGCATATATTAGAGGAAGCTCTTCAAAATATTTCACATCTACAGCTCTCTCAGGAAAGAT
Source organism: Pipistrellus hanaki (assembly GCF_964339955.1). NCBI lineage: Eukaryota > Metazoa > Chordata > Mammalia > Chiroptera > Vespertilionidae > Pipistrellus > Pipistrellus hanaki. Next base: position 58,214,994 of record NC_140513.1, on the reverse strand, counting down.
CTCTGTGGTTTTCCCACTCTTAGAAGTTATAACTAGAATGCATATGGAGTATAACTTTTGCACATTAAATATTTCACAACTAGTTTCCTTATAAAAATCCTCAAATTTACATAAAATATATTTGCATATATATTTACAATTATAACACTTCAGTTTACTGAGAGTGAAGATTTTGCTTTATGGGAATGAGTAATTAAAAGGAAAAGAACTCTCCACTTATTATGTTTAAATTAATATAAATTATATGTATATTTAACATGAATTAATTTTATTTATAAGTTCATATCATGGCTCAATAAGAAAGAAATTAGAAAAAGTCATTTTACCTGCGTTATAATCTCAGATAAATCAACCAATAGCAGTGACATCTGAAAAACCAACATTTCTTCCTGGAAAGCAGTTTTTCTTGTTTCAAAATTTACTATTACTATAATAAATGATTGCTTTGTTATTTACTTCTGAATATTCTGCAGATGTAAGGATGGTGAATAAATTGGTTTGTCTGGTTTTGAAACACAGTCCAAAACTCTTAAGTTCTAGATGAATGTTTATGCTTTGCTGGACCCTTTATATATTCAAGATTTTTTTTCCTTTTAAATACATGTTTATTGATTTCAGAGAGAACGTGAGAGGGAGAGAGAAATAGAAACGTCAATGATGAAAATCATTGAATGGCTGCCTCCTACATGCCTCCTACTGGAGACAGGCTGCAACCCAGGCATGTGCCCTTGTCCGGAATGGAACCCGGGACTCTTCAGCCTGCAAGATCAGGCTCTACCCACTGAGCCAAACTGGTTAGGGAAAAAGAACTGATTTTGTGTCTTTGTTCATTTGAGGTACTCAAGCATCTTGACTCCAGACTGTTTACAAGTTAAACTGGAAAGCAAATCCAGTTAATTATTTCAAACCTGGAGCCAACCAAACAGGACTAGCCATTTCCCATCCATTTACTATATAAAATGGTTCCAACACATTTTCATCAGGCAGCAGAACTGTCATTTTTAGAGCAATAACTGAGCAATGTTTAGTAGAATCAGAAGGTTAAGGCCTAGCCTATTTGGCTCAGTTGGTAGAGCATTGGCCTGCAGACTAAAGGGTCCTGTGTTTGATTCCGGCCAAGGGCACATGCTTGGGTTGCGGGCTGGATGATCCTTCCCCCCCCCCCCATAGGAGATGTGCAAGAGGCAGCTGATGGGTGATTCTCTCTCATCATTGATGTTTCTATCTCTATCTCCCTTCCTCTCTGAAATCAACTTTATGTCTAAAAGACATGGGTTAGTTTTTGTTCTTTAGTGTAATTCTTCAAAGTTGTAAACATTATTGAATGGTGAATGTTGAATACTCATTCACTCATTCTCTGTTCAGATGACACTTGAGCAGAGACTTGAGGGAATGAGAGAGCAAATCACGAGGATACGTGGGAGGAAATCATTGTTGAGGAATCAGGCAATGCAAGTGAACAGAGGAGTGGGGGGTATAAAAATTGGAGTGGAGGAAATAAATGATCATTATTAGTTGTTAGTAAAATTGTTTACCTGGAAAACCCAAGAGATTGAGCTACAAAGCTACTCCAAGTATCAGTAAAAGGTGGAAGGCACTTGAGGTCTGCCTCCACCTGCCGGCTGCCTGTTAGGCTCTGTCACAGAGAGTCTCTTGGCAGTAGGGGTCCTGTGAGCAGGACTCAGTGAGTCACCAGGTTGGACCGAGTGGTGTCACCAATAGTGCTCACAGATTCAAACAGCGCAAGTGCTAGCCCGAGCCACTCAGCAAAACTCTTCGGTTACATCAAGGGCAGCCGCCACCCACCAGGGGCCTGTGGACCTTTGTGGTGGATCGATGGAACGGGGTCTCGGGGAGGCCTCAGGGGGAGGCCAGGGGAGCTAAAACAGATTGGGATTTGTGGCCACGGGGAGGCAGGTGTGGTGGTGTCGGTCAGGTGTGCGAGGAAAACGCAGGCCTCGCCCTAGAGCCACACAACTCAGCCTCTCCTGGTGGATCTCTGACACCCCCTGAGTCAGCCCACCCCCCCTCAGGAACATTCAAGAACACCTGCACCAGAGGCCCAGGCTGCCCAGGAAAGATGGCTGCATCACACCATGAAGCAATGAGATTCCAAGGGATAAACAAAGTTCTAACCATCACACAGCTAGAAGACGGATAACAAATAGAGAAAAGGGTGGAAGAGTGGGGGTAAAACAAACTCTCTGGTGGCAGAGATCTCAGATTCCACAAGCTGCTCTGTGTCTGCCCAGGAAGCCTCTTCCCGCCAGCTCTGTGTCAGGAACCAGGGCAGGTTCGGGGGAGGGACCTGCAGGCAGGGGTGCTGGGGCATCAGTTGGGTGAGAGGCTACACAGGCCGGGCCCTGTCCAGGGCTGCAGCTGGAGCTGCTGCTGGTGATGGCACGGCCGCTGGAGGTGGACATCCCTCCAGGTCTGGAGCGGCGTCCAGGTCTGTGCCCGCACGGGCTGCTCAGCATGTGCGCCAGGAGCAGGCTCTGCCTCCTGGGCTGGGGCTGGAGTTCCAAAAGGAGAAAAGATCACCATGTGCTTGCATCCCACATGCTTCTCTCCCCGTCTCTACTCTCCTCCCTTTCCCCGCCTCGAAAAGACAGAACACAGCCTCAGCCCAGGACCCACCACAGGATGTCCTCCCTGCCGGCATTCCAGCAGATGGGTGGTCTGAGGCAGGCCCTGGACCCCTCCCCATAAGCTCACATGCACCTCCAGCCCACATCCCACCCCCACCTCCCCACCTTCTCACCCTTGGGCGCTGCCTCCTTGAGCTCCAGGCCCTCCGGCCGGGTGTGTAGAGCACGGGCGTGGCGCTCCAGGACGGAGGTGGACATTGTGAGCTGCCTGTGGAGCCTGGGCGGCTTTGGGGGAGGAGTCTTTGTCCAGCCAACCAGGGGCCCAGGTTCCCCAGACACCAGGTGGCCACACTCACTCTGGGCCTGCTCTGGTGTTCAGTGGAGTGGCTTGCCGGCCCCTCACTGTGGACATGGGGTGGGGGTCTTTGTCGACCATCTGCTGCTCCTCCTGGCTTGAGTTCTGCCATGACAGTGACTGATAGCCTGTCGGAGATACCTCACGCCATGCCAGGCCCCAGTCACTGCTGCTTCTGCCCCCTGGACCTTCTGCTCCCAGATCAGGCCCAGCCCTGTGTCTGCATAGACCTCCACCCAGGGAAATGAGATTCTCCTCCAGGGCTTAGGATAGACCCCGGGCTGAGGATGCCACTCCTGCTCCATGTGTACCCCCCCCCCTCCCTGTTGAATGGAGAAGAGACCACCCAAGAGGCAGAGACCCCTACCCGGGAAACAACTCCAACTAGCCAATTGCGGAGTCAAATAACAAATTTTATTACAGATTCGAATCTGGGCTGCCGCCGCCAGGATGGAGCAGGCGACAAACAGCAGCCAGCAGTTACAAATCCAGCTTTTTATGCACATTTCAAATAAGGGGGTGGAGGTCGTTTCTATATCGCTTAACCTTGTGGTTGCATGCATCAGCCAGATGGCCTAATCTCCCTTCTTGGTTCGTTCTGTTCTTTTAGCCTTGGCTAACCCAGACTGTTGACTTGGCCTTCAGGTCCAGGAGGGGGAGGGAGGAGTAACTTTCTACCCTCCAGGCAAGGTCAGTAATTTCCCACTCCTCAGCAAGTAATCGAAGGTCGAAGTCAGATAGCAAGGCTAAAATTCAAACAGCAGTTTTTACCAAAGTATGGTTGCCACTATATTTCACTCCCCAGCCTTGATGTGGGCTGTGAACCTGACAGGCCCATAAGGATTCTAACCTCCTCCCATCAGCCTCTCCCTGCTGGGGCAGGCCCTCCCCATGTGAACCCACTTACACACACACACATACACACACACACACACACACACACACACACACACACGGAGGGGACATGGGGTTGTTCAGGTAGGATGAGAGTGGTGGCCTGGCCAGAACAATCCTGCCCTGGACCTCCATGTGTTAACTTGTTTCTTCACTACATAGACATGGTAGGCAGAACAGTGCCCCACCCCAAGATGTCCAGGCCCCAAACCCTGTAATTTACAAATATATTATATGGCAACAGGGAATTCAGTTTGCCAATCAGATGACCTTGTGATGGGGAGAGAGTACTATCCACGTGGGCCCAATGTAATCATACCATGTTTCCCCGAAAATAAGACAGTGTCTTATATTAATTTTTTCACCCAAAGTTGCACTAGGTCTTATTTTCAGGGGATGTCTTATTTTCGGGGGGAAAAAACGGTAGCAGAATTTAGACATAAAAGAGGAAGACAGGAGAGTCCGTGCCAGAGTGATGTAACCTGAAAAAGACTTTCCTCTCTGCCCCCGCCCCCACCATCCTTGGCTTTGCAGATGGAAAGGGCCACCAGCCAAGGAAGGTGAGCAGCCTCTGGAAACTGGAAAAGATAGAAACAGACCTTCCCTGGAGCTGCCACAAGAAACGCAGCCCCCTGGACACTGATTTTAGTCCAGTGAGAGCCACTGTGAACTTGTGACCTGCAAAGTTTGTGCTGCTTCCTTGTGTTGTTTTAAGCCACTACGTTTGTGGTAATTTGTTACACCAGCAACAGACAACTAAAACAGTAAATAAATGGTGAAAACATGGCCCAGTGCCTCCTGGGACCAAGCTTCTGAGTGTCTGTGCAGACAGGGCAGGCCTTAGGCACAAGGTGAGGCAGCTGTCTTGGGCAACTTGCTCCCTGTCAGCATCTCACTGCTTCTTCTGAGTAGTCTCATCTTCTAGAAACCACAGCATTTGTGTAGAAGGAGAAGACACCGTTCTCTGATTACCTGTGCCACACCACCCTTCCAGGGCCAGGCCAGTGACTTGTTCAGTCACTTTCATCCCCACAATGTTCATTGGAAGACCTGGGTGGTAGGTGAGACAACTACCATGAGGGAACCTGTGCTGCAAAAAAGACGGGGTGTCAGAACATGGAAACAATGCAAGAGGTTCATTATCCAAAAGATGGGCATTCTGAGGAAAGTTTTTCATCATTTTTCTTCTTGGGAGTGGAGCAGATAAGACACAACACATTTGGCAAGTCAATCCTGTAGAAAAAAATAAAATAAAAAAAGAGCAGATACCCAGGCAGGTAGATAGTTATTTAATATAAGGGAAGCTGAAAGGCAGGTATGGAGCCCTAGGATAAGTGATGAATTAAACTCTGCTCCTGAGCATACCAATTCGTTAATTGGTATGCTTACGAGCAGATCTGCTAATACCCATTAGCAAAGACAATGGAGCACAAAGCAGGAGATGTCTCATTAGAAAAATTATGGCCAAAGTAGAAAAGCCTTTAGACTGAATCAATGCTAAGCTAACACTTCAAACCCAGAGATCCATATATTGCTTCTATCCTGAGGTAGGTGTTGTCTAAATGTGAGGTGGGGGTGAAATGCCCCATCAGGGAATGGTGTAAAGCTGCATAAGCAGGGCCCAAGCTCGCCATGACATACTTACTGTGTCCAAAGCATAACTGGAGTCTCATTATCACTGAAACCTTTATTCATTAGAGTTCACTGAGTGAGAGTAAATTTAACCAGATAAAATAATTGTGGGAGCATAATGAAGGACAATAGTACTTCTCAACCATTGTTGTTGTTGTTAACCGCTATACACCTGGGAGCCGGAGAAGATAACAAAACCCCATCAATAACAGCCATTTATTACAGCAAGGGTTCCCATTTGGGGAGAATGGGGGGAGGTTTTGTCAGACCTTGAATGAGTCTGAAAAGTCAGACCTTAGTATGATTCTGTAGCCTACCACCTCCTGCCCACACTGCTCCCCCAGAGGGAATCTTTCTCTTCCTCGGTTGAAAATCACTGTGTAGCTTAAAGCGGACCTCAGATCAGGATTTGAATCCTGGCTCCATGTCTGGTTTTTCTCAACCTTTCTCAGGAAATTCATGGCCTACCTGCAGCTGGATTACCTTTGATGCTCATTTAAAGATGAAGATTCCTCTGCAACTCTCAGGTGGTTGTTCACGGTCTCCGTTTTTGAAATCAGAGGTCAATGTATGGCATTATAAAGAAAGAAACAGTCCTAGCTGGTTTGGCTCTGTGGGTAGAGCATCAATCAGCCTGAGAGCTGAAAGGTCCCAGGTTCGATTCCAGTGAAGGGAACATGCCTGGGCTGCAGGCTTGATCCCCATTAAGGGACATGCAGAAGGCAGCCAATCAATGATTCTCTCTCATCATTCATGTTTCTATCTCTCTTTACTTCTCCCTTCCTCTCTGAAATCAATAAAGATATATATTAAAAATAAATGAAAGGAAGGAAGGAAGGAAGGAAGGAAGGAAGGAAGGAAGGAAAGAAGGAAGGAAAGAAGGAAGGAAAGAAGGAATGAAAGAAGGAAGGAAGGAAGGAAGGAAGGAAGGAAGGAAGGAAGGAAGGAAGGAAGGAAGGAAGGAAGAAAAAGAAAGATTTATACTGTGTATCACTTTAGCCAAGTTATTGCTTGGTTTCTTTACCTGAAAAATAAGAGGTTTGGCTGAAAGGTAGTTATAGTACTTAAAATTCCTACAGTACGGCAGAGTGAAAGATAGTCCTTGGAGCTAAAAGACATGGATTCCAATACCAATGCCACCACTTCCTGTGTGACATTGAGTGAATTATTAAACCTATTTTACTTTCAATTTCTTCATCTGTGAAACTAGTTTAATAAGAATATCCATTTTTGTAGGTTTCTTGTAAGAATTAGCAATAGTGTATTTAAATTGCTTGGCAATCCTAAAAATTATCTTTCTAAAACAAGTGTTATCACCTCAAAAATAACTTGATATCTTTACCTCATTAAAATGTTAGCATTGCTCTGGCCAGGTGGCTCAGTTGGTTGGAATGTCGTCCTGTACACTGAAAGATCTCAGGTTCGATTCCCAGTCAGGCATATGCCTGGGTTGTGGGTTTGATCCTGTATCCTGGTGAATGCAGGAGACAATCAATCGATGTTTCTCTCACATTTCTCTCTTTCAAAATAAATAAATGAATGTTAGCATTTTAAAGCTTCTTTAAGGAGGGACTGGAGTAGACTGTATACTAGACATTGAGGATGTGTCAGTGCCAGAGAAAAAGTAAGATTCTTGACCTGAAGGTCCAGAACTGTACACTGTCACTATTGCCACATTCGCTTCACAAATCCACCCAAATTCCAAGATGTGCATAGAGACTCCTTTTTAAAAAATATATATATTTTATTGATTTTGTACAGAGAGGAAGGGAGAGAGATAGAGAGTTAGAAACATCGATGAGAGAGACTCATCGATCAGCTGCCTCTTGCACACCCCCTACTGGGGATATGCCCGCAACCAAGGTACATGCCCTTGACCAGAATCGAACCGGGGACCCTTCAGTCTCCAAGCTGACGCTCTATCCATTGAGCCAAACCAGTCTCGGCGAGACTTCTTCTCTTGATGGCAGAAACTACAAAGTCACATTATAAAAGACATATTCCTTTACTTAAGCTGACACCAGTAATTCTTAGGTTTTGGCATGCCTCAATCTCCTGTAAGGCTTGTTAAAACATAGGCTACTAGGTCCACCTGAGTTTTTGATTCAGTAAGTCTGGGATAAGGCCCAGTAATTTTGATTTTTTCTAACAATTTCCCAAGTGATGCTGCTGCTGTCTACAACAGAACACTGGAATCTTTTCTATGAAAAAAATAAATATGTAATTTTATTCCTAAATAAACTATTTCCTGCATTGAGTAACATATATTATTTATGATATATTTCTCTTCTAGTAAAATAAGAAAGTTTAAAATCTAAGTATTTTAGAGGACTTTGATTTTCCCTCTTTTTAAAAAAAATATAATTTCTGTTTTGTGATGATACTCTAAACCAGTGTTTCCCAACCTTCTCTCATGATGAGAATCACCTGGTGGAGTTGTTAAAACACAGATTCCTGAATCCCAACTAAGAAGTGTTAAACTAGAATTTTTGAGAACATATAGGTAAAATTGCATACCTAACTTAGTGCTCTGTATATAAAATCTGTCTTAGAGCACTAGTTAAGTATACAATTTTACCTATATGTTCCCAAAAATTCTAGTTTAGCACTTCTTAGTTGGGATTCAGGAATCTGTGTTTTAACAACTCCACCAGGTGATTCTCATCATGAGAGAAGGTTGGGAAACACTGCTCTAAACACATCATAAACTCCATTCAATCAAAAACTATTGAAACTTCTTATTTCATCTCTCCCCTTGTCTCTTCCTACCCCTTCTACATTCCTTCCTCCTTCATGCCAAATACAATTAGGTCGTTGAGGGGAAGGTCTTATTGAGTCAAATGAGAAAATTGTATTTTGTTAAATTAATAAGAAAAATAATTGAATAACCAATAATTAAACAAATATGAATAAAGTACATTCATATTGCACTTTCTCACTTAATAGTTGAAGGAACAGGTTGAGAGGAATTGAGTAACTTGCACCAAACACTGATTTTGGTTTAATTACCCCTACTTGATATATCATAAACACACATGATCTAAGTCAACAGTCCTCTACCTTCATCTGAATTCTTCAAATAATTAAATACCTATGCAGATTCTTTGTAACCTCTAAGTTAATTGTGACTTCCTCCTTCTTAGAAAATGCACTCACTTTTCTATTCTTTATTAACAAGAGAAAAATAAGTAATTACCAAATTCTTACCTAATTTTTTAGAACATTTTCCTGGGAAGACAGGCATTACCTACATTATACTGAGGAAAATGAGACTTAGGTAGGTTCAGAGATTTATATGTAATCATAAATTAGAACTAGGACTGGTTTGTTTCCATTGTATCAAACAAAAATAATAAATATTCCGATTAGCCCATGTGAATTATCCATGATGAACGCATAATTAACTCATAATAAACTATTTGCTCATTTATTTAGTCTGATTTTAAGTGTCAAGAAAAACACCTTCATTCCATTAGTTACAATACCCATTCCTTCCATTTTTCCTCTCCTAATAGAGAAGGTATAAGTGGGAGAAGCAGAAAGGGAGGTAAGGAAAAGTAAACCTTAGTAAACTTTATTTTCCATAATGTCTTCAAAATTGTTCAAAAGTAGAGTTGTAAAGCTGCAGTTCTTGGTAGCAAATCCTACAGATGCTCTCACATTATTTACATTTAAGTATTTCAAATACTTTACTATTTGCCTAACATGGTATTATCCTAAGTGATGCTTGTTGTTCACTTACTATATGCCCATATGTACTATCTTATTTAATATTTACAACAACTCTCTAAGATAGGTACTATTTATATCTGTAGTTTACAGATTAAAATAGAGTTAGATGATTATTTGTTTGATTCCAAATCTTACTGTCTTATCAGTGACACTATTTTGTCTTGCTACTTGTACATTTTTTAAAAAATCAAGTAAAATGATGGCACTACAAAAATAGCTTTGAATTGATTGAACACTGAGCCTATTTTAGAATAAGACATTTCTGGCAGAATGAAAGGGGATAGGGGGAAAGAAAACATCTGGTTTATTTTAAAAAATGCAAGTGAACATAGCTATGAGACTGATGCATTTAGCTAACATATATGACCAAGTGTATACACCTCTAAAACAGTCACCTGGAAAAAACATGTTTATTTGAACAATGCTATCATTTATACAGCAAGTGTTTAGACTGATTATTTTGTGTACAGATGTAATTGTTCCTTAATAATAACAGCAACAAAAATATGCATTGTTTAATTTATCAGTGATTGCTTACTTAATTTACTAGGTTTGACTCTGAACAACTTTTTGGATATTTTCCAAAATCAAATCCACTCTTCAGAGAACATTGCTGCATTCCCTAAAACTGTAATTCAGAGTCTGAACACAATTCCTAAAAATAGCATCTAAAAATGTTTTGGTTATGACAGGAAACTAGAGTCATCAATTAAATAAGTTAATAATCTTCCAAGGTGAATATTCTAAATATTTCAATGTAAATACATGCCAAGGTGTCTAAGCCTACATATTGTGAAAACAGAAGAGTAATTTTATTATAAAAGGAAAGGAGGAAGGTATTTGGACTAAATAAACGTTAGGTTCAACCTATTATAAGACAATTATGGGCAACCTATTATAAATCAATTATTGGCATTCCTCTAAAAGAATTGTCAGTTGTGAGACTTCCTCAAATAAATGGGCCCTACATTCCCACTCCTGTTCAATAATTTCAGCAAATAATGCCCCCACATACCAGTACCAGTGACCTGGTGTAGGGGTGGAGTTTCAGAGAAATCTTTTACCTGGAATTCTTTAAAATAGCTAACATTCAGGGTCATATGAATAATCAAGGCAGATTTTATTTACATGCGGAGAACTACACAATAGCAGACAAGTCCATTAGGAAAGCAAGTTACAGAATATTCAGCTTTATTAATATAGCTTAAGTAGAGAAGACTTTGTTTTTGCAAATAAAACACCAAGTCCAAAGGTGGGCAGGCCAGGCCTAATTGAGCAGCTCACATATGGCACCAGGAGCCCATCTTCTCCTCCATCTTTCAGGGCTTGGTCTTTGACTTAATTGCTTATGGGGACGATACTCTACCAGTGGTGGGCAAACTCAGTAGACAAAAGAGCCAAATATCAACAGAACAATGATTGAAATTTCTTTTGAGAGCCAAATTTTTTAAACTTAAACTTCTTCTAATGCCGCTTCTTCAAAATAGACTCGCCCAGTCCATGGTATTTTGTGGAAGAGCCACACTCAAGGGGCCAAAGAGCCGCATGTGGCTCTCGAGCTGCAGTTTGCTGAACACGGCTCTAACCAACTAAGCTACCTGGCCAGAGTTGGTTCTTGTTCTTTCAATGTTATGAAAGAGGGCGTGATCTAGCGTGGTAAAGAGAATCGTACAAGTCATCAAGTTTATAAGCACTGGAATCAATTTCTAGTTGGCTCCAGAAACTCTGCTATCTAACATGGGCAAAGATATCATAACATCAAGAAGACTATGCTTTTCCAAAGACTAAGAATCGAGCTGCTCTTAAAAGGCAAGCGAAAACGAATCCACTGGATTCTCACACAAGGGTCTTGTTCTCACTTTTAACAAAATGTGTTCCTAAAAGGACAGAGCCTTGGTCACCTGGGACTAACCGTGTGCTTCATTGATTATTGACACCTTAGCCTGGTTCTGGAAGGTCACTCACTGGTGGCAGATTTCCAGATGGCAAATGGCTTATTGAATACCTACTTTATATATTTTCCAGACTCGGTTTGCTTTTATTGGTTATTTTTCCCTGCCACATAGAGCAGGGCCTCACATAAATTAATAAAAATACAAAATAGAATATATTACCTTCTTCAGGTAGTAAACACCCTCTTTTCAAAGTGCGCCAACTCTGTCATATAGGGTGGTGGAATGGGCTAGGCAATTTTGGTAGGATAAACACTTTTGCAGGAGAATGGATCTTTAAGAATCATATCCACAATTTTTCTTCGGGCTTGATGTATCCTTTCCTACTAGAAAAATTTCAGTTTACATATAGGTGTATAATTCTTGCTAATTCAGTACTACTGTGTTCCACACCAGCTTATGTTCTCCTCATTAATGTTGAGTGAGTTGATGTGTCTTAATAATCTCCAACTGTGCTAACTTCTCCCAGGTGCAATCTTATGTTTGACAAGGTTAATGCATTTAATGCATACACTTACTGGAGCTGTTTTTATCACATCATAAAATTTTTATTTGTTAAAAGACCCAAATTCCAAATGTATTTTTAAAAATATATATTTTATTGACTTTTTATAGAGAGGAGGAGAGATGGATAGAGAGTTAGAAACATCGATGAGAGAGAATCATCAATCAGCTGCCTCCTGCACACCCCCCACTGGGGATGTGCCCGCAACCAAGGTACATGCCCTTGACCAGAATCAAACCTGGCACCTTTCAGTCAGCAGGCCGATGCTCTCTCCACTGAGCCAAACAGGTTTAGGCCCAAATGTATTTTTGTTTTGTTTTGTTTTGTTTTGTTTGTTTGTTTTTTGGTCTGTTTTTTGAAGTGTCAAGATAAACACCTTTATTCCACTAGTTAGCATTCCAATTCCTTCCATATTTCCTCTCTTAATAGTTGTAGCACTATTAAGAAGAGCATTAAGGGTGAACTTGACAATGTGTATATTTCCCCAATGTCTTCAAAACTCCTGAAAAGTTCATGGGTTTAGGGTAGGGAGTGACTTACCCAGCCTGCTAACAAGCTCTTCTTTTAAAAATGTCCTAGTAGTTTTCAACCAGGAGAATATGTTCAGAGAAAAGTATGTAGTATCTTACCTATCCAGGTCTTGAAGAAATGGAGAGCTTTAATAACAATATAAACATTTATTGTTTACTATCACACTTAAATTAACATATTCCAAAAACATTTGGCTCTGTATCCACTCACAACTGTTGAAGTAACCCTTTTACATTATACTAATTGTCAGTAAATCAATGTAAGAGAAAATGGCTTTTTAAAATTTTTTTTTTAGATTTTTCCATATTCTTACACATTATTTACATAGAAACAAGTATTTTGTTAATTATATAAAATTCTCATTCTTACTCATTAAGGTACACATCTCTAAGGCTTTCTTCTAAGCTCGCTTTATTGGTGTTACTGTTAGTCAATAAATTAATTAGTTCATTAATTCAGATTTCTCACTAATTCCAGCTGGTTTTCTTCCTCACCAACTCCCCACTCCCTTTTATTTAATTGTAGGAGAGGTAGGAACCTAAGTCTGGGACTGCTTTCAAATCATAAATTGTGAAAATTGTGAAAAGTGGAGATAAGTAATTGGTAAAAAAAAAAAAAAAAAAAAAAAGAGGAAGGCTTCTGTGCCCTTGATGATCTTGGTGGTTTATAAAGAACTCCATGAAGTCATCACCACAGCCTTTTCCTAAGTCTTCGGACAAGATCCTTCTCTCTACTACCCGTGGCTTCTTATGAGAACCAATGAAGGGCGTCCAGGTGTGTCACCTTTCTGAGGGGGCAGGACAAACATCTCAGTGCTCTCTCGCCTCCTAGAACAGGCTGCACAACGTACACCCCAGTTTTAAGTGATAAATAAATAGCTGACATAAAGGAGAGAGATGCTTCATTAGACATAAACGCTTTGTTTTCGCTCTGCTTCTTGCTTTCTCTGAGCTGCTCTAAGGCATCAGTGATGAGAGCACAGGAGCCGGTCACATAGTGTCGGGGACGCGGGGCTCCATAAACTCCCATAAAACCCTCCAATCTCCCCGCGCGGCTCCGGGGACGCGCTCGGGGCCCTGGAGCAGGTGCTTCGGGGGCGCATCCGGAGCGCGCGGCGTCGCAGTGAGTTGGAAATGGAAAGTTGAGTGTAACACAACAGCCCATTTGTCCACGCAGGGAAATAAAGCATCCTGCGAGGCTTTCCCCTGCTTGAGAAATCAAGTGCTCGTGAACTCGGTCCTTCCGACCATTAACAAAATGGAAGGGAAAATAAAAAAGTATTCGCGGATGTTTTCAACGGGGCAATGGGGAGGAGGGGAAGCCAGCACCCAAGACATCCAAGACTTCCCACAGCAGGGACCGAGGAGAAGGGCTTTCCCGTGCGGTCTGCCTTCCCCGGGCAAACAGCCCGGGCCGGCGCGGTGGGGGCGAGGGAAGATCCCGCCGGAGGGAGGGGGGACGGGAGGCGGGGGTCCAGCCCGGATGGGGTGGCCGCGCTGCACCCCTGGGGGGTGGGGGGTCGGCGCTCCGCGGCGAGGGCGCAGCCGGAGCCTCCCCGTGGGACGAGGGCCGGGGCCCGAAGGGTGCCCCGCAGTCAGGGACAGAACCCCTCCCGGACCGGACCCGCAGCCTCGGACCCTGGCCTTCACCCCGGTACCCCGCCAGCCCTCCCCTTCAGGTCGGGCTTTGGGTCCGGGTGCAGGGGCCCCTCCTACATTGTCCTCCCGCCCCCCGGTAGCCACGGGGGCCCGAGCTCTGGGAGGAGGGAGCCGGGGAGCTGGGAAGCCGGGGAGCCGGGGAGCCGGGAGCGCCTCTCCCTCGCGCGGTTGGGGGTGCGAGCCGCTGGACACTTAGTTGGAAGGAAACTCTTGGCGGCGGAGCATCCCGCTCACTCCCACACCCCCACCTGTGTTTCAGGGTGCTTTTCCTGAGATGAATGAATGAATCCGCTAGCCATCATCTGTTCAGAAAACAATGACCTGATGGTTTGCATACTTTGGTTGAAGGCTGACTGCATAGGATGCCACAGGGAGTCGGAAAAGGGGAAGGAAAGTGTGCGTGTGAGTGAGTGAGTGAGTGTGTGTGTGTGTGTGTGTGTGTGTGTGTGTGAGAGAGAGAGAGAGAGAGAGAGAGAGAGAGAGAGAGAGAGAGAGGTGGGGGGAGGGCAGGGGGCTCCTCTCTCTCCCCCGAGGACGGACAGGATGATACATACTGTCATTAACGGCTCTGACCCACCCAGACCCCACCCCCGGGCGCATCCATCACTCCGTGACAAAGGGCCGCGCTGTCCTCGGCCTGCCTGCCCGCGGGCTCCCGGCTCCCGGCGGCCTAAGGAGGTGCCCGGCCGGGCCATTGTGCGCCCAGGAGGCCGGGGCGGGGAGGCCACGTCTCAGCCGCCGCGCCGGGCACCCTGCAGCCCGGGCCTGGAAGGAGGGACGGACGGACTGACGGACGCCCCTGGAAGCCTTTCCCCGCAGGAACCCGCCGGGCGGAGGCAGCCCGCGGCGGGGCCAGGGAACTTAGACGGCACATCCCTCTGTGCCGCGGAGCCGGCTGCAGGCAAGTGCGGCACCGGGGAGCCTGGGAGCGGGGGCGGGGGTGGAGGTGGCGGGGGTGGAGGTGGCGGTGGTGGTTTTAAGCCCATCCCTGGTCCAAAGGCTGCCTGGATCAATTTCCCCTGCAACCACTCACCTCTCCCCTTTTTACCTTTTGTGTTGTGAGCTTAGCTTTTCCCACCCCACCCCCTCCCGGACACCTTCTGAGCCTTCTATCCGGCTGGGGGAGGTGGGGGGGACTTGTGCATGTTAAATATCATCCTGATGGGTGCCTGTTCTCTCCCTTTTTGTTGTGATTACTAGAGAGACTTTAAGTCCTGCCTCCCCAGTTCTGCGCCCCGCACAAGCACAAGTTTTGAAAAATTAAGTGCAAAATAAAAGCATGACAAAGCAATCTGAGGTGGCCGCGGTAAGTGAACTTTTAAACCAAAAAAATTACTTTTTTTTTTTTTCTTGTTTGCTCAGATGGGTGGTTCCAAGGGGAATCTTCCCACACAAAGGGCCCGGAAGAGGGGGCGGTGGAGCCAGCACGGTGGTTCTGATTTGGGTTTTGTCTTTCCTGTGGCCAGCAGACACGCTCTGTGTTTGTCCGTTTGGTACTCCTGGAAACAGGCTTAGAGGTAGTGGAAGTGGGGAGAGCTCGCAGTCTCCAGGGTGGAGGTGCAGGGGCCGGGAGGCAAGGGAGGAGGTAGGTGATGGTGTGGTTTCAAAGACCTGCGCTCTGACTTCCTGAACTCAGCACAGTGGTGGGGTCATTCCTGATCAAATCCTTAAGGAGAAAAGGAACAGCGGGCTCATCCGGAGTCACAACTCTCTCTGTGCCCTCCTCACCTGCACTTTAGACTTCTCTTCCTCACGCTGCCCCAGGTAGCAGCCTTAGAAGCCATCCTCCTCAGACAAAGTTTAACTGCTAAGTGATGATCACTTATCGCCTTTGGGAAGTTGTGGTCTTGAAAGGTTTGAGGCTGGCGAAAGGCTGTGCTTACATCCTTCCCTCCCACCTCTCTCTTCTGGCCTCCTCCAAGCCGCTTTTTACCCTAGTATTCACATCCATTTAAAGGTCCTTCCTCCGCCTCCTCTCCTAATCCCTCTCCTTTGGTTTTCAATGGGAGGCGTGTTCCAAGGGAGAACTTCTGGGTTTTGTCCCTTAATCTCATTCGCTTTCTGAGAGCAGGTATCCATCTTAATATGGGTGGTCAAGTCACAATTCCGAGTTTAGTAAAGGGCCCAACCTTTCCTCCGGAAAATTCTAAACTGTTTGGCCAGCTCTGCACTTAAAAAATAAATAGCAATGCTCAGTAGTCTTAATTGTTTTCTGTTTGTGAATCTAGTTAGTTGCCTGTTATTTTGTCAAGGGCTGTTGCCATGGAGATGACTGCCCCCCCCTCCCCCGTTTTGGAATGACCTGCACATTCTCTGATAGGCAAGGCCACCTAACTTTTCTCATTTGAGGGATGGGGTGGAAACAGAAAAGTCCCTCCCTGAAAGGAATTGGTTTCATGTTTTGTTGAAACCATTCTTAACTTTCGCTTATATGTGTGCAGCTATAATTGCATGTGCTTACATTTTTCAAAATCTATTCTGAAATAAAGAGTTCGTGAATTATTATAAAGTTCTTCTGATCATATGAATCACAGAAAATGACCACTTTAATTAAGAGGGAAAAAGGTTATTTTATTGGAAATGTACTTTAATAACTTACTTTAACAGCTGGCTTATTTGTTGTCCATTCCACATGAAGTTATTGTAATTTACCAGCAACTGTCACAGGAAAATGACACCATATGCAGCTGGCTTCCAAAGTCATTAATATTGTTTTTCGTCTTGCTATATGCAGTTCCCATTCTTAAAACAGTTTTCAGTTTGAGAACTTAAACAAAATGGCTAACTGAACTACTAATCTGTTGGTTCAAGAGGAATCAATTCAGTGAAACTTGGAAGAAAACTTTCAGAAATCTTTAGGTTAAAATATAATACTTTATATATATTTTAGGAGTAAGAATTTTTCAATTGGGACGTTTGCTTTTCTTATCTACTGATATTAGAGTTACCAACTAACAATGTTTTTAACTACATAATTTTATTTCAGGTCATACTACTCAACTATCATTTGGTGTTTAATTTAAATCTATGATCTGTACCTATAATATTACTTTGATACTTGAATTGACAAAAAAAACCTTTAAATAGCTTACATACTCACCATCTCAGACAAGCCCTCAACTTGACTGTAGCTGACCTACAGATTGAAAATACTGTTTCAGTTCAAGACATTTATAAAAATTATTTAAACTAAGTTGGATAATTGAAAGTTGTCTTCTAAATGACAATTAATATTAGTGCAAATATTTCATTTCCTATGAAAGTACTTACACTGAAATTCCCTTATATCAGAATGTAATAATCTATTCCTTTCTTCAGTGTTCTACTTATATGCTGTTGTCATGTTAGAAATATTGCCTTCTCCATCCTATCCCTCCTCCAGTAGTCGTGTTCTGATATTCTCCCATAACCTCGGTCCGTTAGAATAAATTTTACAAATAACAGAAAGTTTATAATGTTTACATGAACAAAATTCTAAGTGTTTTCAACTGAGCAATACTCTTCTAGAAATATTCACTTTTTCCCATTATATTGACTCGCTTTAAGTGAATAGATAGTTACATAACAGAGAAAGGTGGATGAGTTCTAGGGAGTGGGGTGGGCGGTAGGCAGGATCCCTCAATGTAGGTTTTACCCCTTGTACCATGCCTAGAGCATGTAATGTGCTTAAAGCAAAAAAGTAAAACAGGAATGGTTGAAGTGATACTATACTTTAAAAGATCAAAAGTAACCTTCATTTGTTATTTCTAATTAGTATTAAACTTACCATGTATCATATCAAATATACATCCTAGAGCAGCTAAGAAGTTAACTTTAATAGTTAACATGAGTTGTCTACCTACTATGATCCAGCCATGAACCCAGTCATATATGTAAGTGCTTTACGTATATTTCCCTAATTAATATTCAAAACATTGAAGTGGTAGGTTTTCCTATACCTAGAAAGAGAATAAACCATGCAGTGATGATTTGAATCAAAATCTGACTCTAAACTTGGGTCTAAAAATTAAACAAAATGAGAATCAACCAATAGAAAATATGAGATAATTTACTAAATTTAAGGAGACCCTCCACATAAAACCCACCTGATCTCCACAAAGTCTAAAGATAAGAATGATTACTCTTACTCTAGGCACTTTCCCATATAAAACATTTTTGAAGAAAAATCTTACGGAAATATTCCTAACTATGTCCCCAAATTGGGTTAGGATTCTTTAGGCAGGTTTGGCTGATTCTTTGGGAGCAATAGTTATGAAGAATTTATTGCCTTCTCCATCCTACCCCTCCTCCAAAATAACAAAAACAGAGGAAGACTAAGCCAATAATAATAGTATTTTCAAATAAGCATGAACAATGCTACTTAATAAAAGAAAAACTTAACTGGAAACCCAATTTTCCTTAAAAGGGAATTTAAAAATCAATTAAGCACTAGGTTGTTTTTTGTTTTTTTGTTTGTTTAGTTTTTTGTTTGTTTGTTTTTTTGCGTGTGTGTTTTCATTTTATCAACTTAAATATAATTTAATTTTTATTTTAAATACTTTAAAAGTTCACTTATAATAACAGTTGCTAAAGTAATGAAGGGTTATATGTTTTTATAGATAGCAAATCATTTGATTTGGGGGGGTATATATTTTTTTTTCTAAGTTAGGGTTTATCTCAATATACTTACAATCGGTTACCTTCTACCTTAATTATTCAGTGATTTGGAGCCCTCCATTTTTAGAACTGCTCTTGTTTAGTGAATCAAAGAGACAAAGGTAGAAAGTAATAGAGAAAATAAAAAAGTTTCAAATGGGGCCCATTATATGATTCCTTTTTAAATAATAAAGCTGATAGACTCTTGAATACTGGGGGGGGGGGAGGGGGGGTGTGAAAACATTATTTGCCATTGAAAAGCTCTAATTTGCTCTTTTTTTTTTTTTAATGTATAAAATCTCTAAACCTGAGGGGTTGGGACATAGATATTGCATCTGCTCGGGTTTGTTTATTAACTTGGATTTGCAAAAGTGGAGATGTTAAGATTTCATCAAGTCCCTCTAAGTATCAATAAAAAAAAAAAATTGTTTAAAGTCATCATTTCCATTCAACAGGAAACTGCTCAACTTTTCACTTTCAGCTAAGAAGCAAAAGCACTCAGAAAACTTTACCTCTGTCTGCTATTTGCACTTCATACAATACATGGGCTTCTGAGTTGTTTTGTGTAAGCCTTTTTTTTTTTTTTTTAAATTGGGTTACTTAAAAAAAAAAAAATGCAGAGAGCTCACACACAATAAAAGAACATTTGGATCTATGCTCCGGTTAAGTGAAGAACTTTTTAAAAAAAATTGATTAATCCATTTTGTAAGTTTCAGATTTTTATAAAGTGAAATCATCCAGATCTATCATGTTTTAACCCCATTACTGTGAGAGTGCTGATAGCTTTCTTAAAAGTCTGATAATTTGGACCTTTGAGAACCATCTTATAAAGGGAAGAATTGAGAGGTTTGAGCATTTCAACCCCAAAATATTATAGCAGTCAGTCACATGCTCCACCTTGACCTTGGAGGCCATGCCTTGAAAGACCGTTGGATTTTTAAATCCCAGAACCTAATTCTAGTTACTTGTCTCATTTTAAATAAAACCCAGGCTCAGTTGTATGATGGTTAATTAAGTAATTATTTAATTTTCTACTTTATCCATGATTTAGGCATTTGTATTATATTATTATGAACTAAAAACCTAGGACTATATCTAGACTATTTTTTCTCATTTCAAAGTCATCAAAGTGTACATGTTGTATGTTTAAATAATACATATATGTAAATATACATATACAAAAGTTATGGTTCTATTAGTATAAAGCAAAAAAGAAAATTTATTACAGCAGTTTTCTCATTATAAACTTATGGGATAAATAATGCCATAAAACTGAATTTTACCTAATGACAAGAATATTGACTATACTCATTAACTAAAAACCTACAAGTATTTTAGGTTAGGTCTGTGGCATCTATTTTCTTCTATCTCTCTACTATTATTTTCCCATAACTTCATACAAAAGGATCATTTCTCTTAAAAAATTGGGAGGGAAATGTAGACTCCATTTAAATTAAGAAAGGAATAAAATGACTTTATGATAGTTCTTCCATAGGTCCTGGAATCCTTCATGCTATAAATCTGCCTTTAAATAATTTAAAACATGAAATCAGTGTATTTTGTGTTTAAAGTAAAGTTATATGAGTTCTATTTTATGGGCTTTCAAAGTCCATCAGCGCATGAAGGATTATGAGAAAAGGCAGAATGATACAAGCTAGATACCATCACACCCGGCAGATGTTGACAAAGGCTAAGAAGGCAGTGTTCATGGTTTTTTTTAATTATAATGAAACCTGAGATCATAATCAATAATCATTAAGAACTGAGAACCCAGTTTTCGAGTGTTTCCAGTAAAAAAATAACCATAAGACACATGATAAGTATTTAATAAATGTAAAATATTAGCCCTCTCCTTTCTTAAGGATCAGGAAAGTAAAGAATTCTATAGAAATCTAGACTTGAATTTCTGATTTCTCAGTGCTCAATTTATAACCATGGGGTTTGATATTATGGCAGAGTTGGTACTGAGTATATCTCATCATAGACCTAACATTTTGATGTGTCTTGGAAAACAAATACATGATAAACGTCACACAACTGCATGCTTAGTAGACTTTAGGCTCAGTACGAAGAGCCTGGCAATACCCCCTTGGAAAGTTAGCTTTGCTGTCAAGCTATGCACAGGCTGTAAGAGACAGACATGTCAGCACCTGGTTCTAAAGCAGTGAGATGGTTGCTGTCAGAGGCATGTCCATGCAGAGCGCTTTGACATGGAGGAAGCTGTGACCACGTGTCTGCAGTGGGTTTTCGGGTGGGTATGCAGAAAGTGCTTCTCAGTGGAGGTGAAGTTTTGCATACTGACTTTTTTTTTTCCATTAAAAAATGTAATAGTGGACCTTCAAATACTATAAAGAAAAATGAAGTATATATCTTTCCTGCTTTTTTACATATTGATATGTACTTAGGATGAGGAAGACCAAGCTTTCGGTGTAGGATGCTGCATTTTTTTTTTTTTTTCAAGATTCATTAGTTTAATTTCTCAGATACACTGTCTTTGACAAATGTGCACAGCCGGGAAAACCTTTCATAGTATCGATTATGTTAGTGTTTTGTTGCTAGTAGCATAATGGATAAAGCAAGGGCTCCATTTTTATTCTGTGCTCTACCAAAAGATAAAAGTAAATAAAAAGTACCTTGCAAACCGGGAAAGGCACACAAAAGCAACACTAATTAAGTAACGTAAGTGGCCGGGGAGATTGCCTGTGATCTGGGCTTGAATTATAATAGAATGGGAAGTGTAAGAGTTTACTTGAGAGGAAATGATATATGAACATGTTTTAAAACAGGAAAAAGAGTTCTCTTTCACAACAAAAGGATATCAACTTAAATGATTTCACTTTCCTTTGTATTGCTTTCACGTTTACAATGGAGGAGGAAAGTACTATTAATCTGAAATTTGACTTAGTTATGATTAAGTTTCTTCATTGACCAGCCTGAAACCATCCTATTTTCTTTATTGAACTCCCAAATGCATGAAAAACCTTCACTGCAGAGTGATTAATACCTCATGTGAATAGCAGTATGCATTTTGCTCTCTGATATCTTGACAATACAGTTTAGCCCGTTCCCGCTGGGATTCTCTCCTGGCAACAGTTTTTTTTTTTTCTTTTCTTTTTCTTTCCTTGTGTTCATTTTTAGGAAAATCCTCTCAGCATTGTCATATGTACTATTTTATCGGAAGGAAGCATGTAAAATACCCTTGAACTCATTTTACTTGGGAGTTTGAATAGCGTTCAGATTAGAATGATTCTCCCAGAATTTTATAGGCTTGCCCAATCCAGCTGTATATTTTATATGCTAATGTAAATTCTATTTTTGTTCCCCTTGGGGGTTTAAGTGATTATAATTGTTGCTCTTCAAAAGCCAAACAGATGATGATTGCTGCTTCAGGAGTATACCAAGAGAAACTGGCTTTCATTAAACCTGCTCATCCCCTTCATAATTATCTCCATTTTATCTCGCTAAGAAGCAGGGGGAAATGGCAAGTACAGATCACTGAAGCCAGTTCAGTTATTTAAACACCGCTTTATTGAACTAGCAGGCGGTGGTAAAGTAGAGGGGATGTTTTCATCCTAACACGGATATGTAGCCAGTGGCCCAACTCCGAGAGTTAGTTGAGCTTCAAATGCCAGAGGCCACAGGGACTGGAGGAGAGCTATTTTGAGCCATTCACAGCGGAGTCCTCTAGTGGATACAATAAATAGTACCGCAATGGCAGCTATTTTGAAATAATTCTCTTTGCTTGTTTTTCTTCCTGTAAATTCAAAAAGGAATGAGCTATTTAGTATTCACTAAGAGACTCAGAAAGGCTTCCTAAGTGAAAGGGACATTTCCTATATAATGTAAAAAATCAGGGGAGGATGGAACAATGGGGGTGGGGTGGGGAGGGATATTAGTAAATTCTGAAAAGATTGCAAATCCTTAGACTGACATCAGAAGCCCTTTAGGGAATCCTGATGATCATGTGAGCCTTGTAGTCTGGCCATGGGTTAGGAAATAGGAAGCACATTCTTGGGAAGGTTGTTGGGTTTTTTTGTTTGTTTTTTAACTGAGAGAATCCCTCTCTCCTTCAGGCAACAAGGGAGCTGTTATCTGTTCCCTAGTCCTAGAGTGAGGTGGAGGGTGGCCTTGGAATTGGGTTGCACTGGAACATGTTTCTGAGCGTCTCCATTGCTGGCTGTCCTCCTGATGGCACACTGAGGGTCCTTGAACTCGCACCCAAAGGGTTAGAAAAGTGCTTCCAGCTGTGAGAAGACAATCACTTCTCTGCTCAAATGGAACATTCTGAAAGGGCTTTCTTTCTCTTCTAACATTTCAAAGAGCCACATCTTAGAAACCAATTGTCTAAGACTAGCCCTAGCCCTAGTCTGTCTGGCTCAGTGGACAGAGCATGGGCTTGTGGACTGTAAAGTCCCAGGTTTGATTCCCGTCAAGGACACATTCTGGTCCAGGTTGTGGGCTCAGTCCCCAGACCTACATAAAACATTACATTCATAGACAAATAAGATGAAAGGTTTCACATTTTCTACAGATTTTCATGTTCTGTGACAGTTCAGCAAATGTCAGGCAACTTCATTTTTATTTTTTGAAGTTTTAGCATGGAGTTGTTCTCTTACAACCTGACATTGAAACTTTTGGGGAATCATATTGAAAAAGGAAAAAAAAAAAAAAAAAATTAATGAGAAAAGGAAATAGGTTCCTGCAAAGCTTTCGGGCAATTTACTAGAAGGTTGTGTACATTAAAAAATAATTCCTTTCATCTCAATTCCTATGCCACAGTGATTTTTCCAAGTTGCATATACTGTATGTAATTTTATTTTGGCTTCACAGTAATCCCTGGAAGTAAGAAAAATAGACACTACCTTTTTATTTTTATTTAATATATTAAATATATATTTTATTTTATATATATTTTAACATAAAGGTTCAGAAACTAGAATCTGGGACTATCAACTTCTTGATCAACATCATAATCTATCAATAGCTTGCCATATATGACACTGGACCATATCTAAACCACAGAGTCCTTTCTAAACCCCAAAGCTTAGAATGTTCCCAGGAAGGAAGAATTTTCCCAGTGCATTCTTAGGAAATCTGCACAATTTGCATTCTCAGACCCAGGGGAAGGGTATTATCTATCAGTGGCCTGTACTCTAAAACCCTAAATGCAAAACTCTGGTGGTGTGGCAGTATCCAGTATCCTAAATGTATCTTATAATTGTATAAGACTGACCCACTCAAAGTCATATGACTACCAGACTTCTACAACAGGGGAAGATAATTAAGGAGGGTAGTGATTTCATTTAATGTTTAAAAGTCGCTCCCAGATAATAGAATGCTGTCATTTTTGTTAAACAGTCCTGGTGAGTGACTTGTAGGGTGGTCATGTCAGGCCAAAGTATGTCTTTTTTTGATAGCTGCTTTTTTTTTTTTTTTTTTTTTTTTTAAACTGTGTGGCACTCCTTGATCTCTATCATGGAAGAGACTGTTTACTTATCTTGAAGTAGGACAGTTAGAAATGAACCAACTCAACAGGAAAATATAATTTTTAAAAATTGATTTGGTAGTATTGGCTTATCAGCCTATGTTTATTAAAGAAAAGTAAAAGCTACAAGATATAGTAAACACTAAAATATATCCATGCCACTGGATGACTCTGCAATGTCCCAGCTTTATCTCACATGCCTCTCCTTTTATTGTAGTAACAGGAAATTGTGGGAAAGCACACGCACTCTGTGACCTCATAGGTAGATAAATATAAACAAAAGCTTTTAAGTCTCCTAGTTAAATGTCTTTCAGTGTAACACAAAGTACAAATTTAACAATTATTCCAATGAATCTGCTCAACAGAGAGCCAAACCAAAATAATTCAAGCCACAGTTTACTTTAACTCCTTGTTAACTGAGCAACGGGAAAATCTGTACTGTTTTTTGCTTTAAATCAGTGGTTCCTCAGAATGATCCATGCAGGTTTTTATAAACACACTAGCGGCCCGGTGCACGACATTTGTGCACTGAGGGGAGGGGGAATCCCTCAGCCCCGTCTGCATGCTCTCACAGTCCAGGACCCCTTGGGGATGTCTGACTGCGGTCTTAGATGCTCCTGCCACCGCCACTGTGCTTGCCAGCCATGAGCCTGGCTTCGGGCTGAGCAGCACTCCCCCTATGAGAGCACACTGACAACCAGGGGGCAGCTTCTGCATTGAGCGTCTGCCCCCTGGTGGCCAGTGTGCATCATAGCGACCAGTCATTCCACCGTTTGGTCGATTTGCATATTTGGGTTTTTTTATATAGGATATGCTTAGATCTCACATCGGAATTACTAAGTAACCTCCTGGGGGTTGAGTCCAGGCCTTTGTCCTTTGAAGGGAAAAACCTCCACAGGTTTTGGCATTGAAGCACAGGTATCCGTGAAAACCACTGAGCTTTCGTCTCACTAGTTCGGGCATTCACAGAAGATTCTCTCTGTGCCAAGCACCCTCTGATGAATACACTGAACTGCTATAGCCCTGAACTTAAGAAGGCCTTTTTAGGATACAGATTGAAAATGTATGCCTGCACTTTATAGCTGTAATTTCTAACCAAGAAGCTTCCATTATGCTGCTTTGATTAGCCTAGGATTAGCTGGAATACCAAGGATTGTTTCATTTTATGGCCATAAAGAAATTTCTTTTCCTGTGAAAGGAGACATGGTCTAATAGGGAAAAGATACTTTAAAATTATAGGTAAAATGCTTTCTTATTATAAAGTTCACAGATGACTTTCTAACTTAGTTCTTAATTCAGAAACTCAGGAGCTGCCATAAACTACCTTTTAATTTCATGGCTAAAAAATATTCAGAAACGAGGCAATGTTACAAGATCATGCTTGTCATTCCAGGGCGATTTCTCATTAAGAAGTATTTGTTATTGTACAGAATCATTGTGATAAATGCAGTTTCCAGGATGGAATGTGCAATATTAGGATCTGTTCTTTCTGATTTAGGGCTGACACCATTATTTAGAATAGTGATGACTCATGTCTAGGCCTGAAATCTGTTTTTCATGGGTTTATACATCTTTCCCCTTGAGTTGCACCAAAAATGGTTTTTTAATTGGCTTTAACTCATGCCCAATAAATTGGACGAAAATGGATTGCCTCAGTCATGTTTGGTTGGAAATTATTGAAGAATTTCTGTGCCACGAATCAAATGAGTGCAGCACAAGGGCAGCGGTGCTGTATGTCCTCTGTTTGTGACAAACAACTTTTTGCAAAATGATCCTAACTCCTATCTAAAAGTTAATATAGGTTCACGATTTATAAGACTTGAAAGGTAGTAACAGAACCCTGTTAAAACACATGTTTAAAAATAAATTTCCTTTATTTTGGTACTCTTAATACCTTCATTCCCAGTTCTACCAGTACTGCATATTTCATCATAATATTCCTACATTATAACATAAATTTGCTATATTAATACATTATTAATTTATATATTTATTGTTACAGTAACTTCATTTGAGCATATGAAATTATTTTGCAATAACATAAACATAATCCCTGCACGTAGCTCTCGTTAGATTCTTGGCTATAATATTAGAATATTTTTTAAATGGCAAAATTAAATAAGTGAGGATGTTCAGAGTATATGATCCTATAAAGTTGAAACAGTGAGGCAGTTTGTCATTCTCTGAAGGGTGATTTTTAAAGACAAAAATTAAACAAGATGAAAATTGATTAACTCAGGTGACTGTTTAGGGCACTGAAACAGCAATTCAGTAAATGGTACCTGTCAGGAAGCCAGGTTTTGTTTAATCTCATTACAGTTATTTACTGTATTATGGCTTTCATTAATTTATATGACATAGAAATATAAGCAGATCACTTAAAAGAACCTTGCTAGTTGGGAATAAAGGTTCATTTTATGAGATCCTCCAGAAACTGTGGGGAAGGGTATAATAGGGGGGAAAATGATTAATTAAATGAAATAAAGAATGTCCCTTGGCTATAATATAGACAGTAAGTAAAGGGCATTGTTGATGCCCATATGTTTAAGTAATATTAGGCAATTCTAATTGCATAGGAGAGTTACATCTGATATTTAATTCTAAGAAACTGGTAAAGCAATTTCTGAAACTTTTCTCATTTTGCTCTGTTACATTTATTTTTCCTATTTTTAAAGCTCAAGATTTGTTTTTGTAAGTGAATACTTACTTTATCTTTATAAACTGTAAAGCTCCAGGGCTACTAATCTGCCCTCTTTCTAAATCTAAGTTGTCTTTTAAGAGGTCACTGGTCCTCACCCACCTGGTGGCTCCAGGGCTGCAGCTTGAGCTCATGATTTAGAAAGGTTTTTCTCCCCCAACACAAAACTGCCCGGTTTTCTGATATATAAAACAGAATGTGTGTTAAGAATTTTTACAACTGAATAATGCAGAAAGCATAAATAAAATAAAAAAAGTAACCATAAGTCCAACTGTCATTACACTTTAATAGCCGCTGCATAATGTTCTAGTTAAGATCCATTGCAGGATGTTTAATACCGTCCACAACGTTTCATGGAAATCTTTATGCCGTTAAAATGTAAATATGTTCTACCTGTTTTAACACTTCACTATATGATTATGGGGAAGTCTTGTCTGAAAATTAAAATTTACAAAAGCTAAATAATTAAATTTCCTCAAACCCCAGATAATATAATGTGGAGGCTAGGCTCGCCTAGGACATCTTAGATGGTATTTCTCAAAATCCTACTGTATTTGAGCTGATCATTTTTTAAAGAAGCAAATCATTGAACAATCGTTTTTCTCGCTTCCATTTGTCAACAAGAAAGAGCATGGCAAGACACGAGTAAAAAAAAAAAAAAAATCAATGGAAAAAATATCTTCTGGTGAGAATTTAAAAAGCTTGTTAATTATACCTATTTTGCTTGTGCTTTGTTTCTCTTGCAAGTGTTAGGTCATCTTGAGTTTCTTTAGAATTTTACATCTAGAAAGTACTTTAGAGGTCATCTAATAAATAGTGGTTAAGGTTTTGGGCCCTAGAAATGGACTACTTGGGGTAAAGGTCCTGCTCTGTCCATTTCTAGTTGTACGGTCTTGGGTAAATTACTTAACTTCCTCGGATTCCTCATCTTTAAAACGATAGCATTGTTGTGAGGGTTAAATGATTTAATGCATGTAAAGCACTAAAATGCTGCCGAGTACCTAGTACATATTCAATACTTGTTACCCATTATCATTAATATGACTAATCCAGTTATCTCCTGGGGAATCAGGAGGTTTAGTCACAGTGACTTGCTGAAAGAACCAGCTGATTTGTGGGAGAAATAACACCAGGACTCACATCTCCTTTCTCCAGGCCTAGGAGCCTCACTCAGCTCAGGGCCATAATGTGTCCTTTGCTAGCAGTTTTAAAGCCACCTTAGGCACAACGGGGTTTTAGATCCATCCATAGCTAAGCTCAATGCAGCCTGATCAGCCCTGGATCCTGGTTTCACTTCCTCAGAGCTTAGGGGGCTTTTTGGCTCCAGAGTGCTATGTGTTCAGAACCCTGATACTTTTTGGCCATAAAACACTTTCATTAGTGTCAGTGTGAACCCCTCCTCTATACCTGTCAGTCTGTCTCCATCTCTATTTATCCCCTGACCTTGCCACCTCATTCTAAGGGGTCTCAGTGTTTTAGACAGAAAGCTCCCTTCACCCTCCTTCTGTCTTGATTCCGATTCCTATCTCTGAGTCTTTCCCTGCTTGGCATGTCCAAAATTTACACTTGTCAATGGATATATCCTCATGCCATAATTTTATGCCAGCACTTTTCTCTGCTGGCTCTCAAAGCCCTCCGTGATGAGACTCTACTATACCTACCCAACCTGAGAGCCTATGGCTTTCTAGGACTTTCCTCCATTACAGTGGGCCTGGTCTCCCCAAAGTTTTGCAGTTTTCATCTCTGAACCCCATTTCATTTGCTCTGAACATACATACACACACACACACACACACACACACACACAAACACACACACATATATCAAATACTTATATAAATGTATTTTAAAGCTAGGAACTAAACCACCATAATATACATTAATATTTTCTTCTTTTATAAAGACCATGTAAAGAGGCTCAAATTTTCAAGCATCCTTTTGATATGATTAAGATGGAGACCCACCTCCCTTTTAGTATTCATTTTACATCTAGGAAATATTAGTATTCTAGAAAACATCAGTGCTCCATGAGTTAAATAATGAGCACTGACAGAAAAGAAAGGCTTTTCTTTTTATTGTCTGCACAAAGAATCTAGAAATATCAGCAAGAGGGGGAAAAAAAAAAAAAAAGGAACTTCACAGTAAATTGTGTCAAAATAATTCAAGGAAATGTCTATTTGTTACTCAAACAGCTTAAACAGTCTGTAACACCATTCATTTATATTACATCTTCCAACCCATGTTTACAAAAACTGACATTTCAAACTACCATATCCTCTAATATGTCATATCAGAATAACAGTGGCCAAAGGAATAGAACATTACTTCTGTTAGACATTATTCTCAGCCTTAAAATGCACATGAGTGTACTCATTCAGAGAAAGAGATTTTCTGTTTGGTCACATCGACATGGGGGGTTAACGGGCTTGGGGTGAAATGGCAATCAACAGCTCTGGCTCTTCTGGGTGATGTATGTATGTTTCTTCTTGGTGCTACTTATACTTCCTCATACCAGTCTGGCAGTCACATGACTGGGTGGATCAATCTTACCAATTACAAGATGCATTTAGGATATAGAATTTTAAAATAAAGGTTCACTCTTTTATCCGTTTTCTTTTTTTTTCCAGTCCACATCTGTAGCTGCAGCTATGTTAATCCATTCGTATTCTTTGATATTGTGTGTTTTACAAAGTCAAGTGGATATTATGTTTCCATTTTGTTTCAAAATAAACAAACAAACAAAAACTGTTATAAAAAGTGTATTCTCCTGTGCCCTTTTATACAGTCTACTTCTATATTCCACTGGATATTTATTTTGATAGATTTTTCAGGCACAGACAACCACAGAAATAGAAAATTGGAGAGGAAAGTACTGTTAGCCTATGTAAATGAAATAAATATAATAGCCTATAACAATGTAGGTAGAGTTAGGGAATGAGCCTGGGGAGAGGTGAGTGATAAGGAGATTGAAATAGATTTCTTTTAAGGCCATAAAGAAAGAGTGATTTAAAATATCTGGCCTTAGAGTTAATACACAATTGTAAATAAGATTGTATAGATATGTATAAAAATGAATAATAAAAGTTTCTTTTGGCATAAAGTCAAGATGTTTTCATTTGATTAGACACTGATGGTATATATTTGACTCAACTTGATTTGAGCAAGTAATTAACTGAATTATAACCTATACTTAATGCCAAACACTAAAATTTTGAGACTAACTAAAGTAACAATGGCTATAATTAATGCCAAAGAGAATAACACATTGCAAAAAGACTGATATTAGATGTTCTCTAATCCTATTAATCTTACAAATGTTACCTTAATTCCTAACGCCACTGTTATGCTCCTGAAAATGAGAAATCATTTATGTCCTTCCTTATCTCCTGGATTTAAATGATATGTAAAAGTGCATTGAGCTTTTTCTGATAAAAGGGACTATAAAACCGAAAGTGTTTTTATTATCATATCAATCAAATGGGATCTCAGTCTAAGTTGCTTTTTGAAGACCCACAACTCTTTATGGGTGACTCATGAAATTGTATTGGGAAATATATTGAAGCCACATAACAGGGTAGACAGAAAATTTTATGCTACTCCGGGCCTTTTAAACTAGGTTACAATTATTATAGAAATGTGAAAAGATATTTATCAGGTAGGATGTCAACAAGGGCAAATGACAACATTTAAGAGACAACACATAAAATCAGAAATTGGCTTCATCAAATAAATGTGCTAAGTCATCATTTTTGTTCTCATAATCCTAGTTACCATGTATCTACTGCATCCTCTATCCCAGGAAGTTTGATTATTTTATACTCACTCTACATTTATTTGTAATGTGATTTTAAATTAATCATTATCACCATCTTATAGATCAGGAAATCAAGACTTATAAAGAGGTAATTTGTCTAAGGCCCCACAGTGATGGAGTCAGATTCAAATCTGGAGTAAAGACCTAAGCTCCTAACAATTTGTAAAACTGTAGCTCCTAGTAGAATCATTCTATAGTTTCTGTTTAAAGGACTAATTTTTGACAAGCTACACTATTAAAAAACTTAATAAAGAGATTTTGTACAAAACCTTAAAAAGATAAATAACAAAATCCAGACACATTGTGAAGATGTGTTATACAACATGTTAATTTGAGTTGAACTGCCTACATTTTCCTTTTACTAGGATTTCCTAAAAAAAAAAAAAGTAATCTGATTTCCTTTAGGCATTTAGTCTCTAACCTAATTGTATTATTCTGGTACCTGATAGTCACTCAAAAGATGCTTGAGTCAAACTGGAATAGATCTTCTGTCAAAGATCAGAAATAAATATTTAGAAATAGGAGCTAATTATGTATGTATCCTTCACTTGACCCTCACCTGAAGATAAGTACATAATGAGTAGCCTGATTTTTCTTTTGGTAATAGAATTATAATCAGTTTTAAACAAAACTATTATAACTTTTAGATATTTCCAAGGCTTCCAATATACATAATAGAGAGACTGTTTGCCTTATAAATCTATTAGCTCATTTCTAAAGAATAAATAATGGAAAATTCTTTTAAAAATAAAATTGCATTTTTGGATTTTTTCTTTTTCATCACTCATAATGAATTGCTATGCCTTTAGAAATCAAATATGTCATTTGTGATAAAAATTAGACAGGAGTGATTTTTAGAATAAATTCATGGTAAAATTTTCTTCCTGTTCAATAATGAAACTTTTATTTTTAAAATTATCTTTTAGCTTTGAAATATAATTTCAATTCATAAAATTCTTTTCAGATTTCAAACCTAGTGAGAGTTCATCTTTTAAGCCTTATGCAAATTCTTATTATATAAAAGTCCTACCTATTTTGATAAAGAATAATTCAAACTGTCCATTGAATGCAGAGTTTCAATTTAATTAAGGAAAACAAAAGTAAAAATTATAGCTTGAGAGACTCATTAAACTGGCAATTCAAAATTGCTTTGAGCATTTGTAACAGGTAGGAAAACATCTGATTATCTGAAGATAATAGTATAATAATGCCTCAAAGGCTACAATTCACAAAAGCAATACTTCTTCAATGCTTGTATAGTAGCCACGATTTAAACCAATATGAAAAAAAATTATGAAAAGTGGTGGTATGAAAGGGAAAAGTTAACTTACATAAAAATAAACTTCTCTTGTTTAAAGAATACATATAGCACTCATTCATCCATACACTTGAATTAAAAAAAAAGCAAACACAACAGTTCTGTATTACAAGATATGAAGGATTTTTGCATCAAGTATTCAACATAAGAGTGTTTGAGATGTCATGACTTATATTTGTCTACCTCCCTATGAATAATCAGATGACAACTTCAAAATTTAAATGAATTGTTTTGTACTAAATCTCTGTAGTTTAATAACTACTGAAACGAAGACTAGCATCTTAAATTTCCCCTCATCACTTTTCCTGGCAAACTCATTTCTAATTCTTTCTCATCCCACTGTGATTTGAGCAGCCTTTATATTGTCAATTAAGTGCACTCTGACATCGATCAAAGTTTTGGGGTTAAACAAAGTAAAAACTGATTGATTTTCTAAAGCTGCATTAACTATGTGTTATCATCAGAAGGAACCTTTTTAGAAATGTTGCTGAAACTTAAAATATAAGTGCTGTTGTGGAAAAATGGAATGCCTCCTTCTCATACTTCGGCACTCTCATAATCGTACACCAGTGAATTTACAATCTACTCAGCTACGAACAAAACAAGGTCCTTAGTGCATCAAGGTCACTGGCTCTACTCTGATCATGGTACATTTAAAACTTTTTGTGAAACATTTATTCAAATAATGCATAGAATTTCATGCCTCCTATTCATAAAAGCAGACCAGAGTGTGATAAAAAGCGTGTCACCACAACCAGGTGGTGTCAGAATACACACCTGGAATGTGTTGTTCCCGGAATTAGCCCACAGTAATTGGCTGGGGGAAAGGGTGGGGGGGTGATATAGGACTAATTCCCATAAGCAGCTGAGCAGATCCTTTTCTGTGGTTAACAGCTTCTTAGGTTATTTCTAAAACCACCCTGCAGTCACTCTGGTGGCTCTCTCACTTCCACACACAAGGTCAAGTTAACCTCTAGTTGTTGGTAACTCCTCTGTATCTGGTTGGTCTGACACAAAAGGGAAAACTTGAGAGTCCATTCGGGATCTGCTTCTAATGCTGTAGTAGAGAGCTTTCTGCAGCCCATGCTCTGAAAAAGACAGAATTCTGTGTTCCAGGAAATTAGTTTAAACTGTTCCTTCATTCCTTCTTACCCCCAAACTTCACACAACTTTATCCTTATCAGGTATTTTATATATATATCCTTATCAGGTATTATATATATATATGCAGCACAGCCATGACTTGGAATCATGACCAAAATGATATGTCCCTTTGCTACTCCTCCTTCCAGCTTCCCATCCCCAAGTAATTTTTTTTTTAAACTGGTGGGCTTTTTCTCTCCCTGCTCCACGCCCCCATTTAAAAAGAAAAAAAGAAAAAAGGAAAAGTATCCCATCCCAGGTGCCCCCTCTCCCACCTGCCAAAAGCATTTTAATGAGAGTTTACTTTAGCGGGCTGGGAGCAGGCTGCCGCTGCCTCTGCCACCTGAATTTCAATTTCTTCATTTACAGCCCAGATAAAACAGAATGGAGCGGGATCCGGGCTGCTCCCTACATTGGGCCGGCCTTATCAAGCGTGAAGTTTGGCGCATTGCAAACCTATTCAAGTGATTATCTGTGGAGGACCTCTCGAGCCATCTCCATCTCTGCAGCGCGCTGATAAGACAGCGGCTCCTCCAGCCGCCCTGTCTCCCAGGGCCTCGGTCTCCTTCCGACACAAACCCCGCCTTTGTCCCCGTGCCCCCGCGCGGACACCAGCTCCGTGGGGCAAGGGTTTGATCTAAACACACGTGGGGGGTGGGAGGGAGTGTGAGAGCCGAGGAGGAAGGAAAGAAGAGGGGGAGGGAGGAGGGAAAGGTTAGAGTGCGGAGGGGGTGGGGGCAGGGCAGTGGATAGCTCTGATGGACTGGCCGCCCAGCCCGGCTTCATTATTTCAAATTAGACGTGCATCGCACACAAGTGGAAACATACATCTCCGATAGAAGCCAGAGCCTCGAGGAGCATCATCGGAAGCAGGAGAACCGTTTCTTCCCAGGTCCGGAGGAGAGGGGCAGCGAAACCGCCGCCACCCGCTGAGACCGATGATGGTTTCCTTTAACTTCGGAAAAGGGCTGTTTTTAATCCCGTGAATTCATGTTGCATGAGACGTATGGGCTCTGGGAGGAAGGACGCGCGGGGCAGGCGGTGAGCATCCCTGAACGCACCGGACACAAAGCCCCGATTTGTCCTCTCGCCTCCAGCGTGTCTTGGCCTCACCTGGCCGCCTGCGCCGCCCTTGGAAGCTCAGGAGAGACGCGAGTAGTTTATCCGGCTAAAAGTTACTGCGGAGGAAAAGAAATCCGAGGACTTTTTTTTTTTTTTTTTTTTTGAGCTTTTGTGCATAAATGATCCGGCGACCCGAAGCTGAAAAAATATTTTCTGAGACGCCCTGGGGCACGTGCAAGGGATCTTAGTCTGAGTCCCTGCAGGCAAATCACCTGCAGGAGCATGAACCTCAACCTCATACACATTGTGCCCCGAGGAAAAAAAAAAAAAAAGGAAAAAAAGGTGTGTGGGAGTTTGGAGGTGGGGGACAATATAATCTGGTGGCAGAGATTTACCGCGTCACCAGATTGCATTTTTAAAAACCTTTCAATAAACAATTCACGTGCCTTTATGCGCACACAGTGACCTCAGGATGTAGGGGGAATTCTCCCGGAATCTGCTCCTATGAGTCCTTTCTCTCAACCAGGAGTTTAAGGAGGAAATGCAAAGGGAAAGTAAAGTTATGCCTGTGATCCTGCTCACTGCCGCCCCCGGGGCCCTGTCCCCGTTGGAAAGTGTTTGCAATAGAAAGGGTCTTTCACAAAATAGTCTGGGAGGTCACTCACCTTCTGATAAAAGGCTCGGCCCCTTCGCCAGGAGGCGGTGGGAGCCCGGAGAAGCGTGGGGGAGGGGAGCGAGGGGGAGAGGATAGGCGTTTCTGTTGCGATTCTCGCTGGGAATTTGAGGACTTCAGCAGACTTTTGGATGACTACCTGGACTTGCATTTATTTGGCCTGACCGCTGTGGTGACCGGCAGACTCAGCAGGGCCAGGAAGGGGGTGTGTGGCAAGGGGACAGTGGAGGGGGTGCAGCGAGCTCCGGGCTCTTACCCTCCTGGCGGTTTGTCACGATGGCCAGGACCTAACAAAAGCCAGCCCGATTCAAAACAAACGTGTGTCCTCTAAGGAGAACAGCCTTGTCCTTAAAGTCTGTGGAATGAATCCTTCCCAGGAATTTCAGTCTCCGCGTCTCCAGGGAGGGGCAGAAAACACACTCAGACTGGGCCAACCTCTGCTCAGGAGCTGCTAGTCTCTGTCCATGGTGCTAATTCCTGCTCTAGTCCCTGGCCTGGTTTTGCCACGTTCTGCTTAAACTCACATTGCTGTCAATTTTCTCCAAAACTTTTTTCTGTTATCTAAACTGTGGAAGGAAACTTGGCATACTTCTTTAAGAATAATAAAAGCGTAATCATCAAGCTATATAATATCTATATTTCTCACACACAGGCATAAAACTGCCATGTTTCCAACAATATGAGCCACAGAGAGCCCAACAAACAGCCCAACAGAATAACACTAAGTATTTTTATTAACCTGAAAGGGCATAATGTTTGGAATTATTGCCCTAAGACAAACATTGTAAAGTCATTTAAATGGCTTCTCTGTTTTACTTTATTTTTTAAAAGTTACAATAGTGGTTTACAGTGCCCTTTATCATAAAAAGCTAAAAGCACCACACACACACACACACACACTAATATAAGGAGGTTATTTATCTTAAAAGACACTACCCACAATACTTTATTAGTATATCTGTAATTGGCTTTTTCCTTATAAAGAAACTTTGTAAAATTACTGAACTTATACATTTTCAGCTTTGAGAACCATTCTTTCGGCAACTTTCTCCATGGCAAACTTTTTCTCCGAGCTTCAGTGGCTCTCTAGCTCTTGCCCTTCTCTGCTACAGTTTAACCCCAACGACTTTGAAAAGATATCAGAGCTAACATGACAAACATAACTGAAATGTCTTTTAAGTGCTTTTCTAATGCAAAGTCTGAATGAATAGGGTTTGATTACAATGGCTTAATGTGGGGTGTGATATGTACACATTGTTTTTATTAATTGCAAAATAGAATGTTAATATTTCAGGCTATGACAACATGAATTCAAAGTGAAATCTACAGCCAAATAGCATTTGGATTAAAGTGGCTGTGCTCAGTTTTTATTGTTAAAAGTTGAAAAAAACAACAACAACACATGTTACTTATGGCATATCTATCCATTTAAAAAAGTTTTTAAACTTAAAGATATTTTTAGTATCTTAAATATTAATTATATTTTTCTACAGAAAAAAAAACACTGAAAATTACAACATTTTGAAAAATATTAGCTCTTCTGCCCAAAGTGATAAAAGCATAGACAATGAGTCTGCAGAATTTAGCATTTTGTATTTAAAAACTTTTTTGTTTTTATGCATTTTGTTTTGTGCATTTGAATGGACAAGTTTACTACTTCCCATGTAATGTAATTAACTACATAACAAGCATACTAGATTTTCATCACCCCACACCACACCCAGCTTTTCATATCTACCTCCCCAGTCCTTTTGGAAACATATCATTATGATTTACAAATCCTTCTTATGAACACAAACATGCACTGAAAAATTAAACTAAGTATTAGTTTCCACCCAGTTGGTACACAGTTATGTAACTGTAAGTTAATGGTAAATATTCTCTTCAAAGTGCTAAGAATATTGCATGAACACATGCAACTAATTCAACATTTTCCCCCAACATTAATTTAAGAGCATGTTAACAAGGAGAAAAGGCAAGTCACTTCATAGATAAGTCTGACTGAACAGTGCTATTTGTTTACCCAAATTGTATTTCTCTGTATTGAGCTGGAGCGAGGGGATGGGTTGAAAGAGGATAACAACAAACCCAATCTTCCGACTGTGTGCTCACACAGTGAGTATTCTAGGCAAGGCAAAGCACTTCCTCTCCCACTGACTCCATCTCTTTAAACTGCTTTTCTTCTTCTCCTGAGCTTTACCAAGGTCTAGAGAATAGTTTTAAGTTGAAATTAGGAACACAAGCCTGATGTTATATAAAAAGTGTGGAAGGGGTGGGGGCAGGGATTAAAGCCTGGTAATAAATGCTAATTATAAGAAAAACACAGACTCAGGCCTTCTTTTCCAACCTCCAGTTATTATCATGCAAAGTAACACAACTCAGACACACTCTACCGCCTCTTTGGGAGAGAAGCAGGTCTTCTGTCCTTTACCATTAATCATTTACCAATAGTACTACTCAAGGACACTCTCAAGAAATCCTGATTACTTCACCCCTCCCTTTCTAGTCATTTTGCTTTGTGACTATCTGTCCCTCTTTCCTCCATCCCACCCCACCCTCCTGCAGTCTCTCTTACCTGGGACTCCTCTTTCCGGCATTTTCAAAGGTAGTGACTATTAGTAAATAAACAGGTAAAGGAATTTCTTTTAGAAAAGGCTTGAGCTCCTAGAGATGATATGTTACTACATTGCATAAGTAACATAAGTTCTTTCTAGGAAGTTGGAGCTATCTATCCTTCAAGATTGAAAGGAGAAATTCAAGCTGGAAAAGAACCCAGGTCAAGTGAATAGTGTCTTTACTTATACATCAAGTTGCTCCTGAGGACCACACTTTCAGTTGGAGGAAGAAATAAATGCCATGGGAAAAACACACAGTCTTTCAGCTCCCCAAATATCATTATAATATGGGGTCTAATAAAGTAGTCTTCATCTATACAGCAGAAGCGTTGAAAGCACTGGGTCTTCTGGTTAAACTTTTTAATCCCCAGAGGGAAGAAACTAGATAAAGGCACCAGTATCTTGACTGTCAGCAATACATGTGTGGTCCAAGAAGTGTACTGCCAACAAATGAAGAGGCAAGCCTTGTTCTCATTTTATATACAGCTGCTCTTTTTGAGAGTCATCACACACTTCCAAGTGAAGGACCTTAGCTCAGTCCCTCTTTCCCTGCGCTGGATGCTTATCCTCCACTTTTCTATTCCAATATGAAGTGAAAGCTAATCCAAGTCGTGCAGCTTTATTTAAAAGCATTTCTGACTCCATCCTTATCCTAAAAAGGATATATATATATATATATAATCACGAGAGCTGTAATATGCATATCTTAAAATTGAGAAAGACATAACAATCACTAATATCCAATACAAAATACTGGAACACAAATAGAAAAAAGAAAAGAAAAAAAAGCATGCGGGCAAGGAATGGATGTACCTTCATCCCTTTCACTCAGATCAAAGAGAGGGAGCTCTCCAGGACTCATACATACCGGACAGAGTTTAAATGCTAATACAGAAACGTGCCACACAGGACGAGGCAAAGGGACACGAGCCTTTCGGAAGCAGAGAGATTGAGGAGGAAAAGGAGGAGACCGCGCCACCTCGCAAACTCTGCTAGTACAGTTCCAACACTCCCCACACTGGCGTCCCTCTCTCCATCTCCCCTTTTTTTTTGCTCCTTGCATTTCCCTTCGCCGCCAGCGTTGAGTGTGTACCGCCCCGCGCAACTCACCTTGAAACGGGACTCCATTGAGCTCCGGAGAGTGACACAAGGCCTCAGCCAATCCCGTCCCGGAGCTGCGCCCGGGCCGCCTCCATAGGAGCGCGCGGGCCAATCAGAGCCCCGGGGAGAGGAAGCAAGTTGCGTTGTGGCGCGAGGCGGCGTATACTTCCGCGCGTGCCGCCCGGGC
Source organism: Pipistrellus hanaki (assembly GCF_964339955.1). NCBI lineage: Eukaryota > Metazoa > Chordata > Mammalia > Chiroptera > Vespertilionidae > Pipistrellus > Pipistrellus hanaki. The sequence goes on along the minus strand of NC_140513.1, from coordinate 58,176,416 downwards.
CGGGAGCCTGGCGGAGCAGCTGCACAGGCGGCGGTGCGGAGGCAGAGCAGGGCTGGGTGATCCGGTGCTATAAATCTGCGGCCGGTCCACCGCCCTCTCCAGGCGTCCTCCCCCGCGATCTCCGTCCTCAGTTAGAGATGCAGCAGCTCACTCCTGTAGCGACCTACTAAGAAAGCAAGCCAGGAGAAAGAACATCGTCTTTTTTTCTTTTCTTTTCTTTTCTTTCTTTTCTTTTTTTTTTTTTTTGAAAAAAAAAACAACACAAAACGTTCTTTCGTCTCTTTGTTCCTTCGTTTTTGTTTTTGTTTTTTTTCCCCCCTTGCCCCTTGTTTTGTTTCGTTGAGCGGCAATAGGAGGGTAGTCTCTCCGTCTTTTTTAAACTCTCTTTTTAAGTTTTCCCTCCCCTTTCATACATTTTTTTTTTCTTCCTTCCTTCTTGTTCTTCTTCGCCATTTCTTTTAGCGTTGGACTTTTTGGGGTCGAAAGCATTTCTTTTCTTTTCTTTTTTTTTTTTTTTTGATTCGCTTCTTTTAAGCCGAGCACAGTTTTTAGGTCTCGTGCTGTCTTAAGAGAACTATCCAGCAGCAGCTTCTTGCTCATCCTTATTGGGAGAACTGCACCGTTACTTTAAAAAACAAAACAAAAAACCACACACATAACACAAAAACCTTAAGGGAGAAAGGTAAGTTTCGGTTTGGTTTCTTTAATCATTAGTTGCAGCGATGCGCTGGCAAAACCCAGAAAAACCTGTAAGTGAGCGGAATCCAAGAATTATGAAGTTAATTGCACATGTTTGTCTCCTTTTCCAAGCGAGTGGCTCTGCCTTTCTAATTCTAGAGAGCTAGACTCGAAAGAAGGTGGATGCATGCTTGACGTACTGAATATTTGCAGATGCCAATGGTAAATGTGGCCGGGGTCGGTTGAGCCAGGGGGGGTTGCAATGGAAGTCTAGATGGGGAGTGAGCCTGGGGATTGAGGTTGGAAGTTCATTTTCGTGGGAAGACAGGGATCGCTTGGGTTATTGGGGGGGAAGAGGAGGGGGAATGCATGCCTCTACTTTTCGCAAAGCAACCGGGGGACTGGAAGAGGCTTAAGTGCCCGTTGAGGATCATTAGAAGCCTGGACTTGCAGATTAGACACCAGCGAGCACCCCAGACTTAATTGCATTAACCCGATCGCGTGTGCCGGGGAGATGGGATTATACCGGGTGGCACTGAGATGCCGAACCTGGCAGCGAGTTGTAGTTGGCTGAAAGAAAGTCCACGCCGCCTTGGGGCTGGGGCTGGGGCTGGGGCGGGTGGAAGCTGTCAAAACTCGTCGTGGCTTAGGTGTGCGGGCTCGAATGCACGGGCGCCCGTGGCCGGTGGCTCGGTCGTGGAAGAAGGTATAGCTCCTTGGGGGCCGGATGCTTCAGCCCGGGGCCCGGTACGAGATTCCCTTTGTTCAGAAAAGAGTAAATAAGATCCTCGGAGCTGTGTCTGTGCAGCGGCGGCTGCCTGCCGGGGGAGCCTCGCAGCGGCGGGCGCGGGGAAGTGCCTCGCAAGCCCTGTCCTTGGTCCTACGCGGCTGGCTTCGCCTTTGGGGCGCGGGGTGGGGGGGACCCCATCGAGCTTGGGGGGGGGGGGGGGGGGCTTCGCAGCCACCTCCTCGGGAGCCAGCTCGGCTTAGGTAGGTAGCTCTCCTCTCCTTCCTCCCCGCGCACCCCCGCCCTTCCTCCAAGAGCTATTGTTAAACGGACGCCGCCGGGAGGAAGATGGTCGGGGACGGGAGATGCCGGGGAAGACACATGGCTGCGTTTGAACTTGCGTGATTTCCCCGGGTGTGGGAGCAGCCGGCCGGCTTCCTCCTAGCAGACGGGGTCCTCCGGGGGAGAGAGAGGTGGGCCGGGGGAGAATGCTCTGCTCGCGGGGCGGGGAGGGAGGGCGGAGGGGATGGGTGGTGGCGGCTGCAGCCGGCGAGGCGCAGCCTTTGCCTGAGCGAAGTTTAAATAATTGGCACGAGGGAGGGTGGGGGAGCGTGTGCGTGAGGGCGCCCGTGTGGGGTGCTCCGGAGGAAGGGGCCGGGGGAAAGGTGGTACAAAGCCGGCTGGGATTATTTATTATTTATTATTTATTTATTTATTTTTAGCTGCTCTCCTCCCCACCCACCCCTCCAGGGTCGAAAAGCCAAGGCTCGGCCAGCCTACTCTAGGCTCCTCCACTCCAGGGGGGGCGGGGGCCGAGGGGTCTGGGATGGAAAGGTGGCAGTGCCCACCGTCTGGAGCTCCACGGCGAGCCGAACCTCGAGTGGCCATTGTTGCTTAATGTATGCCCAGCACGTTGCTACCTCGTGCCCACCTATGTGGCACGTCTGTAAAGAATTAGCACGAGAGCTATACAACTGTGGCAAATTGGAGGTTGGATTATGTTCCCCCGTTTTTTCCATTTTTTTTCAAGTGTGGGTGAGCGAAACGGATGGGGGAGACTGGGTATTTTCCCTGGTAATTACCAGCTGGCTGGATGGTGGCAGAGAAGAGTGAGAGACATAGTCAATCATTTTAGTGTCTACTCTCTTAACCCTGCTGCACCAGGATGGGTGTCTGTACTTTTCTCCCCAAAAAGGCACCGGTTCTCTCTCTCCCCTCCCCTATGCAGGCACACAAACTGATTCTAACCCTTCAGTCCTTCCCCACACTCCTATGGATGATGCTCCTCTCTGGATGTTGGGAGTGGGAGGGAGATGGAGGTGTTTAATTTTTTTAGGCCTACACTGCAATCAAAAAAAAAAAAAAATGTAGGCTTAAAGTGGGGGAGGGGACAAAGCAGACAATAGTAACCAAAGGAATTTTCCTAATTGGAAATCAGCTTTTAAAGGTCAGGGAAATGGTGTGCCTGTTTGGGGGTGAGAGGGTGGGGGTGGGGGTGGGGGAATGGAAGGGTTGGGAATCTGGTCTCCTAAGGCTTCCTTGGTAAAATGGCTTCTTAAGTGGGGCATCTAACACATTTCTCAGCGTCTGAACAAGTAAGTGCGCAAAACCCGAAAAGGTTGAGTGTGTAAAAGTTGCCTTTTGGGGGATTTAAAAAAAAAAAAAATTAACCGTCTCTCTTCGTTACTGCTGTCATCCCCTGAGTCTGGCTTACACCTGGCACTGCTCGATCCCGTTCTCTCCTTTAACCAAGTGCGTGGGCACCCCACTTTGTAAAGCTTCCTGTTCTGGAGTTTTCCACCAGGACGCAGTTTGCAGGCAGAAGCCTTTTGGAAGAGAGAGGTTTCCTGTAACTCCAAGAAGTCAGCTTTAGGAAGTAGGGCGTAGGGCATTCTAAGAGGTTTAGGCTTGGATTGGCAAATTTGGTAGGCCCATTTTTTATTTTTATTTTTGCCTAACGTTTGGAAACATGGGTTTTTAGCAATCCTGCCTACCTGATTTGAGAACACTATAATTCACTTTTTTAGAGAGAGGTCAAAGAGGTGCAGGCACTCTGAGCATTTTCCCCAGGAACCCCTACAAAGTCAATTAAGGTCGTGTGTGTTTTCTTTTTTCTTTTTTCTTTTTCTTTTTTGCCAATCAGATTTGTAATGAAATGACCTTATACTTAGATAGAATCAGGTATTTTTGATGCCCCCAGCCTCCGTCCCCCCAAATTGTGGAGTGGTCGGTTTCCATTTGGTGGATGCTTGAACCTCCTAGTTTCCTATATGTGATTTACGAAGCTGGCAAGTTAGCCGCCCTGGCCCCCCAACCCTGGGTTAGAGGAGGCCCGCCCCCCTTCCTCCCCAGCTCCGCCCGCCCGTCGCGTGGGGGCGGGGAGCACTGGGCGCCCTTAGCGGACCTTGCTGCATCAAACCCGCATCATGCCCTTGAAGCTGTAACCTCGGTCACAGTCTTGCAGCGACTCAGTGGCCCACTGCTCAGTGCCTCTCTTACCTTCTGCGGTTTCAGGTATGTATGGCAGGTGATGTTTTTAAATGTAGTGTTTTTTTTTTTTAATTTTTAAGGGTTAAGACAGAAGCTTTTGCAATATAAAAAAACAAAGAATCCAAAACCAAGCCACCCAGCACGACAGGTGCTCTAGTAATTAGGCGGCTGAGCAGGTGTAAAAACGTGCTCCCTCCTCGTGGTTGGGGGGGGGGGGTCAGTTTTAACTCCCAGTCACGGGGCTGAGTGTGAGGACACGCACAGGTTTTTCTTGGGAAAAGCGATTGACCAGGCGTGGGGGCAGGCCGAGGCTAGTGGACGCCCCCTCGGTGAAGAGTTGGCCATTTCTGGCATTTCGTGGCGACGGTGTGTGTGTTGGGGGGGGGGGGGCGGGGAAGCAGAGGCGTCGGAATGTGCAATGAAAGGCAGGCAGACAGGCGGGCACAGAGTGGAGTGCTGGATTTCCTGTTTTGCGTTTGAAGCAGAGTATAGCACCCCACACAGGTATTCGGGGCTTATTTGAACATGAGATTCCATCCAAAGAGGCAGAGATGGGCAGCGGGGTTCCTTCAGCTTAAAGTGGTGGGGAAGAAGAGCTTTCAGCTCTGCTTGGAATGAATGTGCATAGATGTAGGTCTGCATGTATATACGTTTGATATGTACATAGCCATCAATGTAACGCCCCCAGAATCGCTCCGGCTCTCCTCGAGCACCCGGCGCCTCGGGGTTTAGAAACTTGAATCCCGAATCCGCCTGGTCGGGGATTTGGCTGCAAATCGGGAGCCAGGAGGGACCGGGACTCAGAGCTGCCGCCGGGGGTATCTCCCCAGGACCGAGTCGCGGGGCTCTGGGCAGGGCACGCGCTGGCGCCACGGCCCGGCGGCCCCGCCCCCGGCCGGCCCCCCGCCCCTCCCCGCCTACAAACAGCGGGAGCGGCGCCGAGGGAGGCAGCTGCCGGCGGGCCAGGAAGCCGCTCGGTCCCGGAGCTGCGCGGCGGCGCAGGCGTTCCTCCGGGTTCCAGGCGCCTTCCTGCCACCACCGGACTGGGGACGGGGACTGGGGGACGGGGACGCCGCCTTCGCTTCTCCAAGCAGCGCGCACGGTGCCTCCCCCAGGCTGTGTGCTGAGGACCTCGGCTCGGGCCGTTGCAGCTGCTGCCCCCGGTCGTAGCAGGCAAGTGAGGGGGCAGCGGGGAAAGCCGGGGGGCGGGCCGGGAGGGAGGTCCGTTCGGACACCGAGGCTGAGGGCTGTGCGGGCTCAGCATCGCCCGGGAGCCGCCGGGGCGCTGGGCGGGAGCGCCGGCGAGGGCTGCGGAGCAGGCTGCGCGCACCTCAAGTTCCTGGAGCCGGCACCGGCGGTGGGAGTGCGGGGAATCGGGCGCCTTGGGAGGCGGCGCCGCCGCTCCTGCGGGCACAGGGGCCGGGGGCGGAGGGCACCGGCGGGCGCCGCGGGCCCGGGCGGGGGAGCGTGCTCGGCGCGGACGTGCGCGAAGCGGCCGCGTGTAGCGCGAGAACTGCGCCCGGACGCAGGTGAGTGCACTGGAGGGGAGAGGGAAGGGGGCTTTTCCAGAACAAGGGCGGGGACGCCGTGGTGGCCAGGCAGCCCCGCTGTGTGGGGGGCTGTGTGCACACCGGCCAGGTGGGGCCCGGCCAGGTGGCGCCCACTGGGTCGTGCTCCTCGGAGCTCCCTCCGGGCGGCTCGGGTCTTTGGGCGGCCACGCAGAGTGAGGAGGTGGCCTGGGACGGTGGCAGAGCAAAGAGGATCCTCTGAGCTTCTCCCCCGCCCTTTCCGCCTTGCTGGGACCCTGTTAGGTGAGGCCAGGGGCAGTCCCGCGACGTCCCAGCCCGAGGTCAGTTGCCCAGCTGCTTCCCGGATTGCGCACCGGAGTGCGCTGGGCAGGCAAGCGGGGGAGCGGGCCCTCCGGCCGCGGGCGAGGCGGCCCGGGCTGTGGGCCCCTCGGAGGGGAGGCTGCAGCTGCTCCTCCTCCGGGAGCACCGGCCAGCTGCGGCCCCGCGCGCCCACCCTGTGTGTGCGCCGGTGACATTGGTGAGCCTCTGGAGGACCAGCGTCGCTTCGCCAGCAGGTGCTCCTCCAGTGGCTGTGATAGTGACCAGCAAACAGCCTTTCCAAGGCGTTTCTGGAAAAGCCCACTCGCTATCCTAGAGGGCTGGCGCTGGAACCTCGATGTGAGCTGTGAGTGTGCTGTCCAGATGGTCACGCAAAATAGCATTTTCAAAGATCATCTTCATGGTGCAGTGTTCATCTTTTCTGGAAATGTGAGGAAAGGAGGATTGGTTGACCGGCTGTCTGGCCGTCTATCCTCCTGGATTCCCTCCCTGTAGAGCGGTGCTTAACAAGGCCAAATGCCTCCGGCAAGGACAAAAACCTTTTTGAAAACTTAAGTTTTTGTTGGACGTGCCCATCACGATCCTATCTTTTCAAAAAGCGTAGCTCACCCCCCAAACTTACGGCATGTAAGTCCATTTAAAACCCCTCGAATACCAGTTGGGTGTAATTTCCCCATGGTCTTAAGAAAAATTGATTTCTTTGAAATGCTCTGTAGCTGCCCTTGAAGACAGTTTTCTCAAGAATCATTTTCCTAGAGTCGTCTGAATTTTTCCTTGAGCGAAGGTAGCTCTTTCCTGCGGAAGCTGACCTGGGTCTCCATTTTGGTGACCGGGTGGGAAAAGCTTGCCTGGATCTACTTTCTCCTCCGGACCTTTGGGTCCAGAAATGGTGTCTGTTTTGTGGGGTGGCCTGGCCTGACCCTGCATTTGTCTTGGGTCTTTTCTCTCTAAGAGGTTTGTGGAAATGCTGACTTAACACTGCTTTGGTGTGGGAGTGCATACTAAGAGACAGTGCCCCTGGAAATGGGGGAGGCATGACAAAAACATCTGGACGATAATGGCCTGGGTGGGGTAGGAAAAGGTAGGTTATGAAGAAACACATTTCATCCAATTTCCTAGGATTCCTCTATTTTTTTTTCTTTTCCTTCTTGAGAGGGTATTTTTGTGTTTGTGTGATCAATTCTGGTCCCTTATGCCCTTTTTGGGTAACATCTGCAACCTTTCGGGGGGATGAGGTTTTTTGTTTTCCCCTTCAAAGACAGAGCATTTAAGGCACCCTCTCCCATCAGGCACGTCTACCAGTGCTTGTCCTTAGGATTCACGTTAGGTCCACTGTTTTTCAGCTGCATGCACTCTTTCTTCATGGTTCAAGAGAATTTTAGTTTTCGGAAATGCTCCCAGAATAGAACCGGTGCCCAGAATTTTGGTCAGTGACAGCCACTATTTACTATCACATCTTTTATTTCCTAGGCTCAGGGTGTGCTACTAGAATTTCTGTTCTGGTTTTGTTGTTGTTGTTGGTTTGGCCTGGGTCAGGATTCTTCCCCAGACACTCTAGTTCCTTCTCTGTTTGGGTTTTGGTGCTTTGATAAGGCCCAGCTCCCAGTGGGTGGTGAAGAACAAGGCTCTGGGTGGCATTCTACCACCCCATCCCCAACCCTGAATCCAGCCTTTGGGGTCTTTGTCCACAGATGGATGTTCCTGGCTGAATCTTAGTTGCCTTTTTCAGCCATTGCAGCCTTCAAGTTCTTTTCTTGCTAACATGGTTACTATGATTTTGAAAAATACTGACGCGGTCACCCCCCCCCCCCCCCCCCCACTTTAAAAGCAAGTCCCAAGGACACAGCAGAGCCATCCAGAAGGATATCTGACTTCTCAGCTGGGGTCAGCCTTTCCTCTTTCTGATGGGGAAAAAAATTAAAACAGAAAAAACCAAAACAAAACAGCCTTGCACAGTTTTAGCTGCCCTTGCTGGGGTTAGCGTGGTACAAGAGCACCACAGTGGCAAGTTACCATTCTTCCTGTCCTTCCCCCCCAGAGGACTGGACACTCCAAGAGAGCGTCTGATCAAGACTGCCTTGACCATTTGCCGGTTCGACCTCTTGGTCTGCGTGGTAGGGTCGGCTCTTTTGCTCTCACCTGAAGTCATATTAAACCACCCACGTCATCACATTCTTGTTGCTGCCCTCGGCATCAATAGGCATCAGTAACGTGGGCATGTAAGTAAGGGAGGCTGGAGATCCGCAGGACTTGGCCCGGTCAGGTTATTATTATTATTTTTTATAGCATATGGGAGGTGGGGGCGCTGGATGGTGGGCTGCTCATAAGAGTCCTGCCTCCTCCCTCCCAGCTCTTCCTGATTCTTTGGATACTCAGTTGGACAGACCAGTAATCATATACTAAACCACATATTAGGCGGGCTTTGTTGTTGTTTTGTTTTAGTAGCATGGTGTTTGGTTGGAAGCGGGTCCCCTTAACTCCCCCCCCTTGAAATTCTTAACTTTTTGAACAGGAGGACCCTGTACTTTGGTTTTGTCTATCCTGATCAGAGGCTCTCTCGATGGTTCATCTTCAGCTGCCAGTGTTGCCGCTCTATGCTAATGCATTCATTATAAAGCAGTTTGACAGCGAAGGCTGGATGCACTGGTGGTGCCACACCCAGCCCCTGAAGGAACACGAAGAAGGAGGACATCAGATGCTCGGGGTGTTCCCTTGCTTTGTCCAGTTTCGTGTGACAGACGTGGGGTCTTCGCTGGTTCTGGTGACTTGCAGAACCCACACGTTGGGTACTTGATTGCCAAGCTCACTGTTTTACATGTTGCTCGTTGGGCAGAACGTTTGCCCTCCGTTTATTTGACTCAGGATACTAGTCTTGGCAGCACTTTCTTTCTTGATTTTAATACTATAAGTTTGCTAAGTAGAAAGGCACTTAAGCTTGCAAAGCAATATTTCATTTCAAGGCTTTTGCATCTTAAAAGATGCGTGTAGTATTATGCTATACATAGGCTTGGTTACTTGGAACCTGAACTCAAGATAGGAACTAGTACAGTAAGATTTTACAAAGGTTTTATCGCGTACGTAGGGAATTTTTCACTAACAAGAAATGGACAGTTTCCTTTCGGCATGCATACTGTGTATCATGACTTTAATTTTAATAAGGTCACGGGAGAATGTTTTTCTCTTTAAGGGAAGGTGACTGTATCACTAGCCTGGCAACTCCATTGTATACAACAAAGCAAAAGGTGAGTCTTTGAGAAGCCGAGAGCCAGGTGCCTTCCCATAGGCACCCTCCCCTTTAACACCAAGGCCAAGTTTCCAGAGGTTGGTCTATGTCAACCTGTTTTTGGTAAAGGCGTTCCTGTCTATTTTCTCAGCACTTGTGCATCAGTTGCATTGATCCTCCTATGTTCCTTGTTTTGGAATCTTGCTGAAGAGCTTTGTCTGATGGCAGGTACGGGCTTTTCCTGTAACAAATCTTCATGCACATAAGGACAGGTACTTTGGGAAGGAGTGCAAGAGGTCCTAGGACTGGGTGGCCATGGGATTAAAACCAAACCAACGTATGTTGTCTAATTAATGTAAAGTAACCGGGCTCTTCTCGTTTTTAAATTTGCACTCCCCTTGTACGTGTCCGTGTTGCTGATTTCCATCGTGTCCCTTTCAGACATATGACGAATAATACCAAAAAAGGTTTGGCAGGCAAGACTCCCTTTCCCACTTTTAGAAATTCTTTATTTTGCAATAAAACTGGATCGCTTTTCTCAATAGACTTGTTTATCCGTGAGTAAAACGATAGTTAAGAAAAACATGTTGATGGTTTTGCTTTTGAAGAGATAAATTTTGAACTCCTGGGTTGTGCTAGCTGTATATTTGTCTCTTGTCTCATCGAACAGTGATAGATTCGTGTGAGACTTTCCCCTTGACGTAAACAAATGAGTCTGTCTCCTAAAAGGGACATTTATATGCTACACGACTAGCGTTTTGTGTCCTGCAGAATTTTCGTTGTTGCGAATTGTCCACCACTGATTATTTCAGCAACTTCAGCGACCATATTAATGGAATATCACAAAAGTTCCTCTTTCCATAAATGTCACACCGGTAAACTTCCTTCAGGATGGGATTTTATTTCGTTTTGCTTTTATAGTTCGCCGTGGTCAAACTCATTTCAAGCTTCAGTAGACATTTTCTTGACTAATTTCCTTTCCTTATGAGAATAGGGGCGATAGTTGTTTTAGAATTGCTCGCTTCCTTATTATGGAGCTACTGTAAAATTGCTGGTTAATATTGAGGCGCTCTGAATCTCTGAGCATCTGAAGAAAGCTGTGGGCCTTTTTTCCCTTGGAAAATGCATGTACACGACTTTCTTTTTTCTTTTTTCTTTTTCTTTTCTTTCTTTTTTTTTTTTTTTTTTTTACAGTTTTTTGCCATCTTGCCCTCTGCAGTAAAGAGTGTGAAAATGACGTTTTACGGAGGGAAATAGGACTTTGAAAATTGGAGCCATCTTCCTTCACTGGTGACAGCCGGGCAGAGTCACTCAGATGAGCTCTTGGCTGCTGAATCGTTAGTGATGGGCCTTCAGCTTTCATCCAAGACAGACTCTCAAGGTTCCTTGTCTCCTTGCAGTTTGTTTGAAAACCCATTCTGATTTTATAAACAAATTTTACACATGTCAGGTCTTCTTGAGAGTCCAGTGCCGCCATGCCGGCCACTGAGCTGTCTTGCCCCGGGAGCTTTTGTCCTTTAGGTTGAAATTCTTAATTTAGCAGAGCCAGGTGGAAAAGACGAGGCTGGGAGTCTGAGGTTTCCGTCATGTGGTTTTGGCTCAGTGGCCCATGTCCTTGGTTCCTTAACCTTTCTTTGGTACAAAGCAGCACCCTCCACGTCTGAAGGGCTGGTGGAGATGGACGTCTGCTGAGGTTTTTGGCAGTGGAACAGCAATGCTTACTGATTTGGGGGTGGTCCTAGGTGGTCCTGATAGATTAGGTTTTATATATTAGGATGGGCTTCAGTGTGTTTTATGAACTGTTGTTTTTAGTGATTCTTTGTAACATAACATCATATAATGTACGTTTCTGCCAGGAGGAAAGAGGCAATCCCCAAACTGTAGCAAGATTTTGGGAGAATTGTGACTTTGCACATTTCAGTATGGAGACAGACACAAATATATCCATGATGGTGCAATTTGGAATGGGGGTTTAAAATGCATCCCCCCCCCCCCCCCCCGAAAACACAAATAATGCTAAAAGTACCTGTGAAAGGATGAGGATTTAGCCAGCTGACATTTCAGGAATATACATTTCTTAATTTAAATTTTCTATCTCTTTTTCTTTTTCAATGACAAATCAAAATTTTAAATCTTAAGTATTTGCATTAAAACACTGGGACTATATTATCCTGATTTGAATGTTGCGTACTCTCTTATCAAGAGTTTATTCCTGTACATCACGATAGGGAGTTCACACAGAAGTGCTTTATTTCTCTTCCTTGCTTCAGTACCTTCTCACCACCCCAAGTGAAAGCCAGTGATGGATGCCCTGCCCAGGAAGTTATTGGGAATTGCTCACTTGCTTAGTTTTTAAAGGATGTTTAAACATATCTTTATCCGTGAGGCATCATTTGTGCACATCGCAACTACCGGTGGCATTTCTCAGAGCAAATAAATAAATCACAGTGCGTTTGAAAATAAACGTCGTGATTTGGGTAAGATGGGGAAAATATTCCCAGAACTGACTGTCCTTGATCATCCGTTTCCTCTGAGCTCCTTTTCAAAAAAGAGATTTTTCTCTTTCACCGATGCTGCTTCTGGGTTAGAGGTACCTCAGTGGAGGGGACCACCCACCTTGACAGCAGAGCTCTCCGGAACATTTTAAATATACAAAGTTCATTATAGCTTGAGCAAGCTTTTATAACCTGTTCCCAGGTCAGGCCTATTTCTGTAGGAGTTTACTCAACACCATGTTCTCTCCCCTCGCTGCTTGCTTCCTGGTGGATGGCTCACTTGGTTGAAACCCTCGGGGTCCATTCTGGCCTATGGCTGGGAATGACTCACGGACTTTTTCCAAATACCAGGTTATCGGAGCTTTTTGACTGTCATCCTTCCCCTGCCATGGCCTTAGCAAGGGCCTGGAGCTACCCAGCCTTCCTGCCTTCTCTGTGCTGGCCCCTGCACCGGCTCCTGAGCCCTGTGCTAGTCCCACTGCAAGCCGGCCCTTCTGGGTCGGTCATGTGCAGCCTTCTCACTTGTCCTTTTCTGTTCTTCCTCGGCTTGCACTTTTGCATCGGCTCTGAGGCACTGTGTTACATTTTACTCACGGAAGGATACAGTATCCTCCGTATCCTTTCTGAGGTTTTATTCTTACTCGTGGCCTGGAAATATGAAATGGAAAATTCCAGAAGTAAACAGTTCACGAGTTTCCAATGGCACGCTGCTCTGAGTTAGCATGATGAAACCTCCTGCCATCCCGCTTGGAACGTGAATCATCCCAGCGTCTCCATGCTGCCTGGACGCTTCCTGCCCGAGTCAGTGCTGACGTAGCAGCCTGGGGGCCAGATCTGCTGTCCTGGGAGGGCAGCACTTGTGTTCAGATCACACTTATTTTGCTTACCGATGACGCCCTAGCGCAAGAATAGTGATGCTTCCAGTTTGGCTATGCCAAAGTGATGTCACAAAGAGCTTCCTTTAAATGAAAAGGTGGAAGTTCTTGGCTTAACAAGGCATTTTATTGTCTCACATCATCATCATCATCATCATCATCATCATCATCGTCGGAAGGGTGAGTACAGCATGGAACGGCATTTTGAGCGAAAGAGTGAGACCACATTCACCTAACTTTCATTAACAGTACATTGTTGTAATTGTTCTGTTTCCTTGTTGTTAAAAACCTTACTGTGCCTACTTTATAAGTTGATCTTTATCACAGGTGTGTCTGTATAGGAAAGACAGCATTTATAGGGTCCTGTTTTAGACATTTATGGGGGAAGGGGGTGGTCTTGGAACGTATCCCCTGTGAATTAAGGGGAATGACTGTATTTTCTGTGACCAAGTGAATGGCTGCCGTTAGAAGACAAAGCAGAGAAAAGGGCATCAGTGGACAGCAGGTGTAAGCTTCCTCCGTAGACCCCAGAGAGTGTGGCCCATTGGGCTGCGTCTTGTCTGTAACCATTTTCTTTGGCCCGAACTGTTGTGAATTGTTGCTCTAGGTGTTGGGAAATAGGATGCAAAGATCCAGAGCCATATCTTATGTCTCTTGAGGAGTTGGAAGGGAAGAGCAAAGCTGGCCCACATTCATCCAGGGCACCTTTTCTCTGGAGCAGTGATACATGACTGCCCAGCGGGATACATGACCGCCTGGCCGTGGTGGGTATTCGAGTTTGCAACCCTCCTGCTATGTTTCTGAAGTTTAGCTTAGACATAAAGCCGAACGTTCTAAAGTCGTCACATTTGTCTGATTTTTCTTAGTGTTTGCAAATAACATTTGAGGAATGTTAGGTTGCTCCTTACACATGTAGATCTTTATTTCCTTTACCTCAGTTAGAGAAGCCTTGTCTTAGAGCTCTCCTGCCTTAACCCCTGATGGCAAGGCGGTGTCTCCTTCCTACAGGAGATGCGCTTCCTGCCGTTGATCCTTCCCGTGCCCCAGGATGCCAGGCCTGGCCCCGCTGGGAGCAGGGTTTCCTCCTGCCCATGGCGTGCTAGCTCCTGTTTGTTCAGATGCCTCGGGGTCAGCAGAAGTTGCTTGGTGCTGGGAAAACTTTAACAGGACGTGATGAACTGTTTGGAAGAGGCCCATGTGCTGATGGTGTCAGCTTGGAAAAGACCTCCTCCCTCAGGTTGCTGTAGAAAAAGAGCTGATAGGAGAGGTTCCCAGGTGTGGGGCTTCTGCGTGTTGTCTCCCCTCTCCCCCCCCCTTCTGTTTTTCAGTCCTCAGCCTTTCTCCTCTCTGGGAGCAGCAGGGCACCCTCAGCAAAGCTTCTCACGCCTGTGCCTTAGGGCGAGCGGCGGCTCCAGAGGCAGAGAGCGGCTCCGCATGGCGTGTTTGGACCGATGCAGTAATTTTATCTTCCCGTGAGGAAGGCGGATATTACCCACCGACTCCTGAGCATAATAGATAGCACACTTTGAATAGCGGAGAGCGACATTGGTGTGAGTGAACGGCGAGGTGGGCGCATGCAGATGATGCTAAGTAGGTAGACAGTGCCGGTGCAGGGCCTACCCTTGGGTAACGCGCCGCGCTTACATTTCTAGTTAAATTTTTGTTCAGCCTGGCAAACAGGAAGATCTGTCTTATCTACCCAGCCCTGGTGTAGCTTTTGAGGCGGGAACCATGCCGTGAAGGCCCTGCTGTCCTGGTAGCCACCTGTGTTAGGCCCATCCTACCGAGGAATAAGAACGTGTCCCCGTATTGAACATCTTCGCAAAAAACCCTTCAGCATAATAGGAGGTTAATGTTGGCAGTTTTAAAAACTGCCGCAGCCGCCAGCCCAGCTAAGTTTATGTTTTACATTTGGGGTGTGAGTAAAAGTATGCTTATTTAAAAAATATGTTGAATTAACTGTATATTAAAAATTATAGGTATTTTTTGAACTTTTTTTTTTTTAATCATCAAATGAGGACATTATTTAAAAAAAAATGATTTCAGAGAGGAGAGGGGTTGGGGGAAGAGGGAGGGAAACTTTGATCGGTTGCTTATGCATTCCAACCCAGGATCGCATCTCTAACCTACATAGGTAGGTTACTGCATATTGCTTCCGGGACAGGCCTGTGTAGCTTCAAGTGGTCGTTTTGTGTGTATATTTATTTATTTGCTTAGGTTTTGTTTTGTTTTTTGGTATCTGTCTCGTCCACCCTTCCCCTCACTTCTTTTGTTCCTTTTGATTCTCTCCCTTCTGGTCTGAGTAACTCTTTTCCTGGTTTGCCAGCCCAGTCACAGGTGGAGAATATTTATGCAACGCAGAAACTGCCAAGCTCTAAGTCACGGCTGGAGAGAAACGCCACTGCGGTTGTCTTAATTTTGCTGCTGTTCTAGGAAGAGCGGATCCAGGCAGGTGTGTGGAACCACATGACGCCCCCCAATCTCTCCCCATCACTTTATTCTCTTGGCAGCATGAGGAGCCAGGAATCTCCTCTGGGTATCACGTTTTTCAAGATACCTAGGAAAACATTCTAAAGATGGTAACGTCCCTCTGGCTTTCTCCCTTTTAGTGCAGTTTTAGTGGCAGGAGGGAAGGAACTGTCGGAAGCTGGGGTGCTTTTCAGAGCACCGACCTGCACCTTCTCTTTGCGTCTTCCTCATGCCCAAGGCCACGGCCATCAGGAGCGTGGGTTCTCAAGGCCGCTGCTGATGGTAACTTCCTCGTGCCAGTTCTTGGTGTCCTTAGTCTGGCTGCTGCTTCAGTGCATTAGCATTTACATTGCTTTACCCCCTTCCTCCTGCAAGGTGATTGACCATCCCACATGCCTGCTCTGTCTCCTTGGGTTGCTGGAGCTGGCCCACTGGGACCAGTGGGTATCCTTGGACTTTATCAAAGCCTGGCTCATCTACCGGTATTGTTTTTATGGACAGTAGGGGGCAAAGTTTGATTTCATGGTGAACACCATAGATTTGTGATCGAGGGCAGAAAGGGAAAGAGATCTTTTCTCTTTTGTGCAACTTCTGAAGTAACTTCTGAAGGACTGCCTCTTAGGACTGGAATTAGAGGAAGAGATTTTGAATGGGGCAGTTGGGTTGGCAGTGTATTGGAAGGAGGCCCCCAGCAGACTCCTGTTTTTATTTTTATTTTTAAAACAAATTTTAAATAATTTTTATTGATTTCAGAGAGGAAGGAAGAGGGGGAGAGAGAGAGATAAACAGCAATATTTAGAGAGAATCATTAAATGGCTGCCCCCTTCAAGCCCCCAACTGGGCTCAAGCCCACAACCTGGGCATGTGCCCTTGACCGGAATCGAACCTGGGACCTTTCAGTTTGCAGGCCGACGCCCTATCCATTGAGCCAAACCAGTGAGGGCCAGCCTCCTGTTTTTCTTTGCCGACAAACCTGGCTATTAGGACAGGAAACCAGGTGGAGTCTGTAATGGAAGGTGGTGCAGCACCTGCTGTGATGGAGCCAGGAGCAGCATTTCCTGTAGTGACCTTGGTGACACCCAGTGTTTCTGTTCTCCGGGGGCCTTCGCAAGGTTCCTTGGGGTAATACGTTTATAGGTGAGGAAAGTGAGGCTCAGGGGTCAGGAGATTTGCCCCAAGATTCAACCTCCTGAGTGGGGAAGGAGGCCAAGGTCTGTGACCCCAGAATCATATTCTTACCACCTCTGGTCGTTCTGTTGATTGCAGTTTAAGGTGGCCGAGGCCAGAGGCCTACCAAGAGGCAGCCCAGCAGCTATATCTGGACTCCAAGCCTATAGCTTGGCTCCTCCGTGGTGAGGCTGTTGTATAAGCAGATTTTGTGTTGAAAGCTTTTCCTACGGTAGCCACCCCCAGAAGGACGCCCACCACCCCTTTCCCCGGGGCCAGGATTCTGACTTTCCCTTATTTTAACCCCGTGACAAGGTGACTTCTAGAAGGATCCCATCACAGGAGGGTGTCTTCCTGTTGCCAGCTGGCAGTCTCAACTTGGAAGATTACTTTTTGGAACCGTATGAAGTATGGATTGGTTATTTTCTATAAGCGAGAGGATGAAGACACTGTGTCCAGACTTCTTTTAGGATGCTATTACAACCAAGAAAAAAAAAAAAAGATCAAAATACTGTATGTTCTATTCCTGGCGAAAATGGCATTTCGGTAACCCCTGCTTATTGTAGTAGAGAATCTGTAAGGGCTGTTCTGAAAACTTGTTAAGTTTCTGAAACTAATATGTTCCTAACCTGGTGGGCTTTTAGAAACATACAGTTCTGAGGGGAAAATAAAAAAATTTAGGACAGGTGCTTAATACAGGGTGTATGATGTCCAAACTCAAATCAATAAAACATCCACCCAGTAAAAGATTGTTACTGATTTATCTTGTTTCTCCAACTTAGCTACCATCCAAATTGGGTGGAGGCTAGATGGGGAAGAAAACAGATTCCTGGTAATCTTTTCATTCTTCCCTCTAGAAAGGGGACACCTGCCTTGTTTATCATTCTTATTTCTTGCATTTAGTGTACTACTTGTTTGCATTAGGAAGTCAGGAAATATTTGTTTAATTCAAAATTTGGAATAAGAATAATGTAGAGAAAAAAAGTAAGATAATACAGTGCTTGAAACGTACTCTCAACAGGAAGTTTTATTGGCATCCGTAGGTTAACCTTGTGGATAGGTGATCTAGCCCGGAGGTCTGCGGAGTCTAGAGCTTGTATTCTCTTCTCTTGGTTTATTAGCATTTTTGAAAGCATTTTTCCAGTGTATTGATTGAGGTGTAAGCACTACAGAGGAATGCCTATTAAGCTTTTTGCCTAGTTTAAAGGACTTTACCAACTCACCCAGAATTGTAGTTTGTCATTGATTATTTAGTTAATGAATAGTTTTTTATAGACCCCCCTCTGACAGATCTTGACAACCTTTTCCATTTCTTCACAGTACTGTGTTTTCCCCAGTATTCGTTTAAATTTAAACTAATCACTAATACTGTATTAATTTGCGACAGTTTTTTAAAACAGTTGTTGGGATGGGAGAAGCATAGGAAGTTTTCTTTGTAAAACCTTGGGAGACATTTATTTATTGGAAAAATAAATTTTTTTCTTAAAAAGGACCTGAATGGCTTTTGGGCAGCCCCTTAGTCCTAAAGGGTTTTTTATGTTTGTAAGAGATAGATAGTGTCTGGGAAATTGCTCTAAGTAATCAGACAAAAACAAGGAAGAAAAAAAGAGGTTACAAAAAGGAGGAGGAAGTGAATTCTCCATGTGGCTCGTTCACTCATCCACACAGCTCATTGGAATTAAACATACCGTGAATTTATGACATTACTATCTTCCCTGCTTATTATTTGATCATTCCACTTACTAGAATCTACAGGGTGGGGCAAAAGTAGGTTTACAGTTTGAATGGAAAATAATGCAATAATCCTATATAATACAATCCTAATATGCAAATCGACCTAATGGCAGAACGACCAACGGAATGACCGGTCGCTATGATGCATACTGACCACCAGGAGGCAAATGCTCAATGCAGCAGCTGCCCCCTGGTGGTCAGTGCGTTCCTACAGGGGGAGTGTCGCTCAGGCAGAAGCTGGGCTTATGGCTGATGAGCGAAGTGGCTGTGGCTCTCAGCCCACAGCCCTGACTAGCGGTAATGGGGATGGGGCTGGCAAGGGGGCATCACCAGGTCAGCTAGGTGCGGCCCTGATCACCCCACAGATCAGCCAGCCATGCCTAGGGACCCTATCAGTGCATGGATTTTGTGCACCAGGCCTCTAGTTAATAAATAATAATATTACAAGAACAAACAATGTGTTTCGCATACTCATAACTGTAAACTTACTTTTGTCCCACCCTGAATTGTTTATTTAATATATATATATATATATATATATATATATATATATATACATATATATATATTTCTTGATATCAGAGAGGAAGGGAGAGAGAAAGAGAGAGGGAGAGAGAGGGAGAGAGAGAGAGACCATCAATAATGAGAGAAGCACTGATTGTCTGCCTCCTGCACACCCCTACTGGAGATCGAGCCCACAATTCGGGCATGTGCCCTTGACCAGAATCAAACTTGGAATCCTTCAGTCCGCAGGCTGATGCTCTATCCACTGAGCCAAATGAGCTAGGGCCTACTTAATTCATTAGTATCTTCAGAAAGGTGGATTCTGGTGACTAGAACAGTTGTCTTCTCTTGTTTTTAATATTGTGTGTAATGAAAACTTTGGATCCCTGTTAGTTTAAGCATCTAGAATTGTTTCACTTGGATGTAGCATTTTTCTAATTGGATCTTATTTCCTCACAGCTTTTAGTTATCACTTCCTTTTTCCTAAGATGCCAAAGGAAGCCATGGGAAATACGCACGGCGGGCTCCACCCTGGAAACGGGGTTGCTCGGAGAGCTTGGGGCACGTTTCATTTCAGGAGAGAATCCTAACGCTGCTCCCACAGTGCTGGGACCACAGGGATGAGAGTGAGGGCTGGTGTGGGAACTGGGGCTGGGCACTAACTTCCTGCGGACTTGTGTGTCTGGCCTTTTTTTAGTGGTTCTGTCAATTGTTTGCATCTTTAGGGCACCTATTCAGTGTTTTCAACTACATTGGGAGCTCCTTGATATCCTGTCTTATAGCTTTTAAACTTAGGGCCTGTTTCTTTTAAATAAAGATTAATGTTATAAAATTACATATGCTAACTGTAAATATTGCATATAAGGTCTTTCTTTTCCCTCCCTCCCTCCCTCCTTCCCTTCTTCTCTCTCTCTCTCTCTCTCTCTCTCTCTCTTTTACCCCTCCCTACCCCCCCCCCCCCCCCAAACTCTTCCTTTCCTTTTCCCTTTCCTTCTCTTCTTTAGTGGTATACTCAGTCTCAGAACTCTGGCTGCTGTGAAATTGCTATGTATAATACACACATTTAACCAGTTGGAGCTAATCACTATTTTTTTTTTTTTTTAAAAATACATTTTTATTAATTTCAGAGGGGAGAGGGAGAGATAGACAGAAACATTAATGATGAGAGGTAATCATTGATTGGCTGCCTCCTGCATGCCCCACACTGGGGATTGAACCTGCAACCTGGGCATATGCCCTGACCGGGAATCAAACCTTGACCTCCTGGTTCAAACACTGAGCTATGCTGGTCAGGTGCAAATCACAATTTTTAATGTATAAATTGAGGATCTTGATGTTTTTTTTTAATGGACATTGATTATTACTATACAATAATTAGTTGCTGGTAGTAGTTAATTTGTCTTAAAGTATCTTTTGCATTAACAGTGCTGTTTTTCTCCATCCATCCCTATGAATGATTAATACTTGACCTTATCTATTTGCAGTCTCCTGCCTGGTGAGTTTAACAGTTTACTTGGACCACACAGGAGAAGATATGGTGTGATCCTCTCTGTAACCACTTTGCTTGGGTGGAGACTCTGCTTTTATACCTCCATTTATGACCTGTTTTATACAGCTTCAAAGCGTGCTATATTTAAAAAAAATACTGTTGCTTCAGGACCGGACTGAAGTGGCTGTGTTTGCCAGGATTAAAGAGGCAGGCTCCAGGGATGACCGCCAGCCCGGCATTTAATAGCAGCATGAAACCATTTCTGGCTGTCCGGCGGATGGCTGCTTTCTGCTCAACACAGAGTCGTTTTTGAAGCCCGTAGACAAGTTGGGAGCTAAGGTGGATGTTCTGATCACAGAAGGCGAACCTGAAGAGGGGTTATTGGGCTGGCTACACCCATGGTTTACCCCAGTCCCTACACACACACACACATATATATTCATATTCTCTCTCTCTCTCTCTCTCTCTCTCTCTCTCTCTCTCTCTCTCTCTCTCCAGGGTATATCAGCAGCTCCATCTGGTATGTCCTAGGCCTGCCGTGACATAGCACTGTTTGTTCCAAAGCAACTCATTTTAAAGCTGCAATATGTTAAATGGGCAGCCCTTCATGGAAGGCCTTGGGTGTGTTGGCAGTTTATCAGCAGCAGGGTTGTGATCCTGCCACTTCTCGTTAATGAAGGCTTTTTATTTAGCTTAGCAAATCATATCTCCTGTTAACATCCACTCTGTACATGGTGAACTTGAAAGGGGTGTTTGTGACTTTTTATTAATTAGTAGTCATCAGGGCGCTTGTGATGGCCGCGTTGGTATATTTCTTCTGCTGAGATACAGCTTGTCTTCAACTATGAAAACCTGCAAATGATTAAAATAATCCTTTGTGTCTTATTTTTGGAACGGTTTTGTAGCTGTCCTCTTAGGTGGCCATTTCCTCTGGTCTCAACTTCACTTCCATTTCAACATTTCCTAGCGGGGGTTTCATCAGAGCATTTACTTTCCTTAGGCAGCAATTTGACTTTCCAACAATTTGTATTTCTGGACAGCCCCCACTCCCAAATAAATAGTTTGTGTTTATATTTAATGTGCATTTCTTAACTAAAGCAAATTCAAGGACATCAGAGAATGTGCAGGCTGGAGGGGTCCTTACCCAGTGTTGACCAACACCCTCATTTCATGCATTTGGAGGAACGGATGCTAAAGATGTGTGTTGCCTCATGACTTAGGAATAGTGATAGCGGTTGGTCACTCCAGACCTGCCATGCCTTTTCTTCCCTCAATGCCCTCTCCTCTACACTGCTGCTGTATTTGTTTAATTTTTAAAATGCAAGCAATGCCTTGGTGGGACTGTAACTTGCTAAGTTTTTAGAAGGTTTTTTGGCAGCAACTAGCATAATTAAAAAGGCAAATAGACTGCGGACCAGCAATTTCTAACTTTACATTTATGTTTTTACTCTCTTGTACAAGGTATTTATTCTAAGCATATTTTGAAATACTGAAACCCTAAATGTTTATTAGTAGCAGTTTGGTTCAATTAATTTGGGTGTATCTATCAAATAGTCATCTATAAAGAAAGATTTCTCTGTGTGCTGATATTTTAATGTAAAAACCAAGAGCAAAGAGCATCATAGAAAGATCTGCCCCTGTGTATTTGCTTTCCTCATCTGTGCTTGTTCACTTTTGTGATACCTTTGAAAACGTTAAAATTGTTAATCTTTTCACCTCTGGGGTGTGTTGGGAGAATTAGATTTCAATCTCTCATTTTGCAAAGGTCAATAGTTATTTTTTTGCATCACATATTTTTAATTTTCAAAAATATTAACACATAATTACTGATTACTTCAAAAGATAACCCCCCTTCTATTTTTCAGAGCATTTTAATAAATCCTCAGTATTCTGTACATCTAAACTGTTTATTAGTGTCCGGTGCCTGTGTTGAGCCGAGCTGTATGCCATGGCTTTGGGAGTTTAGAAGCAGCACCATGTGGATGCTCTCCCTAAGTCTAGCTGGCAGCCCATGGGCAGGCAATGGGATGAGTTGATTATGTGGTTCGGTAGGGACTGCTGCCTAGTTGGGAGAGGGTTCATGAAGTCAGGCAAATAAGCATGGCACCATTGGGAGGCTTTATGTAAGTGGAGGGATACTTTTTTCTCTCTAGGAGGAAAGGAGGGGAATTCAGCATGATGTCCTTCCTAGCATTTAAAAAATATGTATTTTTATTGATTTCAGAGAAGAAGGGAGAGGGAGAGAGAAACATCAACGATGAGAGAATCACCAATTGACTGCCTCCTACATGCCCTTCCCCCACCCTCAATGGGGATCAAGCCCACAACTTGAGTATGTGTCCTGACTGGGAATTGAACTGTGACCTCCTGGTTCATAGGTCGATGCTCAACCACTGAGCCATGCCAGATGGGCCTTCCTAGCATGAAAAATAATAATAATGTTCCCACTGATCTCTAGAGAGGGTCACCAAGTGCTGTCAATAGCAAGTTTTACCTTGGCCCCAGTCTTAGGTTTGTCTTTGGGGCTGTGCACACGCTCTCTGAAGTTTCTTGTAGCACTAGCGTTCTATGATTTATTCATGTATTTTTCATAGTGCTCTCAACACTCACTTTCTATAAATACACACATGCCCACACGCATCTACGTACACGCCTTTGGAGCACTTTGGAAGGTCACATGAGCTAAAAATGCACCTTGGTGTAGTTCACCTAAGCATTTTCTTTTTTCCTGCATTGCTTTCATTGTCCTAGTTTGTTTCTTAAATAGAAATTGACTAAATGGTACTGTGGGTATGTATATAGAAGCTTAACCTCTTTTGTCAGCTGTGGAACACATCTGCACTTACAAAAACCACACAACTCTCCAATGCATTTATTTCCTCCCCTAATTAGTCACAGCGTTCAATGGGTGAGAAGGACGAAGGTGAGGCATCACCCAAACCACCCAGTCAGGCAGGGCTCCACTGGTCTGTTCCAGGTTGCTGTGGTAGTTGAGAGAAGAATTGCCACACTAGTCCCTTCTTCCTTTAAAATGCAAGTTGGGGTTGGTGGTGGTGAGTGGATACCCAGTTATTTCTCTGTATATGTTTTCACATTTAACATTCTGTTAGAATTAATTTCTTTCAAGTTTCAGATTTGCCCATTTACACATTTCCTGCATTTTATTTGGATAACAAATCCCTGAGCATTATCTTTTCAAGTATTCAGACATTTATATACCCTGATCTGAATGAAATATACTTATTCTTAAAGGTACTGATTTCTATTTAAAAGTCAAGTTCTTTGCTTGGCTACCTGTGGTGGGTGAGTGAGGATCATTGATATTTTGGATTTCTCGTTGTAAGAAACTTACTTTGTTGAAAATTCTTGAGGGCAAAGAGACACTTTTTTAAAGAGAGTGTCTTTTTTTTTTTTTTTTTAATTTATACTGATTTCAGAGAGGAAGGGAGAGGGAGAGATAAAAACATGAGTGATAAGAGAGAATCATGGATCAGCTGCCTCCTGCGCACCCCCTACTGGGGATCAAGCCTGCAACTCTGGCATCTGCCCTGATTGAGAATCGAACCATGACTTCATTCATAGGTCAGTGCTCACCCACTGAGCCACATTGGACACTTACATTGTGATAGTTCCATGTACACAATAGCTTGATATTGAGTGAATGGTAGTAAAACTCTTATTCCTTTCAAACCAAAGACTCAGTGTAAACAATCATCACTTTTTAAATTTTGGAAATCCCTATAAAAATGAGATCTTCAAACTGAGAAGATTCTGTCTTACTTAAAAGAAGGCAGCAGTTTATCTAAACACCTTTTGATCTATATATCTTTATATCTATTTTTATATACATACATGTATAAAATTTGAGGTGATCACCAGTAATGGTGCTTTTGTGTGTGTTTGTTTTTATATTTCACTAGAGGTGCACAAAATTTGTGCACTTGGTGGGGGGGGGGGGTTCCCTCAACCCGGCCTGCACCCTCTTGCAGTCCGGTGGCCCCTAGGGTATGTCCAAACGGGGAGTCAGACATCCTTAGTGCTGCTGTGGAGGTGGAAGAGGCTCCTGCCACTGCTACTATGCTCGCTAGTTGTGAGCTCTGCTTCTGGCTGAGCTGCCCTCCCCCTGTGGGAGTGCACTGACTACCAGGGGGCAGCTCCTGTGTTGAGTGTTTGCCCCCTGGTGGTCAGTGTGCATCATAGTGACCGGTCATTCTGCCGTTTGGTCAATTTTCATATGAGCCTTTTATTATACAGGATACTTTCAAGTGTTTCCTGTTAAGGGTATCTCTAAAGGCAAAGGGCTGTTTTGAAAAAATAACCTCTGGAGGTCACGGCATCTGTTACCTAATCCAAATAGAAATGAAATGCAAAAATGGAAGGAAGGATGGGTTGCTGTGCCATTCACCCTATTGAGGCTTAAAACTGGGTCCAGCTGTAGGGTTTATTGGTACATAATGGACCTGGATTTGAAAAAGCACAAGAAAGGTGCGCTTACTTTGCAAGAACAGGAAGAGGCGTTTATGCCAGCTTTCCTGTGGCTTCTGTTTGGTAAATGAGAACGAGATCCTCTGAGGAGATTTAAAAAGCATTCCCTGCCCTATGAATCGTAATGTAAATAAATAACTATGTTTTCTGATGATTTTCAGAACTGCTGCTGTAGAGCCTAAGACCATCAGAAAACACAGATATTTACATTATGATTCATTAACAGTAGCAAAATTACAGTTATGAAGTAGCAACAAAAATAACTTTATGGTTGGGGGGTCACCACCACATGAGGAACTGTATTAAAGGGTCACGGCATTAGAAAGGTTGAGAACCACTGAGGTCCTAGAGTCTTTGGAAGCCTTTCTCTAAAACTTCAGTTGTGTTTTAAGAAAGCAAATGCTGCAGTCCGTTTGCAGTTGCCCTTGGATGGGAGGAGAGGACTGGGGGGAGAACCTGTGCTCAGGTAGCAGGTTCCTATTGAAGCTCGCTGACATTTGCATCTCCCTGTGTAGCTGAGCTGCTCTTGGGCAGCGCCATCTGTGGCTGTGCAGTGGCCCTTCCATGAGCTGACAGCGTGGGGACACCTGCCTGTGTTCGGTGGGCTGGGAGGAAGGAATGGGAACTCTTGTGTTTTAGAACTTTATTGTTACACCCGAGGTTAAGAATTCAGGGTCCTTATTCCAGACACCCACACTCTCCAAGCTTTCCAGCTTTTCACTGGAAAAATTATCCTCACAGATGGGAATAATGATGACACCGGTGATGAAAGGTTGAGTAGGATGCTGTAGTAAAGCTCTCAGAAAC
The DNA here is from genome assembly GCF_964339955.1 of Pipistrellus hanaki. NCBI lineage: Eukaryota > Metazoa > Chordata > Mammalia > Chiroptera > Vespertilionidae > Pipistrellus > Pipistrellus hanaki. The sequence goes on along the minus strand of NC_140513.1, from coordinate 58,151,426 downwards.
AGTAGCTGCTTTCTTTTCTGGTTCCTGAGTCAGAATTCTTTGGGAAACTGGAGCTACTTGCTAATGTTAATGAGATCATTTTATGAGGAATTATTTGACTTTAGGGCTTTATTTCTACAATATTTAGAATCCTTTGAATTTTGCATGAAGTATCGGATCTGTTCTATGTACCAGAGACCCCTTGGATAGCTAAGGTGAAGGGCAAAGGCTTGGCTCTCACAGCTTTTGGGAAAGTGAAGAGAATGCAAAACTAAAGAGCTTAGATTTCTCTCTTCAGTGATAAATAGATCCCTTTCAGGGTTTTCTAATTCTTAATAGATTTCTTGCCCAACTGTGTGTCTCCTGTTTGGTGTATCAGGTCCCTAAAGAAGCTTAGTCTAGCCAGAAGGGACCTGGGTGTGGTAAGGCAATTTCAGGCTCTCAATAGATGAGGCACTAATTAGTGATCCACATCCCTTTCAAACAGGGGTGTCGGCTGCCTGGAGAAACAGGAGTTACTATTAAGCACCAATGACTAAGAATTAATCTTATTTAGCTGGAAGTGGGGGTAGAGATTGTAATTAAATGTGAGCAGCACAGTGATCAGACTTGAAAATGTAGGCTCTTTAGATTATTTCCATTTCTCCCACCCAGCGGATGGAGTGGAGGGAAGAGTTTTGTAGTGGATGAGACCTGGGTTCCAGCCTTGCTTTGACCTTGAGTGTCTTAGGAGAGCACATCCTTCATTCATTCTCCCAGTTTTCTTCTATCCGTGTGCCTGGGAGCCAAATGTAGGATTGCTTTTCTCCTTTAGCTATCTGACTTGATGTCAAAACCAGGGGAAGGGTTCTATCCTGTTATGAGCGACTGTTTTCTTGTGTAGAAGTAGTAGGTGAGAATTAAATAGTTTATCTTTTATTTCGGGCATTTTGTGGGCAGTTGTTTGGAGACTGAGGTGAAAAAATTTGAAAAGTTGCTCAGAGAGTGTCTGTCATAATTGGATAATAATTAGTATGTTAGAAGGCTATTATGATCAAGTTTTTAATAGTTCTTCTGCCCTTCACTTCATATGACCATCACCTGTGAGAAGATTTTGTGCCCTTATCAAGGAAGAAAATGATCAAATTTTGGCTTTAAGAACCTAACTGTTAAGTCTTAATTAAATGATACCTATTAGGTTGTACTTATGTCTACCCATATGAAAGAATGATAGCAGATTTGATTGCTGGTTTTCCAAAGCAGTTTTTTAGGATAATGAGTTTTAATTGTGTATGTGTGCTTGGGAACCATTTCAGGCCATTGAGGGGAAATGGATAAGACATATTGAAAAGGAAAAGTGTTTACCTAGGAAAAGTGTTTACCTAGATATATAGCTTTTAGCATGTGGTTTTGAGAGGACAGGAATGGAAAAAACTGACCCTTTTCTCTTCCCTCCACCCCCCAGGCTACTGAATCAATCAGTATTCCTTCATTTTATATGAAGCTAGAGGTCTGGTGCATGAATTTGTGCACCAGTGGAGTCCCTTGTCCTGGCCTGCAGAATCAGGCAGAAATAGGTTCTCCAACATCCTCCCAAGGGGTCCTGGATTGCAAAAAGGGTGCATGCTAGGCCGATGGACCCCACTGGTGCACAATTGATCGGGGCTGGGGAGGGATGCAGGAGGTTGGCCAACCAGGGAGGGACTGCAGGAGGTCTCCAGGGTGTGTCCAGCCTGTCTTGCTCAGTCCTGGTTGGCTGGACTCCAGCATCAAGCTAACCTACTAGTCGGAGCATCTGCCCCCTGGTGGTCAGTGTACAACATCATAGCGAGCAGTTGAGTGGCCTTAATATATCATTAGCATATTATGCTTTGGTTGAATGGATGGCTGGACAACCAGGCACTTAGCATATTAGGCTTTTATTATAGAGGATAGGATGCTGTAATTATCAGTCGGATGTCCAAAGGATATGTAGGAGTGATTGTGCCTGCTTCACTTGGAAGGAAACGTTTTCTTTGGGCCCGCACTAATCTCCAGTTCTCAGAGCTCTTTACAGAAACTGCAACACAGAGAGGTCAATGTGAGCTGAGGCACCGCGAATGGCAGAGCTAGAATTAGGACTCCTGCAGTCTGGCTCCTGAGTGCTCCCTTATCACGGTACTGGAGTTAGGTGTCCAGGTTTTAGGCTCAACACTGTGGGCCAGTTGGAGTACTGTTTGGCTTTCGTAACTTTTTTAGCATTGATTTTTATGAACCATCTCCTTGGATAAAAATAACTTTGTAGGATTTAGATACATTGAGTTTAGAACCTTGTATGTAGGAGACAGGTGAAGGACAGCGCTGGCGCTGTCACTCCTGCCTGAAGCCTTCCCTGGCTCCCAGTAGGCCAGATTTCAAAAACTTCAGGTTTTCACAGTTCTCCATCCTCTCCCAAGTGCCATGTTCACCTTATGAGCTTAGCCACGTGATATTTTTACTTGAACATGGTCAACGGATTCTTAACCCATGCTTTTTATTCATTCACATATATCTCATTATAGCAATCCCAAATCCTACACAGTTTCCCTTTTCACTTCCTCTTAGCACCTATCTTTTATTTGTTCTTTCATTATCTCCTCCCCCTCCCCCACAACCAGAACCCAACTTTCAATTTTCATTTTCCAGTGCCTGGCATTCAAGGCTCATTTAAGTGTGTATTGCACGAGATTAACCTTATATCATGTAGATGACTCACACATTTCTCCACTTAGTATTGTTTATATTTACACCGATCCTGTGATGTATTACAGACTTAGGGATCATGCATTTACTTAGGGCTGTGTTTTAAGATTTAATTTAATTATTTTTAGAAAATATACCTTTTTTGAAATGCTTCTGTTGTTTGCATTTTTTTTTTTTTTAAAGTCATGCTTATATTTTATTTAACAGAGCGGATGGATCTTCACTTGGTTTTAAACAAAAGTAGGATTTATGCTAGATTTTGGCTCATTTCCCCCCTCAAAACTTAAGCTTTTCAAATCCTATTGTTAGCAGCCTGGAACAGAGCTGGGCAGGTTGTATCCATTGTATAAATCAGGACATTGAAACATAAAGGTCAGGTTAATTCATCCTGTGTCCACTTAGCTAAATTGACAACCATGTCATGTCTATGGGTTAGACTCTACATTAACCAGATTTGCTTTCCATCAGCCCATTCCTCATCCTATAAGCATCCCTCATCTATCACATGCATCCTTCCTGTTGACCATAAACAGAAGGGGGATAAAGTGAGTGGATAATTAAACCTGAATTCCTTCCCTCTATTGTACTAAATGACCATGATACTGGCCCAGAAGGGCTACCTGTACAAAGGCATAGACAAGTTCCCTTTTTCTCAAAATATCTTTCCTGTATTGTGGATATTGTGTTTTAAAGAGACTTAATTATAGAACTAAAATTAAATGCCTTCTTGTTTAGAGAATCAAATCTGTACATAGATTTTGACAATGAGAATGTAAAGGTCCCCTAAGGACGGTAAACCCTGAATACCTTACTTATAAAAAAATCAGACCTAGGGAGATAAACTCAAGATCTTGGACCATAATGATTCTATCACAGAATTATAATCTGGCAACTTTGTGGATTTACTGTTAGAGTGCGAAGTTGTTTTTGCCTTTTGGCAGTATTTTGCTTTCATCAGGATGATCTCAGCTTTCATTATGTTTTCATCTAATTGAAAAGATTGATTTTCAAGTAGGTGAGTCCTTTTATACAAAGTCTCAAAGGACAGAGTGTGGGTCAGATCACTCTTCAAATGGAGGGTAATTGTGAAGAAGAGGCTTTTAAAATGGAGATAGCAAGTTACCCAGAGCCTATTGGAACTAAGAGCTTTTATATGTAATAACCTTCCACATTTGTAAATACCGGGAACCTCAATAACCCAGCGAAAGCACCGAGACCAAGGCTTGAACCAGAACTATGCTTTTACCTTTATTACCTTTCTAGTACTATGTTTTATTGTAGGCACTCCTTCTGTAGTGGGACCTAGAAAGTTCCTCATTTTTTAAATTTTTTTTTTTTGATTGCGGAAATATTGTCCTCTTCATAGTTCTGTTTCCTATAAAAGTAAGACTCAATGAAAACTCCAAGGACAAAATGAGTACACTTGCTCTGTGTGATATTTCACAACCTGGTGGGGGGAAAAATAGTGAGATCAAGTCAGTCATTCATTGAAGTGTTTTCCCCAATCTGTAAGAAGGTGGTGGTGCCTCAGAGCAGGTTGTGAAGAGGAGTAAGTATTAAAAATGATTGCTTAGCTCTTGGAAAATACTTTCCTGGAAACGATAAATAGCAATACATCCGCTTTTAGAGAGGAGGCACATTGCCACTAAATGTCTTGTTTTTGTGTCAGCTTTGTAATGAGAAAAGGAATGTTCTTTCTTAAATATGTGAAATCTTGAGATTTTTTAAATTCCATTGTAAGGTGTTTATGATCTCTCTTTGAGGTCATTTTATCTACTACTAGAGACCCAGTGCATGAATTCATGCACAGGTGGGGTTCATCAGCCTGCCTGGTGATTGGGCCCAATTGGGGCAGTTTTCCCCAATCCTGATCGGAGCCAGAGGCCAACTTCCCATAGACCCTCCCACCGCTGGCCAGTCGGATTGGGACCATTGGGGCCGGCCTGCTGGTGGGAGGGACTGCGGGAGGTTGGCCAGCCATGGGAGGTTGGCTGTGGGAATGCACTGAGCACCTGCCCCCTGGTGGTCAGCACATGTCATAGTGACTGGTTGACCAGTCGTTCGGTCGTAATGGTCGCTTAGGCTTTTATATATATAGATTAGTGACTATGAACCTATTACTGTTCAATACTTAAAATGGTGCCTTGTTAGTGTCTTAATAGTCACTGGTAGGATCTTGAACTCTCAGAATCTTTTTATAAAACATAAACCAAATAAATTACCTGCTTAATCATGAGCCTATTACTCTTATGGTATATGAAGGCAGAGGCTTAATTTGTTTTTCAGGGTAGTTGGCTTAGAAAATACTGCTTAGAAATGTGTTTTACTGTCTAAAGCACATGTGTCAAACACAAGGCCCGCGGGCCAAATCCAGCCCGCCAGGCCTTGCAATGTGGCCCGCACCGCGCTGTCATCACTGCACTCCGCTGTCAGTTTATGACATTGTCAGTTTATGACTGTTCAGTAAACCATTCGGCCCGCGATTTAGGCTGGATTTTAGATTTTGGCCCCTTCTCTGATTGAGTTCGACACCCCTAGTCTAAAGAGCAATAATGTTATTTTACTCCTGTGGTTTATTTTGATAGTTGTTGATTTGTAGGGTATGGATACAGGTGTCTTTTGATTTGTGTATTTGCTTAAAGAGAAATGTTAATCCTTTTAGCTTTTGTTAATTTTTATTTTTCTGGGAGCTACATATAACTTCATGTATAGTCCTGAGCCTTTGCTGATTACCATAATGATAAAAGGCAGAAGTATTAATGCATACTTTGCCATATTTTACTTTAATCCTATTGGACAGGAAATCTTACCAGATTGGAGAGAGCGATGCCAAGTGGTTTTGTGTACTGGCTCTGAAAAGATTAAGTTGCCTTTAACCACAGACGTTTTAGAATGATTTCTCTTAAACACTAGGCCTTGACTGTACAAGCTTTGTGTAATTTTAATAGTCTGGTTTGACTAATGTAATTATTTGATCTGAGAAATATTTATATTCTGGAATTCTCAAATTCTAGGAATTTTTACAATGGAAAGGTTTCTTATTCAGCCTTGCATTGAGAAAGGGGCTCACTATCCAGTGAGATTAGAACGTATCTCTCACCTCTTCAAAAAATTGTCCTCAGAAGCTTTTAAGAACTCTGGCAGGACAGCTTGCCTTTTCTCCTGCGAGAGACCTGCTGTGCATGTGTGGAACAGTCAATCTGTCCTAGAAAGTGGGTGGTTCTTTCCCCTTTTTGATGGGGAGCTGATTGCCCAGCCCTCCTGGGCACTTGGTGTTCCAGGAAAAGAGAAATGTGAAGTATCTGCATGTTATACTATCAGTTTGCTTCTGATTCTGGACCCTGCTTGTGGATCCACGTGGTGCCATTTCTCCGTGCTTTCACCGCTGAGTTAGAGTGGGAAAGCAGCGCATCCAGCGGGTTGAGTGCCCTTGGTGGCTAGTCCTGGCATTGGAGTGTCTCTGGTAGCTGTGGACAACAGGTTCTCTGATTTGAGTTGGAGCCATAGAGCTAAGGCTCTTTCAATTTACCTCTGTGCTAGTTAGGTCTCTACATAGAAACTACACTAATAGGTGGAGTCATTATCAGGGGGGTCTTAAAAGTATATGATGCAGTGCAAGCTAAGTAACCAGGAAAATTTTCTTCAACTTTTCAAAAGGGAAGGAGGGACTTGAAGGTGAGTGAAGTTTTCATAGTGATGAGCACATGGCTGGATTGGAGTAGGGGAGGGAAGATGCCTGGTGGAGAGAGAATGGCAGGTGTGAAAGTATGGAGGTGGAAAGGCCCCAGTGAGCAGGATGGAGGTTCTTTTGGGAGAATACAAAATTAAGAGCCAGACATTCAATTTGTTATATTTGTGAAGTATCTGCGTGTTATACTATCAGTTTGCTTCTGATTCTGGACCCTGCTTGTGGATCCACGTGGTGCCATTTCTCCGTGCTTTCACTGCTGAGTTAGAGTGGGAAAGCAGCGCATCCAGCGGGTTTTTTTTTTGTTGTTTTGTTTTGTTTTTTAATTTGTCAACTACATGATGAAAATCAATAGGGGCCCTAGCTGGTTTGGCTCAGTGGATGGAACGTCAGTCAGCCTGCAGACTGAAGGGTCCCGGGTTCGATTCCGGTCAGGGGCACATGCTAGGGTTGTGGGCTTGATCCCCAGTAGGGGTCGTGCAGGAGGCAGCTGATCAATGATTCTCTCTCATCATTGATGTTTCCATCTTCCTCTCCCTCTCCCTTCCTTTCTGAAATCAATAAAAATACATTAAAAAAAAAAAAAAAGAATGAATAGGGATCTGGCGTAGGTGTTGAAGCTCAGTTTTGTCTTCACAAAAAGAGGGTGGAGGAGGTTTGTGAAATTCTCTGGAGAACTCATAGAGAGGGGTCACTGAAAATTGGGAAAAATCTGAGCAATCCCATGACAAGTTTTATTGCTGGGATAGAGGTGGTGGTGGTAGGTTTGAAAATAAAACAGGAGGTTTGAGAGAAGACATGCTTGCACTCCGAGGCCAGTCTCCGGGTGTCTCGTGGTCTCCATACCTTATGTGAAACTTAGGATGATAACATTTCAGGGAAGATGAGCGTCTGAAACTTTCTGAATCCCAGTTATGTGTGAAATTACGTATGATAGTCCCCGTTTCCTATTTATACGGAGGGGCTTTTTCTGTGCTGGGGAAGTTAAACATCACTGGCTCTAAGTGGAGCATGCAGTCTGTTCTCAAGGGCCGGTGGAAGCCTCCTGGTTCTTCTCCTTCCTACTCTCCAACCAGAAATAGTTTGGATGTGTTAAGGAGTGCATGGGCATGTTATGAAATTTGTGATTTTGCTCTCGTTTTTCTTTTACTAGATGGCTCTATCTTCCAGATCTTGTGCATGAAGCCTTGGTGGGGCTAGCAGCCTATTTGAATGAGACATATTTTCTGGCAGAACAGCATTTTAGAGTTATTGTTTTGTTTGTTTGTTTGTTTGTTTTTGCAGTCCCTTGTGATGAGACAGTGTTCTTCATAACTTCTCTGTTCCAGCCACCATTTTAAAGAGGAAATAGAGCAGAATGGACATTATAAATTGTTGCAACAATGTGATTAAAAGCAAGGAAATAGGAAAATGCAAGAGATATTCACAGTATGGCTGTCAGTCATTTTGACCTTGTGCAGGGATTTTTTTATTTTTTATTTTACAAGAGGTTGTGAGAAAATGTTAGGGTTGGCAGGTGGTTAGACAATTGAAAAGGCTCCTGGGTGCAGATGTGTATGAATGTAATTGATGGCATTGGAGCAGGTGATATAGCATGTGATGCTCTTGGGAAGAGGAAGCTAGTCAGGTTGGAATTAAGAGTAGGTGGTTGGGGGAGAGAGAGAGGAAGAATTATATATGGTAACACGGGCTTGCCCTGGTGTCAGGGAAATTAGGAGAAGGAAGTGTTGATGCTGGTGGCAGTGAAGCAAAAACAAACAGTTGTGGATTCAAACGTGCTGAGATGTGGTTCTGCTCACCGCCCAGGAGTCAGCAGGGCTGGCTGGCGGCATTAGAAAGCAAACTGTAAGGGAGAGAAAGAGTTGGTTTGGGGGTTGTATCAGTCTGCTCAGGCTGCCATAACCACATACAGACTGGATTGTTTGGACAAAAGAAATCTGCTCTCTCTCAGTTCTGGAAGCCGACAGTCCCAGATCCAAGTGCTGGTGGCAGGGTTGGTTTGGGGTGAGGCCTCTCTTCCTGGCTTGTAGATGGCTGCCTTCTCCGTGGCCTTTTGCCTGGTGTCTCTTCCTCTCTCTCTATGGTGCCCTATTGGATTAGGGATGCACCCTTGTGACCTCGTTAATATTAATTACCTCCTGAAAGACCCTATCCCCAAATATAATGACATTGGCATAAGGACTTCAACAAGTGGATTTTGGGACACATTCAGTTCAGAACAGGACTTGAAGGCATTTGATTCCTCTGGGGATGAAGGGAAACTAGTCTCTTTCTCTTGATTTTTCCATCCACAGTTTTTCTTGTTCAGCATGGATAAAAAATATTTTCTGATCTTGACAACGAGTCAAAGGCTCCTTGCTCCCACCCCAGGGATCAGGCATTTCCAATGTGGAGATTCCCCATCCCTCTACCCCCTTCCCTGCCCCTTCCACTCTGTACAACAGCTTCTGACCAGCTCTGCCTTTTAAAGTTGAGTTTGACAATTGATAGACAATTGATTTCTTCTCTCACTTCTTCACTTCTATAGCCTGACCTCTTGTTACAATTGCCTTTAAAGGCACCGTGCCAGGTGCCAGTGCTTTAAAAGCCCCTTAAACAACAGAGTTGGAAGACAGGATGCTTTGCCACAGGTGCCTTGAGGGTCTCGCAATGTCCTCCCTGCGCACCTCACCTGTCTGCTGCTTTGAGACCTGGTCCCCTGGGCTTGAGCAATCAGGAGGCCAGCATTCATCCTGGAACCCGTGACATTTGTTTTGGAAATGCTGAGATGTGAGGTTAGGGACATTTTTTTTTGTTTCTTTTGCTTTGTGTAGTTGCCCAGGGCCCACCTCTGTAAGTCACGACTTTTTAAATGAGGACTTTAAATTTTCAAACTTAGAAAATTTGTAGTGGAACCATCTATCTATCTATCTATCTATCTATCTATCTATCTATCTATCTAAATGCCTAATAACCAGCCAACCAGCCAACCATTCAGCTAGAAGCTACAACGCCCACTGACCACCAGGGGGCAGACGCTCAAAGCAAGAGCTGCAATGACTTGGCAGCTACATTTCTCCTATGACACCTGGAACCAGATAGGAGGAGCCCAATTCTGGGGTGCATCCTCCAAGAACCACCCTCTTGAAATCCGGGACCCCTCGGGATGTTGGAGAGCCCGGTTTCAGTCTGATCCCCGCAGCCAGGCCAAGGGACCCCACTGGTGTACTAATTTGTGCACTGGGCCCCTAGTCATGTATAGAACACAAAACCAAAGGTTGGACGTAAATGGCTAGCAATGACTGTATTAGCAGGTCAGTCTAGAGTTACTGGCCCTTCAGTAACTTAACTATCTCTCTGTCTCTTCAGGGTAACTGTGGGATCCTGCCCTTACTGTCTCCTCTGGGGGAATGCGGGGGATTTTCTCTAGACCCAGGTGTGATAGGTGTTTGTGGAGTGAGTTGTGAGAATGGCCTGGAGCCTGAGCTGGCAATCCTCCTATTTTCTATAGCCAGGCTTTAGTGGAGCCGCCTTTTGTTTGAAGGTGAACTCCCAGGGCAGCTGATATGCTTGTGATTAATCCTAGCTAGAAAATCCATTCCAAAAGCTAACCGATATTTTCACTTTACCTGTGCAGGCACAGAACCGGGAAAGAGAATGTGGATTCAAACAGTTTGGTGACATTATCCCATCTTTTTTGTTGTTGTTGTTGTTTAATACATTTTATTGATTTTTTTTTTTTTTACAGAGAGGAAGGGAGAAGGATAGTTAGAAACATGGATGAGACAGAAACATTGATCAGCTGCCTCCTGAACACCCCTACTGGGAATGTGCCCGCAATCAAGGTATAGGCCCCCGATTGGAATCGAACCTGGGACCCTTCAGTCCGCAGGCCGACGCTCTATCCACTGATCCAGACCAGTTAGGGCCATTCCATCTTTTCAGCAAGCAGGCATTTCCATGTATTTAGGTGCCCTCTCTCTTCTAACCCTTTTCGCCATTTTAGGTTTTCCATTTTAGGATTCCCTCTCTGACCTCTCCCTTCGGTGTAACCGTTAGATCTATTTTGTTTCCAGCACACAACAAGAGGACGGCGACAGGCCCTTCAGTTCTTTCAGAGTGGTTCTCTAGACAAAGAATGATTTCAGAGAAAATTTCTCATTTACCGAAAGGCTTTCCCCCCCTTTCTTCACAGCAACTGTCATTCCCTGTGTCTCATGGGTTATCCAAGCATTATCTTCTTTCCCTTTGAAAACCAGTTTCAGGAATTAGAAATGTGCCCTCTTAAGTCTGAGAGGGGGTTAAAGGAACACAGCTCTTTAAAAGGCAACTTCAACATCTTTTTCTCATTTGTAAACTACACTTGGGAAAGGCTTGAAAGATATGAGAAGCTAATACTTCTTACACCTGTACTCTATTTCCCCCCATATGGCTTGGCCTCCCCCTCCCTCTCTGTAAGAATGCTTATTTTCTTGGGGAAGGAAAGATACCCTTACGCAGCAACTCAGTTTTCCATCATAGTGACTGGACATGGTAGTTTGCATAAGTTATTCAGGAAGACATTTCTTGCCATTTATAGTGTGAGTTTAAAGATCACTTAGCTGGAAGATTAGCTACTAAGTGTGTGGGAAGTTATCTTAAAAATAAGGTCAGTGAAGATGAATATTCAATAGGAAATCTCGCAGAATACTACCAAGCTTTGTCATCTGGCAGGTGTCAGATTTTTAAGTTGTGTGGGTTGTTTTAACCAATGGTTGAAAGTTTAACCAATCCTGTTACTAGATTTGTTTCCTGAATAACACTTGGCCCCAAGAATTCACTCAAGGACATACAGGGTATTATCAATATATAATTTTGTATATAAGTTAATGTACAAATTATGTACATTTAATGTATCACTTACATAAACTTACCAGCCATTTGTGAAATAACAGTCACTTCCCAGGGTGTGTGTTGCACCTTACCATTTAGAAAAATTTTAATTTTCATAGCTTGGACTGAAGGAGAGAGTACTGTGATTGAAAATAGAATTTGAGCCAAAACCAGTTTGGCTCAGTGGATAGAGCATAGGCCTGTGGATTGAAGGGTCCCAGGTTCGATTCCTGTCAAGGGCATGTACCTTGGTTGCGGGCACATCCCCAGTAGGGCGTGTGCAGGAGGCAGCTGATCAATGTCTCTCTCTCCTTTCATCAATGTTTCTAGCTCTCTAGAAACTGTTAGAAACTCTCCCTTCTCTGTGAAAAATCAATAAAATAAATTAAAAAAAAAATAGAATTTGAATAGACAGGTGCATTTTCTGAGCCTTGAAAACTATCAAGGCCATTTAAAGGTGTAATGGTAAGAAGGGGAAAATTCGGATACTGTTTTCTCATACTGTACTGTATTAGAATATAGGAGCTCTGAATCTATTTTATTTGGATTATCTCATTTGTTCTTACCAATAAGCGAGCAAGATGATGTTTCTATTTTCTCCATTTTCTAAAGGAGGCTTAGAATGGTGAATGCTTAGAAAGGGTCACCAGAGAGTTTATGGTTGTAAACACTTCTGATTGCTCAGCAAGTCCTGCTCGTTACCTGTCCTCTTGTAGCTCTGCCATTAGCTTTAGGTTAGTCCATGGTTATTTCTTCCTTTCCTTTCTAAAATGTATATCCCTTTTGTCCCCTTAGTTATAAAAGTTATTTCCCCCTTTCTTACCTACAGTCTTTTTTAAAAAAAATCTATTTTTATTGATTTCAGAGAAGAAAGGAGAGGAGAGACAGAGACATCAATGATGAAAATCATTGATCAGCTGCCTCCTGCACGCCCGATACTGGGAAATCGGGCCCACAACCCAGCGGGGTGGCTCAGCTGGTTGGAGTGCTGTCCTGTACACTAAAAATGTTTCGGGTTTGATTCCTGGTCAGGGCATATACCTAGGTTTAGGTTTCCATGATTCTGCTCCCTTCCCTTCCCTTCCCTTCCCTTCCCTTCCCTTCCCTTCCCTTCCCTTCCCTTCCCTTCCCTTCCCTTCCCTTCCCTTCCCTCCCCTCCCCTCCCCTCCCCTCCCCTCCCCTCCCCTCCCCTCCCCTCCCCTCCCCTCCCCTCCCCTCCCCTCCCCTCCCCTCCCCTCCCCTCCCCTCCCCTCCCCTCCCCTCCCTTCAGTTTCCTTCTCTCCCCCCTTTCCCTCCCTCCTCCTTCCCTCCATCACTTAAATCAATAAACATATCCTTGGATGATGAGTTTTTAAAAAGTACAAATTTCCTGGCCTGTACTTTGTGCTCTCAACTTTTCTCTGTTTCTTTAGTCACTGCTCTGGTGACGCTTGCCCTGCACATGCTCTTGCCGGCTCTGCCTTCACACCTCCACTGATGGCCGCAGTGCAGCCCTTTTCTCCCTAGAAGCTGGTGTGCTCCCCTGTCTTTGGCTGCTTGACTCTTGCCTGCCTGTAACGTCCACCTGATACTCCGCTTGTTTCATGAAGGTCTTTGCAATGGTGCTCAACCCTGGCTGCACATTAGAGTCACAGGGGTGCTTCGAAAAATAGCAGTGGCTGGGCCCTCAGGAGAGATTCTTACTTACGAGGTCTGGGGAGAAGCCCAGCATTGGTGTGCTAATTTCTTTACTGAGGTGTGACAAAGAGCATGTGCTGTGCAGTCTGAATACACCTGGATTTACAAGTTTTGTAGTTCTGGGCAAGTTAATATTTTGAAGCCCATTTCCTCCTCTGAAAAACAGAGAAAACGACCCATTTCTTTAGGTTGTTAGGATCACATGGGGCACCCTAAATTCAACTTACAGCTGCTGTCTTTCTCACTCCACCCAAGGATGTCTTCCTTCCCCAATGTCCATATTCTTGCTCAGGTTTGGCATTTATACTAGTCTATTGCCTTTCTCCCCTTGTTTGAAGTTATGTCTTTCCCATTAGAATTGGATTCTAGGGCCAAGATCCTTAATGATGTTTTATTCCATTGTGTGCTTAAGTAAAATCATACCTCTTAAGAGATATTAAACATAAAAAGCTTACAAGGAAAATAGACATATAGTGTAAAAGTTCTTTGAGTAGAAAAGTAAACTGGGTCATATGTGTGTCATTTTAAAAGTTCAGTGGCTTAAATTTTTAAAGGCTTTCTTTTTCCGCCCTTGTCACTAAAAGTATATTATTACTGAACCCACTACAAAAGTATGCTAATATACTTTAGGAACATGAGGTCTTAGGTTTTGTTGTTGTGGTTAATCCTCACCGGAGGATATTTTTTCCATTGGTTTTTAGAGAGAGTGGAATGGGGCAGGGAGGGGGTTAGAGGAGAGGGAGAGAGAGAGGGAGAGAGAGATATCAATTTGAGAGGGACATGTATTGGGTCCTTCCTATAAGTACCCCGACTAGGCCAGTAATGAATCCCGACTCAGGTACCTGCCCTTGATCAGGAATCAAACCTAAGACCATTTGGTGTGCAGCTGATGTTCTAACCACAGAACTGCACTGGCCAGGGTGAGGTCTTAGTTTTTTGCCTTAATAGGTTTCTAGTCCTGTCTTTACCTGAAGTTTATTCCCTAAAACCACCCCCCCCCCCCCCCCCCCGCTGCTTAGGTCTTCAGGAAAAATTTCTGAGTGATACAGTCTGTCTCCAGCGATAAAAGGCAATTCAACACTAGTTGAAAGGAGTAACTTTTTTTTTTTTTTAATAAAAAAGATGGATTTTTATTAAACTGCATTTTTCTGGGATGAAGGGAGGGTAAAAAGAGACACTCTTCCTAAAAGCTCCCATTGTTAAGTCAGTCTTCTGATAAGTCGGTAATCACCTTTGGATTGTCCTCATTTTAGCAATTCAGGCTTCAGTATGTTTCTAAATCATTCATGTCTTACAAGTCTTGGTATGAAATAAGCCTGCCTGAGTTCCTTGCCTGGCGAAGTCTGAGCTATATAGTTCATCTCAATATAAATTAGATCTCTATTGCTGGCATCATTTTGATAGAATTTGGTGGTAAGGTTTTAATTTTCTTGGGAGTTCACCTTGACTTTCCCAGTACACGTGCTTTTAAACGGCTTTTCTTTCTCTCTGTTACTTTTAGTGCAAACGATGTGGGTTTTCACAGCCATTCTTCTGGAAGGTGACTTTTCTTCAGTAACAGAGATAAATGCTCTGGTACAGACACCAATGTTTCTGATGTCCTTGGAAAGATTTAGAAACCTCTCAAGTTCAGCGAGCCTGAGACAGTTAGTGTCCAAAATAGAGTGTAGCATCAGTGAAGACCAGCTAGCTGTTCTTGCAGTAGATCAGTCAGCATTCTGGGAGGAATCCTGTTCAGGGTGACCCCATCCGGGGACTTTCAGGGCAAAAGGGTCTGGGATTGTTAGTCGCTGTTTCTCTTCTGGGACTGCAAACTCTGTGGAAAGGTTGAGATAAATCTCCTTCAGGTGGGACTCAGGGTTGTGCCGCTTCTGTGCAGAATTCTACCAACTGGTTAACTTTCCCCCCCATTATATTCCTTCTCCAGTTTTAACCTGTTATTCTTCGCGGGCCAAACCTGGTCATAGGCTATAGAAATGTCTGTTTACAGCTGCTAATGGGCAGAATAGGTCCAGGTTCTGTTACAGCTGAGTGCTGGCAGTGGGAGGTTTGGGTTACCCAGACATGAGACAGTGAGGGAGGACTTATAATAGCTCCAGTTTGAAGGACATTTCCTCCCCCTCTCTTCTCCCGTTATATTTGTTCCCACACTATTTGTGAAAACGTATAATGTAAGAATTGGAATATATGTAATTAAGATGTTTCTTTTTGGCTATAATTGACTTCTAAGGGCAGCTGTAATAAGTTCAAAGATTGAAAGTCCCCCCCCTCCTTTTTTTTTTGTCTTGCAGGACAGAATTGCACTCATGAAAATTATCAGTTTATAATATACTTTGTTCTGTACATGGGCCCTCTTATTTTGCTGCTGAATGGTATTCAGTTGTGGGAATGTAGGACTGATTTTTCTCAAGGCCGAGCTGTGTAGGTGTTTGTGTAGTGAGTTGTGAGAATGGCCTGGAGCCTGAGCTGGGAATCTCCCATTTTCTTCAGCCAGGCTTCAAGTGGAGCCGCCTTTTGTTTGAAGGTGAACTCCCAGGGCAGCTGATATACTTGTTAATTAATCCTCCAGCTTTCCTTCTATTTTGTTTCCTACGCCCCCTCCAGGGCCACCTTTACCTTCAGTGCTCTGGAGTTCCCTTCCTCAGTTATGCTTTCTTCTGGTGCCCAAGTCTGTTCTGTAGGCATGTCAGTAGTTTATCAGTAAATTCAGGAGGATTGCCTCATCAGCAGACTATTATCTTAGTGTGATATGGCAAAATCATCTTCAGGCTTAAGTGTAGTTCATAGTTCTAGCTCTTTAAAATGGTCTAATTTCTTAGACCTTTTTAGGAATGCCAAGCACTTAACATTAATGGCAGGTGAGTCAGTTTGTTGACCATGCTATGACCCTGTGTTAAGCACTATGGTAGGCCCTGAGCAGATGCTTATCAGACACCTTATTATGAATTCTCTATAGTGTATGATGATTACCTATACTGAGCGGCCAGATTATTATGATCTCTGAACGCATAATAATCTGGCCACTCAGTGTACATTTTATATATCCTATATAATAAAAGGCTAATATGCAAATTGTCTCCTTGACCGGGAGTTCGACCAGCAGGCAGGCTAGCCAACCGCTCATGTCCCCTCCCTGTGGCCAGGCTGGCTGGACCATGCATGAATTCATGCACTGGGCCTCTAAAATAAACACACAAACACACACACTGAGTGGCCAGATTATTTATGTGTTCAGAGATCATAATAATCTTGCCACTCCATGTATAGTATAGGATAGCTATAGGGTATGATTCTTAAATTAACATCTGAACACCAACATCAGCTATCTATTAACATATTGTTTTTTTAATTGGTATCTGCTTAAGCATTTCTATGTTAAACAGACTTGACTCAAATAGACTATTCTGTCTGCTGTGGTAGTTTAAATATTTGGTACTTGGAACTTACTGTATGAGAATACTATTTGGCCTGTTTACAGGTGAGTTTAAGGTAGACAATGGCCCTCTTTCCGGCTGAGTGAAGAAAGTGTATCTCATCTATATGCAGGAGTGTGTTGTGTCTTTTTGTTAACTTTGAACAACTTGGTGTTTGCATACATTAGAAATGTGCTGTTGGAATGAGGTAGTGATAGCAGAAAAGAGTTCTCAAGGTCTAAGAAACAATATATGGTGTCTTATAATTTTTAGAAGCCACTCTTTTATCAATTATCTAACTTTGAGAAAAACCCTGTTTGCTAGTCAGAGTGGGAAAATCTAGATAGATGAGGGAAGTTACTGATGTTAACAATTTTTCAAAGATCAAAAAACTATTAAGCAACACAATTGGGACTGGCAGCCAGCTTCTTCACTTCATGAGGACATTTACTTTTATTGTGTTTCCAAACCCTCATTAGTTGTGTTTGACTGGGATCTGGAAGGAGGTATTGATCCCCGGAGGTCAGTTCCTGGCCCTGACATGAGTTGCTGTTGAAAGCTTACACTCCCACATTTCCCGTGCATGCTACCAAGTACTGAGACCTGTGTTCTCCACCATGGTGTTTACCTGCTCTCTCAACTCTTCAGAAGACCTGACCCAACGCCTTCTTTTTACTTCAAATGGGTGCATTTCATTCCGATATTTTATTGTAGATATGGGAAATAGTAGCTGTGCTGGGGCGCTGCTGTGTTATATTTGATCATTTTGATTCGAGCACTTATTTCTATGAGGGATATAGTAAGAATCTTGGTGCAGGCCAACATAATTAATGATGTGATTTTTATCAGGTATTCATGTATTCTGGAGTTTTAACTTTATAAGGGCATAATAGATGGACCAAAAATACGAGGAAGTGATAATACAGAGATGCATAAGGACTTAATACTTGCAAACTTTTGTCATATTTGGGAGTATTAATATGTAGAAAGCTTTTTCCCCTCTAAATTTGTGAGGCTGAAATTTCAACTGAAGGGTTAATTGTAATCAGGTATTGAGGGGGAGAACTGAAATACTTGTCAGTGTTTATATTTAAATAAAGTGTGAGAGTGTCAGATTCTTTTCAGTAAATTCTGTTTGACTAGTTTTGGAATCTCATACACTAGATTAGTAAACAAATAAGAAATTATTATCATAACGTACTGCTGTGTAATCCAAATGTTGGTCTGTTCCCGGTTCACAGATTATAATCCAGCCCTGGGAGAAGAGAGGATCTCCCTAAATTACATTGAGGATTTGCAGGATGGGCAGGATGTTCCCAGGTTTAGGACCCCTTACCACCTCCTTCCTCATAATAGGGATTGGAAGTTCACAGGGAAGTTTTAAAAGGAAAATTAGCAGGAGTTCTGGAGAGACACACACCACACACACACACACACACACACACACACACACCCACCCATCAAAAATAAATTCTTGGCAGCTTTAAAGATTTGTAGTTGAGAGAGAAATAATTTAACAGGTTCTATAAAACCCTCAATGTTGGAAGTTCTTCCGGCTTTTTATGTTTAGCTGTGGCTTTTGGCTTAATGAGAAGAGGTGAAAAGTATCGTTTTCTCCTAGTCTCTGCCTAAATCCGCTGCAACTTCCAGTTCACTCAGGTTCTGGGGAGACCCTTGTTAGGCAACAGGTGTTGCCTGCTCTTGGCTCAGACAGACCTCTTGTTTCCAGAAATTTGCAAAGAATGGAGAGTTAATCGCCTCATGATTTTAACCCAAGTTGTAATTGCCCTGATATTGCCAAATGGACCCAGGGGCAGTTTGGCAGTGCCTGGAAAACTTACACCTGAAACAAAATAGCAGCGGGGCTGTGGGAGAGCACATTTAGCCCGCCTTCCAGTGGCTCCTTTCACCGCTCCCAGCTCCCACCGGCTGGTGAAGCGGCCAGGCCTCAGGCCGGCTGCCCGCTGGCCCCGCGACTGGCCGCCTGTGTCCACCACCGCCTGCCCGCGCTGCTGGTCCCAAGCAGGGTTTCATGGGGATCTTTCTGGTGAAGCTGAAGCAGCTGGGAGAGTGTGCAGTAAGACCTCTTTTTTTTATACACTTTTGTCCCTACTTACGCTCCATCCTACCTCAAATGTAATTTATGTTGGCCACGAGAGACAGTTTTTACAGACTTTGAAATTAAAGGTTGTTTATTTTCATTCAGGGTTTCTGGTATAATGCAAGGTGATCTTTATCTCCCGCATGTGCTGGTCCCTTTCCCCCCCCATCCTTGCAATCCTGGAGATAAGCTCTTAGTAGACCCCTCCCCTTCTTTCTGGTGTGAAATTATTTACTTAGGACTGAGTTAACTCAGGAAGGGGCAGGTATACTTAATTCTTTGTGGACAAGACCAGTCCGGCTAGCACAGGATGCCAACATGGATCTCATTTCCTAGTGCATTGAAGGTATGTGGCCATCATATTAAGACGTATGGAACACAGGATGTATGCTCTTTGCTTCATTCTTTGTTATGGTTACCCCTTGGAACATTTCATGGACTATTAGGTCTAAAATTAAAGATGCTGAGTTTAGATGAATATGATATGTCAAAAGGAGTTAAGATTAATTTACCCCACCCCAGCCCGTTATTAGTTGTACCTCTGTGCTGTATCAACAGTGACATTTTCAAGCATTTTGCATAGGAGTTCTCCTTTCTACCCTTCCACTCTCACGTCAGTATGTCAGTACTCTCGACCTCCGAAATCCTCAACCATCGTGATAGAAAAGCCATTACACCCTTCAGTGTGTTTGACCTTTAGGCTCTGATGTTCGACGTGAGATCCAGCCCTGGCAGGAAGCAGGGCGTTCAGGCAAAGGCTTTACATAAAGCTGGTCTTGGGAGAACTGCACAGAAAGCGCTCCATTTAAAGGGCAGCCTGCTGGCTAGCAGCTCCGTGGGAATGTGGCCTCTGTTACCAGTCTTCTCTGTTGTTTACTGGCCCGTCATGTTTTTTTAACCCTTTGCACTCCGAACCATTCTGGACATTGGCTACCAGCTACTCTCGACACTACTTTGCGGCGGAAACGTGCATTTACAGACCCTCGTATTATTTAGTATAATTTTGGAACCAAGTAACGTATTATAATGATATTGGACTTATATGAATTGGGTGACATCGAGGAATGTATATTTGCAAAAAAAAAACAATATTTTATTGTTTATAATTTTGTACCGTATAAGTTTCTAATTGTTATTACTAACTGACAAGATATTTACCAAAACAGCTTTCACCAAACAATTTATTCACTAAGAAAAGAATCACTTTTCCGATTTTCTCACTCGTTAGATCTATGTGCACTGCTCGAAGCTTCAAACCAAAATGAGCTCAGCTTTGAAAATCTTTTCTTCCAGATGTAGACTTGTTTATTTGTAATTATATATCTCACTATACAGTGTGCACTATGTTCGAAAACCGACCTTTCTTCTACAAACTCCCCTTATCGCTCTTTTCAAGTGGCGTCGCGAAGTGCTCGGACCCTCGTGAGCACGCATCTCACGTTCTCGTCCGACACAAAACCCGCTGACATTTCTTGTATATACCTTAGTAATTTTACGATATTTTGATTTAATTTCTTGTGCCATTTCAAGATAAAACTTCAGGGAAACATGCATGTCTCAAAAAGTTGCGTTGAAATAACTCAATTCCCCGTAATCACTAATAAACTGCAATGTCCCCTGAGAGGGGACATCCGAGTGATATGCTAGAATTCCGATGTCCCCTGAGAGGGGACAGCAGAGTGCAAAGAGTTAATAAATGTGAAATTGTTAAATTGGTAAAGTTTTAAAGGTTGAGCACTACTGGTTTTATAAGATGACATTGGCTAGAGCAGATAACACAGACGTGGACTCACCCCACCTCCTGGCTTCCAGTGTGGCTCTGGGCAGAGATCCTGGCCGTTCACTGCCAGGCTGCTTGCTTCTATTCTTGCTTTTCCTCCAAGAGCCACAGGCATGATCATAGGTGGTTACTGATGACCGTTTTGGGACCTTTCTTTCTTCCGCCTTTCAAATGTGATCCTGTAGCTTCTTTCTGACTTCATGCATGGATTTAAGCCGAGTCCATTGCCACCTTTTACTCTTATTTTTGGCTGTACTAACTGTGGTTCTCAGACTCTCGGCCATTTATTAGAATGTGTAGTAGCTTAGGAAGACTTCTGACTCCCTCCCACCTTAGGCTCCCTCTCTCTCCAAGGTTTCTTCCCGCTGGTCAGAGCCACTGCTCTGTTCACCATGCCATCAGGTATGTGATGAATTTTGTACCAGGAAGGATGCTGCACGTGGCCACCTGGCTGTGGTGCTTTTAGGTATTTGTTAATGTGTAGCCAACCTAGACAGATAAATAAGAGGATTCATTTGTTTGCATTTCGGTCAGTTCTCAGTGTAGGATGTCAGCTGTCTTTAGTCCCAGCAAGTCAAGAAGATGGGGCATTTGCAGTTAGAAGTGACTTTGGCAAAATACTGCTGTCCTGGCTAGTGATGCATAGTGGTTTCTTCTTGATCTGATAGCAGCAGCAGTGAAATTCGCTCTAACGAGTGTTGTTGGAAGTGTTCTCTGGTCTGAATTTACTGCTCCTGCTTCTACCTTGACGATTCCCTTCCCCCATAGGCGCTCCTGCTCTCCTCCAATTAGAGAATGAAAAGTAGTATCCCATTTCCTCAACTCAGTTCTAAGTCCCACACTCCCTAGGTCTTTGTTGTGAATCCTGGGTTCTCTTCCTGACAAAAGATACATTTCACAAAACATGGTTGGTTGGGGGTGGGGGTTGGGGGTAGGGGGGGAGAGTCAGAGGCTCAGGTTACCACTGTGCATTTGTTATGTGATGTTTCTCAGCCAGAGATTCAAGATCATGTCAAGGAACTCTGTACAATATGTCTAAGAAACTATACTTTTGTAGATCTTTGCTCTCTTTATAGATTTGGTAGCCTCAAAATTGGCTTGAGGATTCTTTTTCCTCCAAATGCATTTGAGATAAAAGTAGTAGATGACGGTAAAAGTTTCTTTAGGCTGATCCGAAAGAGCTTGCAGTCATTCCTGCTGTAGACTAGTACATATTGCCTGCTACACAGTAGGTACTTTCTGAAAGTCCTGCCATTGGTAAAACTCTGCGTTCCCACTGCCGAACAATTGATGCGCCAAATCCACTGCGTCGAGTTCTTCTAAAGAAGCTTGTTCTTCTTACGGCATAGCAGGACATGGATACCAAGCAGTCCGGAATCGGAAAAACTTCAACCTTTGCTCCTTTGTAGTTTCAAATTTTTATAATGAGGCAGAAATCCAGTTTAATGTTTAAATGCGAAGGCTCTGCACAGGCTCCTATTATTCTCTGGCACTTCAGACGCTCGGAAGCAGAGTGCTTCATGTCTTCTTAAATATATGCCCAGGCTCAGATGTGTAAGTTAGATGTGGTAGTTTCCATAGCAGCAATGACTTTGCCCTTTTATCTTTTTTTTTTCTTTCTTAGATAGTACAATTTTTAGCATAGGTCACCCAGAGAGAGGGTTATTTCTGACTGTAGGTTCTTAGAGACTGCCTGGGAAGCCTTTGGCTTCTTGGGGTGCAGGTGGAGGAGATCCTGGAGGGGCGGGATACAAGTGCGTTAGGGGGTATCCTTGTCTTCCTCGCGCCTAGCACGGTGCTCCTGTCACACCCACTGAGGCAGAGATGTTGCCTTCCTGGCCCCAGGCTGTTTCTTCCCAGCTTCTGGAGACCTTGGCTGGGCTGGCAGAGAGGGGGGTGGACATCTGGGGCGGTCTTGGTTTTTCACGTTGGTAGTGAGTTTTGCTTATTTTTAACTGATTTGTTGGCGATAGACCACTCCGGTCTTTCCCCCTCTTTCTCTTCCTTCCTGAGGCTTTTGTTGTTTTAACAAAGGCTTCTAGTTAGGATTTTTTTTTTTTTCCTTTTTCTTTTTGGATTGCTGATTCAACTTGAAGCTTGAGCAGATAATATAAGCATCAGTAGGTGTATCTGGAAGGGCATGTGTGTGTGTGTCAGTGGTGGGGGAATGACAGCCTGCGACAGGGCTACCTTCCCTGTTATTAATAATCGGTGGAGATGCTGGCCCCTCCAGGTACAGAGAGTTGCAATGGAAGGTTTCCCACATGGCAGGGAATGTAAACCCCATGAGAAATCCCACAAACAGGTGGGGATTATTTTTACTTGTTGTGTGCCTCTCAGGGCAATGATGCTCTTTGTCGCCATGGGTCTCTGCACATTCCTTGCTGAGGTGACAAAGGTGAGTGTCTGGGCTAATAGCATGGAGACTAAGCAAGTCACGGAAGGCTTCCTGGAGGCATTGTGCCTCCTGAGAGCTTAGGGTGTTTCCATCACCAGGAGAAAAACGGTAACGGGGCGGTTGCAGGCCCAGAACAGAGCCTGAGGCACAGTGGGAAGCAGCTGGGCCTGGGAGGAACCACTGGCGCTGGTTAGGGCCTCTGCCGCTGGGAGTGGTGGGCATGCCCCTGGGAGGTGGGTGGGAACAAGGTCAGGTTGGGGGCTGCTGCTCTGTAGGCAGTGTGGGGTCAGTGAAGGTCTTAAAAAGAGGAGTGGTTGTGTGCTTCTGGCCCGTGTTAGGTAGATCACTGTACCACTGGAAGGAAGAATGGATGGAGGGGCAAGACTGGAAGCAGATAGGAGGCTTTAGGTCAAGTTTTAGCACTGGTTTAGAAACCCTCGTTTCTCTACTTGATAGCTGTATGGGCTCTTGAAGTTCTGAGATTCTCATTTGTATTATAAGTTGAAGCTACTGTACAGAGCTCCTAGTACACGAGAGGATTAAGTGGGATTTTGTTTGTAAAATATCTAACTTGAGGACTTGTCTGGAATGAAGGATCAATAAAGGCTGTTCCCTACCCTCTTTCAGTAGATGGGATTCATTAAATTCTACAAGAGGCAGTCAAATAATCTGAATCTCTTTTCTGCAGCAAGAGATATCCAAATCCTATGATTTGGTTCAGAGAATTCAGGAGGATGCCATGTTTATCTTTACTTCCTTTTAATTAAAAATGATCTTAAAACTGAAGTGCATGCTTAGAAGAAAAATGTTGAAGTTCAGATCATTTTGAAAGCTGCAGTAGGAGAAAAATGGGAGGAGATGGTTCAGTTGTGTGTGGGGGTCATTTCCCTTATGTGTGATTTGTAGAAGCTGTGACGCCACATGATACGTCTCAATCTGCATGTTATCAACCTGGATTTTAGAGGTCAATCATGGATGAGACTTCTACACTCTCTCCTTCTGTTGTAAATAATAAATCTAAATGTAATTGGAAGATGCTTGCATCATCCTTGACGTTCCTAGCAAAAGGAACAGAGAGGTAGTAATTTCTAATCTTAAATATTAGAATCTCAAGTGGCTGAGCAGCTGAGCAGGAGCAGACCGAGTTGGAGAGGATAGGACACATGTGCACTTGTGTGTGTGTGTATGTGTGAGTGTGTGTGTGCGCGCGCGCGTGGAGGGCGGGTGTGGGGGCAGCAGTGGTGTGCTTTTTAAAGTAAGTTATACTAAAATAGACAAGGTTGAAATTGTGATGTGAAACACAGGCTATTGGTATCCTTTATATTTCAGTAGGCCTTGGAGGTCTGGGATTAAACATTGCAGCACTTCAAGTAAAAATTCTTACCCTCCTTCGTCACCATTTGTGGCTGAGCTAAATGTGGGTTAGCGTAGCATCTGCTGCAGAGCCCAACACAGGAGCTGGCGGTCACGATGGAGAAGGCTGCCTACTGCACTCTCCATCCACAGTGTTATTCACGACAAGAGGGTCCCGACACAGCTCTGCAACCTTGTTGTCCATTTGGACATGGGGGGGGGGGGGGGGGCGGGGAGAGAGAAAGGCTAATCCATTACCTCAAAGCCAGAGAAGCAGATTCTCTGTGGTAGCATTCTAAAAGGGGCATCTTCCTTTGTCCAACAATAATGATAATAGCCTCTAATATTCACTTGGCACTTCACAGTGTGTAATGTGTTTTCACGTGTTATTTGATTAAATTATACGTATTTAATAAAAGCCTTTGAAGAACATTGACCCCTATCCCCTCTCCCTCTTACCAGTGTGGAAATATGTCAAAACCTTGATGCTCCTGTGGTTTGAGTCTTAGAAAAAATTTCCCGTGTTAAGATGCATCCTGTTATTAAAATATGTGCCCTAACGTCAGCTAAGGGAAATGGATATTGCTTCTTATCAACTCTTAGAAATAATGTGTGTATGTACATAAATAAGAGATACATATGTTCATTCAATCAAACCCTTGCTTTATTGTTCATTTATACAGAGTAGGCCTTGCCCCAATATACTTTGAGTTTGCTTAAACACTTAATAAAAATGTGCTTTATCTCAGCGATATTAAGATAATTTTCGAACAGAGAAGTGAGAAGTTGAAGTGACAGTCCTTATCGGGGAACCTAAACATTTTGACTCCTTTCCCTATTAGAGAGGTAGCCCAGATCTGATGCTAGGGGTGTGTGTATCGG
Organism: Pipistrellus hanaki; assembly: GCF_964339955.1. NCBI lineage: Eukaryota > Metazoa > Chordata > Mammalia > Chiroptera > Vespertilionidae > Pipistrellus > Pipistrellus hanaki. The sequence goes on along the minus strand of NC_140513.1, from coordinate 58,126,604 downwards.
TAGTCTAAAAAATGAACTCACTTTCTCCTTTCCAGCTTTAACTCCTCACATTCTTAGGCTGCACATTACCCAGAAATTTCCTCTTGATCCTCTTCCCTCACCCACCTCCCCTAGTTGGAATCACCGGGCCTAAAAATAACACGTTAATTGAATTCCAATTCTCCACACCCTCCTCCCTCTTGAAATTGTAGTAAATAACCAGGAGCTTAATTACCATAGGAAGACACAAGGTACTTAGGTGTTTTTTCCTAGCTGTGGTGAAGTTTAAAGAAAGTTGTCTTTGGAGGAAGAAGGAAAAGAGCTAGACCAAAGGAGATAAAGTCTCTTTCTTAGTGTGAACCTTGTTTTTTTAAGATGTTTCCAGCTTTCCATTCTAAATAATTCCTAGTCATGTTTCTAAATCAAAAGGATCTTTCTCTTGGGAATCACAGAACTTTATCAACTGAAAAGAAAAATACATTTCCTAGTGGAAGTAGGTGAAGTATCTGTTGGAGACGCTGACATTGCAAGAGGAAGGAGCTGGCACCTGTGTTGATCAGATTTATACTCCTGTGGTGGTGGTGGTGGGGGGAACAGCAGGGGAGAGACCTTTTCCCCTCTCCCTGGTGTATCTATTAATCATAAGATTTTATATGTCCCAGGGCTGCCTCTCATCATTTCCAGTTTTTCTGAAGTTCAGCAGAAATGTTTGTAGCCTCCCACCATCATTAAGGAAACAGGCCTTGTTTTTCTTACATTTTACTTTATTGATTTTTATTTTGGTGTAAGCTAATTGAAGTTAACTATACTCTTGGTTTTCTGTCTGTGAGGCCTGCCAGTGACAGTGACGAGTCACATAGCTCTCCGGGGCCACACGGAGTACTGTGGTCCTTTATTCCACTGGTGACCATAAAACTTCCTTGTGTTTTCTATTCCTGGCAAGCCTGGGCATATTGCCCTAGCCCAGTGGTCGGCAAACTCATTAGTCAACAGAGCCAAATATCAATAGTACAATGATTGAAATTTCTTTTGAGAGCCAAATTTTTAAAACTTAAACTTCTTCTAACACCACTTCTTCAAAATAGACTCGCCCAGGCCATGGTATTTTGTGGAAGAGCCACACTCCAGGGGCCAAAGAGCTGCATGTGGCTCTTGAGCCACAGTTTACCAATCACGGCCCTAGCTGGTTTGGCTCGATGAATGGAGTGTCGGCCTTCCGACTGAAGGGCCCCTGGTTTGATTTTGGTCAAGGGCATGTGCCTGGGTAGTGGGGCTTAATCCCCAATGTTGGGTGTACAGGAGGCAGCTAATCAATGCTTCTCTCTCATCATTGATGTTTCAGTCTCACCCTCTCCCTGCCTCTCTCTGAACTTAATAAAAAGTATATTAAAAAAAAAAAAAAGACTGGGCATACTTTCTGTTTTGGAACTTGAGTATGACAGTACTTAGGAGCTATGTTTTTCACCTACCTAATGGAAACGCCCAACTCCCGGGATTAGAGGACTTCCAATCAGTCTTTCACAAACTGGTACTGCCCGGAGGGGGTTCCCTTTAGCTGTGACTTCACATTCTCCTGTTATACTCCTATCCCTCTCTAGGTTCAGTAGCCAAATAATGACATGGTCGTTAATGAGGCCCTCTGAGGGTGGAATGAAAGAATGAGGTTGGAATGATGCATCACTAGAAGGTAGCGAGTGTATGCAGGCCTGTAACCAAGACTGAGTTAACTCCTGGCTTAATCATCACTAACTTCTGTGGAGGTGTATAAATAGCCCAGTTGAAGAATACAGATTTTAAAGTTCACTTCCATTTCACAAGATGTTAACTTATTCCTGTCTGATTTGTTTCAAGCATTGGGGGGTGGGGGGAACTGGGAGATATTTTCTTATTTTGCATTTTTGACAGCTTTAATGGGGCTTCACAAATTACAAATCAGTTTCTGAATAGTATTCCGTTTAGTAGTTGCATCTTTAAGTTACTCTGGTTTTGTTTTTTTTTTTAAATTTAAATTTTTTTTTAAATTTACATTACATTAAATGAATCACTTCTTGGTTTAATATAAATTCAGGTTCTCATATGTTGGGTTTCTTTTAAAAGACTTTTTTTTTTTTTTTCTTTGACATGAGAAGCTTACTTTACTTACTTAACCTTGTATTCTTAGTGCCTGGAAATTAATAAATGCATTGGTGGTTTGTTTGAATGTGAGCAATTGGAATCTAAACTGCTACCTTGATAATGGATTGAAACAGCTCCCTGAGGTAATTAACGTTAGCCTATTAGTGACAGGTTTCCTTCTGGGTGTGCCCTCTTCCCTCCCCTCTGATCCATTCCTGGCTAGAGTCACCCTCATCAGACACCTTGATTACACAATTGTTTTCCTCCTGATCTTCCTGCTTTCAAAGTGACTGAGTCCTCCCACACAATCACACTGTGATTTACTTTCACAGCATCGACTCTTTGGCTTAAAACTTCCCTGTGATTTCCTTTCTGATGCTGGCCTCTGGTGGGGTTTAGGACAGGGCCCCAAAACATGGCGGCACCTTGGCATAGTGACTGTCTTGAGCTGACGGGGATTGAGAAAGCAGCAGGAGCAGAAAGTCCACTTTGACCACCCCCGTCCTTCCCCTTCCTCCCTCGTCCTTCCCTGCCTCCCTGAAACAGGTCCCCAAACGCCGCAGGTGAAAGGTTCCCTCCTTGTAGCAGGAGGAAGGAAGACATTCTCATCACCAGAGAAGGGGATGCGGGGCCAAGAATTCTGTACAAACAAACTTCATTAAACTTACCTTGCTAGTTCTTCCTCACTTACCTCTCCCTAGCCCGGACCCTTTTCATCGGGCAGTTCTTCTGACATTTAGTGTTTGTCTAAGCATACAAACATTAAAAGCTTTCTACTCGGGTCACATCTTTGGGCCTTCCATTTTCTTGTGAAGACTCCCGTGTAGATGCAAACATTCAGTGAAGATGGTATGCTTTTCTCTTGTTCGTCTGTCTTTGTCAGCTCAGTTTTCAGACCCTGCCAGAGGCCTTAGGATTTTGGAAGAAAACGTGTTCCTCCCCACTATGCCTCCAAGGCCGCCTGTGGTCTGGCCTCACAAGGACTGACCTTGGAAAGAAAGCAGTGTCTCTGGAGGAGCCGCAATGGACCAGAGAAATGGTAGCATTCACAGCCGAAGCACATCCCCCTGTTTCAGGCAGCTGCTGCCCTTGTTAGCTAGCCCCAAAGCCCAAAAGCTAGTTGGACAGGGCTGAGCAATCCACAGGGCAGGCCAGCAGCTAAAATGGTGTGGGGATGGGGCGGGGACTTGACAGGGGTTCTGGGAGTGAGGAAATCCCTTGAAGTGTCAAGCCACAAACCTTTACAGTTTAGGAAGCACAAAGTGAAGAGCGTTAAAGAAAAACCAATGGCTCCTTCCTGGGGCTGACACCTCAGCCCCATGGATTTGGGGCTTGGTTGACTCTTCCATTGCTTCTGTGAAGCTGAAATATATCCCCCAAAATGCCATTTTGGTGGGAAAGATAAAACATGGTTCTGAAGGAATGGTGTCTGCTAGACAGATGGCCCCGTTTGCTACTTACCCAGTTCTCACCTGTAAGCTTGCATCCCTTCACTGATTACTTGGAGTGCTTAGATGTGTTTTGGCCATCGATGCTGTCTTTAGGTAGGTTCTGCTCTTGAACTTGAGAGACAGATGGTTTCCATGTGGTCAGAGGAGAGGTGTGCCCTGGTACTGATTCTGCCCTGGCATCTTGCTCTCAGAGAACCCTCTTGCTGCAAATAAGTGTGTAGGTCAGGGTCACTTGACCCAAGCTGGACCTTTCTATTGGGAGAGATGCTTGCCCTTGACCTCAGCTCTAATTCTCTTTAGAGCTGTTGTTTTGAATGTTTGCTTAAACTTTCTAGTTTGTGTTGAATTAAACCCGTTTGAAGTTCATAACTTAATTATTATGATGTGTTTTTTAACACCTTTGTGTTAAAATCTCATTTTTTCCCCCACACATACCTTTGCTTCTGCCATTTTTCTCAAGTTAGATGCAGGTTCCAGATGCCACTGCTCCCAAGCCCTACTGACCAGAGGTTTGGAGCACATTTGTGTCATGTTTTTGGATTTGTCTTGGCTTCTAGCTTCTTAGTAGTTGGCATGTTAAGCTCTTGAAAAAATAAAAAGTACTCAGGTGGCACCTGGCAGGTATGGCTCCATTGATTGTGGTCCTCCTGAAAACCAGAAGGTCTTGAGTTCAATTCCCGGTCAGGGCATATAGCTAGGTTTTGGGTTTGATCCCCAGTCATGGATTGTGCAGGAGGCAACCGATCGATGTATCTCTCTCACAAACATATATATATATATATATATATATATATATATATATATATATCCCTTCCTTCCTCCCTCCCTTTCTCTAAAATCAGTGAAAAAAGAAAATTTTTTTTTTTAAAGTACAGAAGTCGTGAAAGTAATTTCTTTTGTCATGCCATTTAACAAGAATTTGGATTTTAGTTCTTAAGGATGTCTGATGAAGTGTGCCAAAAATTGAAAACAGGTTTTCACGAATCTCTCTGGTTTGAAATACTTGAGATGGAATAGGAAAACAGGCTACCGAGTTTTACAGGAACTGTTCTCGTCCTTATTGATGTTTTCACATGCTTAGTCTCTGCACCCCCTGGCAGGGATGTGGGGTGGGTTTGGCTGGAGTCTTCCACAGAGATGGAACCCCATGAGCAAAGCCAGAGATTGTATGATGTCTTTGTTCTGCAACGGTTGTAGCAACACCAAGTGTTTCAGATTTTTTGTTACTTGAATAGGGGGCTGTGGAGGCTCTCCGATATTTATAAAGTTTGTACAGAGTGCTTTGTGCTTCATTTGATAGGCAGGATAGGGGGGTGGCCATGGAGGGTTTAGGAAAGTCTGTCGGGAAACAGTGTTATGTGGATCAGAATGATGAGGGGACCTTTTGGGAGGCTGGGATGCACTGGTCCAGATGAGAGGTGAGGGCCCAGGTCAGAACGCTAACCATAGCATTGAAGAGACCAGTGCAGACAGACGGACAGGCCTTTCCAGGGCATGTGCAGCGGCCCTGGCAGCCGTCCTGCCATCCACCTGCAGAGGCTGGTCCCCACGTCACGTGGGTTCTAGGTCTTAGAAACCTCCAATGCAGATAAGGTACTCGGAGAGAATTCTCAGAATACATTTAGGATGCTTTTGGTTAGCAATCTGTTTTGTTTGGTGGCTGTTTCCCAGAGGTCTGAAATAGCAAAGAGGCTTTCAGAATTTTATTTTATTTTTTAGATTGGGAAGATAGGAAGATAGGAACGTTTCCTTTTCTCTCATGTGACCAGAAAACTGTTGGTCCCAGATATGAGAAATCAAGCAATGGCATTGGTTTCCTAAAATGTACCATTGTGATTAACTTTTGAAATTTAGAGTACACAGAGGGCCATTGAAGTAAAAGAGAAAACAATTCAATTTTAAATGCTTGTATAGGTATATGGGAAGTAAACTGTGAGTGGGATAACTTAGAGGTTACTCCCCCCTCCGATAAAATCATGCCACACCAAAACTAACCTTCTCCTCTTCTCTTGGAATTCAGGGAACCTTTAGAATATTCTAGACTGATCTGTGTGAAAGTGCCTTTTCATAAATCACCGGTTGGTGAACAACACGAGGAAAAGCAGTCTCCGTTGGCACAATTGATGTCAAAATTGAGACGTGAACGTACATTGAGACATTTTTTTAAGCCTTAAAATTAATGGTTTCGTGTCATTAAAATACGGCCTTTTCTCCTCTTTCCGAAGAGTTTCAGAGCCAGTGGAATCTATAAATAGCGCCAGCCTGGTTGTCTGTGGTAGATTGAGTAGAGCAGACTCGCCTGTCCTTAAGTGAAGGGGAAGTAGCTTTACATTTTTAGTAACGGGATTGTTGGCCAGCATAAAGGTAAGGGCCATGTGAGCAGCTTATTTATAACTTCCCCACAAAGGTACGTGTCTGCCTCAAGCGGAGGAACTGTCTGGGGCGCTTGGAATGTAAAAGTGCAGCAGAATCATTTTCCATCCACAGCTTCCCCCAGCTGGTTGGTGCCGTGAAGGGATTGTTGGCACCCCTGGGGCTTCCAGAAACTGGGGTGTCACTAGATTAGTTCGTTCACATCCCCTGCTATGGAGTAGAAGGGACGGAGGCCATTAGGTTGGAATCTGTGGTTTTAGGTAGTGAGCATATTTAGATAGGACCTTCCAAGGGTACAAGCTTGGTTTGACCTGTTGGGTGAGGTCCTCCACCCCTTTCACCCCCCTGTAGGCTAACCGTAATTAGGTTGTTGTCAAAATATATCATGGGTTTTAAAGCACTTTATTTTTTTCACAGGTTCAGTTCAGCTCTTAAGTTGTTACGTTGTGTTTGTTTTTTTTAAATAACATAGAAATCAGACTGAATTCTCTGATAACAGTGGGAGAAGGGAAGAAGACGAAGCATTTTCATGGCATCCTGTAAAGAGGGCAGATGCCAGGACATGGAGTCCATTGTTCCATGTGACTAATGCCATCACTTGCATGAAGAGTAAATCACAGCCAGATTTAACTCTGAGGATAAAGTCTTTATCATCATCAATATGCAAGTGAAAGCTGTTCCCCCCCCACCCACCCACCCTTTGTTGCTCATCCTTTATTTCAGAGACTGAGCTTTTTATTTTTTTCTTTGTTTATTGAATATTACGTTGACCATGGAAATCATCTGCATACATGGCTAACTGTAAACTTTGGCTTTCCTGCCAGTACCGGTGGCGGCTTTGCTTCGTGTTCGGGCAAGTTGTAATAAGTCGTGAATGGCCCATTAACTATATTGGAGGCCTCATAGCAGCACTAATTTCAAATCGTGCTGGGTTTACAATTTGCATATTAAAAAATGTTCACTTGATTCCATTTGGGGACAAAGCTGACATCCTATATAAGCATTACTCCAAACAATCCTATTTATTGGTCCAATTATTTCAATTGAAGGATGCTGGTTTACTGCCTCTTATAGTATACGTGAACAATTCTCAGTGAAACTGTGGCAGAATAACCTCTCAGGGTTCCGATTCACTTTTAATTTTCAGTCCCAGGATTAAGGATCATTTAAAGTATAATGTAACATTGTGGGCAAATATAGCTTCTCTTAATGCCCTTCTGATATTTTGAGGAAAAGAGTGCTTTTATGCAAAGCATTCACTTATGAATTGCATGACTGCCTTTCTCACTATAAAATCTCATTTGCATTTCCTCCCTTCTCCCACATCCATAAGAGTTAGGACAGCATGCCGTGTTTTCCTTCATTTTACGATTTCAAATATATTTTTTTTAAAGGTAGCTCTTTAGGATAGATGCCAAGGTAACTAGTTAATACCGTTTTGAAAGCAGGCTCTTAATTTAAAATGCTTAATTTGTGCAAGAAAACGACATGTTAAAATGAATTTGGAAAGATTAGATTGGAATTGCCTCAAATTCAATTACGCCACACTGCATGGACGTGCTGGGAATATTAATGCAATCACTGTAAATTTTGTACAAACTGATCTGTTGCATTATCTTGCTCATCTAACATACGGTACTTTTTGTGTCCATATTGCAGACGGCAACTCCAAACTAACATGGCAGTCAGACTGTGTGATGTGGCTTCTCTGCTTAGAAGTGGTTCGTGGGCAGCAGAGCCTTGGACTGGGGTCTGTGGGATTTTTCTTAAATTCTGTAGGCTGCTTTTTTTCAAGCATGTTGCAGGAAGTGCTGAGGCCATACCAAACACTTGAACTTTTCATTTGGCATACGAATTACTCTTACATCCAGCCGGTGACGGTATGGCCATCATTAGGACTTGGCAATTCTAACCACGGTGGTATATGCAGCATCAGAACCATGCTTTTGTCTCTGACTTTTTCTATTCTAAATTAGGACTTAGTGCAGACTCAAAGAAAAAAGAGTGACAAGCTTTCTTTAAAAAAAAAAAAAAAATACAAAAAAAAAAAGTTTTGGTATGGTCTGAATGCTAAGTTACCGAATTCTTTACATTCTGTTTACTATGTATTTTTTTGGTTACTAAATTTTTGAAGCTATTCACAATTCCTGACGCTCCCCAAAAGTTGTTGAAACGGTAAATCTGGCTGGAAATTATTTGCCCAGTAACTGTTGAAAGAGTTTGCATTCTGTGAACAGTTGTGTTGAGCCTATCAATGAAATATGCATTATTTGTAAAATATAGCACATTAGTATCATTTTATTCTGAGCAGATGGTCCTATAGCTGAGAGATGCTGTAATTTTCAGTGCACACAGCCTACTGCAGCTGTTCACTTGAATGTTGGCTTAGGAGCTCATTCTTGCCACCTGAACATGGAAATAAATGTGCAATTAAGTGAGGAGTGTTTGTTGTCCTTACTAAATCCTGCTAATTTCAGTCAGTGAACACTTTAATGTTTCAAATGCCATCCCAGTGAGCTTCAGTCCAAATCTCATCGTGGAGGCTCATCTATGAAGTTTCTACACGTGCATAACCCTAACTTTTGAATAGCGAGTTGTTTTAATTGGCCTGGGCCTCTCTCATCGTGCAGCTCATTGTTTTCCTAACTGCTGGGCCAAAGTTAATCCCACAAAAATGTTGCTGTGGGAAGTGACCCACAACTAGTATTCTACAAATTGGAACAGTTATGCTTTATTAGGAGATCTGAAACCTCCTTCCTCAATTTCAGGCAAATTTGTTAATTACAATAAAATGCACATCTTGAATTGTGTTAGATTTTTTTTTTTTCTCCCCATGCAAGTTCCTAAATGTTTCTTTACTCCTTTAAGCAACTCCCTGAGAATACTTGTCCTAGAGATGTAGCTTGCAGCTTGTAGAATAAAGACCCATTTCTTTGAAAAGGAAATGAAGTCCTGGAGGGGTGATGGGCTGTTCGATGTTTCCTAGGTCCTCTGGCTTTGTCTGCTATTTTTATTTTTATCATGATAGCACTGATTCTTGTCCCATGCGGCCAGCCTCAGTCTGGTCAGTCTCAATCTGTTCTCTGCTGCCTTCTTTTGTAAACATCTCTTGCAGCAGAGATTTCTTCTTGTTTGCTTATGCACCGATGTGTCTTTTTGTTTTTCCTAGGCAATAATGTTTTTTGTTTTTTTTTTAAAAAAAAATTTTCCTCTTTTCCTGTGACACCTTTTTCCTCTACTTTGCTTTTTAAATTTTGTCTCAGATTCTTTGCTTTTTTGTATGTTAAAACTTCCCCAAAACTAGTATCCCATCCATTCAGAATTGTCACTTTTGAGAAGTGGTTTTTTGGTAAGATGAGTGGTGTATTGGATGAAGGAGGAATGGCGATCCTTTCAGCAATGCTTTGGTTTTTGGATTCCCCCACAATTGTGGCTATCCTTGTGGCTATTGAAAGATGATTTTAGAAAATTTGGGGCTCTGGTTATGAATGACTCTGTTGCTCAAAGAGCATAGAATTGATTTTTAGGGAATTAGATACAAATTTCCTTGATTTTTAGAGTAGCCTGAAAAATTTGAGGCTATTTCCCCAACTCTGCTGTTGATGCTGCATTTGGAGTTTTTAGATGCATTTTCAACAGGCTATGTGCTCAATTGAAAATTCCTTGGGCTGGTTTGTTTGCAAAAGTTGATGTATTTACACTGCTGTTTTAGTGGACTGGATAGTTTTATTTTTTCTAAATGTCAGACTTAAGGCACAATATCCATGTTGAATTGTTTGGGGATTTCATTTTGATGCTTTAGATCAGTTGCCTTGCTGGTGATCTTTAGCTGTCAAGGTTGACAAAAATGGCTAGTTAGATCCTATAAGGTACACTGTAAGTCTCATAGCTTCTTTCCCAAGATACCCTACAAATCCTTTTCACACCCTAGCATATAACATCTGATATTTTCTTATTTCTTACCAACAGAGGGGTATAAGATATTGTCAATCACAACCATTTTCAATATGTAACCAAAACAGTACATGTTGACAAATTTATATTTTTAAAGTACTTTTGCTTCTTTGTTATAATTAATGGATGTCTGTCAGTTTTTAGAAGATTGAAATTCCTAGGCTAACTGAAAATCTCTTCAAAGTTAGGTAGAACATTTTTTTTTTTTGGTTTATTTTTGGTAGCATGTTAAGCCTTTTATTTTCTAGTTTGTTTTTTAGTCAGGGTTCGATTCTGTGCCTTTTGGTGCTAAATTTTCTGAAGTCTGTGGACATTGCAGGTGAGTAAGGGTATGTGAGTAGATTCAGAAGGTGGTTCTAGAGAATGTTTAAGATTTAAATTGTGCTTATGTGCATGTATGGAATATGTACCTGTAAGTATCACTGTGACCTTAATTGAATAGCTTAATATGAAGTAAAAATCGGCATAGGCGTTGCACTTTGTGTTGAAGCTTTATTGCCTTTACAGCAGAATGACTGTGTGTAAATTTTAGGGTGAGATTTTTAATAGTTTGTGAAATATGAATTCTGACAGAATTCTGACATTTCTTATCGTCTCTGTGTTTAGCAGGTAATTGCTGCCATGGAAACACAACTGTCTAATGGGCCAACTTGCAATAACACAGCCAATGGTCCAACCACCATCAACAACAACTGCTCGTCACCAGTGGATTCTGGGAACACGGAGGACAGCAAGACCAACCTAATAGTCAACTACCTTCCTCAGAACATGACCCAGGAAGAGCTCAAGAGTCTTTTCGGGAGCATTGGAGAGATAGAGTCTTGTAAGCTTGTAAGAGACAAAATAACAGGTACGCAGTTGCATATATTTACTCATCTTTAAAGGACTGTGTTCCAAGGTGCAAGAAAATAACTTTACTATTTGTCCTGAATCTTACGCATCTAGTTATTTCCGGTGTGAAACTTAGTTTTAAGAATTTTATTTCCTTTTTATTTTAAAGATAAAATTGCTTTATGGGCAGTATCTATTATAATTAGACTTGTACACTCTGAACTATATAACATCTTTGTTTTAACCATGCATGTGTCTGGGACAGCAAATACCATGTTCATCTTTGGTTTTTACTTCCTGAGCTTACATGCCTTAGCATTTCAGCAGTGAGATAATAAGGATACCGTTTGTCAGGATAAGGGGGAAAAACCCCTCTTTAAATGTCCTTTCCCTTAAGTCTGTATAGGCCTTCTGCATATGACATATATGAACAGAGGAAGTGGTAATATTCACATTGTCAGTGTATCAATATTTGCACTGATACCATTTGAGCGTAGCAAGATCTTATGTTTTGTTCCTTGACGAGGAAAGGATTGCTCCTCTTATAAAAATACGAAGGGAAGGATGGGTAACTTGGCCTTTAATGATGGACGGTACATTTTGAATATTAGGTAGTGGAAAATGTCCCTGGTGTTTTGTAAGATTTGACTACATTTTTAGAATAAGCCGGAATCCAATGCAGAGCGAGCTCTTGGGGTAGAAGGGTGAGAGCTTCATGCAGGAGTTCTCTTCAGACACCGAGGCTTCGGGAAGTTACGTGTAGACAGACTCTATATAGCTTTTTCAATGTCTGTGAAATTGGTTTAACTGGGCTTATACCAAAAATAAAACTAAATATTCCAAGTGAGTAAAAGATACTTAGAGACAGCGTGACAAGTCAGACCTGGAGTCTGAACTTTGCTCAGTTACCTTGGACATGTCACCTCTTGGCTTCAGGTTTCCCCTAAAATGAGGAAGAGGGCAGAGGACAGGGTCACACTGGGTGATTTCCGACGTCAGTGGTGACCTGAAATGGCTTTAACTGTTCTATCAAGATAGCAGGGCTTGCCCAGCCGGTGTGGGTGGGTGAGCATCGACCTATGAACCAGGAGGTCACCCTTTGATTCCCAGTCAGGGCACATGCCCATGTTGCCAGCTCTATCCCCAGTCGGGGGGAGTGTGCAGGAGGCAGCCAATAGATGATTCTCTCTGATGTTTCTTTCTCTCAACCCTCTCCCTTCCTCTCTGAAATCAATAAAAAATATATATTTTTAAAAAGATAGGACTTATTTTCTCTAAGATAAATGAGTTCTTGAACTATCACCTGGGGAGGCGGGGGGGGGCTGTTGCTCAGCCCAGCCTGCGCCCTCTCGCAATTCGGGATTCCTCCAATAGAGTCCCTAGGCCTGGCCAGCAATCAGGGTCTATTGGGCTTTCCTTCCTCCTGCTGCCGGCAGCTGGCCCTGCCCCTGGCTGTTGCCACTGCTTGCCATCTATGCAGCATTGTTCCCCCTGGCTCCCTGCTCTCCCCACACCCCCCCACCTGCTGACTCCCTCTGTGGGCGACAGGCGTGGGGTGCAATTGTCTGGCTCTCCTGGGGCTCCCTCTGTGGGGTGATCGCTGGCTGGCCCTGCACACCCACCACCCACCACAGTGTCATTGGCCAGTGGTCTTGCTCACCCACCTCAGCACCACCAGCTGATGGCCTGGCCCTCCCTCTGAAGTGATCAGTCAAGGGGCTCTGTGATTGATCACAGTGAAGTGGGCCACCCGCTGGGGCTCCATGATTGATCACTGTGCAGAGGATGGCCTGGGCCTCCCTCTTTGGGGTGATCAATCATGGAGCCTACCCAATGATAGCCCCACAGAGGGTGGTTCAGGCCTCCCTCTGTGGGGTGATTGTGGGGTGATGGTGGGGGGCCCCCCCACTAATCATATCGCACCCAACTTGGCTGGCCTGGTGCCAGTGCGTGACATAGCATGGTCTTCCAGAAGGTTCTCCGGACGGTCATTCTGCTGTTCGGTCGTTTGGTCAATTTGCATATTTTGCTTTTTTATTATAGATGTGTCTGTTATGATTCAATTATTTTTAGCAAAACAATGTCTTTTATGTATTATGATACATAATATGAATTTTTCAAACTCTATGACATAATGGCTGTGTGGTAAATGGTATGAAAGCTGTGTTATAAATATGTGTTTTCTGGTTTGACAGCTTAGTAACTATCCCTGCCATTTAAAAAAGTGGATGCTTGAATGAATACTGGCAAACTGCATTAATATTTGTTGTCCATTTCTTTCACCCACCCCCACCCAACTCCCACCACCGCCCTTGTCTTTTCACTGAAGGGAGCTAATAGCGTTTCCCACCATGGTAACATTTCTGTTTGACACCTCCAGTAAGCAAGTGGAATTCCCAAGGAAACTGACAGCGAGCATGAGGGTCAAAGGATGTTTTCCAAGTTTCAAGCTATATTTTTTGGAATAAGTCTTGCATTGACAGACACGTTTGAGAAATTCTGCTCTCCCACAGGTTCCTATTGAAGACCCACACTGCAGATCGTTAGCACGTTAAAACTGCTAAAACCCTGCTGTAAAGAGAAACTGGTGTGACTTAGAGCTCCCCAGCATCATTTGACCACGGAACTCATTCTGTGGGTCCCACACACACTAGATTCCCATTGGACATGTTGCTATAAAAGCTTTTCAAGTCACTTATCACACAATTCTTCCGTCACCTTTTTTTTCACTACGATAAAATGTTTCCTAAAATGGAAGTCCATGATAATGAACTATAAGTTAAAAAAAGTTGGGTAGCAAATCTGAATACAAAGGACCTCTTCTTCCAGTAATCCTGTTTTGATTTGGCCCATTGACATCTTATCCTTTGGATCGGTTAAAATAGTGTTCAGAATGGACTGACTGACTTAGTTTCGAGCATAAGTTACCTTAAGTTTTTGTTGTTGTTCTTTAAATTCTGGGTTTCTGTAAATTGTTGTGTATTGAACAAAATAGTCTACGAAATTACAGATTTCTAAAACCTGGTTTTAATGGTTGCCCTTTGCAAAGTGGGCATATCTTCCTAAGAAGCTATTATTACCATGTCTCTAGAAGTGTTTGAGTGAATGTGTGGGGATTTGGGACCCTGCCCTGCGGTGTTTGGCTTTAGCCAGCTGGTGCAGCCCCTCAGTTTACATGTGCAGGCTCAGGTCAGAGTTCCTTGGTCCCTCTTTAATCACCCAATTTACCCTCCTTCCTCGGGAGCAGTTGGGCCAGCTCTTGGTATTCTGACTTTGTAGGAGGTGAGCGTTAATTGTCTGGGTCATCAGAAAACTCGGGGATAATTCTTCGGAAAGAAAATTTAAATACCTCCTTTTCCCTTTTCTTAAATCTTTCCTTAAAGAATGCTGAATTAGGAAACAACCGCAGGTATAAAAATAACTACTTAGGAAAGTGTAGACCTCTTTCCCGAGTCCTAAAAGAAAGTATGTAATTTTCAAATTGTGTTGGTGTTAGCAAATCAATGTCACTATTTTGATAGAAGGAGGATTAGGGAAATACATTAAGACACGTCTTCAGTAGCAAATGCAACAGTCTTCTCTCCAGCCTACATTCTATTGTGTTGTTCTCCAGGCTCTCTCTTTGGGCTCGTCCCCAGCCTGGTGCTTGCTTCTGTTTCCCATCTAGAGGCATTCATCGCGAGAAGCTGCTGCCGCTTGTGCAGCTTAGCTGCTGTGGGTTCATCCCTTTGAGTTGTTAAACGCACTTCAGAGTCCTTGACACCTGCTGATGCTGCATTCTAGAGGAGTGAAATGGATTTTATGATGCAAGGAATGAATAATAGAGCCTCTGAGTCAGAAAAGCCCTTGAGGTGACCGTAGCCAACTCTCTCACTTGACAGGCGATGAAAGGCCCAGGCTTGTTGAAATGACTAGTCCAAGGCCACGCGGCAATGAAGTGGTACAGCAGGAACCAGGATTCCGGTTTTCTTGTTGTTTCCTGGTATGTTTCCTCCTTGCCTCAGAGTCTTGAATAATGAAGTGCAAGAGCAGCTGATGAATGTAGAGTGAGACACAGAACTTGTGCTGGAGAGGAGCAGCTTGTGGGGAGTGTGGCTCGGTCGGAAGGCCTATAGGAGATTTTTGAGAGCTGAGGACTGAGGAATCCATAAGATGAAGATTACCCTTGCCTCTCTAGAAACTTTATAATCTGTGGTTGCAAATTTGGATATTCTAGTCCAGTTGTTCCAAATCTGGCTGCCTTCTGACCTTGAAAAATAAAGATTCCAGAGGCTTTGTCAGAAATCTCCACAGATGATTACCATGGGCAAGCAAGCCCTTGAGGGACTCAGTTTTTTGCAGTATGGTCTGTGGGTTGTACCTGTATTAGAATCAATGGGATGACTGCCAGAAAGTGATGTTCCTGGGCCTTGCCTCAACCCACTGAATGAGAATCTCTGTAGGTAGAGCCTAGAATGTTCCAGGTACCTGGGAGTTATCCACTTTTTTCCCCTATTTTGCCAAGAGATACAACTATAGATGGACTTCCAGATTTACCTGAATTCTGTGTGGTGGTGGGAGAAAGGTGTAACGCAGAGCCTCATTCTATGGCTGACTAGTTTCAGGTGCTGCCCCTCCTCAGCAGTGATTACCGATGAGTTCATTCCTGGGGTTCAGGACTAGAGATCTGCATTTAAAAGTCATGAGGCTGTGTCTTTATTGAACCTCTTACCTATCCCTGAAAGCATTTGTTTATGTATGTGCGTGCGTGTGTGTGTGTGTGTGTGTGTAGTGTAATTAGTTGTCAAAACTTCAGGATGGCTTATTCTATTGTTACTTTCCCTTCCTTCTAAAAGAAGAGATGGAGAAATATGGTCTGCTGAAGACCCCAGGGAATGAGTGTTGCTCTTTTCTTTTAAATCTTGGTGTGATGGCTTCACTCTTACTCTAGGAATTGTTTGAGGTGGGTCCTATGCTGACCCCATCAGCTGCCAACTAGAGAAGCTTTCACACCAAAGGAAAAAACAAAGACCAAAACAACCAACCAACTACAAAGCACAAGAGGCCCGAGGAGGCACCTTGCCAAGATGAATTATGCCTGAATTGGCAGTACCATGGGTGGTTCACTGGCCTCCCTTTTCTCCCTTTAGAAAATCATATCTATACTGATAAAAGAGTAAGATGCAAATTGGCCATACATTCACAACACCCCTAGTCAATCAGGAGTGAGTATGCAAATTAACCCAACAAAGATGGCAGATTGATTTGCATATGCAGGTGCTGAGCGGTTGGGGGTGGGGCCCTAGCCACTCCGGGCCTCTGGGCAGTGTGGGAAGGCAGAAAGGCAGTTCTGGGCCAGACCAAAACGGCAACTCCAATCAGAGCCATGGTCATGCTGGCAGCCAGGGGAAGGAAGGCCCATTCTTGCACAAATCTTTGTGCATTGGGCCTCTAGTATACACTGAGTGGCCAGATTATTATGGTCTCTGAATGCCTAATAATCTGGCCACTCAGTGTATATCCTATAATAAAAGGTTAAAATGCCAATTGTCCCCTCGACAATGAGTCAGGCTGGCCAACTGCCCATGTCCCCTCCCCCTGGCCAGATTGGCTGGAACCCACCCATGAATTCATGCATGGGGCCTCCAATATATAAATACACACACACACACACACACACACACACTCACTCAGAGTGGCCAGATTATTATGTTTTCAGAGATCATAATAATCTGGCCACTCTGTGTGTGTGTGTGTGTGTGTGTGTGTGTGTGTCCGCACATACATGAAGGTTCCCAGCAAGATTTAAGTTTTATCTGTATTGTTCTTGACAACTTTAAAGTTACTTTTTCTTGATCCTGGTTTATTTTATCAGAATAATGTTATTTTAAACTTCATTTTAATGGCATGGTATCCTCCCTGTCTCTTTTTAACATACAATCATAGCTCCTTGGGATTGAAACAGATAAGTAGTATTTTATCAGACTAATACATAATTTCAAATTCAATAGCATTTATTTACTGTGATGCAATCAGTCAATCATACTGAGTTGGGGTGTTTTGATGAACATCAGTCTGAAAAGGTGGTTGTGTGTGTCAGTTATAGTCTTAATGTCAACTGTTAGATGACCATAGATGGTATCAAGAGGACAGGAATCTTGATTCTTGAAGAACAGTAGCTGAAAAAAGTAGAATGAGTGGGTGGGGGGGGGGTGGTGGTAGCCTAATAAACACCTCACTTTGCAGACTTGGGATGCTATTTAGTTAGAAGTTTACCAGAAAGGGTGGTGTGAGGCTAGGTCTTCAGGAAATAAGATAAGGGCTCCATGGATAAATGCTTTGGAGGACCCTGGTGTGTTACCTGTGGGATGAGTACATTGGAGTATGGCTATCTTGAAAGTTTAGTGAATACATTTGTAAATAGTGAAATTTGTATTTTCTAAAACCTAATTTCTTTTACCTTGTACTTTTGTCTTTTTCAAAGGTAATTACTAATCAGTCATTTAAAAAAAATGCTGTTATCACTATAGAAACATTTCATAAACTTAATTATTTATTCTAGGTTCATTATTCCTACTCAAACCTGGAAGTGGGGTGTTTTAGAGAACAATTTTCAGTGTCAGTGTTGATTAACTTAGAAAAAAAAAATTCAGGACGATGAAATTTGAAATGTATACAATTTAAGAAATAGAATACATTTTATTTATTTATTTATTTATTTATTTATTTATTTCCATTGGTAAGGCCGAAAAACTTGTATTCACAGGCCCTCAGTCACTGCACCTAACAAGACAGATAATACAATGTTATATGTTGGTTTTATCTCAGTAAAACTAAGGGGAATAGTTGAAAAGGAAAAGAGGAACATAATTTCCATTAATAATTTAAGTGTACTGAAGTTCACAGGAAATAGTTGAAACTCAAGGAAGAAGGGGGCTTACATTCCGTTTTTTGGAGGGAGGGAGGCTCAGTAAATTGTGGGTGAAGTGACTGGGACACACATGGTGGGAAGTCACAGAGGTGTCAGGCTGTTTTAGCAAGAATTGTGTTTGGGTCTTGGCGTTGGCTCTCCACCTTGGCGGTGAGAGTTGCTCTCTCTTCCTGCTACAGGAAAGGGGATTCCTTCACTCACTGGAAATTCATGACCTGCTTTTAGGTGGGAAAGGAGAGGGCAGAACATTCTTCCTGCCTGTGTTTGCTTCTTAACTGCCTTCAGCTAAAAATAACCCTTATGCCAGAGTGGCATATTTGGGGTGGTCCATGCTGGAGCCCTTCACCATGAAACAAATTGTCTCTCAGTAAGCAAAACTAAACAGAAAGGTTTCTTCTTTGCATATTCTATGGCAATGAAACCTTAAGTGGCTAGTTGGCTGGGAAGAAAAAACAACTATTGAAACAACCATTCCTGGTTAATTTGTAAATCATTTGGATTTTTTTTGTTTGATTTCTGATGTTGATGTCTGTGTTACTTTATATTTTATTCTACCAGAAGGAAATGAAATAAGTATCACAACTCCCAAGAACTAGAAACTCAAATGCCAAGAGCTTTTTAAGACTGTTTGCTGGGAAATGGAGGCTGAACCTATTGGGTAAATGAGGTTTAGGAGTTTGAATTCTGAGCTTTCTTGGCCTTGTCACTAGGATTTTTAGAGTGACCGTACCTGTCTTGCCAGTTGACGAGGCACAATTGTTGAGCACCTTTGACTTTCTTTTATTAGTTTGATACGAAACACAAACTTCAGTAATGCCTAGTCCATAGAAAATAAAACACAGTTGAAGTTCTTCTGTAAGGATTTCCCCCTTAAAACTGAGCAAGGTATGGCTGTTTGTGTGCTATTTGCACCTTCCACACTTTTTTTCTTCTAGTTTCTGTTTACCTTTGCATTGGGAGATTGCTGTTACTATATAGAAACCATGTTCCATTTATTAGTTATTGGCTGTCCTGGTAAAGGTGGAAAAATGGGGATGAGAAAAAGATCGTGAATTAATGGGCGAAGATAAAGAGCAACTAAATTCTGATATAGGATTTCTTCTTCCTTTTGTAATCTGTAGAATGTTAAAATCCTGTTTCTCCTGAGGTGTGAAATTGACTGAATCGCCCTGCCTGCCTCTCCAGCCCTCCTACCCCCCAAACCCCAATTAATCTGCTTTTCTTTGGCTGATTTTTATTATCTATTACTCCCTTATCTAGTATTATACTACCTGAGCACACCAGCCTTTAGTTTTGTAACTTTCTAAATTATGACTTGAGCATTGCTTTTTTATTTTTTTTTATTTTGCACCTATTGGAACATTTCCTTTTAAATATTTCCCGAACAAAATACTATCAGAACTCGCAATTTCTTTTGCACATGTTCTAAGTTAATTGCCTTTCAGTGGAGTACACTGCTGCTTCTGAATTGTCAGAGCTGGGGAAAGTGTGCCTTTCCAGCTAAAAAGGTCAACTTAAAAAAAAAATTTTTTTTTGGCATTTAAGTTGTATCACTTGATTTGTCAGGTCTATGTGGCGGCTCATTTAGCATGTTTGGTTTAGCTTCTTAAAGTTTTAGATTCAGTGTTTTGACACCATTGGATGTCTCTTCTACCGATAGCAGTACCTGTCATCAGATATTTTTTGAGGAGCCCTCAGCTCAGCTGTAAAGCCGTATTGCAGCTCTCCCAAGTTTCGGTGCATATACAGATCCTCAGTGAAAACTGCCTTTTTGTGTTCTAACTATTTAGGAATCTCTCCCATCAATGCCATCGATAGCTACGGAGAGGGGATCATTCTACATTGTTCTAAATTAGAAGAAAAATTCTCACTCTGTATGCCTCCTTCAAGGGAAAAAAAAAAGCAAGATGGCAGTGTTTAATTTTTTAAACTGTTTATAAGCATTCTTTTACATCTTCCCACGTGTAGTGGGCCTGAAGGCAGTGGTAATAGGATTTTCCAAAGCCCTATGTTATTATTCCCTTAGCTTGGGATCATGTTCTCAGGATTAACATTGAAACAAAACACCTGCTACCTTCTTTCCTGCTAGGGAGGTGGCCTACAATCGTACTACTTTTAGAGGTTTTAGCCTAGAAGGAACATGTTGCACTTGGGTTCCAATCCTAGCCTAGCTACTTACTTCATAGTGTTGTATGAGTTATTGGACTCCCAGCTTGAGTTTCCTTTCTGATGTGCCTGGCACACAGCAGTTCTCTCTCTCTGCTTTTCCCTTCTTACCAGTTAATGATCAGCTACTTAACAATTGCAGACTATTTTCTTCTGGTAAACTGTCTTTTTTTTGTTTTGTTTTGTTTTTTCTTTTTTTCTTTTTTCTTCCCAATCCTCATCTGAGGATATGCTTATTGATTTGAGAGAGGAAGAGAGAAACATTGATTGGTTGCCTCCTGTACATGCGCCGACAGGGGCTCAAACCTGCAACCTAGGTATGTGCCCTGACTGGGAATGAAATGGGCAAACTTTTTGGTGTATGGAATGATGCTCTAACCATCTGAGCCACCCAGCCAGCCTGGGAAAACTCATTTTTGATAAAATCTCCAAGGACAGGGTGTTCCCAAAAAATGTACTTTAATAGCTGATAGCTCAATTTTGAAGATGAAATGTATTTTAATAAACACAGCCTTGTAATCACTCAAAGTGTGTGTATACTTTTTTGGGAAACATTATAGATCTGATGTCTTAGTATTCTTACAGTTTCTCATAAAGTGGGAAGAATGGAACGTTAATTTTCTAACCTTTGCTAGTTTCTAAGTGATTAGACCAATGCATTTGATTTTCTAGGGGAGATTGCAAAGTGGGAATAGGAAGTAAGTACAAGTCAGGATTTGGAAGCCCAGAGGAAGATAAATGCTGTTACACTAACCCCTATGGATTAGAGCTCTGGAGGGTGGTGGGATTGCTCTGTGTGGTGTTGTGGGAATGTTATTCAGAATGAACGAGCTTGACTTAGAATATGAAGGTACTCTCAGCCAGCTTCCCCATTGGACTGTCATTGTCCAGGGAGGTCAGCAAGTTGTGAAATGGAACCATGAGGTATTGGTTAGATAAAAACTTAACTGGAGGGCTTCTTTTCACTTTTATGGCATCTTTTCCCTTAAGATTAACACCCCTTTAACATAAATTGTAAATTCTATTGCTAAATATTCTGATTTCATAAAGAAAGATGTTCAACTAGGGGAATGCAGAGGCCTGCGTACTCGGTTATTGAGAATATTCCTGTTGTGTTAACGGATCAGAGCACGTAGAAAAAAGATTGCTGTCCCTTTGTTTTCTTTCTGTTGAAATATTCATTGAAAACATTGAAAGCCTTGCTTTCTTCAGTCATCAAAAACTTTACAGATTTTAGGTTGTGGAAGGGGGCTGGTGATTTCCATGAGGCCATGGCTAACTTAGCAGATGCAGTTTTACATCTTGTTTTCCTTTTTTTGTGTGTGTTAAATCCTTATGCATATTGTGAATTAGAGTTTATTTTTAGCTCTTAATGAGTTCTTTTCTCATCACTGTACTTTTTGTTGGAACACTGTTTTCTGCATGATGCTTTGATTTGAAGGGAGAGTGTATATGGCTTGCAAGTCTTCCAATCCCACCCTCCAGCTCAACTAAAATGTGCATTTTCGCATTTGGTTACTTGTTTCCTTGCAGAGTACAGGTGTAAATGCCCTGACTCTTCACCACCTGTCTGACTTTCAGGCTTTATTCTGAGAAAGCCCAATTCTCCTCTTAATTTAAATTTTTTTACATATTTTATTGATTTCAAAGAGGAAAGGAAAGGGAGAGGAAGATAGAAGCATCAATGATGAGAATCATTGATTGGCTGCCTCCAGATCAAGCCCCCAATCTGGGCATGTGCCTTGACCAGGAATCAAACCATGACCTCATGGTTCATAGGTCGATGCTCAACCACTGAGCCACGCCAGCTAGGCTCAAATTCTCATTTCAAAGTGAGGTTTGAAAGAGTTATAGATGCATGTAAACAGGTAAACCAGAATCATTTCATTGGGTTCAAGGTCACTGGAACCTGAGGGAACAACTTTCTTTCCTCATTTTGACTCTTTAAATTCAGTCTCAAGCAGTCACTGGGTCAGTTAACACCAAGGCAGTGTTTTCTGAATCAGTCTGCGACTCTGATTCTAGTCCTGAGAGCTTTGAAATAAATTAGAGTTTTCTCTTATCATTATCTAGCTCTAGAATTCAGTGATTTTTCTCTTTTGTGACCACAACTGCTAAGGTATCTCTTCTTAAACATAGTGCCAAAGGATTTGATGTAAGGTGCCAAAAGCACCTCTCAAGCAGAATAGTTTGGGATCTAACGTTTTAACCTCGAGATGTTAATTAAACCAGCTTTTGTGTGTGTGTGTGTGTGTGTGTGTGTGTGTTTGTTTTTTGTTGTTTTTTTTAAAGACTTATATTCTGAGTATTTCTGGGCCTTTATTTCGGGGTAAGTACCATCATTCCTGTTATAATCGATTAAAATACAGAATTGGCAATAATGATTTGTGACTGTTTTAGATCAATATCAATACATTTGTTATTGTAAGTGTTGAAAATTAGAAGCCTTTGCAAAAAGGCACGATACCATACCATTGGATGTGTTAGATCCCCAAATTCCATATTCTAGAATATTAAAATAGGACCTAATATGCTATCTAGAAGTGCAGTGTGGACTCTGGGGCTTTGCTTTCTTGCTCTTATTTGACATGTCAGTTCTCTGGAGTGTTTATGGAGAGCAGCACAAGTGGGCAGAGGCATCCATGTAGAGAGGGCATCTGATATTCTTTGCTGGTTTCTAGAGCAGGATGGTGAACTTTTTTAAAAAAAACTATATTTTATTGATTTTTTTATAGAGAGGAAGGAAGAGAGATTGAGAGCTAGAAACATCAATGAGAGAGAGTCATTGATCACAGCTGCCTCTTGCACACCCACACACACACCCCACTGGGGATATGCCCGCAACCAAGGTACATGCCCTTAACTGGAATGGAACCCGGGACCCTTCAGTCTGCAGGCCGATGCTCTATCCACTGAGCCAAACCGGTTTCAGTGAATGTTGAACTTTTATTTAAGAGTCCCTCCCTCCTTTATTTTAGGGATGAGATTATTGCAAATGGACCTATGCCAGTTTAGCGTATACAGCTCATAGGTCATTTTGGGTAGGTAAAAAGTGGGCACCAAAGAGGGAGGAGTGAAATGACCTCTTTTCAAGACCCAGTTCTGCCATGTGTGCAGGCATTGAGCAAGAAGGCCTGAGTGATTGACAGAACTGCTTTGCTTGAGGAAGTCCCAGTTCTGTGTTCTTGTGAAGGTCTTGGATAACACCTACAGGAATTGTTCACTCTGAGCTGACACCATTCCAGAGGCAGGGATCTGTGCCCCTGTTTGCGTCATGCAGAAAGAAACCCTTCTAAACAGAGGCTGGACCCAGGACCTTTCACATTTCGGGGTTCTGTCCAAAAGGACACAAATGTCCTGTTTATACAATAGCGGCTGATGTCTCTAATTCAGCCCATCTATTATACATACCCTTGAATACCTTTAATTTTACCAAGGAGACCCCATTTCTAACTTCCATCACACTAACAAGTAACTAGCTTAAGGAACAAAAAGCCCATTTATGCTCATGAGCAGAGAATTGGTTGTTGATTTAGCTATAGAGAGTAGATAGGTGTGTAACAGTCACCTTTATATTCTGCTGCTCAATGACTCCTGGACTGTATTCATGATAGGGTGTTAGATGACCAGCCCTAGAATTAAGGCTGAAACTCTGGGTGTATAGGTAAACTTACACTGATGTATACACCAAATTAAAAAAATAACTTGAGTGTGATAAAATATGCATAACATAAAGTTGATCATTTTAAGTGTGCAGCTAAGTGACATTAAGTACATTCACGGCTGCTGAAACCAGTTTGGCTCAGTGGATAAGAGCGTCGGTCTGCGGACTGAAGGGTCCCAGGTTCAGTTCCAGTCAAGGGCATGCACATTGGTTGCGGGCACATCCCCGGTAGGGGGTGTGCAGGAGGCAGCTGGTTGATGTTTCTCTCTCATCGATGTTTCTAGCTTTCTATCCCTATCCCTTCCTCTCTGTAAAAAATCAATAAAATATTAAATAAAAAAAAGTATATTCACGGTGTTGTGCAACCATCGCCACCATCCTTTTCTAGAGCTGTTTCTCATCCCAAACAAAAACTCGGTATCCCATAAACAGTAACTCCCCACCCTCAGCCCCTGGAAACCACGGTTCTACTTTCTGTCTCTTTGAATTTGCCTGTTCTCGTATAAACAAAAAGTGAAAGCCATATGTCATACCAATGCATTTAAAAGGTAAATTATAGCAATTGTTTCAGGAAATGCTAGGTTGCTTTCTTGGGCTAGAAGCCAACCCCTCTGGACCTCAGTTCTTGCCGCTTTCCCCATAAAAGGAATATTCAGTTGTGAAATCGGGAATTCGTGTAGCCTCCACCACACTGCTGACTGCTTGCCCCTCCACAGTTGCTCGGCCTGGTTCAGCCTTGTTTTCTTCTTCCTGGAAGTTGCCTCCAATCTCCATCACTCAGCAAGATGGCAGGCCGCCTGGAGGAAGAGGCAGCAGCATATGGTAGATTCAGACAGGAGAGAACCAAGCAGGCTTGCTCCCCAGTAGTCTCTGCCTTTGCACTTTCCTGCTTTTTCTTCTCCCAGAGTTACAGCAGCCAGGGAGGAACATCTGAGGGGGGTCCTGGGTCACAGAGCAGCAGCTCTGATTTCCTCTACCTCGCACCCATGTCTTCTGTTGAGAACCCGATGGAAATCTTGGCAGAAAACCATTCCTCAGTAGAAGGTGCCAAAGAGGGAGAAGTAGAAATTCTCTTCAATAGTTTTAGCTTTTCCTTTCATTTTACCCTCCCAAAACACACACACACACACACACACACACACATATACACACACACACACTCTCTCTCTCTCTCTTTCTCTCTCTCACACACACACACACACACACACACAACTAACGAGCCAACCAATCAAACCATGCCTTACAGAGCAGAGGCATTCCTTTTTTAGCCCGTAGGGAGGAAGCCTTCAGCGTTTTCCTGAAGCAACGTTGGGAGACAGATGCTGATGTGGGTTGAATTTAGAGGCAGGTGGCCTGTGGCCTATTTCTGCCTTTACATTATTTCAGATTCCGTGTTACTGAAGTAGAGCAGCCTTCCTTTAAAACTTCAGGTCTCTTAGCTTGGCCTCCTGCCTTCTCTGTTGGCATCAGCCAAATGCCTGCTGGCTGCAGGAACATCATTTCACACTTAGTGACTGTATTTTCAAACGTTGGCTATTGACAACTGAAGAGCAATTCCATGAATTGAGACCTAGCAGAATGCCTCCCCCAGGTTGTGGGAGTTTAACCTAATGAAGAAACATACTACTTATGGTTTAAGGTCTTCATACAAACTTCACCTAGACTTTTCTTCTCTCCACTGCCTGATTAGTGGGGAGCTTCCCTAGGCCAGTTACTGGGATGAGGAAGCTCTGCCTCGGGGGCTGTGAGGTCTTGCCTGGGAACAGTGGTGAAGGTGATGCAAGCTTAGCCCGTAGTGTGGCAGGCTTGTCTAAGAATCGTGGGCATGCTAACGGATGTCAGCCCGTGTTGGGACACTTGGTTTCAAGGTAGGTTCTATCTGTTGACGAGATCCTGAGTTCTAGAACACTGAGAGTGTAGCTTCTTACAGTGGCACTTTATTATTGAGGTGAAATAGAGGTGGAAGGACCTCCTCCCTGGCCCCTTGGGAAGGAGATGCAGAACGTGCTGAACAGGCAACTTTACTTTTGAGCAAAATTTAGAAGCAGTGTTTCATATATGCATGGATGATCTTGTCTGTGAATGATTTGTTGATTATCCTATTTGATGGTTCATCTTTGATGCAGTCTTTTATTTAAACAGAAGTGGGAGTTGCCCTTTTTTTGTATGGAGAAATATGTAAGGCCCTTTATGGATCTAAGGGAAGATAGTCTCCCTCTTTAATTAGGATTATTCCATATTGGGGAATTCTCTTTGCTAGTTAGGTGGCTTGTGGTTGGGTAATTCCAGAAACCAATGAGGAAGGTCCTCTCTGTCCCTGCCTTAGTGTAGGAGGCAAGAGGCTAGTGTGGGACCCACGTTAAACCAATTAGGTATTTTCTGCCGGGACCTGGATTCTCAGGGAAGTGATAGATGGATGTGATACTGACAGTGAGCCATCTCATCATAGCCCATCCTGGTTCTGAGAGGGTGGTGGTTCTTTGAACTTCCTAGCTCTCTGGAGCCAGATAGTTCCCAGCCCCAATTAATTCTGCAAAGCCTCTGTGCCTCTCCCATAATCCCCTTCAGCTAGTTAGCTAGAGTCAATTTGTGTTATAATTTAGCAGTCCACAGAAACAATATGTGTTGTTCACATTTTTATCTCTTTATGTCAGAGTCCACTTTCAACACATCCAAAAGTAAGCTTATTGATTTTTTTGTTGTTGTTGATTTTTTTTCTGAGCCATTAGAGAATAACTTTTGTAATTAATCCGAAGTCCCTGCTTTGGACTCGCCACCTTGCCATACAGGCTTGTCAAGGAAAGTGGGGGTCTCAAGCATCATCTTCAGGATGCCTTTGAAAGTCCGCAGTGGAGCCGCCCGCATCTCGTTTAAAACAGAGTTTTCCATTAGGAAGTTCTTTGAATCCAAGTGGGAGACTGAGTCCTTTTCTGGTTCAGGTCATAAGACATGCCAGTTAGTTGAATACCTTTCACACCTACATCATCCTAACCTGAACTTTTAGTCTTTAAAGTACCTTGTATGCTCAATGAGGTTCTCTGAAGCATCTGTGGTGTGGAAGAACTTGGATTGCTTTCTAGCGTCAGCTATTCAGATGTATTGCTGAACAGGGAAGAAAGGCATAGTTTTTATTCTTTTGTCTGGAATGGTTTTTACCTCTGCTACAGAGTTTGAGGGCTGTTGTTTACAAACTATCTTTCACTTCTAACAAAACAGTCACCCCTTTTGTAGAGTATCCTTCATTGCCAGAGTCCTCTAAAGTTGGCCTCCTGACCTTTCCCCCAATGTCTGCAGGGTCCCAGTTTTCTCCCTTTGAACCTATTTGTCATAGCTATGATGGATGAACTGCCGAAGCAGACTACCTACTTGCCCTCAGACCTTTTTCTTTGTGGGACAACGTTTTCTTAGTTTATTGAGTTGGATTATAGTTCTTTTTTTTTTTCTTTTCTTTTTCATTGAATTTATTGGGGTGACATCTTCTACTAGTCCTATATAATAAAAGGCTAATATGCAAATGGAACGACCCTATGACAGGCACCGACCACGAGTGGGCAGACGCTCAAAGCAGGAGATACCCCCTGGTGGTCCTTGCCCTCCCACAGGGGGAATGTTGCTCATCCAGAGCCTTGAACTGGATTCATTGCTGGCCAGTGCAGCGGTGGTGGCGGGAGCCTCTCCTGCCTCTGCAGCACCACTAAGGATGTCCACCTGCTGGCTTAGGCCCCCTCCCCATGGGGAGCAGTACTAAGCCATCAGTTGGACATCTCCTGAGGGCTCCCGGACTGCAGGAGAGTGCAGGCCTCTAGTATACATATAAAAGCCTAAGCAACCTGTTGCTCTGACACATACCACCAGGAGGAAGTCAACTTGGACAGAGGAAAAGAGAAACAGGCCATTTAGTCTATGAAAGATCTCAAGCATATGGGGCTGAGCTGCAGTTTGCATTGGGAGGCTGGGCCATTGGCCCAAATTCCGTCACTCCCCTGGCACTGGTCCAGAGGCGTGGTGCCCCAGACCCCCGTCAACACCTCCGGCCATGTCCTTCCGGGCAGCCAGGACCAACGTTGGAAGGAGGGAAAAAAGAGACCAGGAACTCCTTCCCTAGTGCCCACCTCCTCCTATCAGACCGGAGCCACCCCAGGACTCGCAGGAGGGCACGTGAAGTGGGCAGCTACCACAACTTCCCGGTCTGCCCCAGTTCTCTGAGCCTAAGACTCACCCCACTTCTCTGAGCCTAAGACTGCACCGTTAGTGAGGCCATGTGAGCCCCGCCCTAGGGACCCACTTCTCCATAGCTGGGTGCAGCAGACCAGGTGATGCAAGAGACAGTGGTGGAAGAGGGGGGCAGATGCTCAGCTGACCTGATGAGTAGGGCCAGGATGAGCAGGAGCGGCTCCTCCCCAGCCGCCTGCTGCTTCGCGCACTACTATATCCCTTGAAGATGTTGGATGCTGGTTTTAGCCCTATCCCTGAGGGACCTCTTCAGGGCAGGAATCCGTGCACCAGACCTCTAGTTGGATGACAAAATTATACAGGTTTCAGGTGTACAATTTTATAATACATCATCTGCAGGTTGTATTGTGTGTTTATCACCCAAAGTCAAGCCTCCTTCCATCACCATTTATCTCCCCTATACCCTCTTCTACTCCCCCACCCCTTTCCCTCTGGTACCATCAGACTTTTAACTTTAAGGAAAATGAAAGCTATTGATTGGTAAAGGAGTTTGTCTATGCTTTGAGAGGTGTGTATTTTGAAAATAAAGTCACTTGAGAGGAAGAGAGGGATAGAGGGTTAGAAACATCGATGAGAGAGAATCATCGATCAGTTGCCTCTTGAACACCCCCTACTGGGATGTGCCCGCAACCAAGGTACATGCCCTTGACCAGAATTGAACCTTGGGACCTTTCAGTCCGCAGGTCGATGCTGCTCTATCCACTGAGCCAAACCTATTTCGGCAAGTCACTTGTCTTTCAAATAGTTGATTCATTTGATTCACATTGTAGGTATTAGGGAAATCAAAGTTCTAATATAATTATGAAAAAAAAAAAAATGAGGAACAGAGAGGAATATTGATTGTCCTTCCCAAGCAACATCTTGTGACAGCTCCCCCATTTTATTATGTTTTACTGTCGCTGCTTTCATTGAGTGTGACCGAGAACAGCCTGGAGAATGTCTGAGAGGACTGGCATCTTCTGTGATACCCTTCTGGGTGTTTTATCTCTAGTTTTTAATCTTCAGAGGTCAGTAATATTGTGACTTCTGCGTGTGTAGCCGCTTATGAGAGCCATATATACCTCGCACAAAGACAGGCTTCCTGTGAATGACCCACATTTATTTCTTCTGCTACTTAGTCATCATTTAATTAAAACCCTTTAGTGTCTAGTCACATGGGGTCATAGGTATGCTTGGAGGCATTAAATTTCTCTGTCTTATGGAGTCAGTGAATACATCATCAGCATCAGTTTTGTTTGTTTGTTTTTTTGGGTGGGTGTAGTCTTCAGTTCTCTTTGTAAAGATCAAATCCTGTTTATATCTTGATAGTCTTTTTGTTTCTAACTAGTCACTGAGGCAGAATCATAACTGTGATTGTGTGAATATCCTATCAATTTGATGTGCTTACCTCGCACCCTGTTAGCTACTTAGGTAAGCTTAAAGGATTAGAATGGGCTATCTGGTCAAGTGGCTTCAAATAAAAACATAGGGAAGGGTGGGGAGAGGGATGACCTGGCCAGGGTATCGCCAGGTTTTAGGAGATGATACAGGAAATCTTGGAATAACACCTTAATTAGACTGTAGATTCTGCATTGGAAGAACAACATTCCTATGGAGATTGTAAAAAGCTAATTAATCTAATTTAGCTCCTGATCACCGTGTGTGTGTGTGTGTGTGTGTGTGTGTGTGTGTATGTGTGTGTGTTTTCTTGCTAGGAAATACCTTGCTTGAGGAAAACTAGATTGGTGTTCTAGATATAATGGAATACCTTAATGATGATGGTGTGTATTAGGAGAACTAGAATTAGCACCACCTTCATAGGTTGTAGTTGTTATATTTGGGAATAGGGCTTAGCTGGTTTTCCCCAAATAAAGCAGATTAATTTGCAGTATATAATTCCTCTGCTACTTTATAAATAGCAAGGAAGAAATTGTCAGCAACAAAATAGGAACACTCTTTGACACTAGAGGCTGTTGGATATTGGAAAGACTAATGTTCAGTGAGATCTTCAGTTGAGTGGTGTACTTGTAATTGAATACCTAGCGTTTTGTATAGCTTTCCACAGCATAGTAAGCTCTAGTTCTGATGCATAAGTCCGATTTTATTTTTGAAAAGAGGGAGATGGAGGAGAGGAGGGGGAGACAGCACCTTTAGCTCACCTTTTTTTTTTTTTTTTTTTTTTTTTTTTAATAGAATCCTTTAACAGATTGTATGTAAGGCCGGCTAGCAGAAGCCTTAAATGCCCAGTCATCTCCTTTTCTTTAGGAGACATTTTGTGGCCAAAAGATAGATTCTTCCCAATGAAACGCTTTTGCCACCTCTTTCCCCAGATCCTGAAATGTCTTTGCAGAGTCACCATGTCATATGGGCCTGAGAGTTGAGAAGCTCTGTCTATAGAAGTTACTTCCCACATCAGATACTCTATTTAATCTGGTGCTGTGAAAACACAGCCCCCTTTCCCAAGACTGAACCTCAGATATGTAACTAAGTAAGTAATCAAGTAACTTCAGTCACAAAAGAGCATCTTTAAAAAGGTTCTTGAGATGGGAAGCTCTTTCTCGATTATGATTCTTTTTACTCCACCCTGTTGTTGTTACAAGCTCATGGGTACTTGAGGTGATAAAATGGTAATGCACTGAAAATATTTTTATGTTTAGATTTTTCCTAGTTTCATGGGGGGAAATGTGTCTAGAGGTCACATCAGTGGCCCGCTGTACTAGGCCGTGGAGTACATGACTTGAACATTTCATTTTTAATAACATACTCTTCAGTCCGTGAGAGAGAAGTCCCAGCTCTTCCCCGGGTGGGTGTGATGGTGCATTTACCTTGTGGTGGACAGTGTCTCATCACTTTTGTATGCTCATGAGTCATTGTCTAGGCAGAATCTCTTAAGCGTTTGCTGCCTCTTAAAGTGTTTATGTGAATTTCAAATTGGGAGGATTTCAAGCAGCTAATCTTTCCAACTTTTAAAGTAGGTGACTTTGCACGCAATGCCCCTGTGTGATATGAATGTGGCAATCCTAAGAGCGAGACCATTTTGCATTTCTCTTTCGAAGCCATCTGTTAATTGGTGGGCAAATTGCCCTGTGGTCTCCGAGTGGCGTGCTGTCACGGAGCTGTCCCTTTATAAAAACAGAACGGACGTTTATTTCTGTCAGGGCACCTCTTTGATTTAATTTGTAACCATGGTTCCCATCTGACCCACAGCCTTTAAACTTTTACCGTGCGCAGCTCCGCTACCTCTGTAGATGGTGTCCCTCTGGGATCCTTTCCCTTTTACTGCTTCAGAGAAGGCTTCCTGGAGGCCCTGGGAGCTGTGTCTGCAATATTTAAATAGGTTTCTTTTATAGTCAGCATTTATACCCTAACCTGCCCAAACACAATGGGTCTGTTTGGGGATTTCTCCTAAGAATAAAAATCAGTGCTTTTGTGTGCCTATTTTAAATTGAGAGGGTAGGGGAAAAAACATGTTCCTTATACTCTTGAAAATGTAACTGCCTTTCTCTATTAAATATAAACCAAACACAATGTTCCATACAAAGAAGGAAAATCACATGTTATTTATACCTGACTCTTCGTGCCGGCCGGGGACAATGGCTGTCCTCTGGAATTTTACCTCCTTTGTCTTTGCTAAAAATATCACTAATGTTAATTATGGTCTTTCTTTTTGAAATGAAATGAACTACAGTGGAGAGTTGTGCCAGATGGGAGCTTTATAAGGTACAGGAAGGATGCTTTATCAGTGATACGGATAGGAAGGTGAAAATATCCATCTGCTTTTACTTTATTTGAAACTTTTTTTTTTTTTTCCCCCCTGACGATAAGATGCTCTCCGCTAGCCCTTTCCTGAATGACCTAGTCTTCCTCTCTCACTCTCTCTTTTTCCGT
Source organism: Pipistrellus hanaki (assembly GCF_964339955.1). Classification (NCBI taxonomy): domain Eukaryota; kingdom Metazoa; phylum Chordata; class Mammalia; order Chiroptera; family Vespertilionidae; genus Pipistrellus; species Pipistrellus hanaki. The sequence goes on along the minus strand of NC_140513.1, from coordinate 58,095,061 downwards.
TTTGACTCGGTATTGCCATATTATATGTGAAGGACTTAGGTATGTGTGTACCCTCAGAAGTCGTATGTAATCTTGTGATTGCTGCACAAATGCCAAAAATAAGGTTTGTTTGGGATAACTTCCGGTAATAATTAACATTTTCTGTCCACTCATAATAGCAGCTTAACCATGGGGACAAAAGGATTCAGGTACACGTTTTTGCAGCCATATAAAAGCTTTTCCCGGGCAGTTGTCTTGGGCTTTACCTTCTTGGTGGCTGGGGTTACCATCCATACCTGTTAGATGCATAGGGAAATACACATTGGAGAGACTGTTGGGTTGGTGCTCTATTAACCTCTGGGTATTAAACTAAGGTTCAAAAGGTTCCTTGCCCTCTTATTTCTCTTACAAAGGTGAGAAGTACCACGCCAAGGAAGTGCAGATGCTGGGGCAGTGAGGGTTGCCTTTGATTCCAACCCTGGCTCTGATTCTGGAAGGCTCACTGAAGGGGAAACATTACTGGGCCCAGAGGTTCATTTTTTGGGGAAACGGGAACTTGGATGGAGTTAATTCTTATTCTAAGCTAAGCGTGAATTTGGCACCGGCTCAGAGAACAGCATGAGCAGAAAGGTTCTGTGCGCCTTGGATAGAAGATTTGGGCTGGGGTTTGCCAGATGAGAGGTTAGCCATTTAGGATTGGGGCAGTTTGTAGGGTTTTGTGAAAGAGATGGTGGATTTCATCCTTATGTTTCATTTTTAGAGCTCCTGGACTTGATTGGAAGGCTCTGGGTCAGGTCTTCTCCCTGGGCCAGCACAGCTTCTTGCTGAATGGTCTCCTTGATCCTATACCTGCATCTCCTCAGTGGTCTTTCCCTAAGTCTGTCCTCATTGCGCCTCCCTGTGAGATGCATCCTGTAGTATGACCACCACTAGCCTTCCCGTGGGGCACCCCTTTTTCAGGGTGAGCATCTGCTCCCTCACGTCTGCTCAGACCACTTACACAGATAACGTGAGTCTTTGGTGTGACCATCTCTATACTTCCCTACAGACCAGTTCTCCAGAAACCTAATTCCTTAATTAGGCTGTCAAGAAACCCCTGCATTTCCCCCCCTTTTCCACCAACCAAAGACTCCTCTTTTCAAGCTTGTTCTAGTTACGTGTGACACCCACGGCTTAATCATAATCATAGGAATTCCATGTTCATTAGGTGGCCTACATCTCCCTTATTGACTGTCATGCTTTACATTTCTGAGCTTCAGAACTTAGAGGGCAGAAAGCATGTGGTACCGATCCCACCTGCTTTTCTTCGCTACGGAGCTGCCCCCAGCCTAGGAAAGCGTGTTAGCGCAATCTGCCGCCTGGAGAAGTGTCTTGTGTGGGAGACGGTTTTGGCAGTGGCAGACATGTTTGGCTTTAGCCATAAGAATTGCTTTCTGAGTTTCTGGAAAAGGAGTATGTAAATCAAATCCTATTTTAAATGAGTCTTTTTATAATGTGGATATCTCTAATCTGTCTGTTTTGTAACGATAGAGTTGTTTTGAGGGTTTACGTGATTTGTGTACCTGCAGGATGCTACTCTTTTCCTTTTACACATAGTATCTTGATGGATTGAGAAAGAATGTTGAATTTCTAGTCAATAGATCACATGACAAGCAACCAGAAAACAATGCAGGTGTAGTTGGAGTTTAAGATGCATATACTGGTTGCAAAGTTATGAATGTTGGGTGCACAGGTGTCTGCCTCCACATAATTTCCCAAACTTGTTCAAAGGCAGTGTGTAATGTGTGCCAGAAAGACCAAAGTGGGAAAGGCCAATTTTGATTTAAAAAACCTGCCTACCTCTTACCAGCTAGTTCTGTGCCTTTGAGCAAGTGAATCAGTATCCAGACCTCCATATTTATATCTGTAAAATGGGTAGAGGCATTATCTACACAAAGTGTTGTGGTGAGAAATAAATGTGATAACTCTATGTCATATAAAGCTCTTAAGATGCTTAGTAGCGGTTTCTAATTAAGCAGTGACAATATTTGCTTCCAGAAAGCTAGATATAAGCATTTATGGGAACAAACTTTACCCAAATGTAGGGGGCTTTTCAGATTGGTAGGTTTTGACTGGTGGACCTTTTAACTTTTGAATGAGAGAGAGAGATAGAAACAGAGAGAGCGCGCATTTTTTTTTTTTAAATACCACAACAATTCTGTGTTCAAGAAGAAAATTAATCATATCTAATGAGAATTTTTTTTTTTTTATCATGTGAACGTGGTGGGATTTTTGTAGTGTGACCAATGTTTCCCATTGTCTGGTCAAAACTGGGAGCTCATCCAGAGTAGTTGTAGGACTGGCAGGGTTTCAGAAAGGGCACTGAGCTCATTATAGAGCCCAGGGTCTTTAGTGTGTATGTTTTTTTTTTTTTTTTCCCCTTGCAATATCTGAGGAAAAATGATCTGTTACAGAGAAAAACACATTAAGAAGCCATACTGCTTTTTGATGGACGGCTTACTAGTACTAGTTTCCGCGCGTGTGTGTGTGTGTGCGCGCACGCGCGCGCGTGCGTGTCTAGATTGGCACCAGCTGGCAGGGTAAGCAACAGCAGATGCCCTTTTTACTACTGCACTTGCTCACTGGTTTCCCCCTTTACCACAATCATCTTCGCGGGATGTAGTTCGTTTCCCTTCATCTCACATGATATTTACTTGAACAACTCCATCGCCTTTTAAGTAAGCACAAGATAAAGCAAATCACGCAGTCTCCCCCCCTCCCTCTGTGGGGAGGGGAGGGAGCGGGTGGCATGGACTCTGCATACTGGCAGAGTTACTTATCATTAAAAAGGAAGGAGACTATTGCAGCAGACCCAGATCTCTCACTGGGAGTAGATTTCGCCTTAGCTCAGAGTTGTTAATGTTGTAACTTTTTTTTTTTTTGAACTGTGTAGAGTCTGACTTTCTGGCCAAACTGACAGCTTTTTGGCTTTTTCTCTTATCACCGGGGCAGCTCCAGTGTTTGAAGGTAGAAGTGCTGATTTTTCTTTTAGAGCAACTACCTAAATCACTAAGTAATGAGAACTGGCTTTTGTCTTAACAGCAGTGTGAAGATGCTACCATAAGTCACTCACTTGTCTCTCAAGCTAGAGAGCCTGCTAAGTTTTAAGTCTTATGCCGGGATGTGCATTCCGGGTGAATTGGTTTATTTTCCCACGTTAGATAAAGAGCATTTCCCCCAATCTTCTTCATCTTAGTACCCAGGTGCAGGATGGAGGACTCAGAGGGTTGGATCTGCCGTTGCTGTGCTCCACAGCCCAGGACTGAATTTGTGTGGGAGTTCTTAATGTTTCCCGAAATTGTGATGTATTAAGAGCCCACGGTTTCGCCAGCTTAAGCAAGGTCACGCTGCATTGCCAGCAGATTCATAATTACTGGGACTGGAGCTATAGGAAAATAGACCTCTACCAGTTACATAATCTGAGGAGAGAGATGGCCATTAAAATGGACTCGGAAGGAAAATACCCCGGTGCCCAGGTCATTGCCTGCTTCCTCTAGAATTAGGCCGTTTAGGGACTACCAAACCATCACTATTTACAACTTTGGTTTCCGCAGACAAGCTCCAATCGAAACATTTCTAGGTTACATCTCCAAGTCTCTGTGAAGTCCTGAGCACCGCCTTACAATCTCGGGGCAGTTCCGGCAGGGGCCAGCTTGATCAGCATTTGGGTGGAAAAGGCTTCGGAGCGAGCCCATCTGTTCTGTATTATGCCAGCGTCTAGGTTGAATTCTCCAGCCTGTGCTAATCCCCGGGGATGCTCTTTGGGGAGCCGGTCGGAGCGCTCCATGCTTTCAGGGAGGCTGGCTTGGTCTGCAGTCCCAGCATCCCACCGGCCTCCCACCTCACCATCTGACCTCTCTAATGGGAGGGCGGCCAGGAGGACCCCTTCCGTTTGACCTGCGTGCATGGGCTGTTTAACTGGGAGGACCTGCTGCAGGGGAGGGGACTCGGGCTGAGTCAGGAATTAACATAAGGAGAGGAGTGGGACTAGAGAAGATCGCTCCCCTCTGTTCTGAGATTTCAAACCTTTCCCCTACGCTGCGGCACCTGCATGGTTTTGTTACATATCAGACAGAAGATATTTAGAAGCTCCTTTGTCAAGTCTGGTGTACATTGCTCTGGTGCCAGAGTTGCAGTGCACAGCCTGTCTGAACAGACACACGTAACGAGTGCCCAAGAACAGAAAGTCCATCTGAAAAAATACAGCACATTTGCAGCTTTGTTGTATGTTTGAGGAGGAAGAAGGAAGGGTATGAAAATGAGGAAAAGCTGTGGGGGTGTCCTTAAAAACCAATATTGCCCCCCCCCCAAAAAAAAAAAAAACAAACCCACACACACATACCTTGGAGGGAAAAGTTGCTTTTCCATATCAAGTTATATGCTTACTTAAAAAAAAAAAATTAATGTTAAGGGAGGCAGTTTTATATAGGGCTGTTTCTGAAGATAGTTTAAATTTGTCTCTCTACGCTCCCTTCCCCTCTCCCAAGTGTTACATTATTAGTCGTTGGGTTGCAAATACTCTTGCCTGTCAGAGAGGACCATACCATAGTGACCTGTTCCTGCTCACTGTGGGATTTTAAGAAGATTCATGCTGCTCTTTGTCCTTTTTTTTTTGTTTGTTTCATAATATATTACTACTGCTCTAAATGAAATAATAGATACACATCAATCAGTGTAGTCACCTTAGAATGTTGATTCAACTACCCAGTTTTTACAGAATTCACTCTGCATTTTATTTGACTTGTACTTGAATAGTCTCGGCAGACTTAATTATATTAGCGAGAAACCACTTTCAACAAAATTATATGCTGACATGCCATAATTCATACTTACAGATTTGTGAAACAGATTTATGTAAATCTATCAAATTACTCGAGGTGACATTATTTTTTTAAAACTGGGACTTGATTTAAATGGTATTTGTAGAAAATTTTCATATGAAAAATTTTACAGGAACTATTTAAAAATATCTCTCACATCACTCCCTTACAAAGTCAGAATACGGTAACATTTGAGCATCTTGCCTTCCTTTGTTCTGCCATCCATCTGGTACAATGCAGGGACATGGGGAGCATGTTTATAAGGGCAGCTCTCGTCTTCACCATAAGCTTCTGGAAGGCAGATGGCTGCTTCTTCGTTTGTTCCTTGTTCATTAGCTTGCTTGTTCATTCCTTCATTCCCCCCTCGGCCCCATTCAGTGACCATGTAGTTAATAATCTGTATAGGATTTTCTAAGCCTTGCTCAGTAGTCTGAAGGGGAGGCATCGAGATGGACCCAATACCCAAATATGTACTAAGATGAAAGGGTAATATAAGGCCGAAACTGGTTTGGCTCAGTGGTTAGAGCATCAGCCTGTGGACTGAAAGGTCCCAGGTTCGATTCCGGTCAAGGGCATGTACCTTGGTTGTGGGCACATCCCCAGTAGCGGGTGTTCAAGAGGCAACTGATGGATGATTCTCTCTCATCGATGTTTCTAACTCTCTATATCCCTCTCTCTTCCTCTCTGTAAAAAATCAATAAAATATATATTTTTAAAAAAGTTATATAAGGACTGTGGAAGGTCTAGAAGGAACATGGAGCACTGTGTATTGGAGTGGGACAAATCGGAGTAGTAATGGTCTCAGAGAAAGTCTCAAAGGATGTACGGGAGTTGGCAGTTTGAGAGGTCCTGTTCCAGGCTCCAGGCGCAGGACAATGGGATGTGCACTTGAGGGAACATGTGTCGGAGTGGTGAACATAGTTAGCAAGAAGATGATGATGACCTTGGAGACTAGAGCACAGATTCCTCTCTCAGAGAGATCACCGGACAACATCGTGATGGAGGGTGACTGGTTTTGAAGCCAACAGGAATCTGGGGAAGGCATGCTGGGCACAGAGCCTTGTAGCAGTAATCCACATGAGACAGGAGGACCTGTGCTGAGGCAGAGGGGAGGGAGGAGGGGCAGGTGGGGCTGGGAGACCTGGCAGGGGGTGATGCCTGTGTGGCAGACCTGGCCCCGAAATAAGTCTGCTGGCACAGCTTCCCTATTAGCCTGGAAGCTGTTTCCTCCAAGTCTTTGATTAAATGCAACCGCTAGGTTGAGACCCACTCTGACCACTGTGTTTAAATAGCAGCCCTGACCCCCTCAACCCCCACTCCCCACACTCTCATCCCTCTGCTTCCTTTTCCTTCCTTCGTTCGCTCTAACTTTCTTCAGGGTTAGATATTTCTTTTGTCCCTTCTACCAGGATATACGTTTTGTGAAGAGGAATTTTTTTTGTCTCTTCGCTGTAAACTCAGGGACTACCAAAATGTAGACTTTCTATGTCTGTTGAGCAAGTGAATGCTAAATGTTGCTGAGGAATAATGAAGTCTGACCTTTTTTTTAAATACAGAATTTTATTTGTCACAATCCCATGTTGAGAAGGTTCTCGCTTAGTGTTGGTTGGATAAAATTAAATTAATGTGCCAGGTTTATAATCAGGAATTACGGCAGTCTGTTGCCTTTACCTTTAAACCTGAGGGGACAGTTCTGTACATCGGTAGTAATTTGAAGTAGAAAAGACTAAATAAAGTGACCTTTGAATTAAATGGGTCCAGAAGATTGTGTGTTTTTAATTAAAATATGCAATTAAAATTTTAATTAAAGTGTGCCATTAAAAGCAGTGTAGGTGGCAAGGGAATGCTGCTGGTTTGAATTATGCACAGTTTGGCATAAATGGGAGTGTACTGTGTCTGCCACCAGCACTTTGTCCCGACGTGGATCCTCTTCCTGTCTTGCCCGTCCTGCTCTGACCCTCACGTGGCTCTCACCAGGCCCTGGTCCCACTCAGAGGCCTGTGGGAATCTCCACTCTGTGCTTTAGAATGCTTGACCTTGGTTCTACGCAGCCTGTCTGTAGCCATTTTCTTTTTGCCAAGCATAATTTATAAGCGAGTTTCGCCTCTTGGGAAGAAGAGATCTTTTATTGTGGCAAATGTGTTAGACTGAAAAAGAGGAGGCAAAACAAAGGCACTCTCTCACACAGTGTACATGAAACATGTGCTGAAGTGCACGTCGACCTGGAGTTCTCAGTACTGTGTGAAGGTCTTGGGCTGTATGGCTCTTCACGTAGCTTGCCTCATAGCGAAGTCCCTGCCACGGCTGTCAGGGCCAAGGCTTGGTATAATGGTTCAAAAATTCCTAATAGTCTGTGACTATAGGTAGTTTGTGGGGACAAGTAGTGCTGACCTCATTCTTGATGTTCAGTTACCAGAAGGCATTGTTTTTTGGTTTCTAAAACCAGAATGTGTGTGTGTGTGTGTGTGTGTGTGTGTGTGAGAGAGAGAGAGAGAGAGGGGGGGGGGGGGGGACAAACACCTTAGTTTTGTCATTTTTTTCAAAATTTTCTTTTAATCATATTGATTTCCATAATGGCTATATTTGGAATTTAAATGTATAGCTTCATAAATTTTTTAAAGAAATGATTCTTGGTCTTGGGATTGTCAATATGCACATTCTAAATTCAGAAGGATTTGAAAAGTAGATTTGGGTGATATGGATAAACGAGGCTTGCCTTCCCTGGTGGTTTGTGACTGTAACTAGCTGATGAATGTAAGAACAGGGAAACGTAGATCCAGGCTATATATTTTTTATTGATGTTTGACTTGATATAGTTTTATTTTTAAAAAATCTGCATTCACAATAACCTGAAAATAGGCACTATATAAGATACAATTTACTTTGTCATAGGAATTAATAAAAGCAGAGTAATTCATATATAGGGATACTGATATTTGTATAAGAAATACAGGAATTTGAGAAACAGTGGGCCACTGTCGCAAAACAGTTTAAAAAAAAATATTGTTCAGATTATTACAAATGTGTTCCTCTCCCCGCCCCCTCAATTGCTCCCCTCCACCAGGTTCACAGTTTTTGTTCAGTCTCTTCCCGCACCCCCCACTCCCCTTTTCCCTGAGAATCCTCAGTCCACTCCCCTTCCATACCTCTGATTCTATTATATTCACCAGGTAATATAGTTAATCAGATTTTTTAATTCCCTTGGTTTTTAGATTCACTTGTTGATAGTTACATATTTGTTGTTCATAATTTTTATCTTCCTCTTCTTCCTCTTCCTAAATAACCCCCTTCAGCAATTCATATAATTCTGGTTTGGCGGTGATGAACTCTTTTAGCTTTTTTTTATTTGTGAAGCTCTTTATCTGGCCTTTGATTCTGAGTGATATCTTTGCTGGGTAGAGTATTTTTGGCTGTAGGTTCTTGCTATTCATCACTTTGAATATTTCTTGCCATTCCTGTCTGGCCTGCATGGTTTCTGTTAAGAAATCAGCTGACAATTGTATGGGTGCTCCTTTATAGGTAACTACCTGCTTTGCTCTTGCTGTTTTTAATATTCTCTCTTTGTCTTTTGCTCTTGGAATTTTAATTATGATGTGTCTTGGTGTGGTCCTCCTTGGATTCCTTTTGTTTGGGGTTCTGTGGGCTTCCTGGACTTGTAAGTCTATTTCTTTCCCCAGGTGGGGGAAGTTTTCTGTCACTATTTCTTCTAGTATTCTTTCAGTATCTTGCTCTCTCTCTTCTTCTGGGATTCCCATAATTCTGATGTTGGTTCGCTTGAAATTGTCCCAGAGGTTTTTTACACTATCTTCAACTTTCTGGATTCTCTTTTCTTGCTTGTGTGGAAGAGGGTCCTCTGGCTCTTTGTGTTCTAAATCTTTGTCTTGATTCTTGTGATCTTCCATTCTGTTTTTAGGACTCTGTGTAATATTTTTTATTTCAGACAATGTTTTCTTCATTTCTAGTTGATCCCTTATTATTTCTAGTTGCTCCCTTTTCATGTCCTCATAGGTCTCATTTATTTTATCGGCCTTTTTTAGGATATCTTTGAATAACCTTATAACTGTAGTTTTGAACTCAATGTCCAATCTTTTCTTTTCCTCCATCTCCTTCCCTTTTGTCCTTCCTCTTGTCTGCATTTTAGTTGTTTCCCTGATTTGATGGAATAGCTTTGTGTTTTAGGTGTTCTGGTAGAGCCCAGTAGCACAGCCTTCCTAGTTACCTGCGGTGGACAGTCTTGGTATAGCCCTTTGTGGGCTGTGTGTGCAGTCTTGTTGTTAAGCCTTGCTTATTGTTGGTATCTCTGGGAAGCGTTGATCTCAAAGCCAATTGGCTGTGAGGATCAGCAGTGTCTCAGCTAGGAGGGCTTCTGTACTCCGCTTGGATGGGGCAGAGTCTCGGGGTGGCGCAAACAATCTTTGGTTCCCTGTTAGTCTCGCCTTAGAAAAGTCCTGTTTGTGGTGAATTTCGGAAGATTGGTTGCAGGCGCGCGCACCTCTTTGGTAAAGGCACAGACAAGCTTTGGATTCTGGCCAATCCCTCCTTAGAAAAAGCCAGCCCCTGGGAGAGCTTCTGTGCTCAGCTTGGATGGGGTGGAGTCTCAGGTTGGTGCAGACAAGCTTTGTTTTCCCCCTGGCTCCTCCCTAAGTCCCACAGTAATGGCCTCTGGCTTCACACACTTCCAAAAGATCTCTGTCCCCTGCCTGACAGTCTGGCCTCTCCCTGTCTGGGGCCGTCTATCAGAGCAATAGGCTGATTCTGTTTTCCTCTCGAACAAGGAAGCCAGCCGCGTGTTAGCTGTCCCCCCTCTCCGCACACCAGGTGTAAGCCAGTAGCGAACTCAGCCCGGCCAGCCCTCTCTGCACACCGGGAGTACACCAGCAGCAATCTCTGTCTGGCCCTTCCTCTCCACGCGCCAGGAGTAAGCCAGCGCCTTTTCGTGCGCACAGTTCTCCGTATCTTCACAGTTCCTGAGGTTCAGCGTGCCTTCTCTTTCCTTCCCAGATGGTAGAGCCTCCTCTCAGCTAGCCGTCCGGTGCTTCAGGTCTATGCCTCCCCTCTTTTCCAGTTCTAAATTCAAATTTGTTGTGGTAGGCTGCATTCGGGTGTCTACCCTATGCCGCCATCTTGGTTTCTCCCTTTTTTCTTTTTTTTTCTTTTGCTAACAGTCTTGTTAGAAAATGCCTGCCTGTTACATGATACTTCAGGCATATTAAAGATGTTCTGGGCTCAGATATAAACTAGTTCGAATTGAGTAAGAATGTAGCATTTGCGGGTCATGGATTCAAGTCCTGACATAGCTTCCTACCTGCTTTTTTAGTCTGAAGAAGCTGATTGACCTTGCCTACCTTCAGATATCATTTCTCCCTGCAGGGGAAGAGTAAGTATCTCTCATGATTAATGTGAGGCCAAATTTAAATAGTAAAACATTACATTGAGTGGCCAGATTATTAAGATCTCTGAATGCATAATAATCTGGCCCCCCCCCCCCCCCCCCCCCCCCACACACACACACACACACACTAGAGGCTAGGTGCGTGAATTTGGTCTGGCTAGCTTAGCTAGAGGGAGGGGGACATGGGCGGTTGGCCTGCCTGCCTGATGGCTGAACTCCTGGTAGAGGGGACAATTTGCATATTAGCTTTTTATTATATAGGATATACATTAAGTGGCCAGATTATTACGCATTCAAAGGTCATAATAATCTGGCCACTCAGTGTATATAGCTGAAAGGTGAGAATGGGAGAGTTTTGCCTATCTTGGTGTCATCTGTGATATTTTTATTGATTTTAAACATCTAATAAATATTGGCTGACTTGATTAACGCACTTTTAAAAGAAAATCTGTGAGGTTCCTCACTCCTTTGTGTTCCAGTGCCAACATTTTAATGCATCTAGGAGAGTGGATTTAGGAATGCTGCCTATTAACAGCAGTTAGACCCTTGAGATTATTTTGCTTGGGCTAATAGTGATAGCAGTTTGGCTGACTCATCGTTATTATGCTACCCATGATTGTTCCAGGGAGTCAGGTCAAAGATCCAGTAAATGGATGGGCCATGTGATGGCGATGCTGATAATACCTTTGGTTAAATGCACAACACCATAATGCTTCTCATTTAGTCACTTAGCAAGCTTTCGAGTGCCCAGTGTGCTGGGTGTGAGAGCTCAGAGGCCAGCCTGGGAGACAGCTGAGCAGGGACTGAGCTTTTCACTTCACCCAGTGACCCAGCGACCCAGCTCCGCAGGCACTGCTGTTCTCAGCGTGACCTCAGCCGGCCAGTGAACTGTTTCTCTGAAGGAATGGGTACTGTGATGATTTTAGAAGAAGGACATCCACTTAGATCTTAAAAATGCATCTGTGAAAGGCACCCTTCCCTGCAGAGTCACGTCACATGTCCAGACCAGAGCACCCGGCCCTCCTCAGGCTCCCAGAAACCTCATTTGTAGCCCTTAATTATCTCTCACCATCAGCACTGTGATCCTCAGCACTGGTCATCAGGATTTATAAAACCTGGTACCAGTGCTTTGTAATAGACCAGTAAAATAAAAATCTTTGGGACTGGATCTTAGACCTCAGTGTTGTTTTGTTTTGTTTTGTTTAAAGCTTGGAGGATTATTTCATTGTGCAACCAAGATTTAGAAAGCTCTGTGATGAGAAGCTGCTGAAAGGCAGGTGTGAGGGTAGTGCCAGAAGTTAGGAGAAATGGACTCCTAATGCTGGTACAATCGATGATTTGATTCATTTTGTCGCAGAGTAGCAGTGTGACCAGAGGACACAATGCTTGGCTTGCCTTTCTATTTCCCATCTTCCTGATGTAATGTAATTATTAGTTTATTTGTGAATTTGTCTTTATTGTTGAAAGTCATACAGATATTCCTTTTTCTCCCCATGGACCCCCTCCACCCTGCAGCCCTCCAGGCCTTCACCAAAGTATTATCTGTGTCCATGCATTATGCATAAAAGCATATAAGTTCTTTGGTTGTATTAAACACCTTAATCTATAATAGAAATACAGGTACTTTTCCCTCAGTTTATGTTTTTCTTTTCCTTTTTATTTGGTCAATCCTCACCCCAGGATATTTTTTTCCATTGATTTTTTAGAGAGTGTGGGAGGGAAGGGGAGAGGAGAAGGATGGGGGGACATCAATTGGTTGCCTCCTGCATACGCCCCAAATGGGGCCCAGGGAATTAAATCTGTAACCCAGGTATGCACCCTTGTGTGGGAATTGAACCTGATTCAGTGTGTGGGCTGACACTCTCTAACCATTGAGCACACCGGCCAGGCTCCTCACTTTATCTTTTGGCCAGAATAATCTTCCATCATTGCAGATGTTCTCATCATTGTTGCAGCAACCTCATTGGTTAGGGATTTTCCTTCTCGTTTTAGAAATAAGGAAGTGGTGACTCAGGGAGGCACAGTGGCTTCTCCAGAGTCACATAGCTGGTAAGTGGCACAGCCAGGATCAGAAGTGCTTGTGTCTTTCTCCAAAGCCCGTATTCTTTTCATCGTAAACTGCTTCTTTGAGCAGATATTTTTATGTTCAGCCAATTTGAATCCTCAGCAATAGTAGAGCTGAGGCTCATTTCCTAAGAAGGCACTCACCATGCATGCAGGGCACACGTGGTGTTGGTCGAATTAGTATAAAGCTGAGTGTTTAAAATGACAGTGGTTTCTTTCACCTGCAATGTTTAGAAAATAGAACCGTGAGTAAAACACAGTCTCTGTGATTAGTATGAGAGAAAAGGGTGAACTGAGTTAACTTCAGCTATCCCTTACTCCCCCCTTAAAAAAACAAAACAAACAAGAAAAAAATACAGTTTGATAAGAGGACAACTTTAGCAATGATTAGGCCAAATAAGGATAGTGGTTTCCAAAGTATAATCACAAGTTTTGGTGATTATTAGGTACTGTGGTTTAACCTGCCTCCATACCTTCCCCCACTCTCTCCTTTCCTCCTCTCCCCTCCCCATCCCTGTCTTTCTTGTTTTCTGTGTAAAACCACATTAGAGTAACCAGAGTGGCTTTCCGAAATTCCAGCATTCATAAGGTATCCCTTAAAACAGGGGTGGGGAATGTTTCTCCCCCAAGGGCCATTTAGATATTTATAACATCATTCCTAGGTCACACTAAATTAGCAACTTAAAAATCAGCTTGTTATATTTGGTCAAGCATTTAATTAACTCACCCCTAATGCCTTGGCAGGACCAGACCAGATGATTTTTGTGGGCCTTAGTGGGCTGGATGTTCCCTACCCCTACTAAAAAGACAAAACACTCCCTCATTTCTTTGTGAGATCGATACAAAGGTGGTGTTTATTTATTTTTAAAGTAAGTTTTTATTGATTCTAGAGAGAGAGAGAAAGAGGAAGGGATCGGGAGAGAGAGACACACACATCAATCAGCTGCCTCCTGCATGCCCCCCTACTAGGGATCAAGCCCACAACCCAAGGTTGTACTTTGACCTGGAATTGAACCAGCGACCTTCTGGTGCACAGAATGTTGCTCAACCAACTGGGCCACACCGGCCAGGGCCAAAGATGGTATTTAATGCAAAGCATTTGGACCTTACTAGGCATCTTCCAGGAAAATCTACATTAAGTGTGGTTTTTCTTTCAGTGGACCATACCTCTGTTTACATCTGTTTTGTAGTGCTTCTCACCTTTTCAAACCGGGAAACCTTCCCCTTGTTGAAAAACCCAGGCCTCTAGGATTGGCTTTCCTAATTGTGCATTTCATTGATTCCAACCCCTTGTCATTTCCTGTTGTTTTAGAGTTGGGGTACGATTGAGCCAAGAGCGAGAGGGCTCATATGACAGGGAAAAGCAGCCATCAAAATACTTATTGGAAGCAACTCTTACTCCAAACATCTGTTTTGTTATCTTTGTGCTGTTATTTTTCCTTCCCACATGTTCTCATGCATGTGGTCATCCTTAGTGCAAATCTTTGTGTTCGTATTTCCCTGTACTCCTCACCTAGGCCATCAAACCCCTTTTAGAAAAGTGAGCTCAGTTTATCTGAAGAAGCTCTCCTTTGAAATACCTGTCTGCATATATACAGCAGTGGGGTAAAAGTAGGTTTACAGTTGTGAGTACACAAAACAGAGCTGGTTCTTGTGTTATTTACTAATTATTTGTACGTATTACTACTGTAAACCTTCTTTTGCCCATGCCTACACACAACACACAACACATATTAACACACACACACACACACACACACACGGTTTTTCACCATTTTAGACTCTGAAATAATTGTACTTGGTAAAGGCTGTAAGTTTGTCAGGATGCAATGTACAGAACACCCACAGGTTTTTGGTTGATGCTTCCTGCCTTCCCATTTAATGGGTAGGAAACTGAAGAGAAAAAGTCATGCATGTGGAGCCCACTCCATGTATTTATAAAAGAAAAATCCGGCTCCTAAAGCTTAGGGCTGCCTTGCTGTGCACTCCAGCCCAGGCAGGGCCTGTGCGCTGCTGCTCTGGGGATGGGTGTGTTTTTAAGTGGCACAACTTGCCGAGTTCTTCCTGATGTTTGAACATGCAAACGTAGTGGAAAAGAGATGCAAAAGATCATATCTATCTTTCTAAAGGAATTAAAGGGGACTTCTTTTTTCTGTGGAGAAAGTATGCTGGTGTTAATGGCAAGACCATATGCTGGAATGAAAGGGGATCTCTGTCATCAGCGTGTAGAACTGATGTATGCCTTTTTCCTTTCTTTTCATCAGGACAGAGCTTGGGATATGGCTTTGTGAACTACATTGACCCTAAGGATGCGGAGAAAGCGATCAACACCCTCAATGGATTGAGACTTCAAACCAAAACAATAAAAGTATGTTGGTTTTTCTTTTTTTATCTGCTTGCAGAACAGAGATTTAAAAAGACTAAGGTCTACTTGTAGTTCTTTCCTTTATTCTTTTTGTGCCCACATAGACACTTCTCTGGGGGTTTAGTGGAATTTTTTGCTTTGCTACATGATGGGGAAAGTTTATTTGGGAGTACTTCATGCAATCACTCCTGTATTAACAAAGGGGTAGCAGCAACTTTCTAAGACAAGTACCTTATGAAGCCTAGTGAATTAAATCTCCTTTCTTTATAGCTAGTTCCCTTCCATATAATTCGAGGAATCCTTAGGCCAGTTCTTGCAGTAATGGCATACTTCTTCTGTAAAGGGCCAAGTGGCAAATATGCTAAGGTTTATGGGCCACAGTGTTTGTCACAGAGTCTCAGCTCTGCTCTTATGGCTAACTCATATGTGTGGCTGTGATCCTGTAAAACTTTACTTATGGAAACCCCAAAAGGTGAATTTCCTGTAATGTTCCTGTGTTGCAAAATAGTCTTTTTATTTTACCCCAATCATTTAAAAATATAAAAACCTTCCTTCTGTAGTTCATAGTCTATAGAAAGACAGGGCCACACCAGCTGCAGTCCTTGGGCTGGAGGTTGACTCTGATCTAGCAGGTTCAACTTGGCTTTGAGGAGACTAAGAGCACTCACATGCCACACAGGTCATTCCTCCTGTTATATATATATTTTAAGACATATGGTAAATAATTGTGGCTATTTGTGTGTGTGTGTGTGTGTGTGTGTGTGTGTATTTTTGAAGTTCTTATGCTTACCAGGATTCTCTCTGGTAAGTTAATCCAATTGGAGGTATAGATTTTTTTTCCCCTGTAGAAAATAAAAGGGATGTTGCCTCTGGCAAACTCTTAGTACAGGAGCCATTGATTTTCCCTCTCCTGCTCGGTGCAGACATTGCCAATCAATCACTGCAGTCTTTCTCCCCGAGTTTGGATGTGGCTCCCAAATATTTTTCAAAATAGTGTTCCAGACAACCTCAATCAATTGACTCGAGTTGGAACCTGTTTTCCACCCTTGATTTAAGAAGTGTGCTCAGATTATAGCCTGAAGTGGTGAGGGGAAGTCAGTCAAGGCTGACTGTGGCATCCATCTTGCTTAGAGACTTGTTCTGCTCATTTCTTCAGGCATCTGGAAGCGCAGTGTCATCTTTGTGCTTATAAGTGGCTTCTCTTAGAATTGTCAGTTAAAGTACTTCATTAGCCCTGGGTGGTTCTGTCACCTCATTCTTTATATTTATTGGCCCATAGAAAAAATGCCTCCCACTCCTGACTCATCCAAAGAAGTACATGTGTTGGCCCCCAAATGTACTTGGATGTAAGATGTTCAAGAGCTCTACATGTTTCATGATCAAGAAAATGTCCAATGTGTGAAAAGGTTCACCCTTGGGTCAGAAAATGAATTGGTTTCTTTTATCAGAATTGGAGGAGGGAAAATTAGCTCTCTAATACAGTCTCTGCTTACCAAGATTTAAGTTTGCTTTGACCTTGGTTTTCCAGTCTGGACTGCTTTTTCTAATTGTTCTTCCTACCTGCATACTTTTGGTTTGCATCACAGAGATGATCCTTTTAATAGCACTATTAAGCAAATGCTCTCATTAAAAAATATATTCGATATCTGATTATCTTCAGATTGGTTTGTGTGTTCTTGATCCTGTTGCACATTTTCAAGGGCTTCCCAACCTAATTTACTGCCAGAATTGCTGCTCAGTGATCATAATTTTGAAGTTCTGGGTTGTGGTTAAGAAATTGGGATAGATGGTTGGGATGGCTCATTTCAGGATATACCCTCTTCTCTGCTCCAGAAATAACCACCCTTGCTTTATTCTAGTGAGTGAGTTAGTTTGCTCCGAGTCACATTGTCCACAAGAAAGCAGAAACGCAGGGGAAACAGGTCGCCATAGAACAGATTCCAATCGCCTGCAAGAGAGCCCTGTGACAGCAGCTGCTTCCTCACCGTCCATCGCCGGCCTCTCTGCAGGGCCCAGCTGGCCTGGGCGGAGTGCATGGGCGATAAGGCAGTCCTGCCTGGTGGCTTTTACTCTGTGACATCTGCTGCTCCTCTTCTGATTTTCTGAAATGGGGGTGGGGGTGGTGGGTAAGCAGCAGGCTCCTTCCTTCCCCACCCCCACTCGGCTCCTTCAAAAATATCAGATAACAGCTGGTCTCCTCAGTTTGGCCCAGATTTCTCGAGAGGCAAAGCAGACCATTTTCCAAAACTACGTACATAGTACCATTTTTTTGGTCTGTCTGTTCTTTCTGTGTTTTTTTTTTTTTTTTTTCTTTTTTCTTTTTTTTTTTTTTTTTTTCAATTAGAAATGTTTTGTGTTCTTATCCAACATCTTGCGCCAGTTCTTTTCTTGTGTTCAAAGTTACCTTTCAGAAGCTGTGCTTAAGCCCCTTTCGTTCCCTGGGATACCGTTCTATAAATTACTTCTTTTTTCCTTCCTTCAGTCCGCCCTGGAGGAAGGTGTCAGGATAATCTTAGAAAAACACAGTTTCCTCGTGCTCCTTTCCAGAATTCTCACGTATTTCCCTACTGCTCCCCCATATCCTCTGGCTTAGCAAGGAGGGCCCGAGGAAGCAAGGAGCAACAGGGAGAGCCCAGGCGTTGGCTCCTAGGAAGGTGATAGGAAAGAAGGGAGCCGAGGTGGGGCTGCCGCCAGCTCACTGGGGCCTTGGAGACAGGTTCAGGGTGTTGCTAGCCCAGCACAAGCTGCCGCTGCCCATTGCCCTCCCCTGCTTGCAAGTCTTGTGGGGACCCTTAGCATTCAGGAGAAAGAAAATTCCCTGGAAAAGCAGATTCCAGTGGGTGTGCCCCAGGAAGGGCACAGTGGCGTATCTTGGGAGCTGCCCATTGATGTTATGTTATGACCATCCTCCACCTTAGTCAGACAGGTTCTTCGCTTGCAAGCTGATCTTATTCCTCGTCTCTGCACGTATCTCATGTAGCTCCCACTTCTTGGCATCCCCTTTCCCACGCATTTGAGTTTAATGATGGCCGTCCCCATCTTTCGGAGCCCATCCTGAGGTCTTCCCTTTAGCTGCTGCCCTGCTGGGTTGGAGCAGCCTGGATTGGGTTTCCCCTTCTTTGAAATTTGTTCTCTTTACCCTTGAGAAACCACGGAATCTTGGGGACTGAAAGCACCCATATATAATTTAGAGTTAAGCATTACCCTCTGCCCCCAATGAAAAAGTTGAGACCAGTAGTTTAGCTAAGAACAGGGAGTTCAAGATAGAGCGGGGACTCAAATCCTTGTCTTCGGATGTTTCTTTCCTGTAGAGCAGGCATGTCAAACTCAAAGGCTAACACGGGCCAAATAAGGTTTAAGTTTAGGTGGGCCACAAAAAACCAAAAGCTTCAATTTTAATGGAAACGTAGGTTTATTTCGACAGAGGCATGCTGAATACAAAGGGCTAAAATAAATGAGTAATTGTTGACATAAAATAATAGAACATTTTAATAAAAATTAGTATTTTTTCTTGAACATTAACTTAGCAGACACTGAATAACTTGCACAGATTAGTAAGCGTAGCACAAATAAACCTATTTTTCTTGTTCTCGGAAGGCGAAATATTTCCTACTGTACACACCAAACAAGTCAGTCCAAGACTAATGATGTGGCCATTGGCTGCTAAAATATTCGCTGCTAGTAGTATTAGTGGTGAGAAATGGTAATGCACATAGGGAAATGAATGCAACATGATTATAGTAATCAGTCATTAGCAAACATTGTAGTTATTAATAACTATGTATAACAGGATATTATAAAAATTAAGTTATGAAATTTTTATTAAAACATCTCTTACATAACATTATATTGGCTGGGCCACGAAAATATTCATTGTGGGCCGCATGTGGCCCTTGGGCCTCGAGTTTGACATGCTTGCTGTAGAGCACTGCAGCAGAATAATTAACACACACGGTATATACAGGTATACACAAGTTTGTCTACTCCTTGAGTGCAGGTTTCTGTTGTTTTCCAAGCCACCTAGCATGTAATGCATTTGGTAAAACGCCTGGTTATTCGAGTATTGAAACAGTGCATCCAGTGCTGTGAACGGTGGTTTATTTAGCAGTTTCTCTTCGGGCTTCCTAACAGCATTAGCCCAGTAGGGTTTTGTGCAGAAGGATCTTGTGCTGAACAAATGACAGCTATTCAGTATTT
The DNA here is from genome assembly GCF_964339955.1 of Pipistrellus hanaki. NCBI lineage: Eukaryota > Metazoa > Chordata > Mammalia > Chiroptera > Vespertilionidae > Pipistrellus > Pipistrellus hanaki. The sequence goes on along the minus strand of NC_140513.1, from coordinate 58,076,205 downwards.
CTGCAGTGCATGAAGTGGAGCCCCTCGGGCACTTCCAAACCTGGCTGCATCAGAATCACAAGGCGAGGGAGTTAGTAGTACAGGCTCCGGAGCCACTTCAGACCGGTTAGGTCCGTGTTCAGAGGTGAGACGCAGGAATCTCTTCAAGTGCTTCCCAGGAAGCCTGTGAAGGCAGGTCTAAGACCTGGCATTTAGGAACCTCCAAAACATCCCCGTTTTTTGAATGGATTTCCTAAACATTCAATAATTTTGCATGCAAAGTTCAGTCTGTCTTTAGCTTTTACCTTTGTAATCCTCTCATGGATAATTCTTTTAACCATGCTTTCTCTGGAGCCTGCTGAAGGATAGCTTAGCATTCAGGGTAGAAAGTAGTCCATACTGTTTCCACTTTTTAAAAGTGAGGCTTAGAAATGAGAAAACCTTAATTATTCATCTCATTTAGAAAGGTATTCATTTTTTAAAATATATTTTTTAATTAAATTATTATTTTTGTACATACACCATTGCCCCCCCCCCCCCATACATACCCTCCCTCTCCAGAGTTTTGTGTCCATTGGTTGTACTTATATGCATGTATACAAGTCCTTCGGTTGATCTTTTATCTCCCCCAGATCTCCCCAACCTCCCCGCTGTAATTTGACAATCTGCTTGTTGCTTTACTGTCTCTATATCTATCTTTTGGTTCTTCAGTTTATAATGTTCTTTATCATCCATAAATAAGTGAGGTCATGTGGTGTATCTCTTTCATTGACTGGCTTGTTTCACTCAGCATGATGTTCTCCAATTCCATCCAGGTTGCTGCAAACGATGAGAATTTTTTCTTTTTTATGGCAACATAATATTCCATTGTGTACATGTACCATAGTTTTTTTGATCCAATTATCTGCTGATGGGCACCTAGGCTGTTTCCAAATCCTAGCTATTGTAAATTGTGCTGCTATGAACATAGGAGTGCATATATCCTTTCTGATTGATGTAGAAAGGTATTCATTTTAAGTAATAGCATTTCATAAGCTAAAGTCTCAAGATGGTTATTTTCTTCTCCTGAGATCACTTCTTTCTCAGGTTGGGGCGATGTCCCAGCAGTTTACCTTGCTGGTGATGTTACACCATCTCTGAATTGTCTGGGAGGCAAGCAAGGCAGGTTAAGCCTGTCCCTGGCATTGAGATGGTAGCTGGCATGTAATATTACAATATTTTAACTTCTGCTATCGGGGAGGGCAGGGAAAAGGTAGCACATGTACAATTCAGACGTGCAGGGGCCAGGAAAAACCTCATGGCCATGGTAAATATCGTATGCTGGGTTGGGTGAGGGGCCAGGGTTCTCCTCTGAGCCCCCGCTTAGGAACGCGTCATTTAGTGGATTATTCCAGCCCCAGTGGTTTTGACTGCTTTGTTCAGTCTTTGTGTGAGTTTTCTACACATTTTGGTTTTAAAGGGGGTTAAGGACAGCATTGATAAAATCTAAAGACTTGTGAAACATGTTTGGCTTAAAGCCAATGCTTTTAACCTTTTGCCTGGGTTCATAGTGTCACACGTTAGTGCATGATTAAATTCATGCATTTCTGAAAATACTTAGAGGCTTTTTTCTCCATCAAGTACTGTGACTAGGTGATTATCACCCACACAGTGACTTGGATGCCTGGACTCTTAGGCTTCTCTCCTGAGTCCCCCCTCTTCTGCTACAGGCCGAGGAAACATAATTATTCTTGAAATGAGCTTATTTTATCTGGAAAGTAGGAGCCCTGATCTCAAGGAATAAGAACTTTTCATCATTACTGATAGCTGCTACCTCCAGGAATCCATCTATTCCCTACCCCCAAAGAGAAAAATCCTGCCTGAAAGTACTCCCAGAATAGGAAAAGTACCTCAGCTTGGTTTTAATTAAATGAATCTTTTTCTTAATCATTCAGACATAGACCAGGCTAAATTTTACCTTTGCTTAAAAATTAATTGATACTCTTGAGATTATCACATTAAGTGAAGTCAGTCAGATAGGGAAGGAGAAAATGGTATGATTTTACTCATATGTGGAATATGGGACAGAAAGTGACAAACTAATAAAATGAACAGAAACAAACTCATAGACACAGACAACAGAAGGGTGATTACCAGTGGGGAAGAAGGTGGTGGGAGGGCCAAGTGGGTAAAGGGGGTCAAATATACAGTAACAAAAGGAAGCTGGACTGCAGGTGGTGAGCACCCAGTACAGTGCACAGATACCCCATTATAACTTTGTCCACCTGAACATTACAGAATATTATTAGCCAGTGTTACCCTAGTAATTGTAATAAGAATTGGTATTCAACAATGTGAAATTTCTCTAAAAGAATTGAACCAATATTTAAACACATAAGGAGAAATTCTATTTTAAGAAATTGGGATATTTATTACAAATAATAATATCTATTCCTTAACGCACTTGGTTTTTTTAGAGAGTAAAGAAAGCTGATAAACATTTATTCTAAGCTACTGTTTTTATTTATTTTTTTGTTAAATTTATACTTTTCCCTAATTAGTCTATCCTTTTCTCAGTTAGTAAATGTCATATCCACAGACTTTTTTTTTTTTTTCTCTTTTCTCTTTAGCTTGGACTCTTATCTTTAATATGGGAGGAATATAGAGCTACTGTTTTGAAATCTTCCCCTCCTGGACAGTGCTAACATGATTTAACTGGTTCTGTGATCTTGGACAAAATCTTGGTCTTTTAAGTTTCCATTTGCATCTATAAAATGAATGAGTTTACTTATTGTTTAAAATAGTTCTTACATCTTCTTTTAAAAGTTTTCATGGTCTGCCTGAGTGCATATTAAGTAACTATTTTTGATGATCTCTTATCATATAGAATGACTTAGTGATGAAATGCAGCCCTGAGGACATAATTTGAACTGCTTCCTTCCACTGTTGACAGTTTGCAGCCACAGTAAAATGAGTGCTGGGAGACACTTTTCTAGCTCGACCTTCTTTTTGGTACAGGCTCATCAGGGATAGAGTTGGCGTTTGCTTGTTGGTAACTAGCCCGCAGGTGCTGCCTAATTGGACTGCCCACTGTGTAGAAGGAAAGGAAGGCATGACGGGGAATGCAAGTGAAGCCAGACTCCGACCTTGCCACCTGGTAGATGCTGTGCCAAATTGCTGCAGCGCTCACTGTTCTGGGTGTTGGCTATAAATGGGCTTATAAAGTAGCACCGATGCCGAGAGTTCATGCGTTTCTGGGAAAGTTTGAAAGCAGATGTGAAGGAAACCACATGTGCTAGAGCAGAGAGCAGGGATTGGGGAGTGAGGTGGCCATGAGCCCCAGAGCAGATAGGGATCACAGAAGGTAGGGGTACCTTGCCCAGCAGTCATGGTTGTGTATGGCAGGTGAGAGAGAACCACCAGAGTTGGAGCAGAGCAGTGAAGGCATTGGACCTGAGTATTTATTTGGGCTCCCCATCTCTCGGAGAATCTCAAGCCACCCCTGTGTTCCTGTGGCTCATGTAGTTGATGTTATTTTCTGTGAAGTTACAAAGACTTGTTGAAGAAGTGTGGGCTTCCACATGCTTATAAAGCATCTCCTATAAAGTACCCCTTATTTCAAAACTGGCATATAGAGGTCATTAATGACCCTTTACCTTGACCAGAGTTGGAAAATTTGGAAGTAGTAGTCTGAAGGATTGGTCTCACATTAAATGACAGCTTTTGAGATGTTAGCCTAAATTGTTTAGCTGGTCAGAGTTCTGTTTGTGGAGGGACAGAAAAGGTATAAAAAGTAACATATTGGGAGTGGAGGCAAAAGTAGAGACTAAGAAATTTATTTGCCTTTTTAAATGCATAGATGGAGGGCATATTTTTCTAACTTAATTTTAACCCATGGTCTGGAGCTTTCCAGAGTTTTCAAGTGCCAGTTTTTAACAGTATACATCTACACCTGATTATCAGAAACTCCTCAATGCATTTAAACCCATCCTTACCTGTTTTGAGTCCAGTTCACACAGTCCCATTTCAAATGAGGAATAACAGGTGGTGTTGTGTGCTATCTGTGTAATGCCAGCCTGTATCTGAAGGCTGCTCCATTGTCAGCTGGGGATTTTTTTTTACACACTCCCTTTTTATTTTTATTTATTTATTTAGAAAGGAAATGGTACTTTTTTTTTAATCCGTGAAAAGTAATTTCGTTTTTGAAATCTTTATTTTTGAAAGGATTACGTATGTCCTCCTATCTCTACCACTGACCTCTTCCAGCCCATCCCCATCCCCCACCCCCGGGCCTTCACCACATATTGTCTGTCCATGGGTTATGCATACAAGTCCATTGGTTGATCTCTTCTGTAATTTTTTTTTTTTTTTTTAACACAAAAGCCCCCAAGGTTGTTATTTGTACAGGGTGATCTAGAGCATCGGTTGCCAACCCCTGTGGTCCATAGACCACTGGTGGTCCTGAGGTTGGAAAGGTTGGCGACCGCTGATCCAGAGAGTGTGGCTGGGTGGCCTCGCGGGGTCCACAAGGTGGTGGTGGTGACGTCAGACCTGTTGTCTTACTCCTGCTCCTCCCACGCTCTCACCAAAGTAAGAATTAGACATTCGACATTCCCCAGAGGACAGAGACTGGGTATTCCCTGAATGGCTCTTCTCTAGGTACTTTCCCACAGGGGTTGAGGTAGAGGCTGTGCCCGCACAGAGGCGGAGGGTTCCCCTGTCCGAGCCTGTCTCCTGCCCAGGCCTGCTGGGAAGCCATGGAGGGTGGTGGTGGAGAGGGTCTCTGCTGTTGACTGAACCATCTTCTTTCCGGGAGGGGGTTTATAGGTCCTTTTCCTACCTGAGCATGCCTCTGCCATTCTACCTGTTTCATGAAAGTGCATCAGCAGAGGCACTTCTGCCAGCACTGTTAGCGCCTGTCTGCGGGGTTTCCTCTTGTCCTTTAAGGGCAGGGCAGGCGAGGAGGCTTGCCTTCCCTTTATGGCTCCGGAGTAGGTCTGTGTGGTGGCTGCAGTCTGTCTTACCAAGCTGGTTTGAGAGGTTATGTAAGTGTGCTAACTTCTGAAGAAGGGCCCCTTAATTCATTGTTGCACCTGCTTTGTGTAGTGTTTTCTTAGGGCTTTTGTCCTTTTACTTGTCTGGGTTCAAAAACAACCATCTCTGGTAGATAGGCAAATACTCCCTTTGATCAGTAAAATGAAGCTCAGGTGAAGAGACTTGTTCAAAAAACGACATGGCTAACAGTCCTTGTCACCGGGACCGGAATACAATGCTGGCGGATACCCGTAGCTTTCATTGCTGTTGGTTTCCATCTCACATTATTGATATCCAAGTGTTTTCCTTAGAACCGGGTTGTGGATTTCACCGTAAACAAAGTGGATATTCTCTTGGGGACCTGAATTTGGGGCATTTAGTGTCCCTAGACTTTCCGAACCAGATCTCTTTAGGTGCGAGGATGTGGGGCTGTGCCCAGGGCGGGAAACCTCTGCTTTCTTCCAGGCTGAGCGCTCAGCCAGCCAGACCTCCAGTTTGGGAGGAAAACACGTACCTGGGGGTCATACGAAGCAGCTCAGTCAGTTAACATCCATTTCAGCATTTCACTGGTAATTGGACAGTAAAGCCGTTATTAGAGTGACTTTCTGAATCTCTGTTTTATAGGGTGCTACCCATCCTTTAACCATTTTTTTTTTCTGGTAGATTCTTGAAGGTCATAGGTGCTAGTTTAAAAAACAGAGCAAAGTGTGTCTGTCTCTAATTAGTGTGGACATTTTAGAAAAGCATCCGTTTCCGTTTTCTCTTTCCCCCTACCCCCCAGAGCCAGATTATCCTGTCATCGCCTTGAGCCTGAGCTCTCAGCCACAGGTGCTGAAGCAGAATTACTTGTGGAGTTTTTACTCCGGGAAGTTTCTGGACACACTGTTTATGTGCAAGCGGGGGGGGGCTGCTATTTATTTTTTAAAAGCAGTGCAGGAGTCTGCTACTGGTCTGGGCTCCCTCCCCACCCCTCCTGTGAAGAATCCTTTGAATGCTGCCTCAGGACTTGGAGATGCAAGTCCTGGATTTGAGCTCTGCTTTTGTTCTGTCGGTGTAGTTTTCTCATTTATGAACTGAGGGCGATGGTACCAGGCTACACAGTTACTGGGAAACATTTTGCTAGACATCTGGAGGCAGGAAGTACTTGTGCTGCTGAACTGTCACTTTCAGAGAGAGAAGATGGAGACCATTCCGTGGTTTTCCTATCTTCCTTTTCCATAGGAAGTCATGTTTTAGAAACCTAGTTGGGGAGGAATGAAAAACTACTTTTACTCTGAAGAAAGTCACACTATTTAGTTGGATATTTTAAAAATTACAGTAGATACCTGGTGTTACAGAGAGATGGATTTTGGAGGAAAAAAAATCAATACATCGTGGTAATGTGATCTGTTTTGTGGTCATTGGTGTAAGGTTACCTTTTCCCATGGGAACGAGAGGTTCAATCCTTCCAGCTTAGGTCCCAGGGTTGCTAATGAGTCTTGAAGGGACCTTCAGGTGAGCCGCAGGGCGGGCAAGGAAAAGCAGAGCATCTGCCTGGCCCTGGAAACAGGCAATTCAGAAAAAGCTCCAGTTTCCACAAATTTTGTCATTAATGACTCTAGGAACCCAAAGGTTGCCTCTTGCTTTACCCAGACGACCCTGTTCTTGTGCCCGAAAGCTCTGACCTCAAAGTCCATCAAGCACAGCAGCCCTTTGCAGAGATGGGCCCAACTGATGGGCTGCCTGACCCAGCCAGTCTGATTTCTGGAAATACCTTTGGATTGATTTTTATGGGCTTTTCTTTTCTTTTACATTTCTGTATTTGTGGGTAATTTATATTTCAAGAAACCTGGGAAATTGTCTTATTCAGAAACCAGGAACTTAAACATTGGTGGGTGGTGAGGAGGAGAGTTCTCCAGGGAACCCGGATTCACCCCCGAGTTTGAGGGTATTAAATCCTTCTATATAAGGGACTGCCAAGACGGGGGTGTTCCTCAGGATCCCAGAAGTAGGGCAGTTGGTGAAGTTCAAGTTTCTGGACCCCAGTCAAGAGTTGTTGTCTCTGTTTATCCACAGAATGAGGCCAAGGGAATTTTATTTTGATGCCACCACAGGTGTGTCTTACCAGGTGGTGGTCTGATGGGAGAACCATAGTGGACCTTAATGATTTGTGCTTGCATAGGTCTGGGTTTCTAAAGAAATCTGTATTAAATAGGATGTTTGCTTGTGGATTCTATCATACACTATCTGGGGTATTTAGGATTAACAGATATACTTTTAATAAATACTGAAATTACTTTAAAATATACACTTATTCTCTCTCTCTCTCTCTCTCTCTCTCTCTCTCTCTCTCTCTCTCTCTTTTACACACACACACACACAATTTGCTCATTTTCAGAGCATTTGAATGATGTTAAATACTTTTAGCATTACAAGTACATAAACATCATTTAATATTTGATTCTGACATTGGGGAATTTACAGAATAGTTCTTCTGACACCCATTTATTTAAAGTGAGTGTTTTGTCGTATAAAGATGGGGAGTTGAATTATATGATCCAGGGTGGTTGTGAATCCTTAGGTTATGGAAGTTGCTTTTACAATGCAATTAAAACTTGACTCATTTATAGGCTCCTAACTAACTGCACTCTCCTCCCAGCCCTCCCCAGTGTCTGGATATTTGAACTTTTGAGTCAGGGTTTGAACAAATCTGAATTTGCTCTATTATCATAAGAACATTCCTACAGAACATATAATATTATAAGTATTTAAAGGGAAAAATTATTGTATGCTGCCTTCATTTATAAACCTTTGACTTATAAGCTGGATATAGTCCCATAGTTATATGAAAGCCCCGTGTAGTATTGCCAGGCGGCTTAGCATGCCTCTCTTCTGCTCAGATTTGCAAAAATGGGTTAATAAGTCATCGTCACCAACTTGCAGGATTTTCTTTGGTTCTTCTTCATTAACCAGTGTCTTGGGGGAATTGTGAAATATGCATTGTCTGCAAACTACTCTGGCGCACAAAGTCAAATGTACTGTGAAGGTGAGGGCTGAAAACACACCTCTCACCTCTGTGCTTTGTTCTCTGAGTATTAAATAACATTGATTTACCAAGTGGCAAAGGGTCTCCTCTTTGGCTGTTTAATTACAGCCAGTGAATGTTATTGATGCTATCACTCAGCAGCCCAGGGAGAGGACATGGTGCCTGACCATTCGGTGCTCCCAGCAGTGCAAATAAATGCCGCAGGATTTACCGCCTTCTGAAGGTAAAGCGAGGTGCTCCCGCATGCCTGGAGTAGGGGAGCAGCCAAGGTGCTGCCTCTTTCAGTTTCTGGAGCAGTTCTGTGAATGATTACAATGCGTGAATGATACGATCTCTCGATTATGTCCAGTGAAGGCTGTTGGTAAGCGCTTCCCTTTTTAAAAGCACTCATTTTTGTAAAATTGTGACAACCGCCTTATACAAGGCTTTAGGAATACAGCAATTACTTTCTGTTAAAACTGTTTGGGGGAAATATATGGTTCAGGTGTCTAATAGGTATTTGGAGGATGAGGGATTGTCTCAGATGAGACTATTAGTCCTGCAAATCAGTTCACTTAGAAAAGCGTTCCCTGTGATTACCCTCTAATGTCTAATCATGTTGAGAGAAAAATACCTTGGCAGGTTTGAAGTTATAAAACATTCAGTAATGTTATAGGGGCTAGTAATGTACTAGTAGTATTTCAGGGGCTATTCCTTTTAAATTATCTACTGAATAAATTTTTCATAGCTTTATAACTTATGCCATGTTTATAAAATATGTATAGGTAAAACTTTCTTTGGCTCTGGGAAGGCTTGTAATAACATTTTCATTATCCCTTTCTTCTCTTTTTTTAAATCATATGATATATATTTCTTTATCATACATTACACACACACATATATGCTTCTCATATCTCACAGATTTTCATGCAGGCCTATTTGAGAGATGGGACATGCCAAAGACAATCCAAAGTATTTCCTGTAACTGCCCTGTTTTGTTTCGTTTTTAATATTTTTAATTGATTTCAGAGAGGAAGGGGAAAGGAGAGATAGAAACATCAGTGATGAGAGAGAATCATTGATTGGCTGCCTCCTGCACGGCCCCCACTGGGGATTGAGCCTGCAACCCAGGCCTGTGCCCTGACCAGGAATCAAACAGTGACCTGGTTCATAGGTTGACACTCAACCACTGAGCCACTGTGGCCAGGCTGCCCTGTATTTTTTAATGGTACATGGTTTATACCAGTTAAACTTACCAAGGACAGGCTACCCTTGAAAGAAAGTGAGTTGGTTTCCTAAAAATTTTTGTGCTTGTGTGTGTGTGTACACATACACATATGCACACACTAGATACTTGACAGTCATGGTAATACCATCTGGGGTGGGGGACACCTGTGAGTAATTAAACAAGTACTTGATTTATCAAGCATTTAAAGTGCCTAGGATGCACTGGGCAGCAGAGCTAAAACATGACAAGAGGTGGCCTGTTCCTGGATGTCATTGTGCAGCAGGGGCACAGCTCTGGCTCATGTGGCCATCATCTGAATGTGTAAGGGAAGGAGAGCACGGTGGATGGATAAGTCACTGAGGAAGAAGAAAGGTAACACGTGAAGGAATGTCTCGTCCAAAGGTGTGGACAGGCCTTAAAGGGACATGTACTTCTTGGAAAAAACTTCCACCTGAAAGCGATCAAGTCTGCTTATTTTACCAAGTAATAACCTTCTACCAAAAAATGGTTGGTAGCAAAATTTGATTAAACCTGGCCCCATGTGTTACATGTATACTTCTTAAGTGATATAAGAGCTACGGAATGAATTTTGGACAGATGAATTCTTTTGTTTGTGGACACATCTGCCTCATTCTGCAAAGATCCCTGGTGTGACTTAACCAAGTCTCGGTTAAGATATTTACAAATGACAACACAATGGACATTTTCTATGGAGTATTTAGTGTCCACACAGAGACAGGGTCATTCTGTTTTCATTACTGTGTGTGGATAGCTGAGTGAACTTTGTAGCCAAGCAGTTTTTCTTCTAGCTGTAGGACAAAAGAAAACTTATTGCAGATGACATTTAAATTAGCTTTGTATTGCCACACTTATCTTGACTAGTCTCCTCACCTGGCTTCTGATGGCAAACCTGTGTGCATATTGTACAGGTATGTGACATACATGTTTCTGTAGACTGTCATTGCCTTAGCCAGGAAAGCCTCACCTGACATTGAAGAGCTCCAGAATCTGCCCCAACTCTCCCTATGCAGTGCTTTCATTGTCCTTCAGAATTTTTAAGACCATTGGAAAACACAGATATTTACATTAAGATTTATGCTGAAACCGGTTTGGCTCAGTGGATAGAGCGTCGGCCTGCAGACTGAAAGGTCCCAGGTTCGATTCTGGTGCAAGGCATGTACCTTGGCTGCAGGCACATCCCCAGTAGGGGTTATGTGGGAGGCAGCTGGTCAATGATTCTCTCTCATCGATGTTTCTAAGTCTCTATCCCTCTCTCTTCCTCTCTGTAAAAAAAAATTAATAAAAACTATATTAAAAAAGATTTATAACAAAATTACAGTTATGAAATAGCAATGAAAATAATTTTATGGTTGGGAGTCACCACAACACATGAGGAACTGTATTAGAGGGTCGCGGCATTAGAAAGATTGAGAACCACTGGTCTATACCATTGTCATTGTTTACCAAGTTTAATTTGGTATTTAAAAGGACTCAGTGCAACATGCTTTTTCTCCTGGTTGTGGATTGCTCTCTGAGGGCAGGCATCTTTGTCTTCAGAGCACCTCATAGAAAACTTAGGCCCTGGTAATAATTCCTGAAAGAGGAAGTTCCTCCATATTGTTGATAAGAAATAGACCCACTCTGGATTCTCAAAGAGAAAAAACTGCAACTCTCACTTCTTGGTAGGCATTACTACTCATTGAAGATTTAATTAAATGAAGGATGTGTGAAGGACTTACCTGCTCCTTTTTCTTTTTTTCTTCAATAAATGAAGATTTAACTGTTGTTATCCCTTTATGGAAGATTTTCTATGTAAAGTCTTCTGCCCTTATCTTTGTCTATCATGGTGTCTCTCTCTCTCTCTCTCTCTCTCTCTCTCTCTCTCTCTCTCTCTCTCTCTCTTATATATTTTCTCTCTGTATCAAACTGTAGATGAAGGAGTTTGTAAAAGCCCTAGGATGTGTACCCACGGACATTGGCTAGTTGAAAACCGTTTTCCCCATACATTGCTAATCAGTACTAGTTGGCTTTTATTTATTTATTTATTTTATTTATTTATTTTTAAATCCTTCCATGAGGATTTGTTTTTGGTGACTTTTAGAAAGAGAGGAAAGGAGAGAGAAAAAGAGAGACAGGAATCAAACCCACAACCTTTTGGTGTACGGGATGATGCTCCAACCAACTGAGCCACCAGGCCGTGGCGGTTTTTCTTAAACAGCTCCACTATGCTGTTACCAGCGGTGCGCTGAAAGGACCCTTAAGAAGCTGTTACAGGAGAACGGCTTTCGAAGAAGGGGATGAGCACGTCTGTTTTTCTACCAGTATAAGCCAATTTAACTTCTGTATTGTTTCCAAGAGGCATAAAAAGGCAGGTAGTTTGGGTGAGTACCGCGCCTTCTAATCATCTTGCCTGAGAGGCACTTCACAATAGCCCCTGGAAAATACTTACTCGGCAGGTATTGGAGTGCCTGCGTGGGGTGTGCGAGACATATATCTATAAGAGTTAGTTACAGCCCTGTAGGAGCTCAAAGCCTGATAATATAACAGCTTTGCTGCCCCGGGCGGAGGCACTGGGCAACCTGCTGTCTGGCCGTAGAAGCCCGAATGCCTGGGATACTGAGTCCTGAGCCTGCCTTTTCCTCCTCCGGCCGCTCATGTCCTCAGAGGGTATTTAATGGAAGTGTCTGGAGTGAGGTGTTTACAGTGCTGCCTACTAGTGTAGCCTTCTTAGTGTTGGTTTATTCTCTGTGCAGTCACGTTGCTTTAGACTCAGATCGCAGAGCCTTGTAGCCCCTTCCACATGCAGAAACATACGTGTAGCTCTAGCCTCAAATCAGGCGCAGCTTGAAATCCCTTCATTGTTTCTACCACTGTCTCCCCAAAAAAGTATCCTCTGTGCTTCATCCTGCACCTCTTGAGGATCTATCTCTACAAGAGAGAAGGAGGGAGTGGGAGGGTTTTGATTAGAGAAATAAAATTAAGTTGGCCTTTTGTACCATCCTCATGCTTTATCCAGGCTTCAGGCTCTCTCACACTCTTACCTGCCATTACCTTACAAAATACAAGCAATATTTTTATAATATCATAATTATAAGCCATAATTACGAATTTGCATTACACATTGTATTGTAATGTAATAATTAATATACATTTTTTTAACTGCCATGGGTTTGGAAAACATCTTAGTTATTTCAGCTTTGAACTGCTTTTCTGTTAAAAGTGATGCCTCTTCCTAGTGTCCAGGTCTCCATGTCTGTGTCTTCTTACCTGATCTAAGAGACAGTGGTATGTTTTGAGTTTTTTCTTTCATAAACTGGGCTGCTGAAAATAATACTCATTTCATACACTTGTGAGGCTCTGTTGAGTTAGTGTATGTAACATACCCAGTCTAGTGCCTGGCACATGGGAAGAACTTAATGCATGTCGGGGGCTGTCATCAGCAGTGTTGTTAGGAGATTATACACAGGAAATCATTACATTATAATTAAAACATTACTATGGTTCTCCAGCTCTGTGTTAATAGTTCTATTACTCTACTTAATCCTTATGAGGTCCCTGTGAGGTAAGGAGTACTAAACACCAAATTACAAATACAGAAATGAAGGTTTCAAAGTACCAAAGGGAATTATCCCAGAGTTATGTAACTGGCAAGCAAGCAACAGAGTCTCCAGATCTGGACCCAGCTCTGTGCGCCTCCATGGCTTATGCTTTTACTCCTTGACTTTGCTGTGGTGCAAGCATTAATTTCTGGCCACTACTTCCTATTGCACTCTGTGGTGGCCAGAGCCTCACCAGTAATAATGCATTTTCTTCTACCTCCTATTCATGTTTAAAATTTTTAAAGATTATGTGCCCATATAAATACAGGGTCATTTCTCATTCTCACTTATTTTTAATAGTTGCTTTTTTAAAAAATTGATTTTAGAGAGAGAGGATGGGAGAGGGATATAGAGTTAGAATCAGCTGCCTCTTGCTGGAACCAGGCATGTGTCCTGATTGGAATTGAACTGGTGACCTCTTGGTTCATGGGTCGATGCTCACCCACTGAGCCACACTGGCTGGGCTCATGTCTCATTTTTAATGTTAAAAGTAAAGGAGTCTTCTCTCTTAACCGCTACTGACACTTCCTAAGGCAGAGCGGGTAGGAATGGACTTTGCTGGTTACAGCTGGAACTCCATCTATTTTGTGTGTGTGTGCGCGCCACTTTCATGTAATCGCTTACTAAAATGTTAATGGGCTAAGTGATGGCTTTGGGCTTGGAAATGGAATATGGAATATTTTGATTGATAGATTCCTGCTTTGACCTTGGCATGACTAATCCACCACCACTGCGGTAGTGAATTTCACTTAACTGCCACCACTCCTTCCTCAGATGCCACATTTGTACCATTGCTCTGCTTGTGTTTTATTCTTTGTGGAATTCTTACATGCAGAGGTCTTTAGGAATTTGGAAGGCATTTGTGGCTTCTCTGAGTTGCATTTTAAGAATAACTCTTCTGTGGACTCCCTGTTGGCCTTTATCAGCATGAGAACCCCTTTTTGGACCAAGTGTGAGGACAGCAGCCAAGCAGAAGCAACAGTACAAGGACAGATAGGATCTGCCAACTACCACACTTCAATAAAAAATGAAGATGTCTGTCAAAGACAGCCTCTTGGGACCCTCATTTAGTTGATACACATGGATGAAATGGTGTTCAGCAGCATTTAATAAATTCTGCTCAGCCTAGGTTTTCAGAGGCAGAGTTGAAGATGTGTGAAAAAGGAAATCTAGTGTGCCAAGTCTCCAGTTTATGATTTGTGGCTTAGTTCAAATCTTTCAACCAGAATACTTTTGTTTTTCTGTGGCTGATCAGTAGGCTTTGTGTTGCTTTTAGCAATGCCATCTATAATCACTTATGGCATTATTTAGTCTTAGCTTTGTCTGTAACTTGGATCTAAGAATCAGCTGCATAGAAGTTTATTTCAGATGTTGCACGAAAGCTCTAACATGATGTGAAGTTGGGCAGTCTCTCTTCTGTAAACAGCCACTTGCTGTTTTCATTTGTCATTAAATGGAATCCAGTTTTTAAAAAAGCAGGTGTGTTTGATATCTAAGAGCCGCGGTTTGCTGCTCTGTTGACTAATGAGTTTGCTGACCACTGCCTAAGAGATTCTGACTATTCGAGGTCCTTTATAATTTAATTGGTGTAAAACACTAGTTTTAGGATTCATAGTTTGATTTTTCTCTCTTCAATCCTCCTCCCCACATCCCACCAATATTAGATTTTCTCAAATATGTAAATAATTCTCAGGAGTTACTAGAAGAAATACAGAAACTATCATAATGGGATGACTCATTTTGATTTTTTTCAGATGTATATAAGAAGATATTTAGCAAAAGCTAAGGTGATGACCTTCTTGAATCTCTCTTCTGGTATTTCCTTGTAAATGTCTGGTCATCTTCCCAGTCACTCACTTTGCCAGAAACTTGTGTGGTTTCAGACTGTGCAGCCAAAGGTTCAAAGGAAAACCCCTTGACAAAGGGTTAAGGTCTTTGACGTTCCTTCCAGAATTTTGTTTGGTGTCTTTGGACACAAGCAGGGAAGTGAGAGAGCAGAAAGCTTTGGGAAACATTGAAGGTTGTGTGTTTTTATAAGGGAGACATACTTAGTGTCCTGAACATAAAGGACTGAGACATTTGAAATTAATCTTAGAGCATTAGGGAGCCCCTGAGGGAATTGAAGCAGTACATAACATGATCAGATGTATCCCTCAGTATCTGAGCTGCTCGCTTGAATGAACACAATCTTTGTGTAGACTTAAAGAATTCAACAAATCCAGGCTCAGTAACATTTGAGGTTCCTTCTGTATTTCCCATTGATGTAGTTTTTCTAAATTCATTCTGTGTCTTGAAATACCTATGAAAAGTGGCTATACCTTCTCTAAGCCTTCCTGCTAGGTGTGATTATTTCTTAGAGCTCAAACATCTTTGCTTTAGTTTCTGATGGATCTATTTCTGTTTGTTCTATTCTCTCAGGCTTACTCATTTGCAACCCTTTGTTGAAACTTATCTGTTTTTATGTAAAACCTCATCTTGGCCTAAGATACCTGTAGGTGCCTCAATGTGTGTTTGAATCCTGATCCTGCTAGGATTTTGCATTTAGAAGATCTAAGTATATGTCCTTCTTTTGGGTGAACTTTGAGGTCTGTGGCCGGAATTGAGGTTAGAGATCGCATTCTTCTGTGTACTTTACTTCTGAGGGCTTTTGGAGGGTCCAGTGTAGTCCCGTCACCTGTCCCGAAAGCCTTGCTGTTAACACAAGACCTTTGTTACTGTGCACCGGAGTCACAGCTGACTTTCATTTAGTGATAGTGTCATTTTTCAGACAGTGTCATCAAGGCTCCATTTTTTATAAGAACAGCAATTAACTCTCCATTTAAATAGGCCCAGCGATGACCGGCTGTGCGCACTCCCTTCTGCAGGAGAGATTGAAAGGAGCTTCTGAAGTGGCGAGTGTCTAATTTTCAGGATGTTTGTAGTCCTAGGTCAGTAATTGACAAGTGTTAGAAGTTGTTCAGTGGTGATCTCACCAGTGGGAGGTTTTTCAAATGCCCCTCCTTTAATGAAGGAGGAATTTCTGTGTTCATCTATAGACCTTATCATCTTAATCTCTTGCATTAATGTCCATTGTCACTGATCTTTTCCTTGATGAATCAGAGAACTGGAGGCAGTTGTGTTTTTGAACAAAAGCACTTAAATGGACTTGTATTGAAAGTAATGTTCAGGGATTTTTATACCTTACTATGCACATTTAAAATACCAGTTATTATCCATATTTCCATTCCTTTTAATTCTGCATATTGTAATTGTGTCCTTTTTTTTTTTTTAATCCTCACGTTGAGGATATGTTTTTACTGGTTTTTAGAGAGAGGGGAAGAAAGGGAGAGGGAAACATTGATATAAAAGAGAAACATCAATCTGTTGCCTCCTGTACCCATCTCCACCGTGACCGAACCTGCAACCTTTTGGTTCATGTGATGATGCTCCAACCAGCGGAGCCACCCAGCCAACGTGATTAACTTGGTTTTGATAGCTCATTCCTCATATGCTTCCTTGAATGTTTAATGTATAATTAGTTTCAGTTGCGAATGAAGAAATGAGTTTTTAATTGTAAGAAATATACTGTGTTTT
This sequence comes from Pipistrellus hanaki, assembly GCF_964339955.1. Lineage (NCBI taxonomy): Eukaryota > Metazoa > Chordata > Mammalia > Chiroptera > Vespertilionidae > Pipistrellus > Pipistrellus hanaki. Next base: position 58,059,809 of record NC_140513.1, on the reverse strand, counting down.
AAACTATTCCATTTTTGAGACCTAATTACTTTGTTACACCTATTTTTATCTCTATTGTGTCCAACCCGATTTCATTTGTGAAGAACAAATGGAGACACCATTGGCCAGAGCATTTGTTTGCCTGGTACTTGCAACTGCCTCCCTCTCCCTTCCCTCAAGTAATCTTAGGATTGCTTGTCTTTGTTTATTATATCACTTGGAAGGTTGTGGGAAATTCCTGCATCAACCTGAGTTTTAAATTGCTGTCATTGGAGTAGATTGCTGTTCAGTGTAGTACTCCCTGTGTTATCTTTAAATATTTAAATTGCAGACTCTCTAGCTGCCTCTTAAATTAGATCCTTCACTTAGTCGTTTTGACATTTTGTAACCTTGCTTCTCAGGCATTAAATATTCACCTGTTTAAATGGCAGTGAAAATTTAAAATCCAAACCCACCTATTAATCCAGAGAATGGTGTTTGGAGAACAGCTTGCGCTTGGTGAAGGAGTAGCTTCTCTGACCCCGCTGGGACAGACGCTGGAGGTCCATCCAACTGAAGTATTTCTCATTCAGAACTCGCCACAAAACAAAACCACCTCTTGGGTCTCCTCCAGGGGTTTTAGTCTGGAAGAACCACACAAAGATAGACAACATTTTGAGGTTTAAGATAGCCCAAGCGTGGTTCTCTCAGTGGGTATTAAAGCATGGCACCAGTACGTACTCCAGAGCCACAGAAAACGTCAGAATAAGGAAGGTAGCTGACAACTGCCAGATGCAAAATTTGATCTGGAAATGTATTTGGCTCTTCAAAGGTGCAAGTCCTTATCTTACTGTCAGCTTTCTTCCTCCTTTGGTCTCAGTGTTGTTTCTGTGTATAATCATTTACGGTGGGAGGAAGAGAAGACATATTTTCCTGGAAGGGAGAGTCTTCCTTGCTAGAGGGAGAGAAAGGGAGCAGCTTTGCTCCTAGAAACAATGAAGTTCCAGGCCTGAGACCCAGCATAGTGGTCTGGGAGGGGGACAGTTGCCCTTAAAAAATTTCGGGAAGTGGGCAGGGGTGGAGTGGGGGTGGTGCATTACTCATTTAATTACATCCTAAAAATAAGAGAGTATAGAACTAATTCCAAAATTCTGATAACGATGTGCAGTTTCTCTAGTTCAGCGTTTTTCAACCGCTGTTCCGCGCACACTAGTGTGCCGCGAGATGTTGCCTGGTGTGCCGTAGGTGCAGACAAGACAAGAATTTTATAATTTTTCACTATTTTGTTTACTTAATATTTCATAATAAAGTAATTATAAAATACTTTCTTTGTGTTTATTTGATTCCTATTCAAGAGAATTACTTTATATATAGTCAATATAGGCACAGAGTTAAATTTTTTAACATTTTCTAATGGTGGTGTGCCTCGTGATTTTTTTCATGAAACAAGTGTGCCTTTGCCCAAAAAAGGTTGAAAAACACTGCCCTAGTTCATAGCAATTGGTGGACACTCATCCTTTTCCTGGAAAAAGTGACTTTTAAAAAAATATTAATGGAAAATGAAATAAAATAACTTTTGACTTAATTATAATTTCTAGTACCATCTTGTTTTCTGCTCTGCTCACTTTCACTCTGTATTTAAGGAATAACCAAGGGGAATTTAATTTTTCTCAACTCTCAGAACAAGTGTACCAAGCGAGTTACTACCGTGTGGTAGTGTGGCAGAGAAACCAGACAAGTAGACAAGAACACGGGGTCAGAAGACCAGAATTTGAATCAAGAGTTCAACACGTGTGTGTAACCTTAGGCATGTTAATTGCCTCGTCGATACCTATTTCCCCAGCAATAAAATACTAACGTGTGCCCTACCTACCTCACAGGGTTGTTGTGAGGCACAAATAAAACACTGGATTTGAAAATGCATGGCAAATGAAGTCTCAGGAGCCCCTGAGTGTAAGGGAAATGGGATTAGTGTTTGTCACCTCCAGGAGTTTGCATACAGTTTCGTACCCCTGTCCTGCCTGTCGTGATTGGAACCAGTTCATTGACAAAGTTACTAAAAAAATACTGTTTTGAGATTTGTTATTAGTTCTTGGGGCCTTTACAATATGGTTGTGTGCTGAAAGTGTATCCAGGATTTGTGTTAGTCAGGTATGAGAAGACCTGCAGACGCAGAAATTATTGTTAGAAAGCAAGAAGTTTATACTCACAAATGTCTAGAAACCGACACAACATGCTACGTAGGGCCACGTGGGGAAGCACCAGGGGCAGTCAGGTGTCAGAGGAGAGAGGGCAGAGCCTTCACTGGGGTTCCTGTGGAAGGAAAGGGTGAGGCAGGTAGAGGGAGGCAAGTAAAGTTAGCGTTCGGTAGGCGGGATGATTTTGGAGAGCTCTGGGCTACATGCTGGTTCCTAAATGTCCAGTGCCTGGCCCTGCAGTGATTTAGGGCCGGAGGGGATATTGGTTTGGTGAGTTAGATCAAGGAGATAGCAGTGTGGGCTCGGGATTGGTTGGTTTGTATATCAAAGTTGTGCTCACCAGGGGAGTGATTTACTATCTCTAAGAAGGGGCAGGCTCTTCAGGATCAAGGCCCTACATGTACCAAGCATATAGAAAATAAGACAGTCTATTCAGCACAGGCTGGGAATTAAAGAAGCAGTGTGAACTGAAAGGAAAACTAAAAGCAGATAACATAACTGACCCAAGTATGTTTTCAAAGCTTTTATATAAGCACTAAATATAAACCCGTTTTCCTAAATATATTTTAGGATAACTTTTAAAACACTCCACCCACACTCCTCTGAAATGCACAAAGCAGTAAATGTCACTGTGTGAGTAAATTTTCGGGAGCACAGTAATGGGCTCAGGTTACTCCCAAGCCTAGTAGTCTGGGTCCTTACCTACGTTTTCAGGGGCATGCAGAGGTAAATAATATTTATAATATAGTCACCTAGCTTACCCAGAGGATTGGGAATTGTTCTTTTAGGCTCTGTGCTCAGCATTTTATGTGCTTTAGAGATTATTTAATTATTCCTAATAACTATATAAAGCCAGTATAGTTATGTGTAATGGAATTAAAAGAATTTGTCCATCATGAAGGGAGCCTAGTTTTTTTTTTCTTTTAAATAAAGAGCATCATTATATATATATATATATATATATATATATATATATATATATATATATTATTTTTTTACAGAGAGGAAGAGAGAGGGATAGAGAGTTAAAAACATCCATGAGAGAGAATCATCGATTAGCTTCCTCCTGCACACCCCCTACTGGGGATGTGCCCACAACCAAGGTACATGCCCTTGACCGGGATCGAACCTGGGACCTTTCAGTCTGCAGGCCGATGCTCTATCCACTGAGCCAAACCGGTTTCAGCAAGGGAGCCTCGTTTTGAGGCCAGGCACATTGCTCAGCGAGCTGTCACCTTGACACCTACTGGGTTACACTTTTCATGCCGTGCTTGAGCTCATGGAGAGTCTGCCTGCCTCTGCTGCCTGCTTCCTCAGCCATTGCATGTTAGCCGCCTGACTTTGAGAGAATGCTGACTCTGTTGCCCATGGGAAGTGGCTCTTCCTAAAAGGAACACTTCTCTCACGTGATCTGGAGCAGACTGACAGCTGACTTGCTGAGAGCTCCCTGCCCCTGACATAAAGCCCGGGGACCGTTAGATACCAGGGCGTCCAAGCAGTGGGATTCTTCTAGCTTACCCAGAGGATTGGGGATTGTTCTGTCCTCACTGACTGCATAGGAATACATTAGGTTTATGTTTGTATCTGTTTATCACTGTCCCAGGACTAGAGTCCACTTTCGTTGCTTTGTTGGTCACTTGGAATTTTTCTTCATTTCTTATTTTTCACTTAGATTATAGTTCCCCAAGTCCATGGTTCCTTAAGTTCACCGTTCTTAAGGGTGTAGGCAGAAAAAAAGAGTAGCATATGAGTATTTATTGAGTCCTTTTGCCTGGAGGTCAGGACAGTGCTAATATAGCCTTTGGGACAACAGGTATATTTTTGCTTATTAATCAAAACTTTGAATGAAGGATAAGAGTATTCACACTATTAGGACAGGGATAAAATATAGCCAAGACCTTTTATTAAAGTAGTATTAAACCTGGCCTGCTTTTTAAACCCCCTGGGAAATAAAAATTAAAAAAAGGTAACAAAGAGCTATGAGCATAATAACCATGGAAAAAATATTTCATGTCAAAGACTGTTTAAATAAAAAAATAAAGGAAGAGGGATAGAGAGATTGAAACATCTATGAGAAAGAAGCGCATTGATCAGCTGCCTCTTGCACATCCCCTACTGGGGATGTGGCTGCATCCAACCTGGGACCCTTCAGTCCACAGGCCAACACTCTATCCACTGAGCCAAAAAGCAATGAAGTAGATTAAAAGTGAATACTAATGGATGAAAGCAGGTAGAAGTTACCATAACAGGATACCATGTAAGTCAGTCCTAGAATTAGACCCATTTGCCTTTGCCATGAACAATCTGGAAGAGGGGGTATAATGTGAAGTTTCTATCATTTAGATAGACTCAGCTTATCTAAAACTTGGCAGGGATAGCTTATAGGCAGAGAGCAATCACAATTTGGGAAAGTCTAGATGACTTGATGAACTGTCCCTTTAAGGCTGTGGTCCAGTAAGCGGCTGTGACCCATCAGATCAATGGGGTATTACATTGGTTTACTCAGCAAATATTTTAGCGCCTACCACATGCCAAGAGATTGAGGATACCATGATAAGAGATAAGAGGGTTAGCTGTATGAACTTAAGTAAAGAATGTTGATTATAAGTAACTTGGACTTATTTTCTCTTCCATCCTAGTAGGATTTGGGGTACTATATGTCAAAGATGGGAAGCTTTTTGACAGGTTACGTAAAATCTCAGGTAAAGTCAATAAAACAGATTTAAGATCTTTTGAAATCAAGATTAAAAAGACTGTGGGCAAGACAACAGTAGACAGGATGATAGGCGATACAGCTCAATCACACATTTAAATCTGGGAATTTAGAGGTGATAAAAAGCTATTTTGGAGTAATCAAAGGGGCATATTTAATGATAACAGGGTAAATTGTTTAGAAATGTGGCACCATCTCCCCCGGAGCTGGGAGAATTGAAAACAGGTTATAATAATATCAGATGACTTTATAGAGTCCTTAAGCTTAATCATTGGATTGAGCCTAAATCCCTAGTTGAGGACAATCTGTTAAGCACAAGTAGCCATGTGCTGTGCGAAACACTGGTCTGTTTTCAGACTTACAAATCCAGGGGAAACTATTCTCTCCACCCAGTGGGATGGCATTTCCCGTTGGTTTAGAATTTCTCCAGCACGGAGTAAAACAGTCCATGCTGGGCTTGCTTTAACCTCAGTGTTCGTCCCTCGCTTGAGGCCGCCTTGGAGGTTCTGCAGGGAGGTACTTTAGTTTTCTTGTGTGTCTGATTGTGTTCCCCTTCCCAGGTTTCCTATGCCCGCCCAAGTTCCGCCTCTATCAGAGATGCGAATCTGTACGTCAGTGGGCTCCCGAAGACGATGACCCAGAAGGAGTTGGAACAGCTCTTTTCCCAATACGGACGCATTATTACTTCCCGCATCCTGGTTGACCAGGTCACTGGTAAGTAGGCAGCCGCCCCGGGGAATCTTTCACACTTCCTGCCTGGCAGGTCGTGAAATGTGCTGCCTTCCCATACCGCGATCTTGCCTCTGGAACACATCAAAGGTAGACGTGGGCCAGAAAAATGCAATTTTCTGCTGGAATTGTTCATAAATATGCATGGGTAAGAATAGGCTGGTGGAGTGGAGGGAGCGAGCTTGAGTCATTGCCACCCTGAAGGTGCAGGGTGGAAGCCTGTTTACGGCCTGTAATAAATTTACAGATGCTGTAATCTTCGTTCCCGAGCTGCTGCGTGAGAGAAGCCCCCGTCCTCCTTGTAAAGCGCTAATAAGCAATTTTATTTTTGTGAAACACGTAGTTCAGTGCAGCAACACGCAGCCAGCTCTCCAAGGGCAGGTCACACTACAGCAACGCTGGCAGTTGCTGTTCAGGCTGATTTCCAGGCCCGTGCTGTGTTGTGTAGGCACGTGGAAGACTTGGAAATTTTGAACGTTAAGCATTTATTTTATGCCTGATGCTAACTTTTAACCAGACGGAAATGAGAAGACTAGTGTGTTCATTAAACTTTTGTATGCCAGGGAGCTCCCCGGGAAAGCCTTTAGTTGAAACCTAGCAAAATAGATCTGATTATGGATTTTAAAAATAAAGTACAGGTATATTTTCCTATTACAAACGCAGTCCTTACTCTATTTAAAACATACTGAAAATAGAGAAAAGAGGAGGAAATCACCTGTAGTGCCATAGACTCAAGCACTCACATTAAGCCTTTGTGAGTTTCTAAAATGAAAACAGTAGGCTTTCCTCTTTTCTTTGTATTTCTTCTTTCTCTCTCCCCTCTTTCATTCTCCCTCTTCCTTTTCTCTTTCCTTTTCCTTCTCTCTGTCTCCTTTTCTTATGATGACAATACCACTAGAGATGCATTGTGTACCCGAGTATCATATTTTTTTTTTTTAAAGGGGCGGGTTAATCACAGATTTGAATCAGTGTTTAATTCTTCAAGGGAAGGCCAATTAGTTGATCTGAATTTGATAGAGGCCACCCATGTTAAGCTCCCCTGTGCTGTTCATCAGACTCACAGGAGGCCAGCACCACACGGAAGAGCTCTGTGTGTAGAGCAGTTGCTCCCACCACACACATGCTTGGGAGGATGACCCGTAGGTGTTGCCATGGATGATGAGGGGGTGTCACCTGTGTCACAGAAGGGCCTTGTCTGACCTGCAAGTTCGCCCTGAGTCCTCAGGCTCACAGGTAGACCTGCCCTGCCACCTGGTGTAGGCGGCATTTCTCATGCTTGGTCCTGCACCTGCAGCATCAGAGTTCTCCCGGGGCAGTGTTAGAAACACAAAGTCCTGGCCGCCCCACCCCAAACCTCATGCAGAACACTGGGAGGGTGGGCTTGGTGCCTGCTCAGGTGTGAGGGCTCCTGGATTAGATGACAGGCTGTGTAGAGGCCATTTCAATGCTAATCTGATGTTTTCTTCATGGAATGGGTAAACCCCAGGGGTTACTAATTCCTAATAGGAGCAAGTTGATACCTAAAAGCATATATTCCCTGTCATTTCACCATTTCATCTTTATACGTGTGGCTTTCAAGGCAAAAACTATTCGTTTTACCCGGCAGGAAAAACCCTGCCTTTGTGTTACTCACCCATCAGGTGGCAATAACATGCAACAGATACACCGAACATAGGGAAAGTATAGTGACAGGGGCTGTCTGAGGTAAGCATATTGGGGGGGGGGGAAACACCTTACCAACCTTAGAATAAAATTCTTAAGCCATTGACCGTAAAGCAAGGAGGCCTGCCTGCGTTTTCAAAGTTTCCATACATCAGGATGGCCTGTATGGTTTTCTCAGCCTGTCTTCCTCAGCAGCCTCTCATTCTCTTCTTCCATGACATTCCCTGAATCATCCAGCCGTTTCTAGCTGCTAGTCCCGAGCTGGTACGGCAGGTACCGATTCGCTGGCCAAGCAAGTGTTTCCTTTCCCTGCAACTGCTCATCTCAGGACGGCCAGCCACAGCCACCCCCACTGGCCTGATTAGCTAATTAAATGGAATGAGTGGGGCTCCCCCCCACCATTTATCAGAAGCTGGGCAGGTATGAGGTCATCCCTCCGCGTTCCCATTCTCCTCTCCCCACGTGGGAGCAGCGGGAGGCAGGGAACGGGTGTTCCGTGCTCGGGAGGGATGCTGCTAAAGCCAGGCGCTTTGAGGCTTCCCTTCTGTTTTATTTATTTTTTTAAAACCACTTTCACCTCTTTGATATAAAGCGCAGCTCGGCTAAAGCAGCGGCGAAGCCTCAGGGAACCCCGAAATCCTCTTCAGACGTTTTCCTTAAAGGACCGGTATCCTTGTATTACATTATTAAGTTGAATAATCTTTAAAAATGTAGCCGAAGTAAATCTTTCTACCCCTGCGCGTGTATTTTTAGCACAGCTGGTAAGCGTTTTCAGTGGGTGCCTGGTTCTGTTCTCCTTGTTACAAGACGGAGCTACTGTGCCCATCATTACTGAGTGTCCAGCAGCATAATTGGGAAAATGACACTCAGGCATGCAGCTGACATTATTGGAGAGAGTGTATTGGAGGGAGAGAAAACATGGACGTAACAAGTGTGTTCCCTCTTCTTGTTAGTGTATTGGGTATTCAAATGGTACGGGTGCCTTCATGCGTTAAAATGCACACATTTGTGATTCTAGACTCAATAACTACTGGGTTAAAGTCTCCTCCTCTGATTTTGTGGCAGATGTAATGTGGGGGTGAAAACACATTCTTGAAAAGGGAAAAATTAATGTATCCTTTCTTCTTTTCCTCCTCTCTCTCTCCACTCTCTCCTTCCCAAATCCTTACCCAAATCTACCATAGGCATATCAAGGGGTGTAGGGTTTATCCGATTTGACAAGCGGATTGAGGCAGAAGAAGCAATCAAAGGCCTAAACGGCCAGAAACCTCCTGGTGCCACAGAGCCAATCACTGTAAAGTTTGCTAATAATCCAAGCCAAAAAACCAATCAGGCCATCCTTTCCCAGCTGTACCAGTCTCCAAACAGAAGGTACCCGGGACCATTAGCTCAGCAGGCACAGCGTTTTAGGTAAGTCTGGTCTGGCTCTGATGCCAGGCTACTCAACTCTGAACGCTCAGCTTCACTGTCCAGTGCTTGTGTTCACAGGATCTCTGGTTTGCTACTATTGTCACTGCTGCTTTCCTTCTCTTCCTTAGGGCACAGCGAAAACCTACTTGGCGAATAGTGCCTTTTGCTAGTATTGCACGCAGGGACAAAGGGACAGTAACCTACAGCAGCGAACCTCAGCTGCTGGGGTCAGGGGTCAGGGGGTGGGTGGTGTAATTTTGCCCCTCAGGGGACACTTGGCTCAGGGTTGGCAGAACTTGGGTGGAGGGTGCTACTGGTATCTAGTGGGTAGAGGCCGGGTAGTAGCTGATATCTCATATTGTACACACAGCCCCCAACACCACAGATTATCCCAGCTGCCAATTTCAGCAGTGCCAACATTGAGGAACCCCGACCTACACAATACTGGGTTCTTCTGAACTGTTTCCAGTGCTTTTGATTTATTTCCCCCCTTTAGGTTTCTTCTTCTTTTTCTTGATAACATATATTTTTCCCCCCAGTTTCTGATTTTAGGTCAAGATCTTTCAGTTACTTTGGTTTATAATAGATCTAACTCTAAGGATATATAACCTATTTGACTGCATTAAGTTTCTATAAATGGGTCCCTCTCCCCTCTTTAAACTTGTATAGGGGTTGGCGAACCTTCCCTGTGAAGGGCCAGATAGTAAATATTTTAGACTGTGTGGGTCAGGGTCTCTGTTGCATGTATGTCTTTAAAAAACAAAATCAAAATGTAAAAGCCTCCTGGACCCCCCTGAAACAGACTGTGTCTGGACGTGGCCTGTGGGTGGTACTTTACAGACCCCTGTATAAGTCCATGGAATGCTCCTGAATCTTTCACAGAGAAGATGCTCTGTCTTATAGATAAGTAGAAATACTACAGTTCTTGAAGTTCTGTGCTAATCCTGCGGTAACAACCAAACTCCAGTCATTAAAAAAAAAATCCTCCCTAAGTGTGCATGTGCGAAGAACAGTAACTTTAAGATATTAAACAGCGCACAAGGCACTATCACTCAGTTTTTATTTTCCAGAACATTTTTTAATATCCTTTGTGGCCACACCATGTACTGCAGCCACAATGCCATCTAACCCTGTGCGCGTGTATGTATGTATATGTGTGTGTGTGTGTGTGTATATATATATATATATATATATATTTTTTTTTTTTTTTTTTTTTAAATCACAAGTGCAATTTTAAATAAATTTTTCTTCCTTTCCTTGCTGGGGCAGAATAGTTAATTATCAAATATATAGTCACAAATGAAACGTAATAAGGAGTGATGTGTTTTTAAGCATAATCCCATGCATTTTTTCGTTGCGGTATTTCAAGTGCTGAAAAGAAAGTGGGGATAAAAATCAGTCAAATATTTCCCTTTAAAAATAACAGTCCTGTCATCTGAGGTCTGAGATAGACATTGCTGTAAACACTCTGTTCCTTCCTCCTGAGGTGGCTTTGCTCTGAGAGAAGAGGTGACACGTTGAAAAGGTTCTGTTTGGAACTGGATGACTGGGTACCAGTCGATTGAGCCTTGTGTTCACTTTGCGCTTTAACTTGGTGAGGTTAAAAAACAAAACAAAAAAAAAGCGTGGGAGAAAGGAAGCACTGCCCCCTCTGGCTGAGGTGGGTGGTGTGATGATGGGCTGGAGGGAGGCTGCATGGGGCTGCGTGATGCTGCCCTTGGGGAGAAAGGGATCCTACAAAGCCTTCCGCTCTTTCTTTTTTTAGCTTTGCCTGTAGGATTCCTCTGTGGCTTCTTCAGTGAAGAATAGCTCTCTGTAAATTTAGCACAGACGAGCTCGCAGGAATTCTGGAGGTGTTTCCTGGGCAGGCCAACTCCTTAACGTCAGAGCTCCTTGGGGCTCAGACGGGGAGAGGCAAGTTCTCTGCAACTTTGTTGATTTGAATGCTGTGAGAGTGTAACATGTTTGACGTTAGTAGGAAGCTGTATTCGTTTAAATTGTTATTTTTGGTGTTTCCAATTTAAACTCTGGTTTTTGTTTTATGGTCATTAGTAGAACTGGGTTTTTAGAATCAAGATTGAATCCTGAGGAAGATTGGGCAAAAGGACTGAAGTGACAGGATCTTCCAGAGAGTCCCTGGTTATGGAAATGGCAAGGCATGCTGGTGACTCCAGTATGAGGCTGATGGTAACCACTGTGATGCTTTCACCTTGATCAGCTCCCTCTGCCTGCAAGCTCTCTGCTTTTTATTTGCAGTAGGGTAACGTTTTACAAAATATTCCCATGGTCAAATTTAATACCTTTTAAAATACCTTGTTCCCATTATGCGCTTTTATCTTTTAGCTCCATATGTTATTAACTTGGGAATTTTTTCTTTCCTGAACTCCTGTAAACATTTGTTTCAGGGGTGAGTGGGTGAGGGAGTGAGTTGGCTGCTGTAAGGGAAATTTGGTTTCAGAAAATAGGGCAACATCTTGTCATTTCATATTCCTAGCTCTTGTCTCCATTACTCCACTTCCCACTCCTCCCCAAACCTCTGTCCAGATGGTACGTTCTGAACTAGTCTTTGAACTCAACGAAGGTATGTGTCTAGACGAGTGTTAGGAGAAACGAGAGCCTTTATCCCTAGAGTTCAAGTTTAACCTGATGTGTGTTTGGTTGTGTTGTGGTTGTTAATTATCACCTGAGGATATTTTTTCCATTGATTCCTGGTCAGGACACTTGCCTGGGTTTTGGTTTGATCCCCAGTAGGGGGGGTGCAGGAGACAGATGATAGATGTAGTTTCACTGTCATCAATGTTTCTATTCCTTTCCCTTCCTCTTTCTCCAAAAAAAAATCAATAAAAAAATTTTTTTTTTTTAAAAAAGTGGGCTTGTGAAGTTTATGACTCACTCAACCCACATGAATCATTAGAAAGAGAATTAACATGAGCACTGCTGATCTAAATTGTGTATTTAATTGACTCCAGTTTTCAAAATAAAACCATTCTTATTTATTTGGATGGGTAGTGAAATTTAAGCCCCTTAAATATATTCTTGGGATATGGTGTCTGAATTACACTTTCCGCCAGATTTTTCCCCCTCTCTCCGTGTGGAGCAGCTTTAATTTTATTGAATGTGATCTAGTCTAATGGCCTGTGCGCCGGCTTCCATAAGCCTTTATGCATTTTTTCAGGGAGCCTTTCAAATCAGCCTTGGAGTTGCATTTAAGGCATTTGTTGCTTGCGCTATCAGAATTTCCTTTTGTGAGGAGCTAGTATCAATTCTCCTGGATGATTATTTTCTCTCTTAGAGAACAGATGATACTACCTAATTGGATAAGGGGGTAAGTTGACTTAACCTCCAAGCAGATTTTGGTTTAACCTCCAAGCAGATCTTGGTCAGTGCTTTGGAGCATTTTTGAGAGCTGATACTTTTAGGGTCCAGAGTTCTATTTTCTTATCCTTTGGAAGTCATCTCTCCTTATATTTTTATTTGACTTGAGACGACATTGAATTTTCTCTTTTACTTGTGTGTGGGTCATAGTGTGCCCTACTGTTTACTCTCATAGTGTGTTAGCTGAATGTGTTGGAAACCAGGCAGGTGCCTTCATTTTATTCTTATCAACACCTAGCTTGGAAATGGGAATGCTCTCCCTAATATTTGGTTCTCTTCGAAGTACTACCTAGTTATAGGCTGAGTCGTATTCTTATTAATAGAAAAGTGTTTGCACTTGTATCCACAGTATATATTTTTCCATAAACTAGAGGTACCTGGGCTTGTGCTATTGCATTCATTCACTCAGAAACCCTGATCAGACATAGAAGATGAAGATAGGCTGAGGATGAAATAAACACATCAAAGGTCTTGCTCATTGTGCTGACTGGCTTTATATTTCACTTACCCATATCTTAACGGATAATATATACCCTTTTAAAGCAAGCGTCACAGAATTATCTTCATAATTTTGAACTTCTGGTCTGACTTCAGGTGCGACACGGATTGTCTTGTGTCTGACCTCCTGATGCAGTTGGTACTCGGAGTCGAAGATGTAGCCAGCCCTCCCTTTCCTTCCTTATGACGTGGGTGACCCTTACTGTTATCACCCTCACTCGGGTGGTGATGAGGGTGGTGGTTTTCGCAGGAATCTTTTTGAAGCTACCTACTCTTTGAGGATTAGTTTCATTGAAGCTAGGTTTATGTATCTAATCCTCCAGATCCACTTAGTGAGTTCTTTGTAAAGTGAACTATATCCAGCCTGAAGGCTGAGAGAGAGAGTGGCCCTGTCCCTCTGCGGGCCGCTCCACCTTCCCTCGGGAGAATATGTGAGGCACGGGCAGTAAGTGAGGACACTGGGTGCACTGCACTGATTAAATATGAGTGAAAAATACCTATTTAAAGTTTAAAAATACATACTTGATAGAGGCCTCCCACACTGCACTACATCATCCCACAGACCCCCTGCATCATTCTGGAGGCTACTTACTGACTTGGTCTCCACTAAACATTGGCTACCATTTTTAAATGACCTCCCAGAGAAGATGTGTAATCTGGAGAATGGGCGTGCGCGCGGGGGGAGGGAGGGGTGGGGGGGTGCCTGTGTCTCAGCTAACTAGAAACAAGGCCATTACAAGAGAACATGGTGTGGTGTGTGCCATGATCGCTTACAACTGCCTAGTTTATAGTTTGCCCGCTGCTGTAGGACTTGGGGTGTGTGGTACCCGTATGGAACCCCTGTGCATACTTTCGGTTCTCATGAGAAACATGGGTGTTCGTTTCTGAGAAAGAAGAGAAGAGAGATCTGCTAGGCCCACCTGCTCCCAAGTAGGAGTTCTCAGCATCACGTAGGTCCTGTTTCTTAAGTCCAATACTACTCCATGCACACCTTGTCCATGTGGGGAAGGGGAGGGGAGGGGAGAAGGAGAGGTAGAGGCAGATAAATGGGTTTAAGTTTCAAAGAACTAAATTTCTCCTAAAATGGGCACTGAGTAAAGAAATCAGGGAGAGCCTTAGCCATTTTGGCTCAGTGGATAGAGCATCAGCCCACAGATTGAAGGGCCCTGGGTTCGATTCCAATCAAGGGCATGTACCTGGATTGCAGGCTCCATCCCTGATCCTGGTCAGGGTGTGTGCTGGAGGCAACCAATTGATGGATCTCTCTTATATCTGTTTGTCTCTCTCTCTCTGTCTCTCTCCCTTTAGTCCACTCTCTCTAAAAATAAATGGGAAAATATCCTCAGGTGAGGATAAAATAAAATCAGTGAGGGTCCTGGTATCACAAAGGATTTCACAGGTGAGACAATTGTGAGACCCACTGAGAGGGTCCTCAGAGTCCTAGGCTAAAAGCCCTAGGCCTCCCTCCTCCCTGGAGATTCCCGGGGTAGAGAGTGGGGAATGAATTCTCTCACCCTTCAAGCATATAATTCACTTCGGTTTCCACCCTGTCCTAAAAATAGTGAAAGCTTGCTTAGGAGAGGCTGTCCCTGTACTTTGGTTGGTGTCTAAGCTGCTGGTGGCAGAGTGTAACAGTTCCTGCTTGGGCCAGTTAATGGGCACAGATGATATAACCAGTTTGAGTGAACTAATAAGGTTGCTTCTGCTTCTGGACCTTCCACCCCTTGGAAGGAGACCTCACCTGAGAAAATTACACATGTTTGTATCTCAGTGTGCTATTCTGTTCTACAGACATCACACGCCAGGTGCATTCTCTGTTGGTCATTCCAGCAATTTTATGAAATTACCTGTATTTTATTACTTTATGGTTGGTGATGGATTTGTTTGCATCTTTATTTCTGGTACTTGTGGCTTTCATTTTGGAGTATAAAGACATGGCATCTTTGACTGTGGTCATCACCTCTGCAGAAGCACTGCCCTCCCACCTGTGCAGTCTCTCCACACATGTGCTTTCTCCTGTGCGGGTCACACCGGCCCCCCAGCCAGCTCTCCTGATTGCTTTGATTCTGGAGTAAGCAGTTAAGGATAATGTTGGTAACCTCATCGTTTTTATTCAGTTAAATCTGCAGGATCCAGGTCCTTGCTCCCAGATCAGTGATACAGTGAGGATGAACTGTCCCTGGTCCTGAGAGGGTGGTGGGACAAGACCCACACACACACACAGATGAGGATCCTTGGTCTCTCTGATTTGTTCTGTCTCCTTACACTTGGCATTACATCAGTCCATTTCTTTATTTGCATTTTAACAAAGTACACAATTGCCCAGGGGTAATAGGGAAGAGGGATGTGTGAAATTCTTTTTCTAATTGGGAAAGACCAGAAAGAGGTGGTGTTTTGTTTTGTTTTGTTTTGTTTTGTTTTTTTGGCTTTTATAACACTAGAAGGATTTTCTCAGGTGAGTTTGAGCTTCACTTGAGGCTGAAGATTGTTAGACCATAAGGGTGAAGCATTTAATTTCAAACTTACTTTTCACATAGGAATTAAAAGAGTAAAATTATTCCCTGGACCGAGGTCCTATGTGGAGAGAGTCCAGCATTGTGGCCATGAAGGGTGGTTCTGTGGGCAGTGCATTAAGTTGTGCACACCTCCCCTAAACATGTGTAACTAATTGGTATGCATTGTGGACATTGGGAACTATTTCCAAATGCTAAGTTCTATACAATCCATTTAACTTCCGAAGTAGGAAACGGATGTGGAGAGTTTTACATTAGAGTACTGACTCACCCCAAATACTAGCTTTTTAAAACATTTAAGAGAAGTTCAGGTTGGTTGGTTGGTTTGTACATGGCTTCTTACCCCTTGAGCAGGGTTACACTCCTTGTAGCAAAATAAGCCTCCAGCTCGGGGCCTGAACTCCGCCCTGCACAGCTGCCTGGAGTGGGGAGTCTCTCGTCTTTCTTTCTCTGGTTCTTCACTGAGCACGGGGAAATGGGAGGCTTAGTGGAGGCTGTGTGTAAGAAAGGTTCTTTCTACCTGTTATAACACACTTTGATTCTAAGAAATGAAAGTCCTTCAAAGTTGGGAGGCTGAAGGGAAGTTTATGGACACCTGCAAACTGCAGGGTTTGACTACGGGTGCCACCCCTAGGCAAGTCACTTCAGCTTGTATGTGCATCTCAGCATGCGCAATAGAACTGTGAGAATTGAAGGCAGTGTTCAGTAGGTGTAGGTGTAAGTGGAGTGCTCAGAACCTCCTGGCAGAAGGAGAACCCAAGTGTTAACTATTCCAGAACCTTCACACTTCCTCTCTGAGAGCATCCTCAGTGACCACCGGTGTTTTCTGTGTGTGGCACTGGCCTCCATAGAGATATATCCATCAGAAGAGCTAGTGTCTTGTGGCAGTGGGAACCCATTCTCTGGGGAAAGCCCCAATTTTTGATGTCCCATCCAATTAGTATACACATGTCCCCTTAGAAGAGGGCAGTAACAAGCCCAGCTTTCTTGGACATCAAGGGGAACAATTAAAAACTGAAATTTGCTAAATGTGTGTTTTGCAGGTTGGACAATCTGCTCAATATGGCTTATGGAGTGAAGAGGTAATGATAGAGGTTCATGATGCTCATATTCCCTTCCCTGAGTGATCGGTTTCTTTGATTTGGGGGAGTGACTCCCTTCTAAGTTTGCGTTGGGTTTTCTTTTGCATGTACGTACCCAATGGAAGGCTGCCTTTTGAAGCACGATTGACTCAAGGGATATCTTTGTATCACTGGATGCCACCCGGTCTTTAAAAACCCATCCTTCATTTTATATTGCGTTGCGATGTTACAGCATGTTTACATATGTGTTGTGCCCCTCCCCAACCCTGCTTAAATTCCTGAAGCCCCTTCTCAATATACATATATATTTTTTTGCTATTGTGGACAGTACTATTCAGCACAGCATATAATGGCCATTTCATAACGTACTCATACCTCGATAGCACAGCATGTCTCGCTGCAAGTCACACACAGACTTTGGTTGAAACATCAAACAGCTGTATGCATCTGTGGGGGGGAGGGGAATTATGGAAGCTATGGGATGGGGAAGGGGAAAGAAGTCAGTCCATTGCTGTAACAGCCTGTTTCTGTTGTGTGTGTGTGTGTGTGTGTGTGTGTGTGTGTGTGTGTGTGTTTGTGTGTGTGTGTGTCCGTGTTTCCCATTTTGTTTAGTAGGTTTTCTCCAATGACCATTGACGGAATGACCAGTTTGGCTGGAATCAATATCCCCGGGCACCCAGGGACAGGGTGGTGCATTTTTGTGTACAACCTGGCCCCCGACGCCGACGAGAGCATCCTGTGGCAAATGTTTGGGCCTTTCGGCGCGGTCACCAACGTGAAGGTCATCCGTGACTTTAACACCAACAAGTGCAAAGGTTTTGGATTTGTGACTATGACAAACTATGACGAGGCTGCCATGGCCATCGCGAGCCTCAATGGATACCGCCTGGGGGACAGAGTACTGCAGGTCTCCTTTAAGACCAACAAAACGCACAAGGCCTAATGCGCTCTTGTCCTCGGTCCGTTTCTATATGAAAACTACCCAACAAAGGCAAGTTAAGAGAAACTTTCTACATTAGTACATGTCTTTGTAAGTCAGTGTTGAGATGGGGATTAAAAAAAACACAAAAACAAACGACTACTTAGCATCCTAAGAAATATGTGAGATTTTTTATTGCTAGTATTTGAATTAAAACTTCTTAAATATCTTTTATGTTTGAATATGGACAAGAGGTACAGGGTTTTTACCTGTCACATTGCATTCTATTGCCTTCTTTGAAGAAGGTGGACCTTTTAAAGTGTTTCAGCTAAGGGATGACATTTCTTTTCTTTTTACATAACTGCCTTGAACCTGTGAGTAAACCTTGAGGCTTTGTGTTGTAACTCCTCAGTTGGTTGTGTCTTTTTTTCCCCCCCTTTTTCCCCTTTTTTTCTGATTAGCTTTGTGTTTTGTTTACATTTGAAGCATCGCTGTTATGTCTAAGAAAAAGTATTTTGAAGTTTACATTTTTATTTATGACGTTACACACAGTATTTATTTTATAATTATGATTTGGGTTGGGGCAGGGGGGGGCTACATTATAAACGCTTATTGTAAGAATACTGGAGAACTTTTCGTAAAGCAGTACCTTGCCAAAGAGATAAGAGCCTCTTTGATGTGGGTTTAAAAAAAGCATCTATTTTTATAAAAAAGAAAATTTGGAGAAACTTTTTACTGGTCCTGGAACAAATATTTTGACTTGAATACTTTGAGAAATCTCTTCATATGACACCTAGTGAGCTTTTAAAATTTACCAGGAAATTTGCAGTGGTTGGAAAATTTAGAAAGATTTATGATGTAGAAAAAATACTTTTGAGATCTTTGTACGAAAGGAGTAGAATCCATGGGGGGAGTCAAAGGCTGCTGGTTTCGTTTTTGTAATCACCAGTGGAGCGTCTGGTCATCCTGGTTACTACGTGATAGGCGGCTCACATTGATTTGTGATTTTGAAACAAATAAAAAAAAATTTACAAAAGAATATATAAGAGCAGGCAAGAAATTTAAATTACCAAGAGATGGGGGAAAAAAAAATCTGTTCTTCCTAAAGAAATCCCTTCAGATAGAGCTCATGGTGTTTAGTGATGTACTTGCAGTATTGTTTGAAGAGTTGTTTTGTCTTAAAGGAAAACGATGTTGCACATGATTTGTACTGCAGCAAATCGGCAAACGCGATCTGAGTTGGATATATTTGAAGGTATTTTGAAGGTTCTGTTCAAGGCTAACACCTGAGCTTTGTGTAATGTAAATAAGACCTTGTGTTTATGACCCTTTCAGCTAATTTTGATTTCCGTTTCCCCCCTTACATGCCAAGTGATGTTCAGGTTTTGAATGTTTTTGTATCCGTTTTTTCCTTTGTAAATGGCATTGACATTGTTACTTGAGGTCTTGCTTAATCACTTTTGTTGTCCTGAGGACTTGAATTTACAGTGCATCAGATCTGTTGCTAATTTTGTCTGTAGATAGTCTAGCTTCCGCTGTTTATGGTGATGCTACCTTTTCATTTATAAATATGTTTGTGGTAAAAAAAGAAAAAAGAAAAATGAGTATAACCATAGGTTTTGAACAAATTTCCTTACATTTTTCATACAAGAAATCATAAATATCTGTATGCTATTGAAATTTAACTTTGTATGATGCTTAAACCACTATTTGGGGAAAAATAATAAAATAAGTCTTTACCATGTATGAAAGAAATTTTAACAAATACAAAATATTTTCTGATTAGCATCTAGCTTATAATAAATTTTCAAAAAAGCTGAAGGCGGACACGCCTTCATCAGGATGCACTGAGAACTATATAGTCACGTCCTGCTTTTTGTATAAACTGAGATGCTCACATGCTTTCCCCTAGAACAGGCAATGTGCTATGCATAACATAGTTGTACATTATCTTTGCGGTTGTGTTGAGTTTACTTTTTTATTATTTAAAATTGTAGTTATAAAAATTTTCAGTATAGTACAGTACATATACTGTGAGGCGCGTGCTAAAGTGAATAAGCGAGTTTTCATGCTGACCCACTCAATGCTATTCCGAGATCAATTGGCTTAGCACTTTCTCATATCCTTAGGTGCATTTAGATGGTCAGAGTTAACCTCTTCTGCGTTTAAAAAAAAAAAAAAAAAAAAAAAAAAAAAAAGCTAAAAAACTAAACAAAATACATGTATATACTTTAAAAAAAAAAAAAAATAAGGTTTCCCTGGCGGGAAAACAGCATCTACATGCTTCTTTCCTATACTACTGTAGCAAACCGAGGCATTGATGAGAGGGCATGCAAATTGTGCTTCACTTTACAGTGTTTATCAGAGCACTTAATAAAATGTAAGGCTGGTATTTATTTGAAGTTGTACAGTATGACTTAATTCACATCTGTTGGAATAGAAAATATATTCTGTTGAGTATTTAAGAGGCTGTACATGTTTTCTTTTGTGTTTGGATTCTTTGTACTTTTTCATGTTCAGTACATCAATAAACAAAGTTGAAGGGAAAGAACAGTGTGGTGAGTAGGTCTTTACACACATATTTTGGGGGCTCTGTGCTCTGACTAATCAGCTTGCTCTATGGAATTAAAAGAGGTTCCCTCCAAGTGTTAGTTGAAAGCGGAGTTGTCGAAGGTAAGAATTCCTAAAGGCATGCTAATTAAAGTAGAATGTGCAAAACAAAATTTTTTGAATGACACCTTCTGATTAGGTAGCGTTCACATATCACTTGGTGAATAATTTTTATAAGAATACATGCTTTCATGGACTAGTTGTAAAGTTTGGGTAATTGGATGCTGACATCATACATCATTCTATAGCTTTGATTGAATAACCATCACCTTACCCCCCTCCCCCGCCCCCCAAATGGGAGTGGTTCTCACACATTTCTTTGAGCAAAAGAAAAATCAAATGGAAGGAAGGTAACTTATTCTGCTTTCCCTAGCGAGATTTGACTCACCTGTAGAACTAACTGTTGGTGTATGAAGTTTGTATTTGTTGTCCAAGAGCCTCTTCTCTAAAATCAGAAACTCGATTTTCATTAAGTTAGAGTCCATGTGAGTAGTGCATACAAAGCATGAGCTGTGCCCATCCCGTGTTTCAGGTATATATTCCATTCTTATGACATCCCTAGCACACCCCGAGAGGAAGAAGAATGTTTCTTGCTATCTTATATGCAAAGATGCTACTTCTATAGAACTTCAGAAAATTTAATATAAAACATTGACGTTCTTTTTTCTTTCTTTCTTTCTTCCTTCTTCCCCCCCCCCCTTTTTTTTTTTAACGAAGAATAATAAATAACTTCCTTTCATTTACTTGTATCTGTAAGCTTTTTGGTAAAAAGCTATTCTAAAAAGTAATTGTCCTGAATTCACAACTTAGCAGTCGAGAGTGGATCTGAGTGACAAGACGATTCCTTTTCTTCCAACGTGCAGTTAATCACAGATCCCCACACTCCCTTCTTGAGTATATGAATCCACACTCTAACTTTGTGGTGTTAGAATGCCCTCCCTTACCTCTCTCCTCTGACATGCCTATCAGTGTTTTGACTCGCTTGCATGCCAGCAGTGCTCTTATTTGAGCAGATAGTGGAAACATCCCAAGGAAAGGTGATTTGTAAAACTGCTTGATTTGAGAAATGTGTTTTCCTTAGAATGTTTTCTCACCTAATGCTTGGAAATAAATCATTTAGGGTATCACCGTTTAGTGCTGGAATAGCCAGCGTAAATTTTTTACGTTTAATCTTAACATCATTTGATATTATTTTAATATTACTTGAGAAAAAGTGTTAGCAATTTAACATTCCTGTGTTGTTTTTTTTGTGTGTTTTTATTTTTTTTTTAGATAAACAGATTGCAAGAATCCTATCATTACTTGATAATGAGGATCAAAAAATGTAGTGGAAACTTGTAACTTCCTATTCAAAGCGTTACCCAGAAATAAGAAAATGCATGTATTTTAACAATAAGTATGTTGAAATTTTAATAGCCTTGTAGAACAACATGCATATATCTTCTATTGTGTAGAAGATACAAAAAAAAGGAGGCAGTGGTTTTGCTCCTTTTTGCCCGTGCCTCCATTTCAGAACCTCAAACAGTGAGGAACACAGAAATATCGCTAAAATTGTGGCAGCATTTATTATTGTTTAAAGAACATTTATAGCTTCAGTTATTGCAACAAATGGTTTATTTTTTACTGTTCTTTGTACTGTTTCTCTGAAAATTCACCAAAGTTGGCCCAATGCCCTTCAAATTGGAAGGATTAAAACATCTACATCATTAACACAGGAAGCCTGTATTAAGCTTTCCAGAATTCTGGAAATAGAATTCATAGAAATAAACCAGAATTCTCTGGTTGTGCAGCACAGGCTTACTGGTTATTCTTGTACTGTGCTGTGCCCTAAGTCTATGAAGATGAACAAAATGTGGCTCTTTGTCTTCTTGGAAATGGTCACCCTGGAGGGAGGACAGACATGCTACCAGGCCAGGCTGTACTGTCCTTATACTGTAGTCAGGAGCAGGCGTCAGGATAACGGGCTATAGCTTTTTTAGAAATAAACCCAGTTACAACTTGCAAAACTGAGCCTGCTCTGCCCTTCTTACAGAAGCTGCTTTTCCTTATTTGGATTGGTGATTAGCTCATTTGCATATGCTTCAGTCTGACTTCAGTATCCTTCAGCTTGGCGAATCTGAAGATGCTCTTATATTCATTCAGTTGTCTAAATCCTTTCTGAGACAAAATAAAAGTTACATACCGTAAGACACTACCTGGATAGTTGGGTTAATGGAGGCATTTGGATTCTCTTGCTTTCTCTAAACATATAATATATGGAGTAATAATTTGCAGAGTACTGATACGGTACGATACCCTGAATATTAAAAGGATGCTGACTGACTTTATTCTACTTTGAATCAAGACATGTCACAGGGTTGGGGATCTCACATTCAGAATTAATATTCCTTTTAGCTTAACCATGTAGGTTAAGATGCAGTAGTTGATACTAACCCCCAGAAACACTCATGGCTCTTACGTTTACAAATACCTGATAGCCAGCAGGCATGAACCCCTGCTGTTATACAGTATCTTTAAAGGAGCAGACATTAAGTGCGGGGAAGGCATGTGCCTCTGTTCTCACTCAGCTGCTCTTGTGCTCCTCCTCTGGCCATGCCCACAATTAACCATACAAGTCAAAGTCAAGGGTGCTGTGGACAAAGTGGGTGAGAGTGTGTGTGTGTGTGTGTGTGTGTGTGTGTGTGTGTGTGGAGAGTAATTCCTCGGGTGGGAGTGGGAGATGGCACAGGAATGAGAACAGTTGGACTGGGCCATTAAGAGGAGGTGGGGTTGAAGAGATTGAGAGAATTTAAGAAGAGAACCCTGGTCAAAGACATGTTACCTAGGGTAAGCCTTCTTTAGCCCAGGTCAATATTTAATATAGACCTGAGTTCATTAAACGTTGTGTCCAGGACTAGTTAAATCTCAGAGGAGTCATACATTTAAGGCCATAATGAATTACAGAATATCTAAACATCTAAAAATATCTGCCAGGGTAAGCTATATGTGATTTTTTTTTTTTTTTTTTTTGAGTGGAGACATGTATTTAGAGCACGTGGTTCAGAGTACTCAAAAAGGCCAAACAAAAAATCTCCCAGTAATACCAGACTGGACTAGTGTATTTCCCAGAATATATACCTTTCAAACGCAATGATTTGAGATGATAAAAGCCTTTTTTAAGTATTTATAGCATTTCTAGTGTCGTGATGCCTGGTTTACTCTTAAGTTTTGATATATACTTTATATTTTCTTACCCATATCACTCAAGAATCACCTTCATAGTAGGTAAGGAGAAAATTATAAAATCCAAATATTTCTGGGGTATTTCTAAGATGAGGTTTCGGCTTCATAGCTTTTTATCTTTGGTTTGGAAGCAACAGAGGTTAGGAGAAATGCAGGAAAGAAAGCAGCCGGTTTAGACAGCTCTTTAGGGGAAGGGCTGGCTGCTTTGTGTTTTCACGCCGAGGGGTAACCTTGATTGTCGCTGTGCACTCCTTCCGAGAAGCCTCCCTGCCCAGTTTCAGAAGCAGCCAGCCCCTCTGCACTTCCTGGGACACAGGATGGAAGTGGCAGCCACTCCGGGGGGAACCCACCCTCTGGATTGAAGCACGAGGTTGGCAAGGTGGCTCCGACCTTGGATTGCACTGCAGCTGGGACCGAGGTGCGGCACGCCGTGGCACTCAGGTTGGGAAGCTCTGCTTTCAGCGCTTTGTCTTTTTAAAAACGTCCCTTTTGGCACTTCTCTGACTGACTGTACACGGAGCTCCTGCTCTCTGCCAGTTGCTGGGCTGTCTTTCAGGGCTGAAGATTTTCGTTCGTTTTAACTTGGGTTTTGAGTTGGAGGACACCCCAAGGGTCTTGTTCAGTTCCTTGTTTTGCAGAGGTGTCAGGCTCCGGAAGTTAAGGTTCTTTCCTAACTTGAGACCTGGCGCGTGACCCCAGCTCTACCGTGTTTCCCCAAAAATAAGACATCCTCCGAAAATAAGACCTAACGCCTGGAAAGATAAGACATCCCCTGAAAATAAGACCTAGTGCAACTTGGGGAGAAAAAATTAATATAAGACACTGTCTTATTTTCGGGGAAACAGGGTAGCAACTCTTGGAACGCTGTTCTTTGTTGTCATTAACGAACTAAAACTCTGAATTAATGTGCATTAACTGCGCCCTTTTGTGGGGTCAGATCTCTTGAATCTTGCAGGATATGTAAGGCATCTAGAAATTGACTAGAGTAGAGGTAAGTACACGTAGCATTCTATTTGACACATTCTATATAATTTACATCCTTGTGGGTAATTTCAATCAATAATAATGTAGTCACTGGAGAAAATTTATTAAGTACAGCACGTACAAGGAAAAGTTACCATATTTTCCGGCGTATAAGACAACCCCCCTAATTTTACAGTTAAAACATAGGTTTAGGCCTATATTCGCTGTATAAGACTACCCCCCACTTCCGAGGCAACACCAGTTCTTTTTTTAATAGACCGCCTCTCTGACTCTGGCCAATCTGAGCAGGCTTTTTACTAGAACACAGTGTCGTCTTATACGCCGGAAAATACGGTATCCAGTCCTCCCTTAAAAAAGATAACCTATTTTCTCGGATGCTTTTTGTGTTAAGTTTATGTAACCATATCTAATATTTTCTTTATAAAGATAAAGCATTCATATTTGTGGGGGTTTTTCCCCCTCGAGAAGGATGTTTTCCCCCCTTGTGATTTATTTACATGAGTATATGGAAAAGACTTTTTTAAACAGACATAAAATAATGCATTTCTAATTTTGGTTTAAGACATAGTCCAAGCAAGCTGCTGTCTGGTTTTTACTGCATGGATCTCTGCTGACATTTTGTCAGGGAGGTGTCAAAGTCAGAAACCCTGCTTGGTTTTCCATTACCACCCATCCTCCAGGCTTTTATCAAGGCTGAAGACAGATGGAAGTTCAGAAACCTAGGGGTGATGTCTTCAAATCGCCGTTTGGGGAGGTGCCTCCATGTTACTAGCCACTCTCAAGGTGGGCAATTTGGTTTGCAAGTTTCAACTAAGGAGCAGGAGCCTGGTGGGGGGGGGGGGGGAGGAGTAGGAAGCTCTGAGTCCTCCTTGGAGACAAGAGGACACCGAGATGCCCAGAGTACTGATAAGCCAACTTCTCTCCTTCCTCTCTTTAGCAAAAGGAAAGGCTCCCTTCCTGGACAGAGACAAGGAGGGGAGGATGACCAGCCCAGTTGTGGGTGAGTAATTTTCCCTCTTTTCCATGGGTCTCTGATTGCAGTGATGTGTCTTGCCGGGGCCTGGGTAAACGCTGGCTCCTTTGTGCATGGGCTCTGAGAAGTCATTGATGGCAGAGGAGCACTCTAAAAAGGATCGAGGGAGCTGAAAGATGCTCGTTAGCGTGCATCTGGATCCTGCCATGACATCACAGGCGGCCCGCAAACAGCGCTCCGGGAGGCAGGCAGCCTTTTCGGCCCTTTCTTTAACAATGAGACGTAGATTGGTCCTGTTCTCTATGCAGGCATCCGTAAGAGTAAATGTCTATTTTTACGGGAGCGCTGCACTTTAAAAATAGCTCCAATCAATGCGACTCCTTTCCTCCATATGTTAAAAAGTTATACATGAGTTAAAATATCTCAGATTGCTTAAATTCTCCCAGGCACAAGGCACTTTCCTTTTTTCTTTCTTTTTTTTCCCTTCTTTTGGAGGTGAGGGTGTGGGTAGCAGAATGGGATGAGGGCATTAATGGTAACATGAGGACTTTCCTTCTGGCTTCCTCAACCCTGTTTGCTCTCTCAGACTTCTTTACCAGGAGCAAGGCTTTCCCACCAAGACTTGAGCTACCCAGCAGTTGAAAATTTATTAATATTTGACGGGTGCAGTCTCCTTCCTGGAGCGATTGTTTATTTTGGTTGCCGAGAGCAATTAGCTAGAACAGTCACAGTTGCAGCTGTTAGATACCGTACGCTCCGGTGGAGACCGCAAAAAGCCTCCCGTGCATTTAGGATCTGCATGGGGATGGTTCTTCATGGGCTGCTTCTGGAATCTTCCATGCTGGCCAGTTCAGGTGGGCGGTCCGGAGCCAGAGCAAGTGCTCCAGGGCATCGTCGGCATGCTTGTCTCCATCAGAGGCGCCCGCACACCTTGCTTTGTGGAAGCCCCTGGCTGGGGCCACTTAGTGCGGGAAGAACCTGTACCAGCCCTTTCTCTCCGAGTCCTCCCCATGCTAACCTGGATAGGGCTCATCCCAAAACACTCCCCTTTTTTCTCTCCTCAACAATTTGTCCTTTTTGTGGGTATGGTTCTTGACTTCTTGGGGCTTTTGTGGACTCATTTGCATGTGTTCAGTGTGAGAAGGAGGCCCACAGACACACTAGTACATGTTTAGGAGAGGGCCTTCCTGCAGTGGCTCCTGTAGGATGCCTGCCACTCCAGAAAGAGCGGTGCAATCAGGGGACTGTTTTGCTGCTTTTATAGCGTCTGCACGTTCGCCTTTGGAAGTAGGTTTGGTAGAAAAGAACGGGTGTGCACATATTTAAAAATCATACTGCTCAGAATTCACAATATGCTTTTTTGGGGGTACATTTTCTTGTTTGGATCTCCCAGTAACCTTGTGAGGCAGGGACTTGTCCTTCTATTGCAGAAGAATAGATAGTTTCAGAGTCGGCAAGTAGCCAGCCACCTGCTCAACTTCTCTGTGCTGTAGCCAGTTACTCTGGTAGATAAGACAGTCATATTTGGTGTGTTTTACTGCTGGCATGGTGAGCTGAAGCAGGCTGATGAAATGGCTTGATCTTAAAGGCTGCCGGAGCTTGCTCTGAGGCACAAGACCAGTTCAGAGTGGCTCCTCGGTAGAGTGGGATCTGGCTGGCTTAGTAGAGTGAACTCCTATCTATATTTGAAGAAATAACTTGGGAATCTCAGAGAGTTTTGGGGGATCCAGAATGTTCAATGGAAGTTGTTTCCTGCTAGCTAGCAAAAGTTAATTAGAAGTCATTATGTTTTGATTAGATTTAGACACTTCTATGAAGATATATTTAAAGCAGCCTTTCACATGGCAATTGGTTGACTAGATGGCAACCTGCTTATTCAGCCAGCTTAGATCTATTATTTAGTCAACTGGAGCAGTTTTTAGTCACACCCCCTTCCAATACAATGTTCATATAAATGGAGAAGTAGGAACACCGTTGAGTTAAATGTTAATTTAGTAACTTGAATGAAAATTTTCTGTGAAATCTTTCTCTTTTTGCTGACTATCTTTAAGCAATAGCATAGTCTTCTAAAAGTATTCTAACTTGAATTGAACACACAAATTCAGCAAAATGCAAGACTTTGTTCCTTCCTCTCTCCTGAAGATTAAATATGACTGGTGGATGGCTTTCTTGATTTTTCAGACTCTGTGAGACATCTTACGTTTTTAAACTTTTTGGAAACCCAACCCGTGTATACTAGGGTACCACATATACTAGAATTGAAGTGTGTTTATTGGACAAAATTTTTAATACTCAGATTTGATTATAAATACCTTTGAAAGCAATGTGGCAGTGTACTCTGAGGTAAACTAGTTCACGTAGATTGGCCAGAATATTGGAACAGAGGAGCTAGGGCACCTCCCTGTGACGCTATCCTTTCCATCACAGCAGACGGCAGTTGAGGGGAGCACCCCGTTAAGGAGACTTCTGGGTGGGATTTTGAACAGAGATCCTGAGGTTTTGAAGACTAGGCAGCGATATTAACCTCAAAGGAAAGCATCCTATCTGAGCGGAATCATGTGTAAAGCGGATCTTGCATTACTTATGGAATGTGCTGCCCTCCTCAAGGGTTCTCCAATGGAGGTGTGCATGATACTCTCTTTTGAAGCTTGTTGATATAGATGCTTGAGGCTCACCCCTAGTTTCTGGTTCACTGCCACTAGGGTGAGTCCCAGACAGGCTCCGGAACAGGCTCCTACTGGTCTAGTGGTTGGAATGAGCTGCTGAGGATGTAGGAAGGCAAGGTGTCCCTGCTCCGCCTATTTTCCCTTCCTTCTCTCTTGTTCTCTTCAGGTCCTGAGGAGCCTGTGGTTGTCTACTCCTATCTTAGTTTTCACCTAAAAAAACCTATAGTTGTTTGCATGTTTTAAACATGTTAAAAAGTTTACATGCAGTGTGTCAGATTTAACATCACAAGAGAGGTACCCTAATGATCTCTATTTTACAGAGGAGTAAATGAGAGTTAAAGAGGTTAAGACGCTTGTCCAAGGACTGTAGGCAGTAAATGGTTGAGCGGCCAGAATGCTGTGCACCATCTGACTTTAGGGCCTGCTATCCTCATGACCAACAACCGGAATGGTTACCAGCGGGCTGCCATGTTGGAAATAGTAGATTTTACCCCAAAACGAGGCCATTTGGTTTTATTGCTGCAGATGCATCTCCTATTGGAAAAGAGTCCAGCTGGTACTCTGTGTGTTTTTGTGAAGTCTACAATATGTAGATATGCCATTTCACGTGTTAGCTCGCATTCTAGACTGGGAAGTCCCCTAGGATAGGGTCTTTCTGGGGCTAAGCTCAGTTCTCTTTCCTCTGTGCCCACCATGGTGCCTTATACATCGTAAGTGCTCAGAATCCTTGTCCACGTAAAAGGGAAGCAGGAAGTTCGAGCAGCTGCTGCTTGCTCAACATTAGGGTTGTTGTGAGACATAGTTTATTCTTACATTTATGTTCTCTGTCTGGAAATTAGTGTTTCTAATATCTGTGCTTCGCAGATACTTCCTGTTCGCTTGCTTTGTTTTGAGGGTGAGTCACGATAGGAAATCATACCTAAATTGTAAAAGGATGATAAGAAAAGTGTGGAAAAGGAATTACTGTGCTCTGGGAGGAAGTGCCAGTTGATACTCCAGGGCCTTTTTGCCACACGTTCTGCTTTTATTCCCCCTGGATAAGAAGGTCTGTAAAGTGTAACTATAGGGACATGGACATTTATTTATTTTTGTTTGTTTTTTGTTTTTTCCTCTTGGACAGGGTATGAGGTGGTCCCATGTCTGAATTTGTGTGAGGCAGAACTATAAAGATAAATTGAAATCTTTGGTTCAGCATCTCCAGGATCCCAGGTGACCCGGCATTTGGTGTACATTTATCCATATAAGATTTCACAGCTCTTCCCATTTTTATGTGTGCATTAGGTGTTAATAGCCAGAAAACAAACCCGGCCTCTTTGAATTTGCTCTGTGTAACAGAATATTTCCTGCTTAGAGTTTATAGCTTGACTAATGGGATTTCTTGACCAAATCCAAGTCCTACGAGAGTCATATAAGAATATCAGGATGTTAAGTATAGTTTCTTAGTTCAGGCTGCTGGAACAGAGTACCGTAGATCGGTAGGCTTATAAACATTAAACATTTATCTCCTAGTGTGGGGGCTGAGTTCCGAGGTCAGGGTCCAGCAGGTGGGGTTCTGGTGAGGCCCCTCTCCAGGCTGCTGGCTGGTAGGCTTCACCTTGTGACCTCACATCCTGAAAAGTAGCAGCCTGCTCTCTCTGGTTTCTTAGGATAAAGTCACATCCCATTCATGAGAGT
Organism: Pipistrellus hanaki; assembly: GCF_964339955.1. NCBI lineage: Eukaryota > Metazoa > Chordata > Mammalia > Chiroptera > Vespertilionidae > Pipistrellus > Pipistrellus hanaki. The sequence continues at coordinate 58,030,623 of NC_140513.1, read as the reverse complement.
CTACCCTTGTGACCTAATCACCTCTCCATGGCTTTGCCTCCAAATACCATCACACTGGGGATTAGATTTCAACATGTGAACATTTGGGCGGGGGGAGCAGAAACATTCAGTCAGCGACATACGATGTGGAAGTGTAGGGTGTATTTGGACAGATATCTCTAACTCACTATCAGAGTCATCCCATAAAACTGTCTTGTCTTTATGGCTTTCTTCTGTTGAATGTCAACCATAACTTCGTCACAAGGCAGGGCATTTCACCTAGGTTATTGCACATTTCATAGTAATTCTGGAAGGTCATGCTATCACCCCTGTTTTACAGATGGGGAAACCTGAGGCATGGGGAGACCATGGAACCTGATGAATGAAAATGCCTTCGCTTCTTTTGTCACTGCTAAGGAACACGTAAAGCAGAGTTCTCCATCTCCAGGTAGGTAAGCGATAAAGTATGTGCCGTAGTTCCCCCATCCACAGTTTCACCTTCTATAATAATTTTGGTTAGTTATCCATGGTGAGTTGAGGTTTAAAAAAAAAACGGGAAAATACCAGAAGTAAACAATACATAACTTTTAAATTGCCTGCCGTTCTGGGTAGCGTGATGCAATCCCATGCCATCCCACCCCGGATGGGAATCACCCCTTTGTCTAGCCTCTCCGCACTGTAGACGCTCCTCACCCACTCGTCGCTTATTGGTATCTTGGTCATCCATCAGATTAGCTGTCATGGTATGACAGTGCTTGTGTAAGTCACCCTCCTTTTCCTTATTAAGGACCCTAAAGCACAAGAGTGGTGATCCTGGCGACTTGGAAACTATGAAGTGCCTCCCTTAGGTGAGTAATAAGATATTTTGAAAGTAAGAGAGACCATATTTTGCAAAACTTTAATTAAAATTATTGTTACAGTTGCTTTATTTTATTGCAGCTGTTGTTAATCTCTGATTGTGCCTAACTTACAAATTAAACTTTATTATAGGTATATGCATAAAGGAAAAAATGTAGTATAAATAGGATTTGGTACTATCCACTGGGGACCTTGGACGTATCCCCATGGATAAGGGGGAGGGTACAACTGTATTCAGTAACTACCTTTGGGACCGGAACTCAGATGATTCCTCGTGTCTTGTAGTACATGCACCTCCAAGAGATCAGAAGTCCTGTAAACTTTAATGGAACCTCAAATTAGTACTTAATGTTTCTGCCTTCAGAGACAGGAGGTCGTGTGTTCTTTTGGTGGTGAGATGCTCAATTATCTTATTGCTTCCTGTGGATAGAACCTTCTTCCTCTGTAGCAGTTGTGGCTATTTCTGTGTTTACTCTTTCCTATTGGTCGTGCATGTTGTTGTGCCTGTAAAGAGGATATATAAGCCTGTAGATTAGTTGGTAGAAATGCCATTGTATGGCAGGCGAAGAAATCAGGGAAGGGAGAAGCAATTGAATTGACCAGTGGTGAGCACTTACCTTGTGATCAGAACCGCAGACCTCCAGGTGCCGGGCTTTGCTTTAGACACTGAGCGGTGTCCTGTGAAATGATACCTGGAATTACATTTTGCAGCAACACTCACAGTCTCAATCGAAGTGCATGAAACTGGAAGCTGTGGGTTTTTCTAAAATAAAATGCAGTATTTCAGGCAGGGGTCCATTGACACCATCACAGCCTCTTTCCTTCAATCTCACATAACCTTGGCTTCCTAATTAGATTGCTAATAAGTTATTAAAGTGCACAGAATGGGAGCGTTGGACTCCGTTCTCCAAGGTCTTGCTATTCTAAGTGAGGCTGTGGCTCAGCAGCATTGGTGCACCTGGGAACTCGTTAGAATGTGCAGACTGCCTCCCACCGCCAACCTACTGACCCACACTCTGCCCTTTTAGCAGAATCCCGAGACTGATCCACATGCACACCCACACTGGAGAAGGGCTCAAAGGCATGTTTCTCAAACTTGAACGTGCTGGGAAGTGACGTGGAGAGCTTGTTGAGCACAGAAGTGATGGCCTAGAGATTAAATCGATGGGTCTGGGGTACATGTGTTGGGAGTTTCCCTGTCCCTGGACCCCCCTGCAGCATTGGTTGGATGGCCGCTGGGCCTGGGGTACTCTAGGTGCCATTTGAATGGTTGAACTCAGTGAGGTTAAGATCCTATGCAATCACCTCTGGGGCCTTTTACCAAGGGCTCAAAAGGGAGTCCACAAGAGTTCTATTTATTTATTGCAGAGTTACCCTGTGAGGACTGAGGTGGATGGAAAACTGTGTCACTGGGAGAAGGGAGGAACTATGTTTACTACTTGATAAATAGAACAGGACAGCCACGTCCTACACAGTTTCTAATGAACCATTTAACAGGTTGACCAGGTGAATATCCATAAAAAAAAAAAAAAAAAAAAAAGGAAGGAAGGAAGGAAGGAAGAAAAGACAAGAAAAGAAAAGAAAAGAAAAAAGAAAAAGGAAAAAAAGGTGGGGGAGCACATCTCAGCTTTTCTAAGATTCCACTTTCTCCTGAGAACATGACAACTTCTCATCTCTCCCCTTCCAAGTACAGGACACACAGACCAGACCTTAGTAGCTGGCACGGCCATCGTATGCTCTTTTTAAAATGATTTAGGGTGGTTTTTGTGCAAGCAAGAGTTGGCCGCCTACTACGTTGCCTCAAGGTGTATTTTTGTGTTTATCTATGGAGTGGATAGTGTGCCTCTGAGGCTTGCAAACAATCCTGCTGATTAGTGTGGTCAGGAAGTATTGAGCCCGCTGGGTAAGACTGCTAAATCTGCAGGGTGGTGGATATGGATGGGTTTCAGTAAGTAGGAGTGCCTTTGTGTCAGAAGGAAAACTCTTTGAGTTTAAGCATATTCTGGTTTGTTTCATGAAATTTAAAAGCAGCAGTGGCACTGGAAAATGCACACATCCCCAAAGTAATTTTTTCCAGAGGATTTTACCCCTATAAAGTTTAAGTATTTGATGCCTTAATAAAAGAAAACAAATTTGGTGGGTGTGATACTCAGCAAATTGCTTTTTTAAGTTTGCAAATGAAGCTTGTGAAAGTTGCCTTATTACTCATTTGCCCTTAGTTTTCAACTAACTTGTTTACACAAACTTATTTATACACACACACACACATCTTATGTAATAAAGAGGTAATATGCAAATTAACCCTCAGGCCCTCACAAGATGGCAGCTTACAACAAGGGGGTTGGTGAAGGGACGACCAAATGACTGAATAGTAGGCTGTGAGGGGTGACCAAGCCAGTGGAGGGGGTATTTGGAGGTGACCAGGCCAGTAGGGAGGGCAGTTGGGGGCAACCATGCTGGCAGGGGGGGCAGTTAGGGGCTACCAGGCAGGCAGGCAGGCAGGTGAGTGATTAAGAGCCAGTGGTCCAGGATTATGAGAGGGATTTCTGACAGTCAGACATACCCCAAGGGGTCCTGGATTGGAGAGGGTAAAGGCCAGGCTGAGGGGACACCCCCTGCCCCTGCACAAATTTCATGCACTGGGCCTCTAAAGTGTGTGTGTGTGTGTGGGGGGGGGGGGGGCGTAATATTAAGGGGGGAAATTCCTTATGATGTCAATTTTAAAAGCTGTACTTTCTGTACATTTCTTTTCCATTTTTTGTTTGTTTGTTTTGCTTTTGGAACAAAATAAAGGTTGAAAAAATTTGTAAATATATTTTCTGGAAAATATGTCCTAGGAAAAAGTTGGGTTTAGTGTTCATTTTGGGCATGGCATGTGTATTTACTTACTATTTGATGTTATGGTATCATAGAGCCATCAGATAATTGCAGATGTTTTATTTGGAAGATACCATAGGTTTCGAGGAAGACATCCAGTGTTTCATGGAGCACCCAGCACTTGCGGGGCCCCTGACAGTTCTGTGACATGAGTTGTCCCTTCCACTCTGACAGCTGAGGAAATAGGCTTACATCAGTTCCCGAGATTTCTTTGCAGAGCAGAGATTGAAATTTGGGTTAGAACGTGGAGTCTCAACACTGCCAACATACTGAATGTTGAGCCTTATTTTGTTGAGAGCTACGTAAAAGAGACTTGAATCTGTGGTAGCCGTGAAAAGTGAAAATGCCTAATGCCTACCTCAGGATTTTAAAATTTTAAATGTGTAATTTAATTGGATCCACATGACCTTGTGAAGTGGACAGGGCAGGTGCTTACATACTGATTTGCTGGTGGAGTGGGTGGGTGGGTAAGAATCTGAAACTCGGAGAGGCCAGGACTTGCTGAATTTAACAAGGGTAGTGAATGGCAGAGACGAAGGCCAAGCACTCCTGTGGACTCCGAACCTGGCATGCTTTCTCAGGCCTGCCCTCCCTGCTGGCTAAAAGTGTGTGTAAAAGAGGCTGGACACATCATTAAGCAGAGTGTCTCAGGGTTTTGTGGCAGTTTGTAAAAAAGCTTGTGAAATATACCTTTCCTCCCTCTCCCCCCATCCCATATAAACCATCTCTGGCAGGAAGCTGTGTGCTGCGGAGGACCACCTGGTGAAATGTGTGGTGACTTAGGGCCTGATCTAATACTATTTAATGCCATTGTCTTCAGAGCTTAATTTTCCTGAAGGGAAAAAGGTTTTTAAATGTGCTCCCCTTTTGACTTTTGTTATTTTTAATATATATTCTTACTGATTTCAGAGAGGGAGAGAGAATCATTGATTGGCTGTCTCCTGCACACCCATTCCCCTCCAGGCCCCCAGAGACAGAGCCCACAACCCGTGCCCCCAACAGGGAATCCAGCTGTGACCCCCTGCTTCATAGGTTGATGCTCAACCACTGAGCAACACTGGTGGGGCTGCCCTCCCCTTTTTAGAGTTAAGTTTTCTTTCCAGTGGATTGATCATGCTTACTGTAAAAGTTTGTAATCTTATGTTACAGTTACTGTTTGCTAAATCTTTAATTTGTGTGTGTGTGTGTGTACATAAAAAAGAGCCCTTACTCACCATAGAACATTTTAGCCTTTTTGCTGGAGAGACCTTTAGAGTTTGAAGGTAGTGTCCAGTGTGAACACTGTGTCTTTAATGGTGAATGTCACAGGGGTGGGTTTTTTCTCCCTGGAGGGTGACTTTGCTTTCATCATGACACATCATCAGACCCAAGTGTCTGGCTCTACCTAGTCATGTGTGTGGGTGTGCGCTTCCTGTCTGGTCCACCAAGCTTGGGGAATGACTTGTGACCCTGCCCCGAGAGCCTGCTGGAGAGGGCTGGCAGACTCTCCTGTCCTGCCGTGAGTCCCTCAGGCTGGGGAGGGAAGACAGATGGTTGAGCTAAACTCGGAGCCACCTCTCTACGTCACAGTGAAAAATGACCAGCCTTCGGTAAGTGGAAATCAGAGCCCATGCACTTTTAAAGTCTGAGAAACAGGACACTGAAACAAGCACGGAGTGAAGAAGGGGAGGAAATCCTTTCATAAGTGACCAACCTGTCTTTGTTGGTACTTTCTGTGCTTACTAGTAGGAAAATTCCTCGTGTACATATTTGTTCATCTGTATAGTCAATATGCGTGGACTTTTGGGACTGAGCACTAATCTTCTGTGCCCTTTGGATATAAATAACCTCTCTAAATGCCGAGACTGTGAGGCTAGATCACCCAATACAGATGCAGAGCCACATTCTGTACTGTGAGCAGCAGGAGGCCCTCCCTGCTCACAGTCCTTCAAGGTTGTCTGCATCCCATGACTCAAGCTGAGGCCATGGTGTCTGCAATCCTTGTGGCCCAGGCTTTCGCACCATTGGTACCAAATTCAGTCAGTCTGTAAGTGGGGCTAGTCAGGGAAAGCTACAACATGGAAGCAAGTTGGTAGAGAGCAGAAAAGCAGGTGGGCAGAGTAGCTGAGTCCCAGCTGTCATGTCATATGAATGAAGACTCTTGAACTTGGGTTTCCTAACTCCTGTAAGATTCCTATCTTCCTCATTACCTTTCACATGCTATGGTAACACTTGTTTAAACTGGCCCTCTTCAGGTGCTGTCCTTGGTACTGGAGTCTGAGTGCTTGGCTTTGAAGCCATCTGCCCTTTCCTAGTTGATGAGTTTTGGGGTGGGGTCCTCGCCCTCTGTAAGCATCAGTTTTCTTCCTCTATACAATGATAACAGTCCCTGCCTCAGAGTGTTAATACAGATGAGGCCCTTTGCCTAGTGCCTGGTACATAGTATGTGCTCAAAAAAGATTAGCTGCTGCTATTGCTATTACTCTTTTTATTGTCATTACTCAAAGGAAACTAATGATTATACTTCCCCACTATGCTGAGAGAGTGGGAAGTCCCAGGGCCATCATTGTTCAGATCTTGACCTCTGCTGAGATTGCACTGGGCCTTTAACCAGTGACATTAAATCGTACAAGGTTTTTCTTTCCTTTCCTTAGCTAAACCCCTTGAACTCTGACTGTTAGCCTGATCTTTGTCTATGAACCCGAGGCTGTTTTCAACTGCTCCTATTTGAGAAACATTAGCATACAAAGGCAGCCCCCACATCCCATGAGCTCAGTCTACTGAGGGAGTTGTCTTCCTTAAGCACATAGGCACTTTACATGTCTCTCTGCAACCAATTATAAAAAAAGAAAGGGGTTTTAATGATGTTCCATATTTTCCCAGCTAACCGTGGTTGATCACTGAAGTATGCAAACTGACTATATCTCTAGGTTCTCTCCTGCTGGTGCCTGGACCAGGTCGAGAAGGTGAACAGACAGGTTGTTTATCTCTGGACTGTTCACCTTTGGCTAAGCGCCCTGCTTGTGTGCAGGAAAGAGAAGTAAAATAATTATTGAGGAGAACTTCCCACTGTTCGTGCTGTGACCTCCTTCTCTGGCAGCCAACTTTTTTTAAACAAGCATCTTACTATTTCAGCAGATGGTGCTAAGGTTTGTGCAAGCAGCCCACAGTATTCCCAGTTCATTCCCACACTTCTGGATTCTTTGTAATTAGCTGACAACATGGATGCAACTGAGCTCAGATGGAAAGAGCTCCTTGGAGCTGGGAGGAGAGGCATCTGCTGAGGGTGTGGGGTGACCTTGCTGTGCTTTTAGGGAGCTGTCTAGGGGCTAGGGGGCGGGGAGCTCAGAGATTAGCAGTGGCTCCCAGCCGCTTTGATCTCTGCAGTGTTTTCTGTAGTCTGTCCTGGCTACCCATGCACGGCCAGGTACACTTCGAGTATTGAGTTCACTTACAAAGCCCTTTGTCATTTTTGTCCCGAGTCTGGTTTTCTTGAACATTGGCCCTCATTCCTTGGTTTATTTTTAGTTCATTGTGTTTTTAGTCCCTGTATTTTGTACATGTGTCTGGGGATCACATGTGGAAGGTGTTCCAATTTTGGAAAAAACACTGAGTTAGATTTTATAAATTAAGAACTAGTGTGTTCGTAAGAACATATTGTAAGGCTGAAGGGAAGGTAAGTGCTTGATGACAGCAGGTCAGTGACACCATTTCCTGACATTGCAGCACTTTTACCTTCCCTGTAGAAGGAAGTCCTTTTCTTCTGACCTCTGGTGTGATTGTGCTGGGCCTTTCAACAGTGACATGAAATCGTATAAGGCTTTTCTTTGCTTTCCTCAGCTAAGCTCCTTGAACTCTTATTGGTCTCATCTTCAACTCTGAACAACCCATTCGGTGCCTAAATAATGCTGGCTGGCAGTTATCTCTTGATTAATTGATGTGGCAGAGCATCATGGGAAGACACCTCTGTCATTTGAGGCAGCATCTCATCTCCTCCCTGGATGCTGCAGCTTGGGTGAGGCAGTGTTGGATGCCCTGCAGGTTACCCCACAGCTGGTTTGGGACCAAAGGTATTCTGTGCGTGGGAGTGTTCTAGTATTCTTAATGATAGGAACAGTGGATGTAGAATTCAGTAACATTTTTTCACTAAGAATTTTCCTTGTCTCCAAGTGGATGACTGAGAAGAAAGGCAAGGAAGATATCTTTCCCTCAAGACTGCTCCCAGCCTTCCCTGTGTTTCTTATTCCAACAGCAACTGTGATCTTAGGCGGAATGTGGCTAAAGAATGGCTGATAACCACACCTTAAGGACCTGCTGTGACTCAGGGACAGCTGAGTGATCTATGTGTATTTTCATTCAGTTCTCACAGTAACTCCACAGGTAACTTGGTTATGATATAGTTTAACAGATGAAGCTTGTGAGATTATCTGGATAGTATATAATAGAACTAGGACTTGAACCCAAGTCCATTGGACTTCAAAGCTGCCAGCTGAGGCCGAATGAAAAGAATCCTTCATGACTCTGTTTCTAAGTTTCCTAAATTTTCTTCTTTGTCCTTAATTTTGCCTACTCTTTATCTATGAACAGACCTAGTGTACACCCCACACACTGTAAAGCTGAATGAGGAATGAAACGGGGGGGAAACATCAGATCTAAGTTCATTAAGCTGGCAGATACATGGTTTGTTCTCAGGGAGAAAAACGCTTTAGGACAGTAGTGGGCAACCTCATTAGTCTCAATAGAGCCCAATATCAACAGTACAACAATTGAAATTTCTTTTGAGAGCCAAATTTTTTAAACTTAAATTATATAGGTAGGTGCATTGTTATTAACTTACTTAGGGTATTCTTAAGCTGGCTTTTGCTAAAAACTCAAGGGGCCAAGGAGCCACATATGGCTTGTGAGCTGAAGTTTGCCGACCACTGCTTTAGGACAAGGTGAGAATACTAAAGCGGAGTGAGAGTGGTTGAAGAGCAGGTGAAAGCATCGCTATGTCCAGTGGAGGCTGCTGCCAGCAGGTGAGGTGGTAACCATTGCTCCACCTGCCTTCTGCATGTGTCATGAAGGTCGGGGTGTTGCTTTTCTCACCTGAGAGGTTGACTGTCAGAGCAGCGAGTAAGTTCTTTGAAATGGAGTCTCTGATAGAGTGGTTAGCTATTCTGCTCTTTATCCTTGTAATTATCTTCTGTCCTTTTAATTATTTGAGATTTCTTGTCTCAAGGGCAGAATCGGAATGCTTGACTGGCATTTGGACAGAGAGTGAACACCTGAGGTTTGTGCCTTGGTACTTAGGATTCCCCTCCTGAATGTTGAGCAAATTCAAATGGCAAAGGTTCTCCTAAGGAATCCTTTTTGGCCAGATGGAGCAGGGCTACATTTCCAAAATTAGTGCTGCACAGAGAATTCTCTCTCACGGACTAATTCTTCTCCCCTCTCTCAGGACCATCTGTCTCATGGGCAGAAGAAAAATAGGCATCTGCTCGGATCTGCAGGGTTGCCACCTGGACCCGTTCCTATAGAGTTGCCAAGTGGAGGGTTGTGCTGTCTTTGGGCCAACCCAAAGCCTTAGATTCTGGGTCTTCAGTGAAGAATTATAGAATCAAGACAAAATAATTTTGATCCAGAGCCTGGTTTTGTAGAGCAAAGATTGGTGAATGAGTCATCATCCCAGATCGGGGATCAGCAGACTTTTTCTATCAAGAGCGAGCAGATAACAATGTCCTTGTAGGCCATGTGATCTCTGTCACAACTGCAGGCCATGTGATCTCTGTCACAACTGCAGGCCATGTGATCTCTGTCACAACTGCAGGTCATGTGATCTCTGTCACAACTGCAGGCCATGTGATCTCTCACAACTGCAGGTCATGTGATCTCTGTCACAAGTATTCAAATCTTCCATTGTAACACAAAAGCAGCCATTGATATATGTACACTAGAGGCCCTCAGCCCAGCCTGCACCCACTCCAATCTGGGACCCCTCAAGGGATGTCTGACTGCCCATTTAGGCCTGATCCCAAGGGCAGTCGGACATCCCTCTCACAATCCAGGACTGCTGGCTCCCAACTCCTCGCCTGCCTGCCTTCCTGATTTACCCTAACTGCTTCTGCCTGCCAGCCTGATCACCCCCTAACCACTCCCAAGCCAGCCTGATTGATGCCTAACTGTTCCCCTGCCAGCCTCATAGCCCCTAACTGCCTTTCCCTGCAGGCCTAGGTCTTCCCTGCTGGCCATCTTGTTGTGGCTATCTTGTGTCCACATGGGGGAAGCCATCTTGAGTGTTGGAGTGATGGTCAATTTGCATATTACTCTTTTATTAGATAGGATGAGTGGTCATGACTATGTCCCAACAAATCTTTATTGAGTAAAAGAGGTGGCTGGCAAGACTTGGGCTGCAGGCCATGGTGTGTTGACCATATTTTAGACCACCAGAATTCAGTGTAGGAGATAATTCCTTCATAGGATTTGGGTTCATGCAGTGTGGTTGTCGAGGCTGATGCTGTAAAGTTTATACTCTTGGATTCTTAGATTTCTAAAGGTAGTTTTGCCCTCCGCCTTCATGATGTCCACTGTTCTATGCCATTCTGGTTATTTGGAAGTAATTTCATCATTAACACGACTCCAGAAGAGTACAGGATGTCTTTGAAAGTCAGTCTCAGCACATCAACTTAGACGTTCCGCTTCTGAACTGAGGGGTCCAGCTTAGCCTGGACATCCTTGGAGTGCTGACTGAAGGCAGGCATGTGGAGCAGACAATTACTTCTCAACCCTGCCTCCACAGGAGTTGGAGTTCTTCATCACGAAACTAATGACTTGCTTCTAAGGATGCTGTGGGTGGTTCAGCTTATTGCAATCACTGTGATGGATTTAGGTCCTGTAACTTGGTTCCCTTCCCCCTCTTGGCTCTGAGAGGATACATTGAAGGAAAAAGGCTGCAGATGTGAGCCACCAAAATAAACATACTTATGACAGAACTAACGCTTCCTGTTTCCTGGTTTGGGCGTAAATGCTTCACATCAGACTGATGGCTAACTTGTCTAGGCAAGTGAATTAGAAATGGTTTACAAGCTAGAATGTGAATATCAGTGAAATATATCAGCATTATTTTGCATCATTTCCTCTCTCTTCCTTCTCCCTGGGGAGGGGTTATAATTGTGTCCATCTGAACGTCGTTTCCTTTTACTGCTCAATTTAAAGAGACAGTGACTTATTAGACATGTGCAAGTGCTGGCCTGTTTATTTGTGATCAGGAATATGTGGTGTGGAGAATTCCTTTTTGCTAAGTGGCTGAGAGGCAGCATACACGTGTGCATTGCTTTTAAGACGTACTTTCTTTGATCGGAGGAGTCAAACAATTGGGCAACTGCTTGTGTCCCACTTAAAATACACATCTCATTGTTAGAGATACATGGACACCTTAAATGCTCATAGCTTGTTTTTACTGGGAGACTTCACATAACAGGGAAGAACGGGTGAGAAAGGAAGAAAGGAAGGAACTGTAGTGAGTAGAGGGATGAATATGGGCATATTTTCTGCCATCTTATATCTAGCTTTCAGGCACCACTCATTGATGTTAATAGAGTTTATACAGTGGTCTCATGAAAAATAGTACATGGTGTCATCACTGCCGTACTCTGCTCTGTGTACTGTGTAAACTCAGTGTTGCACTGGCACGCTCACAGGTGTCTGTCCAGCCCTCAGAGGACCAGCTGAGGTTGCTATCTGATAGAAGGTAGGAAGAGGAGAGTGGAGGAAATTGTGTAAATACTGTTTATTTTCTTTAGTATTTCCTTCAGTGTGGGGGTAAGAGTTGTGGAAAATGAGGAAATATGAGTAAGTACAGTGGGATCGGCTTATCATGGAAAACAGTTGCCTGAGATTGCTGGGATTTAATGATGAGATCCTCCACAGCTTAAGATGATGGAAAGACAAAAAGGCCATCGCAGTTCGGAACGGTGAGGGAGGTGTACCAGGTGCTGTGGAGGCGCAGGAGGGGCTTCTAACTCAGCCCCAAAGAGACCCATGTCTTCCTGGCAGAAGTCAAAGGGGAGCCGAGATGCGGGGGAACTAGCTGGGCACCAGTGTGAAGTGGGGAGAGGCATGCCGTGTGCAGGGCCTGGCCTGTCTCTGCAGACCTGAGAACGAAGGGATGTGAGTTTGAGAACTTCCCGAGAGTTCTTTTTAGCTGGAGCCTGGGGACAAGAGGGGGAAGAAGTGAGAGACTAGGCTTTCAGGTGTGAACATGGGCCCCGTTTTGAAACACCATGTTAAAAAGTGGCTGTTTTATCCAGGGCCAGTGGCATCCCTCGAAGAGTTTTAAGCAGGGGAGTGATGCAGTTAGTTTTGATCAGTTTAGAAAACAGGGATGAAGGATTGGGAGGGCAGTAAAGATGGGAAGCAAGGACATCTGCCAGATCTTGCTGTGAAGCAAATGAGAGAGGATGGGATTGGATTCTGAAACCTGTATAACTAGAAATTAGTGGCTGTAGAAACTTTCTAAAAATTATATTCAAAATAAGAGCAAAGGAAAGGTAGGCGTTTGGATGAGGGTGAGATTTTGAACTTTGTTTTGACATACATTCAGTTACTCACATCCGGAGACGGGGAGCAGTGGGGAGACCCAGGGTTGCAGGGAGGAGAGGAGTTGGCTGTATGGTATCACAGCCATCACAGCTCTCCTGGAAGAGGCCGAAACTGACAGGTGTAGGAAGTGTCCAGAGGTGGAGCAAGGGACCCAGTTAGGTCCTCCCTTTTTCTTCTCTCCCCTCCTCAGATGGGGCAGACTCATGGAGCAGAGTCAATAGCCTGTATGTTCCTCACCTTCTCTGTGGTGGTGCATGTGTGCCTCATGCATCCCCGAAGTTTAACATCGAACACAATTAACTGGAAGCGGAATCTGTTTGTGCTCCTAATCCACGCAGGCAGTTTCCCACGCTAACAGAGCTTTCACAGCTGAGCAGGACGGATCTCTTGTGTTCCTGAGTATGATTGGTGATTAAAATCACCCTTTTGCAGAGTTCCCCACGGGTGCTGTCTGCAGAGAAGAATAAAGGGCCCTGCACAGAAATATGAAGATACTGGGCCAGTCCTGCCCCAACGCCAGTTATGACCTCAAACTTGGGAACAGGCCTCTGGGACCTCGGTGCTCCCCGGGGGCCGGGCGGCCTCCCACAGGGCCCTGTGCAACTGAACTGTGATCTGTTGTGACTGATCCCTCATGCAAGTGTTAACAGCGGCCACTTGCCATGAGTGGGGGAGTGAGGGTGAATGTTGTTTATCCAGACAAGAAGTGATACCGAAATGAGACTGGAGGTGCGATTCTCATTTGCACCTCCATTTCGTTGGCCTGGGGGAAGCTCACTTCCTTGTCCTTATTCCTGAATATATATAGTGACGGGGGAGGCCTCCCGAATGTGCTGCTGACAGATGTGGCAGCCGCACTTCTGTGCGCCCCTCGCTCTGCTCATTCATGCCCCCCCACACACACACATCGCCGTGGGCTTTGAGAAAAGGCCCTTGCCAAACTGCCCCACATCCCAGCAAGGACGAAACAGGCATCGCAATGCCACGAGCATGTCGAAATGTGTTCACTGTCCCGTGTGCTTTCTGTGTGGCCATACTGTGTTGCACCCTGTCCTGTGCAAAGCCTGCTTCCGATGGAAAGGTAGGGAATGGTGAAGAGTGTGTGTGTGTGACAGAAGAGTCTCTGACACTTTTAAGTGGCCTATCCCAGAGATTCCGAAAGTTTGTTCCACGCAACACGGGCCCTGCACGGCACGTTGCTCTTTATGAAAAAGAATTCAGGGGTTAAGCTTTAAGGGATCCAGAGCACATGTGAGAGATTTAAAGGCCCAGAGGAATTCTGCAGGAAAGTGTCCCTTCTTAACTCTTGTTTCACTCTGAACCTCCTGATCAGAGAGAGCGTCTAGCCCTCCATGTAATGAATTATGCTGCTGGGTATGCTGACCGGCTCTGACTGATACACATTTCCTGTTACATCGATGGGGCTTTCGTGGCCTTGAACTCTTGGAAAGGCCCGTGGGACCTTTGTTGTGGAAGCAAGGTCAAGAGGCAGCTGGTGCTCAGTAAGAATGCCCATGGCACTGATTACTGTTACTGTGGTCATCGGCTTTAAACTTCCCCATCCTAAGACAAATGTAAGGTTGGGGAATGATGTATCATTGGAATCAAACTGACACCGCTGCCTTTCTCACGCAGGCTTGACGAGATTGGGGCAAGTCCTGCTAGGAGCCACATCTTAGCTGCCATTGAAGGCTTCGCTGGCCAGACGCTGAGGAGTGCTTAGACCCCGTAGTTGTCTTCCCTGTTGTTAGGATTCCTGTTGGAGGTTTACAAATTGAGACCTGCCTCCATCTCTAGCCCTTCCTGTGGATTGTGGAAATAAAGCTTGAGGAGATGCATGATCAATGACTGCCCTCCTTCCTGTGTGACTTTTAGCAGTAGCTCACTAGTCGTAGGCACCTGCTAGAGGTAGGGGGAAGTGACCGGGCAAAAACAACTGCTAGGCAAATAAAAAACTATTATATTTGAAGAACTACAACACAAACTGCACAGCAGCACCCTGTGAAAATGCAGGGCTGCAAAGCACGCTTCTGGAGAACAGGCTTTGTGGCCAGCGCTTCATCACTAGAGTGTCGCCCACATCCCTAGCTCCCGTTCTGCGGTGTGACCGCACCCAGTGGAACCTCAGAGAGAGGAAAAACAGCCTGCGTCGTGGGGTCTGGAGCTAGCCGGGGAGGAACGGTGCCTGCAGTTTTGCTCTGGTTGCTGTTCTGAAGTTTGCACCTCCAGGTGCTGCTCTGTGAAGGAAACTGAATTCCAATGGGGACATGCCCAGATGCCAGTCACTGGTAAATCGAGGATCTTCTCCAGAGATCCTGGGGAGGCATCGCCACTGATCCTCCAGTAGCCTGTGCGCAGGCAGTGGGAGAGATGGGGATCAAAATAACTGCCTTGTTTTTCCAAAACAGCCCCCTGGGGCATGCAATTCACACTGGCAATGTGAAAGGATTAAGCCTCTCTCAGCAGAGCAGGCAGTGGTGTTCTCCTTACTTTGGGGGGGGGGGAAATTGTGCAGGAGATGAACACATTTCATGCTCCAGGCACACTTTCTGCGTTACAGGGCCAGGTGAGCAGACTCTTTCCCCGGCCCATGCAGGAGCCGGGATCTGGGGGGGTCTGATTTTCCGGGTGACAAAGCGGTTCTAGCAAAGAGAGGTTTCCCAGGGCCCGGTTCCTGGACTTGCCGGCAGGTTTCGGGCTGTGTCTGGCCTTGTTTGGGTGCAGGGAGATAGCTCACTAACTGGCCCTGACAGGTTATTTTATCTCCAATTGAGTTGTAGCGTGCCCTGCGATCACACCGTTCTGCCTACATTGAAGATGCTCTCTCTGTTGCAGCTTGTGAAGCAGGAGCTGGACCACAGGAGCGAGAAGCCGGTCTGCTCCACAGGAACCAGCTACAGACAAATCAGCGAGTGTCCGTCCTGCTTCCACGTTGCGCTCTGTCCTGGGGAGGTCTGGCTCTCTGGGCGGCCAAGGTGAGGACCAGAAAGCAAGCCCTGCCTGGGGGGAACGTGCCAAAGGTAGCAGAAAGTGAGAGGGCAAAAAACAATTGCTAGTAGAAGATAACATCAAGCCGATGAGCTCTCAGATCCTGCGTTTCTAAGCAAAGACTCTCATTAAAGAGTGTGCCCGTTAATTCTCTCCCCTGCCACGGGTCCGCACTGTTACCGTTTCCCCGAAAATAAGACAGTGTCTTATATTAATTTTTGCTCCCAAAGATGCCCTAGGTCTTATTTTCAGGGGATGTCTTATTTTTCCATGAAGAAGAATACGGTACACATTTATTGTTAAATGAAAATAAAGGAAATTTATTACCTGTATACGGTACAGTAGTACGGTAGTTGTCAACACAAATCAGACAAACTGTGAATCCTACAATATCAAAAATTTACTCATTTATTCAATGACAATCATGTCATCATCATCTGGAACATCATTAGAACCATCCAATTCCTGAATTTCCTGGTGAATTTCTTGTGACTCCATTTCTTTCAGAATCAGTGGACCAAATCTCTCATGTTTAGCAATAGCACTGTCTTTCAATGAGTACTTCTTGTCAAGGTAGCCTGCTCGCAGTGCATTTGCAATGCAACTGTCAGTGATTTTCTCCCATGAATTCTTCATCCAAGTCACAACTTCTTGCAGTTTAGGTTTCACAGAGTTTCCACGCTGATTTCTCTCCATTCTATTTTCAATGTAGTCATTAATTTCCATGCGCAAATTGTCTTTGAATGGCTTGTTTATTGCAATATCAAGAGTCTGGAGATAGGCCTTCATTCCTGCGGGAATCATTATCTGATCTATTTTTCTTTCGTAAATTATTTTTCTTTCGTAAATTAATTTTCATTCTGAGACAGAGCCTGGGGGGGGCTGCTTATTTTCAGGGGGATGCCATATATTTCACTCAGAAGGAAACCTGTAAGTAGGACTTATTTTTGGAGGATGTCTTATTTTCGGGGAAACATGGTACTTCCGGGTCTTGCTGACTCAGGCGAAGCCGCAGGCTGAATGAAGAAGATGGCAGATAAGTTGATTTCATTCAGCAAACCTTTAAGTACCTGCTGTGTGCTGAAAACAGGAAGTCCCTAGAACCTCCAGCTGGTAGACAGTCCCTACCATGGATTGGGTGGGTTGCTGACTTACCTGTTAACACAGATTATCAGTGTGAATACCAGTCAACTAGGAAGAATAGCCCCTTGTGAGAACAAGTCTCTGTTTCGGTGATGGCCTCAGAGAACAAGAACAACATAAAGATGGCCGAGGACTTTACTGTGGGGTAGGGAACAGGCACCATCTTATGGGGTGACCTTTATCATCACCAAGATCCTTTTGTTCACATACTATTGTTTTCTAATAAAGCAGATAGAAGATCCAAGGAAGAGAGCAAAGGGATGCAAACTCCGGGTTATTAATGTATTCCACAATATTGATTAAAAACTTACGCCCGGCCCTATCCTAGGATCCAAGGGTACTGAAGAGCACAAATATGGTGTCGCCCTAATAAATAGGATATGACTAAGTACATAATCAGAATCATCACTCCCTTACTGGTTGTGGTAACATTTTTGAAGGAAACAAGAGACTGGGATGGAGAATCATTGGCAGAGGGTGAGAGGAAACCATTTTCAAAGGTTATCAGACAAGGAGACATTTAAGCTGAGACTCGTGTAAGAAGGAAGTTGTAAAAGAGTGTGAAAAAGAATATTCCAGAAACAGGAAACAAGCAAAGCATTCTTGTGTTTGTTGAAGTGAAAGTGAGAAAGTGTGACCATTTATTGCTATACTAGGGTTCTCCAGAGAAACAACCAGTACATCTGTGTGTGTGTGTGTGTGTGTGTGTGTTTATTTTATAAAGAGTTGGTTCTGTGGTGATGGAGGGGGGCATACCCCCCAGGGTCTGCAGGATGAGTTGGCAAGCCAGAGACCCAGGAAGAGGGGGAGGGTAGTTTTAGTTGAAGACTGGCAGGCTTGAGGCCCTGACTAGTACAGGTCTCAGCTCCAAGCAGGCCGAAGCTTCCTCCTACTCACCTGAGGGTCAGCATTCTTGGTCTCTGGTATTCACACTGGTTGGACTGGTATTCACACTGAGGACCTGTGTTAACAGGTAAATTACCAACCCACGCAATCCATGGTAGGGACAGGCCTTCGACTGATTGGATGAGGCCCACCCTCACTAGGGAGGGAGTGACGGTTCATTTTATGTGTCAACCTGACTGGACCACAGGATGCTCAGCTCTCTGGCTAAACCTTCTTCCTGGATGTGTAAGTGATGGCATTTCCAGAGTAGATGAGCATTCAGATTGGTGGCTTGAATAACGTAAATCGCCGTCCTCGGTCTGGGTGACAACCCGCTGTGGGCCCAAATAGAACAAAAAACTAGAGGAAGGTCGAATTCTTTCTCTCTGCCTCATTGGTGCATCTGTCTTTTCCTGCCCTTGGACTGGGGCTTAGATCTTGGGACTTCACAGCCTTCATATTCCCACTAGCCATTTCCTTATAATAAGTCTCATTTTATATATGTAACTTAGTGACATACATAATTTATTCTGTTTCTCTGGAGAACCCTGAGTGACACAGAGGACAATCTGCTTTACTCAGTCAACTGACTCAAATGTTAATCTCATCCAAAAACATCCTCACAGACACAAGAATGTTTGGCCAGATGTCTGGGCGCCCTGTGGCCCAGGCAAGCTGATGTAAAATTAACTGTCACATAAGGTCAGAAAGGAGGAGAGGGGCACGGATGAGGTAGGGGAGAGAGGCAGGACCCATGAGTCCCGGTAAGGCATTTGGAGCTTATTCTGGCTGCCTAGCGCCCATCTTCTTCTGGAAGCCCATGGCTGTTGGTGCTGGCCAGAGAGCAGGGAAGGGCGATGGGAGAACAGACGAGGAGGTGGAGACACGCGGGCTCTGCAGGAATATTTTGGAGGCTTGGGCCTGGGGAGGGAACAGCGTGACTCCGGAATGACCAAGCCTGTGGAGGAGGGCTCGGAGCTGTGCCTCCTCTGTGTAGGATGCTGCACGTGACATTGTCTCATTCCCTCATTTGGAATCGGCAGTCCGTAGCCCCCTGGTTTTGCATGTCTCATGAGAATGCTCTTTATGTTTTGAAGGGTTCAAAAAAATCAGTATTTTGTGGCCTGCAAAAATTATAGGAAGTTCAAGATTTCACTGAACACGATTTTATGGGAATACAGCCTTGCTTGTGGCTCATTTGTTTACCTTGTGTCTGTAGATGCATTTGTGCTAGAACAGTGGAGTCGATTAGATGCAACCAAGACTCTGTAGCCTGCAAAACAGTATTTATCACTGGCCTGTTGCAGAAAGTTTGCCAGCATCTGTGCTAGTTTATTCCGCGGTCTCGGCAAAACCGTGTAGGCAGTCATAGTTCATTGCATCTAACCCGTAGGTGCCTCTTGGCAGAGCTGTTACAGTAGGTGGTCAGCTAATGAGATGTTAACAGAAGAGAAGGCAACCAAACTTTCTAAGCCTAAGCCTGGTTAAGTCTGGAAGTTACAGCTTCAGACACTCCAGGGGACAGCCAAAGGGACTGGATCCCTGGGCAGGCAGGAAGACGGCTTGGCTTTCCAGTCTCCAGGGGGTTGGGTAAACTGCGCTTCCCTGGACTATGGGCTGTGGGGGAGTGGGGTGAGGATGGAGGAATAAAACAGTAGGGGAAATTCCTCTGCTGAGGCATGTGCAGAAGGGGCTAAAATGGTGACATAAAGGGGAGGAATCTTAATCTAGGGAAAGGATCGGATAGGACAGTGGTCAGCAAACTGCAGCTCGCAAGCCACATGTGGCTCCTTGGCCCCTTGAGTTTTTAGCAAAGGCCAGTTTAGTAGTACCCTAATTAAGTTAATAACAATGTACCTGCCTGTATAGTTTTAAAAATGTGGCTCTCAAAAGAAATTTCGATCATTGTACTGTTGACATTTGGCTCTTGTTGACTAATGAGTTTGCCGACCACTGGGATAGCATAAGGCTGTGAAACCCCAGGAGATCCAGAAAAGGGATTGGATGGAGGAGGGCCCAGCACAAGCCCACTTAGAGCCAGGAAAGAGTTTGGTTAGCTAGGAAGAAAGCTTACTCCTTCCCAGACCCCAAGAAGATTTAGTCAAAGTTGAACGAAGGCCTGGGGTGTGTTCTGTTGGTTGGGGCTCTCCCTGTGGCAGCCTCGCAGGCCTTGTGCAGCACCCACTGGCGGCATTGGGCTGCTCAGCTCGCTCTGAGTGCCCGGTCATGGCATCTCTGGCCCTGATCCTCCTGTGGCTCGTGAGAACCGTGCAGCTGTAGGCCCAGAGCCTGGTCTTGTCCTGCAGCCAGTCAGGCACCTGGCAGTCCTTTGTGTCCGCCCCAATGAGCCTTACCAGCATTCCCCGTCCTCCTGAGCGCGGGTCCCGAATGGGTTCCTTGCAACTCTGTGGAAGATTCCTGCTTCCTGTTGTCACAGGTGTGAGTTTCTCTGTCCGCAGCCTGAAGAAAGCCAGCCTTAAAGAAGCCTGCTGTGTGGGTCCCGGGAGGGCCCGCTGGGCGGTGTCAGGAGCCCAGCTAGAGGTGTAGGCTGCCCTGAGCACAGAGGAGCAGAGGGGCAGAGGTGAGGGGCAGAGAGGCAGAGGCGCAGTGACAGCAGCTCAAAGTTCTTCTCTTATTGAGGTTTAAATGCTCAGAGATGGTCTCCTGCCTTCGTTCAGCAGATCTGGCCCCGAGAGGTCAGGTTCTGCATGGAGCCTGGAGCTCGTGCCTCCACACAGGCCTGGGGCTTCCTCTTGGCCACTCCAACAGAGAGCCTCCGAGCCCCCGGGAGACTGCTACTGTGTGGTACATACCTCCCACAGGAAGAAATTGGACACCTGTACCGTTTCCTCCTTTGGGGAACAGATCTGAGCATTTATTGTTTGGACACAATTTCCTAAAACAGATGTTGTTTGAAATTTACATGATTAGAGTGTGTTTATTCACATAAATGTGAATGCAACATCATGATAATTCAAGGTCACAGAAGCCTAGAGTGGCTTATTGGTGGAGGGTCTCAGCCGACCACCTTCGCTGTGTGGAGGCTTGTGGTGCGAGGAAGGTGTGGAAGCGGGTGGGGAGTTGTGCAGCCCAGCACCCTAAGCACAGTGGCTTGTTTGCAGTGATCTTTGCTCTCAATGACCTTTGCTCATGGAGAGGGCATTTGGAGGGCTTCGTGTCTGCAAGCTCTGTGAGTCACTTTGAGGGACACGGGATGGGAGTCCTGCTGGCAGAGCCGTGGCGGAACAGCTCTGATGGCTGAGCCAGTGCACGCAGGCTCAGGCGTCACCTTTGAAGTCGGACAGGAGGTTTCCCGGCCGCTGGCCACGTGGGTGCCGCTGACAATGTTCCTCCAGCAGCGCCAGCACTTCTGTAAGGAGGTTGAACGTTTCTTTCCACCGCCGTTGACTTCCTCTTTCTTTTCTTCGTGACCTGAAGTCCCATTTCGCCTTGGCTTAACACCTTTGGAGAAATCGGAAAAGAATATGGAACAGGAAGCATTCTTAAAAAAAAAAAAAAAAATCTGCCGCCCCAGCATCCGTTTTTCATACTGTGCTAATCACTTTTGAATACATTGCACAGATGGTAGGTTGTATTTTTGCGGAGGATTTTTTTTTTCCAAGCCAAGTTCATAGACATGATCTTGAATTTATAATATTGTATTCCTAAATGCCTTTTTTGGGCTGTCAAAATAGTGCTGTCTTTTAAAAGTACAATTAGTCTGGGTATGGCTGGTTATGTCTGCTTTCTTTATTTAAAAAAAAAAAAAGTATTTTTCCCTTCTTATAAAAGTAACATTTATTTTAGAAAATTGGGGAAAGAAGAAAAATTAAAAATGAGGGACAATAAAGTGGTTTAAGTATAATCATTAAAAATAACCACCACCTCTTATTCCCCCACCTCAGTGGTCATCAAACCGCAGCTCTTGAGCCACATGCGGCTCTTTGGCCCCTTGAGTGTGGCTCTTCCACAAAACACCACGACCTTGGCTAGTCTATTTTGAAGAAGTGGCTTTAGAAGAAGTTAAAGTTTAAAAAATATGGCTCTCAAAAGAAATTTCAATTGTTGTAACTGTTGATATTTGGCTCTGTTGACTAATGAGTTTGCCGACCACTGCACCACCTGTTTTTTGTTTTCTTTGTTTATTGTTGTTGTTGTTCTTTTGGTTGTACAAGGAGCACCATGCTGGAAGTTCACTTCCATCTTAATTGGTTTTGTGTGTCACACACACAGGGAACAAAACATCTGGCTTGGAGAACAGATGAATAGGAGACGTGATTGTGTGAAGGTTGCAGAATAGACTGAAAGACCATGGGCTTTAAAGACAGCGGTTCTGGATTTAGTTTAAGAATTAGAGTTACATTGTGTGCTCTAGGAAACTGACTTGCCTGCATTTTACCTGTTAAGCAAGGAGGGCTTATTTTGGGAGATGCTACAGGAAGGGCCTCCAGTCCTGCCTCGGGGGTCCCCCTGGCTCGTGTGGTGGCAGAGGGTACTGAGGCTCTCCCCTCCTGAGTGCCCACTGCATGCAGACCTGGTTCAGTGGCAGGCTTGTATTGAAAAGGGCCATACAGTGAATATCTTGGGCTTTGTGGACCGATGGTATAATTCAGGGACTTATCCCTTAAAATGTAACTGTTTGAGAATGTACAAAGAGAACGTTCTTAGGTCATAGGCTGTATGAAAACAGGCAGTGGGCCCGTTCTAAGACACCTTCACATATTGTAATCTTCACGACCCTGGAGGAGGTCACACTCCCAACCCTTCTTGGACCCCAGACTCACACTGGATCCTACTTCGGTGTGGAACACCCTCTTTCCCTCCTTGAAGGTCAGTGTAATTCATGTAACTCCCTAGCCCACGTGTCCCTCACTCTGCACCCTCAGCTTCGCCCCTCTTTTCTGTGGCCTTCACCCCCTTCCTTCCCTCACCCTTCACCCACCAGGCTGTCTCCCTCCTGAGGGCTGATCTCTCTTTTAAAACTGCCCGCCCTGGGTGCTTAGCTGACTCTTTATCCTCCACGTCTCAGTTCAGATGTTAGAATCCTTCTTAAAATACTTGTCCTTGTGTCCTAGGCATTGCCACATCATCATTTACTTTCAGACCCTTTCTTCCCTCCTCTTCCTAGCTTCCATCCCATTCAGCATTGTCTTCTGGTGTGCCTCTGCTCCCCTGTGGGTCTGCAGGAGCATATAAGCTCTTCTTCCTCGGGGGCAGGGCCAGGGCTTTGTCCTTTTCGAGGCTGCATTCCCAGGGCCAGGACAGCAGCTGCAACGGAACAGGTGTCTGGTCCCCCTCAGTGTCCTCCTTTTTTCAGAAACCAGTGACATGGCCAGTGTGGTGCTCCCACATCCAGGTAGGTCTCCGTGTGGCTGGTGTCTCATTGTTTTCCTGTGGCTAGAAGGGCCGTCTGTGACTGGGTAAGCCCAGCACCTGAGGAAGAGAGCCGGTCTCTCCCAGGATGGGAGGTGTGAGGTGTGAGCCTCAGGAGCCCACAGCCACCAGGACCTCTGTGTGAGGTGGAACTGCCGTCTTGGGGAGAGACTTGCCCACAGAATCCGTTCTTGGCTCCAATGTTGCAAAAGCTGAGGATAGTGCTGCTCACGCCTTGAGACACCTGGGACCTTGGGAAGGTTCTGATTTAAATAATCTGGGCTGGGATCAAGATTCTGAACTCTCAGCTGCTTTTGCTCAACAAACCACTCACAGTAACACTGCCCTGGGTTTCTCTACCTTGGCACTGTGGATGTTTTGGACCAAATTATTATTTGTTTGGGGGTTTGGTTTTTTTGAGGGGGCACTATCATGTATGCTGTAGGCTTCTGCTTGAGCTAGTTTAGTTAAATATTTATGAACTTGTAATTGAATCCTACAACGGATGGCCATTGAAGTTTGTAGTTATTTGTGTGACTTTATTTATGTTGCCTGGTACTCTACCAAGCTCTAAATGTACATGCTGCGTATATTTTAGTATGATTTTAGTGCTTAGCATTGGGTTCAGTCTGTGGGAAGTAGTTGATAAATACTGACTGAATGAATGAAATTCTATAAAGGATGGTATGTACATCTTTTCTTTTTTGAGCCCTATAATGTATTTTAAAATGTTTTATTGACGTCTAATATATACAGGCATGGGCAAAAGTAGGTTTTCAGTTGTTCATAGGGAAGTAGCATAATAATTATGCAAGAATAAAATCTGTGTCTCGCCTACTCACAATTGGAAACCTACTTTTGTCCACCCCTGAAATCCTAATGAGTCCACATCAGTACACAGTTTGGTGGTGTTCACACTTTGCACCAAATCAGGAGCAGCATTCCAGAAGCTTCTCGTGTGCTCCCTTCTACTCTATAGTCTTTAAAAAATTTTCTTTCTCTTCCGTAATGAAAAGGGATGTTTGTATTGCTAAAAGGACAGAGAAGCAAACAGAAGAAATTATACTCTTATAGAAAATAAATGTTAACATTTTGATGTATTTTCTTTGACTTTTCAGTGCATATATGTGCACATAAATGCATTTGTCAAAGTAAAGTGGGATCACAAGATTCATACTGTACTACTTCTAGCTTTGCTCACTCAATACCAGGTGGTGAACATACTTCCATGTGCATCAGTGGAAATTTACATCTAATTCACTGTTGTAAAGGCACCATGGAATTCCATTGAGTGGATATACCACACTTCATGGCCATTTCTTTGAAAACTGGATAGGTAAGTGGTTTCTGTTTTTCACTTTTATTTTTCATTCTATCAACATGCAGTTGATACTTAAGATGACTTTTTTACTGTTATACTTGCAGAGTTAAAGTGAACCCTAACAAAACCTCTAATCCGCAAATTTGGTTGCTAGAGCCATTTTTAATTAACTAGTATACATGGTTAACTGTATACATAGAAATTGAGGTTAATGTGTGCTTTCAATCAAATAGTTAAAATGCACAGAAGGAATACAGTGAAGTGTTCCTCAAAGCAAGTGCCTTTATCAGTTTCTGGGTGGACAAGTATATTGACATTAGTGGTCAGATAGAGTCTTTTAAATAAAGGTAGTAGGAGTGTTCTTTAAAACTTTAAATTTCCCAAAGACAATGACAAGATTGTTGGATGACTAAACCTATATTCTAGATCAGGAGTCAGCAGTCTTTGTCTTTGTACAGAGCCAGGTAGAAAACCCTTGAAACTTTATAAGCTATGTAGTCTCAGGTACAGCTACCCAGTACCACTGCTGGAGCGCCACAGCCGCAGGCAGTGCATCAACAAGGGCATGCTTGTGTTCCAATAAAACTTTATTTATAATACCATCTGATTTTCACTGCACACTCAACTTTGCCAGCACCTGCTCTATTTTTAATTCATATGTGTTGTGTGTATTAAAGTATGAACAGTCACATGAATTATACAGATCAGAGGGTGGGGTGTGAACTTTTAGCTCTTTCTTGTGTTGTCTCCTTGAGTGGTGAATTTTCTGGGTTGAGTCATTTGTTTCCTCATTTCCTGGAGCAGCCAGTGTATTTTTGTTTTAACTGAGTCAACATAAAAATGAACGAATCAAGCAACAGCAGTCTGTTAGTTAAGCTGATACTAACTGCTTCAAGAAAGACGTGTCATTAGTTGATTCCTCCAGGCTCCTTCCTCTCGGCTCTGCTGGACATTTCTAACAGCACGTGGCTCTTAAGGGTTGGTGTAGAAGGATAGGGAGGGTAGTCTCCTTGGGGGTTTATGGGCCAGGCCTGGAAGTCATGCATATCCCTGTCCCTGCATTTGACTGGCCCAACAATGTCCTGGTTCAACCCCAACTGCCAGAGAGGCTGGGGAGTCTACTCCAGGTGGACTTCCAGGAGGAGGATGGGCAGGGTTTGTGAATAGCTAGCAAATCTCTGCCATAAGATGTACTTAGAATAGATCCACACTCAGATCTGAATTCTCATTACAGTCAAACCTCGGTTCTCAACCATCTCAACCAAGTTGTTCACGGAAAAATGTCTCGGTTGTCGAATCCAAAACTAGGTTCTCAACCGGACAACCTTTTCATGCTGATCCCTGCATGATCAGCCACACATTTCTCAGGTGAGAAACAAAGGAGAGAATGCTGGAGTATGAGTCAGTTTATCACTAAACCTTGCATTAACATCTCAGGGAATTGTGCTGTGAATATTTTTTGTGAATTGTTTTTTGTTTTATTTTGCTTATTATTAAATACAGTAAGTAGGTTCATGATAGCAGCAAAGTGAAGAGGAAAGTGAGAACAATTAAGATAGCTTTAAGAATAAATAATCTCCGAGTTCACGTGTTTGATCTGCCTATTGAGTATGGCATGGCCAGATGGACGATCAGCACAGTTTTAAAGCATAAAGAGGCCATCGGCAGTGCTGATGCTGCTAAGGGGGTGGAAGTGCTCAGGAAACAACCATCACAGGCAATTGAAGAGGTAGGAAAATTGTTGATGTGGATAAAGGAAAAGTAGTTAGGCAGGGACAGCATTTCTGAGGCAGTGATATGTGAGAAGGCGAAGATGCTTTGTGCTGACCTCCTGCAAGATGGCCCTGGAATGAGTACTGGGTGCCTCGCTTAAGAGTGGTAGGGGGTGGTTTGGTGAATTTAAGAAACAGTGGTATTCCTAGTGCAGCAAGGCATGGCGAGGCTGCCGGTTCTACCAAAGTAGCTGCTGACAATTTCGTGACAAAATACAAAGGCGGGGGGAGGGGAGGATTTGCTCCCCAACAAGTGTTCAGTGGCGGTGAGACAGGCCTCTTTTGGAGGAAAATGCCGAGAGCACCTGCATCTCCTAGAAGGAGAAGTCATTGCCAGGACACAAGGCAACGAAGGACAGCCTGGCCTTGTTGCTTGGGAATGGGGGAGGGGCTTTCAGTGGAAGCCTCTATGTGTCTACATGCCGAAAACCTGTGAGCTTTGAAGATAATGTAATGAAAAATAAGTTGGGGGGGGGGGGGGGAAGAAAATAAGTTGAACGTGATGTGGAGGGCTCATAGCAACCCGTGGGTAATCGGGCAGCCTTTGATGGGAGTGGATCCATGAAGGGTTGGCCCCAGTGTGAGGAAATGCCTCTGGGAGACACAGTTCCCGCCCAGGGCCCTTCTTGTCCTGCCCAAGGCTCCTGCCCACCCTGCAGGCTCAGAGGCCAGGCTGGTGGAGGGGCAGAGCTTCACCACCATGAGGTTCCTGCCCCCGAACACAACGCCCCCATCCAGCCCAGGGGACAGCAGGTCCTTTCCAATTAAAAGAAAAAAACAGCTCTACCCAGAGGCACTGAGAGGTGAAGGTAATTTAACCCTCTGAAAGTAATTTAACCCTCAGGGAGTTCTGGAAGGAACATTTTAATGCCCTCACTGGCTTGAGGCTCTTAGTTGAAGCATGCGGGAACGGTTTTCCCGGAGGACCCTGTGGCCGGAGTCTGTTGCTGAAGGAGCTTTGAGGGCTGTGAGGCTGAGCCGGGGTCTGTTCTGGAGGATATTGCATCTGGGCAAGTCCTTGAGCTTGGAGGTGGGTGATGATGATGAGGAGGAGACCAGTGAGGGGCTCCAGAACCTTCCGAGGGAGCAGCCACAGACGGCAGCTGAGGAGTGCCCTTCAGAGGAGGAGGAGGGAAGGAAGGTGATTCCTATTTCACTAATCAAGGGGATGCTTGCAAATGGGGAGAAATGCAAAGTGTTACTGAGAAATATCACCCTGACAAAGAAGCAGCAAACTGCGCCATCAACTTGTTCCGTGGTAATGCGGTGTTTCACTCCAGGCAAGTGTTAAAATGCAGGCAAAAGCAAACTCCGCTGGGTGGGCTTTTAGAGAGACAGAGGCCCAGGCAGCTGAAGCAAGTTCTCGTGGAGCAAAGAGAGGAAAGGAAGGAAGGAGCAGAGGAATGGCTACCTGACGTTTTTATGGAAGGGCACTCCCCTTCCCAACAGGAACGGCTTTCCATCCATTCATCCCTCCTCCTTCTCTCCTCTCCATTTTCAGTCCTCCCTAGCTCTGAACATTAACGGTAAGTTCTCGTGCATAAATATATTTTCATTTTGGTTAAGTTTCCATTTACATTTCATGTCCTTTTTGTTTTTTAAAGCTATTATTTATAGATTAAACATTACATTAGACATGGGCTGTATGTAAGAAAGGTTAAAGCAGGGAGTCATTTGGGGAAGGGGTCTGGAACGAATTAATTCTATTTACATTATTTCTAATGGGAAAAATGATTCAGCTTTTGAACAAATTGCTTCTCGAACAGCCTTCTGGGGTGAATTCAGTTGGAGACCCATGGGTCCGCTGTACTTTCTGAACAGCGTGGGTGAGGGGTGAGGAGGAGGGAGGAAGAGGAAGCCCCTCCTGAAGCAGGCGAGTTGTTCAGGTGGTGGTCTCTGTGCTCTGGTGTGTGACAGGCCAGTCTGTATTTAGGAGGCATTGAGCTGTCAACACTGTCTTTTGTGAAGGCAGGTGTTCTAGGAGATCACGAGGAAAAAATGTGCCAGGCCTCCTCATACCTGTGCGTGGATGGTGCCATTAGCTTCATCCCTCTGACAGCGACACGGTGCCATTCAATTAAATGCCCTGTGAATGACTTCAGTTTGGGGAGGATGAGGAGTTCCTGTCAGTGGGGCTGTGTCTCAGTTGTACTGATGCTGGGAGGAAAGGCTCTCTGGAATGCCACAGAGGAAGAGAATTAGAATTCAGTCGGCGTGATAAATCATTGAACTTGGTGTTGAAGGACCTACATTTAAATTAAACCTTTAGAAGCAATAACCTCTTTTCAATTTTGGTGCTACTGGGAGATAATGGAGCTCCTAAGTGGAAGGAATTTGATTTACAAGTGCAACAATTCTGTCTTCAATTGCTGATTTTCCCGCAGTGTGTGTTTTATTCTTTCAAAAGTTTAGTCAATAACTAAGGCAAGTGAAATGTTTCTTTCTCACCTGTTTTCTGTTTAAAACACTCTCTGGTACTAGTTTTGTGGGGCGTTTTGGTTGACATTGGGAATATAGGTGTGTATGTAATTGTGTCAGGTACGTGTTTCAAGAATTTCCTAGTCAGAGAGGTGGTTTTAGACATGCATAAAAAATCCCAAGAAATAATGTGTTTAAGTGCACATTACCCCAGATGATTTTCACGTGACTGGGCTCGTGTCTCCTAGACATCACTCACTTGAACAGTGTGTGACTCAGAGGTGTGCTCAGACCTGGCAAGCCAGTGTCCTGGTTTCCCCTGTACCAGGCCCGAGGGACAGTCACCCAACGTGGGGATTGGCTTCAGGAATTGCTTAGCCCCGTGGTCAGCAAACTGCGGCTCTCGAGCCACAGGCGACTCTTTGGCCCCTTGAGTGTGGCTCTTCCACAAAATACCACGTACCCTAATTAAGTTAATAACAATGTACCTGCCTATATTGTTTAAGTTTTAAAAATGTGGCTCTCAAAAGAAATTTCAATCATTGTTGTGCCGTTGATATTTGGCTCTGTTGACTAATGAGTTTGCCCACCACTGGCTTAGGTGCTGTAAATCGAGAGCACTTGCCTCCTTCAGACCGGGAGCATCGTATTAGCTTGCTAGGACTGCTGTGACAAATGACCATAAACTTGATAGTTTAAAACAGCTGAGGTGTATTCTGCTAGTTTAAAACAGCTGAATTGCCTTCTCCCGCCGAGGTGTGCAGTTAGGGCCAGAGTCAAGGCATCGGCAGACCTGAACTTCTGGAAGCTCTTGGGGAGCATCGGTTCCTTGCCTCTCCCAGCTCGGGTGGCTCCCAGCATCCTTGGCTTGTGGTGGCATCACATTCCCTCTGTCTCTATGGTTACATGCCTCCTCTTCTGTGTCACACCTTCCTCTCCTCACCCCTTATGAGGACATAGGGCATTGCATTTAAGGTAAGGTGACCAGACATCCCGATTTTTAACAATTTGTCCCTCGTCCCTTGAAAAAAGTCCCAGGATGTCTGGTCACCTTAATTTAGGGCCCCCCAGATGATCCAGGATAACCTCCCATCTCAAAATCTTAAATGATTCACTTCTGAAAAACCGTGGGGTTTTTTTTGTGTTTTTTTTTTTTTTTGTGTGTGTGTGTGTGTGTTTTTTTTTTGTTTGTTTTTTTTTTACATAGGGCTGTGGTCGGCAACCTGTTGCTTGAGAGCCACATGCAGCTCTTTGGCCCCTTGAGTGTGGCTCTTCCACTAAATACCACGGCCTGGGCGAGTCTATTTTGAAGAAGTGGCATTACAAGAAGTTTAAGTTAAAAAAATTTGGCTCTCAAAAGAAATTTCAATCTTGTACTGTTGATATTTGGTTGTGTTGACCACTGACCTAGGGTAAAATTTACAGGCTCTGCAGATTAGGACATGGATATCCTTTTTGGGGAATGGGGGCATGGTTCAGCCCACCTCAGGCATATGAGCCATTCTGGAAGTGACTGCTCTGGAAGGGACTGTAGTGCTGACTTTTTCTTTTTCACCTGAGTTCTAGTTAGGCAGAAATACAACTTGCTGGTTGGTTTGGTGTGTATTTCCCGTGGAAGTAAAGGTTCTCCTTTGTACAGCTCGTATACCCTGACAGAGAAAACAAAGTTAAGTTTAGCACTTTTTGGTCCTTTTTCAGGTTGTCTAGTCTACTGGCATGAAGATGAAAAGGATGACCTTGTAAGTATTTACATTACAAAAGGTCCCCTGAGAAGCAAATGCATTAGGCCACCTTTGAAAATGATAGATTTATTTTCTGATTAGAAAAGGATAGCTTGTTTAAGAAACATAAAACCCAGAGCAGCATGAAGAAGAAAAATCTCCTGAAATTTAACCACCTGGAAATGACAACTATTGATATTTTGGTTTCTTTTTTCACATCCCATTAGGGCTCTCCTCGGAGTTTGAGCAGTTGTTGAACTGTGTGTCCACACTGGTTTGAAACGCCATCGGTTGGTATTACTGGAGGGAATGGTGTTTCTGGAGGGCGGGAAATAAAGGAAGCAGGAAATAAAGGTTAGATGCTCCCTGCCTGCCTCGGTGGGGGAACTGATCTGCTGACACCCAGTGCCCTTTGGGTCAGAGGGAGCCCGGGTGTGTCCATTTGCTTGAGTGGAGTAGTTAGCATAAGCCCACCCTGAATGCATCATCAGGCTGTTTTCTAACGTGTTGTAGCAGAACCTCAGTCCTGAGAGATGCTTCGAAGGGGAAACACACGCTGTTCACAGGCAAATAGACATGGGAAGTAGTGAATATTTTGTGTGCATACACATACATGTGCGTTTTAACAAAAACCAAGACTTTCTAGAAATAAAAGAGCCTATTTAACCTAGACCTTCCCCCTGACCCCCACCAGCAGCTGTTTGAACACCTATTTCAGAGAACTGTATGGAGTGTAATTTGTGAAATACAGTAATAATGAACTTAGGTGAAATGGATAGCCAAATATTTTTGCTGTGACTTTGGTTGGAGATATATATATATATATATATATATATATATATATGTGTGTGTGTGTGTGTGTGTGTGTGTGTGTGTGTGTGTGTATCTGTGTCTATGTATATAAATGTTATTGTTGTCATCCTTGCCTAAGTCAGTTTTTAAAAAGTGGCTCATTTGATTCAAGTATTGTAGAAACTTCTTTACTAAAGATGTGTCTTACATGATAACACTACCCTTTGGGGAATTAGGAACTAAATTTAGGAAGAGTATCAAGCAGAGTGAAAGTTCAGAGGAAGAGTGAAAGCAATGTATATGTTCTTTTAAAAAAAATGGAGTGTGAAGCTCCCCAGCCTCTCCCACCAAGTGTGATTTTGGCCTCCAGCTGAATTCATTCTCATCTGATTAAATCAGAACCAAGTTCTGCTGCTTCCTAACTGCTGTGAAGTGCAGATTTTTAAAATGTGTCAAAAAAGCAAGAACTTAATCCTAGTAGGGAACAACTCTCTCAAGGGAGAATAATTAGCATTTCGTTTCTATTATCACTTTACCACTTTTCAACATATAAAATTATTCATGTGTTCATGTAACATGTGATCATTAAGTGCCTGGTCAGAATTCCAGCATTAATTTTGAAATTCGTGTTTCTAAATTTAGATCTACACAGGCTTGAGGAATAACCCTGCATTCCTGCCCATGTCTGTCAGTGTGAGTGGGGATATCGGGACCGGAACTAAACTTCCATCTTTTAAACTTCCTAATGGAGAACAGGCTCGGGTAGCATACTCAAGTGGCTAATTCAGAAATTGCTTATTTAAATTTCAGAAGCAACCACTGATGCACATTTTTACACATACTCTCTTTACGCATTCCCACTCTTAAATATTTGGGGAGTGAAAATCTGATTTCCCTGGTTGATTAAAAATAGAAAGGCCTGCCTGGCCAACATGGCTCAGTGGTGGTCAGGGCCCATGCCTGGGTTGCAGGCTTTATCCCTAGAGTAAGGCCTGCAGGAGGCAGCCAATCAGTGATTCTCTCTCGATGTTTCTATCTCTCCCTCTCTCTTCCTCTCTGGAATAGATAAAAGTGTATTAAAAAGAAACAGAAAGGCCTGTAAAGAGAGGTTGTTGTAATGCAACCACCTGATGTTGCTTCCTCCCAGTTCCCTCTGTGCAGTCCTGACCAGGGCGGTGGCTCAGAGGAGCCCCAGGACCTTAGCACCACGTGGTGTGACGGTGAATGTTGGTGTTGACCTGGCTAAGCTAGTTGTTTGGTCAAACACCAGCCCAGATGTCACCACGGTAGTGTTTTTTAGATGCGATTACCATTTATCAATAGACTTTGAGTGACATAGATGACCCTCTGCAACCTGGTGGACCTCATCCAATCACTTGAAGAGCCTCAGAGAAAAGCTTGAGGTCCCCATGGGACAGAGAGCTCTGTTCCAGGATGCATTTCCCTTCAAGACTGCCATGTCGATGCCCACTGGTGACTCCCACCTGCCTTCCCGCAGAGGTTAGCCTTTGGGGCCATAACCATCTGAGCCAGTTCCTTAAAATAAACCCATGGGGTGTATGGCCACACACACTGTGGGTTCTGTTTCTCTAGGGAACTGGAGCACACCTGGGCACATGTTGGAAATGCTCTTTCTCAGGTGCCACCCCAGTCCTGCTGAATGAGAAACAGTGGGGGTGGGACTCGGCAGGCTGACTGAACCAGCTGGCGCCCCTGACCTCCGAGCTCCAGACTCACTGCAGGTAAATGGAAGGCGCCTCCTGCTGCAGTGGAGGTTCAGAAAGGTTAAGTAATGGGCCCAAAGTCATCCAGTCTTGGTGGGGCCGAGATTTATTCTTTTTGCTTTGAAAAGGATAAAATAATGTCCGTGGGTAGCTTGGCAATCTTCGAATGGGCTTTTATAGCGCACGGTTGGGGTGCCCATTTTCTTAAGGAAGAGAAACTGCGGGACCAACTGTGTGTATGGAGCGTACGAGAGTGGTGCTTCCAGGTCTTTAACCACCAGGCGTCACTTCTGTTATTTCCTGTGGTGGGAGATGCTGTTGATTAAAGAAGCTGTATTTTAAAGAAATAGTTACTTTGTCATACTGGCCATGCAGAGCTCCTGGTTGACAGGAGATCAGCCCAGAGACAGCAGAGACACTGATGTTTTAATTAGCTTGTAAACCTAAACCATTAAGTGCTTTCACAGTTGGAAATAGCCAAGGATTTTCATTACTACCCTAGTTTTCCAGAGCATCTGCTGACTCCTGGCTGGTCATCTTGGCAATGAAGGACGTTCCAGTGCAAGTAGGTCACATTAGCATTGGGGCATGTTTTTTAGTCATTCAATGGATGCACCCGTTTGAGTGTGGCTCTCATCCAAGCAGTAGGCCAGAGATGTGAGGTGTGTCCTTGAGGTTCCACCATCGTCAGTGTACAACGTTCAAGGTCACCATATAAGTGGGAGAGCAGGGAGGTTGCTGATGGGCATGCTGGGATGTGGGTGCATCGTTTTTATCTCCATTTTGTTGGCTGGAACTTGGTCACGTAACTGGGGAACGGGGTCTGACTGCGTGCCGGAAACAAGAAATGCTTTGGTGACCAGCTGGCCATCTGCCACGTGCTGGTAGGTCTGTGCTGCTGCCTCTGATGGATCCATGTTCTCCTGATAACCAGAGCAAGGAGGGAGTGGGAGTAGCAATAGCGTATTGGTTGTTACTGATCACCCCTCCTTCCTCACGTCCTTACTGGCCCTTGGGAACGGAGAAACCACAGAAGTATTAACTGCAGTTGTACTGGCTCTCACCCCCAACTTCAACAGAGACCTTCCACCACCTCTAGGTTTTCATCTCGGTATAGCCTCATAGGTCAGTCAATTGGCAGTACTTCCCATATGCTCTCTTTTATCCTGTTCTCTCCATTTCCTGTGCATCCCAACCCTTATCCCACTGACTGAATTCACTGCTCATGGGTCACCCGAGGGTGTTTTAGCGCCACTGAGCCAATAATATTGATCACAGGTTGCATAGACTGCTGCCCCCTCAGGCTGGAGTGGTATTGTTTTCAGGCACAAGGAAGGAGACTACCTGCTGTCTTGCTTCTCTGTTGCTCTGCGCCAAACTAGAACATTCCAGTTTGTTGTATTTCCACAAGTATTTGGGTTGATTGGGCTCAACTGGGCAGTTATTCTGCTCCACATGCTGTTGGCTGGGGCCACCCAGGGGCTGCATTCTGCTGGGACTTTCCTGGAGCTGGTGGGAGCTGTCAGGTCTCTTAAGTTCTTGGAAGTCACAGAAAATGACTTCTACCATTTCTACTGGTCAAAGTGTCACAGAACCTGAGGGAAAGGAAATGGGTCTTGTGTGTGCAGGGATGGGAGGAATTGTTGGCCATGTGGGGAGATTATTGCCATGTCTAGTCGCCCTATCTACTTTGTCACCTGTACCTCAAGTCCCTGCAACCTGAATGGCAGTATATCAGTCACCTGTGAACTCATTCCTACATCCCACCACAGTGTCACTTTTCTTTTTTTAAAAAAATATATTTTATTGATTTTTTTTACAGAGAGGGATAGAGAGTTAGAAACATCGATGAGAGAGAATCATCCATCAGCTGCCTCTTGCACACCCCCTACTGGGGATGTGCCCGCAACCAAGGTACATGCCCCTGACCGGAATCGAACCTGGGACCTTTCAGTCCGCAGACCGACGCTCTATCCACTGAGCCAAACTGGTTTTGGCAACACAGTGTCACCTTTCCCCAGAGGTTTCCGGCTACTGACATCCTCACTGTAACCCTAGGCAGGTGGACACAGAAATAAAGGATGCGCTAGCTTGGCCAGTGATGAGGGCTTCTGTTAGGAGGATGGTAAGAGTTTGAAGCCTTAAGCAGAGGCTTGCATTCTCAGGCAAAAGGTCAAAGAGTGTAGAACTAGTGGTGCTAAGTTGCAAAGCAGTGTTCAAGGAAGGTGCATTTCACAACATGTATAACGAGGATTGAAAGGTGGTGACCTTGACCATGGTCACCGTGTGCAGGCATGAAATGAACAAGGCCTGGGCATGAGTGAGAACAGTGGGACCTAAGAAACAGTCCCAGGAGACAGGGGAGTAATCTGCATGACTCTAAGAGGAAGGAGAGGCAGAAAGGAAAGACAGAAGGCAGGTGCAGTAAGTTGCCACGTATACATTTTACATACTGTTAACAGAGGGTTTTGCTAAACGTGAAAACGAATCTTATTGTAAGCTGTGAGGTTCTTAGTTTGGTCTTGCAAGGGATGATGGTAGTAAAGGTTCATCTATCAGTTAGCTAAAATTTGTCATGGTAACCAACCGCTCCAAAATCCCAGTGGTTATGGCCACCTAAGATTGATTTCTCCCTCATAAACGATTTAGCCCAGATCTGCTCCCGCCTTCTCCGCGGTTTGACCAGGCACAAGCAGCAGCTTATCCAGACCAGGGGAAGCATAGCTCGGTGAGCATGCCATAGCTCTCAGAATCCCTTCCTCGTTTTGTTTCATCTTCATTTCATTAGCCAGGGAAGACCCGCGAGTTGACCCTGATGTCTATGGAGGCACGAATTGTATCCCCCTCATAGAAAGAGACATCGGGAAGGGCCCTGGAAGGTGAGTAGCAGTTCTGAATAAAATAAAGCCATCAGCCCCTGGTATGTGTCCGCCTATATTTTTCATTACACAAATAGTGAAAGACCATCCCAGGGAAAAAGCACGCAGCCAGCATTTCCAGTCACTCCAGATTGCTCTCGCGGGATATAACTAGCGCTGTTAATACTTTGATAGACACAGCGTCAGGTAGTTTTCTCCGGGAACCTTTTGTGGTGGAGCCAAAGAGTAGGTGCTCTCCTGCCACTTGTGTACTGACTTGCAGGTACTCTGGGAGCACGCACCCCTGCCAGCATACAGACCCCTGCATCCTAACGCCAACCCTCTGGCGTTCCTCCCTGTGAGTACACCATCACTGATTGCCAGTTGATGGACGCTCAGGTTTTTTCAATTCCACTGTTTAATAAAACGCTGTCCAAAGTCCCTTCCGTGTACAAGCTTGCACATCTATCAGACTATTTCCCTTGGACAGCTTCCTAGCCGCGAACTAATTAAAGGGAATATCTTTTTAAAGTCCTTTTTGATACATCCCTGACGAATTTTATAGCTTAGTGTGAAGGCCCACGCTTCCTCTTCCCTCTCCTAAAATGGAGTAGTGGTTACCATGGCAATAGGAAAAAAACCAGGACTCTCGTGGAAGTGCCTAATTTGTCTTGCTCTTCATTTTAACTCGGAAAGTTACATTTCTGTGCCAAGGCTGGCTCGTAAAGCACCTATCCAGCGTCTCTCCGGTGAGGGGGCAGTGGCCCCCTGAGAGAGGACGCCCGCCCTGCCTCACACATGGGCTCATCAGTGGTCAGCTGGCAGAGGCTGGCAGAGGCAGGGGGTCGTGGGAGTTGCTATGGTGTAGGAAGACTCCGTGACTGAAGAGTGTCCCCTCGGCCTGTAATCTGGAAAGCCACCGCTCATAAACAAGGCCGTTTATGTCGAGATCATTAGCTTTTAAAAAACTCAGCACGGTGGATTTATTTGGGGATCGGATTCATTTCACAAGACCGTCCCGAGGTGTGCTGCACGCGAACTGAGGTCTGGATTTTCTGGAAGAGGCGGACTTGAGGGCCTGGATGAAATGGTACTTCAGGGAGCTTCAGCCGCATTCTAGGGAGGGCCAACTATTTTGAAATCTGACGGAGATCTGGATTCGAAAGCTGGTGGGTAAGACATGATCAGAGATAGTGCATGTGTAACTGGAGGTGTCCCCGTGAGGTGAGTGAGGCACTCATGTGTGGAGGGCGGAGCGCTGGCCTTGGGGCGGGGACAGCTGAGATGAGCAGCAGGAAAGCCCTTTGCATTACACGGTCTGGGCCCCTGCAGCTAGGCCTAAGCCACTGTGCCGTGTGCTAATGAACATACCAGGTTGCTTACTGTTTGGGGCAGAGAAAAATTTACATTCACATTGTACAATGCAGAGTCCTGAGACAATGTGCTTTTCTTTTTTCTTAAGTCAGGGTAGCACCCTGGAGAGCATTGCTCAGTGGTTAGAGTGTTGACCTCATTTGATTCCTGGTCAAGGACACCTATTTGGGTTGCAGGTTCGATCCCCGGCCCCAGTTGTGACCTTGTGGAAGGCAACCAATTGATGTGTCTCTCTCACATGGATGTTCCTCTCTCTGTGCTATGTCTCTCTCCCCCTCCTTCTCTCCTTCCCACTCTCTCTCTCTGAAAACCTATGGATAAACTATCCTTGGGTGAGAATTAAAAAAAAAAAAAAGTCTGGGTAGCAAATAGTGAACACATGAGCTCTGGAGAAAATCAGTGCATGCTGGAGGTGGCTGTGGTGTTTTGTGGTTGTGTGACTCAGGCTTGTACCTGTTACCTTCCCCGGGTCTAAGTTCTTATTTATAAAATGAGGCAGAGTAGAAGTATCTGAGGGAGTGTTTATAAGTCAAAACACATAGAACAGCCAGTATGGTTTCTGCCTAGCACACACAGGCCAGTACATGGTGGCTGTTTTTAATACGATATATAGTATAATTATTATTTTCAAAAGGCAATAGTATACTTCAGGGGTTCAAGCCGTATTATCAAAGGCAAATCCATAGCCCTTATTGTTGTTCATGCAGAGATGGCTTTATAACCTTGCATGGTTCTAGTGTTCTTGCTGTATAAAAGGAAACTGCAGTATTTCAGTGGCTCAGTACCATAAAACGTGTTTTAATGTGTCGGTTACATGGGCAGTTGCTGGGCTGAGGGTAACTTTCCTTCACGTGGTGACTGAGAACCTAGGCCTCTTCCCTTTGGTGGTACCACCGTCCTCACATTGCACTGCTGCCAGCAGAGAAGGGAGAAGCACGAGGATCCATGTGGGGAGTTTTCCACGGGCCTGCCTGGCAGTGGCACATGTCACTCCTCACATCCTGTGGTCTGGAGCTAACTCACGTGGTCACGTCATAACATAAGAGGCGGGCTGAGCAGCAGGTCCCTGGCTGGGCAGAGGTGACTGGATCTGGTCCCCTCCCAGCTGGGAAGCAGGGCCCTGGCTGGGCAGAAGTGTCTGGATCGGTTCCTCTCCCAGCTGAGCAGCAGGGCCTCTCACTGGGCAGAGGTGACTGGATCAGTTCCCCTCCCAGCACGATGCCAGCACAGACAGGCGGTATGAATTTTGGAGAACAGCCAGCCAACTCTAACCTGTGCTCTGGTTCCAAGGCTTGGCCAACAGGAGGTTTAGATGTTTCTGTCCCTGATATTTTAAAGGAAGAAGTGACAAGATTTTGGTGACAGAGGAGGTAAATATAACAAGCAAAAACCTGTTGGAGGATTTTAAGTAGTGAGTCTAACTAGTTAGACCAGTGATCACTATAGGACATGGGGCTGTGGGGCAGGGCAGCATATTTGTGGGCAGAAGACCAGTGAAGGCTCTTGGGAGCAAGAAGAGTTTGAGACAGGGACCTACATGGATGCCTCCCTTACACACTTAGACACACAGAACCTGAGCTTCCGTGGACCATCTTCCCTGTACGAAGACACATTATGTTTCTGCCTTTAATTTTGCCTGAATCCATCTGTGATACTGAGCTGTCAAAGACGGATTCTCAGGATTTACCTTTCCTTAGTGATCAGAAATGGCTAACCAAAATAGGGGTAAAAACCTAGGGAGCTTTCGGACATGTTTTCTAGAACATGCGTTTCCCAGCTGATGCCCAGTAAACTGTCACATGGTTTGTATGTGCCACCCTGAGTACAAGAGATCTCTTGAAGTCAGTGGGCCCAGGGACACCCCAGATAAGCCATGCACAACCCATGTTGCTTATAACACGCTAGATCCGGTGTCTGTAACGTTTTTACGATGTGGTGACTTACGTTGGCCTTGCTATGGAACTGGGAACTAGCTGCTTTTACTTAAACAGGGAGTTAGTCAACCCCAAATGACGGCGGAGGAGGTATCTTTCAGACCTCAGATTCCGTAAAGACGTGCTGATAAATGATACGCTTCCTCCATAGCTGCTTGTGCAGGTGCCTCACCAGCAGTTCAGCCCTGTGAGCACTCCCCGAGGCCTGGTTGCCACTTCCTTGGTGCTCTAAGTCCGTCTGCCTTCAGTGTGAGGCATCTGTGAGCTTCCCGCTCTCAGGAATCTTACACCTTGACAGAAGACGGTGCCCCCAAGCCATCTTTATTTTGGCTAAACTATTCTATACATCTAATAATCGCCTGCAATCTCCATCTGCTTGGGCCGCTGTAACAAAGTTCCAGAGTGGCTGAAACAGCAGAACTTTATTACCGTTCCGAAGGCTCAGGTCCAAGATCAAGGTGCCCCTCAGATCAAGGTTGCAGGTGAGAACCGTTTCCTGGTTTGTGGCCAGCCAGCCACCTTCCCCGTAGGCGCTCTCCCTGGTGCGGGCACGTGGAGAAGGGGGCTCTGTCTTCCTTAGAAGCGCACTAATCTCATCATCTAAACCAGCTCATCCCTCACAGGCCCCACCTCCAGATACCATCCTATTAGGGCTTCAACCTAGGGATTTGGGGGGTCACAGGGACATTCAGCCCAGGATACCCGCCTTAATTCCGCGGGTTTTCCTCTACCCAGAAACATACTTAGTGCAGCCAGGGTCCTTTCCGGGCGGAGAAAGAAAAGGTTCGGGCTGATCTCAGTTACTGTACCCTCCCTGTCATGATAACATTGCAGTCTCGGATTCAGTCAGTGCTTAAACATTTATGACACATCTGGTTGCCAGGCAGTGAGCGGGTTCTGGGAATGCAGAGATTTCTCTGACAGGACCAGTGCCCTCGGAGGCTTGCGGTTAAGGAAGAAAAGGCTCCCAGGGAGCTGTGATAGGAGTTAATATAGAGCACAGTGGGGGCCCGGCCAAAGGAGTGGTTCCTTCTGTGAAGACATGGGGAGAGGCGTCTTATCAGAGGAGCTGTGAGGAGGGCTGGACTGGGCTACATTTATTGTGTGTGTGTGTGTGTGTGTGTGTGTGTGTGTGTGTGTGTGTGTGTCAGTGTGGACAGATTTATGTGGCTCCAAAGTGACCTGGTGTGTGTGGAAAAGCAAGTGCAAACCTTGGCTGGCTGCAGCCTGGGCTGGGTGGGGCTTAGCCGGAGGTGAAGCTGGGTGTGGAAGCAGGTGCCACATCGGAGAGGACCCTGTCCTCTAGGCCAGTGGTGGGCAAACTCCTTAGTCACCAGAGCCAAATATCAATAGTACAACAATTGGAATTTCCTTTGAGAGCCAAATTTTTTAAACTCATTTTAACGCCACTTCTTCAAAATAGACTCGCCCAGGCCGTGGTATTTTGTGGAAGAGCCACACTCAAGGGGGCAAAGAGCCGCATGTGGCTTGCGAGCCGCAGTTTGCCATCCATGGCTCTAGGCTGAGTTGGGACCAGCACCATCCTTAGGTTCTGAGACTAGTTCTGAGGATGACTATGGATTTCTGCATTTTACAAAGGCCTGAACAACAGACTCAGAAACTCAGGGCACATCTTATTTCTGGACCTTGGCAGCTGGGACCTTTATTCCCAGAGGTTTCAACTAGGACCCACCATCTTCTGAGGGTCATGGTGCTTCAGGCCTAGGGGTGCATGCGTGGGGAAGTGGGAGGGACATGTGTGGTTTTGCATTCCTTTGCTCAGCACCTCTGTTTTGCTTTAAACCTTGACCTGGAGAAGATTGAGATCCTCATCCGTTCCATCCTGGGGCACTTACACTATCTGGAAAAGGTCACTGGCAAGTCTGCTCTGAAGCTGCTCTCAGGGTCCACTGGTCTACCCTCATACTGTCAAGCATACCCTTAGTGCTGGCCCAGAAAAGGAAGCTGGTATGCCTTTTTCTTTTTTAGAGAGAGAGGTTTGATCTTTCTGAGTCCATTTTCTCATCTGTAAAATAGGAGGAAACACTCCTGGCCTACCAGATAGGATCAGTTCTGCTGTAATTATTTCTAAACCATGAATTTGTTCTAATATGATCAATATATCAGGAAGCAATTTGAGTAGCGTGGGTTTTGTATTTATTTGCGTGAGATTTTTGTCTGCAGGAAACATTAGGTGAAACCGAGCCCAGCTGACTGGAGCTGCCTCAGAAGACAGAAACCCGGACCCACACCCACCACATCCGGCATTACAGCTGTCGCTCCAAGTTCAGATAACCCTCCTTCCACCACTTCCTAATAACTCAAGCGGCAGCCCAACATGGGGCCTCCTTCAAGGTAAAGTTCAAGATATTTTTATTTCAGTTCTTAATCATTTAATACAAATTCAGACGTGCCACTGTTTCTGTGAAGTTCTTCTGTTTCACTGACAATAAGTTGTGAAGGTTGTTCCCTATTTTCCTGTGAGCGCTGTGGTTTTTGTTGTGTGGTTTTGCATAGGATGGTGATTTTTAAGAACACCTTAGCTGAGTTATTGTGGAACTGATCTTAAAAGATGAAATGTTAGGATGCGTTTGATGAAGGTCTTGGTATCGATACAATATCTATGCATTTTGGGCTTGGAAGCAGAATGATGTTTTCCCATTCATGGGCCAGTCAGTGGTGGCCAGACCACCTGGGAAGAGCCTTTTCAATCGGCATCATCATGGGTCACACCCCGTCAAGTCCCTGGAGGGGACCTGCAGTGGGAACTCCTGCAGCCTGCCCCGTCTCCTCCATGTACCCTGCACCTGTGGGGAGCTCTGTCTCAGACTCCAGACCCACCGTATGTGCTTGATGTGGGGTTTGGACTGGGGGACCGTCGGGCTGGCACCCAGCTCGATTCTGCCCTCGGGGCCCCTGGAGGGAGGCTGGGCGAGGGAGCAGGGTTCTCGCCTCCTGTGTGTGCTGTTTCTGCCCTTACCTGGCAGGGGTCCTCAGTTTCAACCTCCAGTTTGTCTGGGCACAGCCAGTACCAGCCGGCAGCACCCACTACTCAGAAGTCTGTGCCC
Source organism: Pipistrellus hanaki (assembly GCF_964339955.1). Taxonomy (NCBI): domain Eukaryota; kingdom Metazoa; phylum Chordata; class Mammalia; order Chiroptera; family Vespertilionidae; genus Pipistrellus; species Pipistrellus hanaki. The sequence continues at coordinate 57,988,979 of NC_140513.1, read as the reverse complement.
AGGTACATGGAGGCCCTTCTCCAAGCCTCTGGGTCCCCGTCACCCCCCCCCCCCCTCTTCCCACCCCTCTGCAGGGTGGCGGCTCTTATTCTGCGTTGCCTCAGCATTCCTGGCACACGTTTTCAGTTCCACAAATCCACCAGAGTGACTTTTAACTATTTCCTGCATCAGATTCTCTCTGGGGAGGTGTTTGGGGCGGTTTTTTAGTCTTTTCCTCCCAGATCCTGGCTGGTACAGGATGGAAGACTTGGTAATTCAGTGTCAGTGGGCGCAGTGGTACAGAGCGAAGGGTGGGGTGGCTGGTGGGTGGCTGGGATTGGATGGGCCTGCCTGAGAAGCAGGAGACCAGAGACCTCACACCAGGGTGCTGCGCCAGCGATATTGAGATGGAGGACGTGGGCCCGGGCGCCCCAGCTCTGCCATTCACAGCTGTTTCTCCCACAGCTTCTTTAGTCCCCTAGAGTCTGAATGGGAAAAGTCGATGATGATGTCAGTATCAGGGTTTGTGATGGGAGTCGATGAGATGACGCGCACAAAGTGTGCGTGGTGATGGCTGCCTGAAGGGTTTTCCATTGCGAGGGGGCCGCTGCCTGTGCGGCCCTGCTGGGGTGGGGGTGGGGGGAGGGCCTGTCTAAGTCTGGGCAGAATGGTGCTGCAGTACTCCACGTTCAAGACCTCCCAGTCAACCCCCCAAACCCTGGCGATTCTGGGCGGCATGGACCCTAACAAATGAGGAAAATGCCTGGGGACCTATGGCTGGTAAATGACAAAGCTGAGATTAGAGGGTCATTTTTAATAGGAGACTCGGTACACGTATCTTTATAGGAAAAGCGGAAAAACACACACACAGATGCTTTGATGCTTGACTCAGAGTGAGAGAGGAGGAGTTTGACTAGCCATTTGAAGGAGAACTCTGTACCTTGGAATTATAGTCATGCTTTGCTTTGGAGTGTGCAGCTCGAGTGTTTTGCATTTAAAGAGAAAAGTGCAGTGAACATAATGCAGTGAGTGGCTGGCTGAAGGACTGCTGACGTGGAAGGGGTCTCCCGCAGGAAGCCTGCTGGTCACACGCAGGTCCCACTGGCCTGCGCTTGACTTAGGGGCAGGGCCACAGAGCAGGGCTGCAGGCGTTTTGAAGTGGTTGCCCCAGAGCTGCTAAATGGGGGATCACTGGTTATGAGGATGCAATTGTCATTGCCACGGTCCTTTTCCCCTCAACTCACAGGGTAGTTAAATGACCTTTCTTTTTTTTTTTCTTTTGATAAACTGCAGTTAATCCTTGCGTTAAGAGCATCTGGCACATGCCAAAACCGGTTTAGCTCAGTGGCTAGAGCTGAAAGGTCCCAGGTTCGATTCCTGTCAAGGGCATGTACCTTGGTTGCGGGCACATCTCTAGAAGGGGTTGTGCAGGAGGCAACTGATCAAAGTTCTCTCTCTCTCTCCCTTCCTCTCTGTAAAAAATCAATCATATATATGAGCACCTAGCACAGAAAAGTATGGGCTCATAATTAGGAAATGAATGTTGTGTGTGTCTTTAATGGAAGAAGACTTTGTATTATAAAAGAAACCCAGCATGTGTTGCTTTCAATAACAAGCTATCATCCGGCATTTAAATTGACCCGAACAGTACAGTTTATTAAAAGCTGACTATGTGCCAGGCAGTGTATAGGTGCTGGGGTCATATCCCTGAGCAGGTTACAGATTCCTACCTGTGTGGATCTACCTGTGTGGATCTTCCAGTCTTCTCTGGGAAGAAGCCATAAATATTATGCAAATACCAATGTACATAGAGAAGAAGTAAGACGAATGCTGTGAATGAAAAAGGAGAGGAAGGTAAGGGACATAGGTGTCTGGGTAAGGAGTGTATTCGATGTGCCCAAAAGGAATAGATTTACATGAAGTTACAGTGGGCATTGTGAAGGCTGCGTATGATCCATGAGTTTTCAGAATGTATTTTTTTAAAAATATATTTTATTGATTTTACATAGAGAGGAATTGAGAGGGATAGAGAGTTAGAATGAGAGAGAAATTGACCAGTTAGAATGAGAAAGTAACATATGTAGTTACTTTTCCAGAATGTATTTATTACTAGGCCTCGTCACCTGTAAGTTCTGGGCAAGGAGAGTGAGAGCTGTTAACAGCCATTGTTTCAAGCCCGATATAAAAATCTTTTTCTTCTGTCTGTGACACAGCCTGGTTTCTCTGAAGATACGATAGGCCTAGGGTAATCATTAATTTTTGTAATCTATTGTGATTTATGCAGCTTTTGATTTAATTGGAAAAATTTGGAATACATTTACTAATATGCTGGCTATTACGTGGTATGGCACATCTACAGATTAATTGCTCTTTGTAAATTAATGCTTGTTTCTTTATTATTTTCTCAAATAGATTTCCTAGGGGCATTTTTCAAGGAACAAACAACTCCCTTTTAATGGTGGGTGGGAAAAATCTATTAAGTTCATATTTGGCCAAATGTAGGTAAGCAGCTGTGGGATTAGGGTTGCAGATTTAATTCGAAATCAATTCCTTTTACTTTTCTCTCACCTGCATTGCTAAAGGGACCCATTTTCCACGACCTCTGTGAAATCTGGCAGTGTTTTCCACTAGGGTTAGAATTTATTCATCAAATGTATGTTTCAAGCATTTTATTCATTTCATGGAAGTTATTTTTGCATTGGAAAATTTTGTCATTCAATTTTCTGGCAGTCATCAACCTACATAAGTCAAAGTGAAGTCCTATTATAGCAAAAGCATTTCAAAGGACTCTAACACAACTGTTAATTTTTCTTAGTGTTATTTATGGCAATAGGAAGTTTTCATTTTGACCAGAGAATTTTTTGTAAGAAATCAGACAGTCCAATGCCTTCAAAGGCTGCTTTCTAATTATTAGCAATTTTTTTTTTTTTTTTTTTACATATGTGTGGAAAGGAAGATGAGCTAAATGGGAACTGTGCTTACTTGGTTCCCAAAGTGGCTAGCTCTGCTCAGCCCTGCATATCTCCAGCAAAACACTCTCCTACAAAATAATTCCTGCTTTGGACACAGTTGTGCCCTTACATCCGCGCTAAGGGAGATGAAAAAGGAAACTGCTTTGGGGTGGACGCTGCTGGATGATTAGATCTTGGATGAGCAGCTTGGAGCGCTCTGCACAGCCCGGGTGCATCCTTGTCCTGTGTCATCCACATTTTCTCTTTTGAGCTGGGTGGCTGATACTATCCCCATTTTACAGGTGAGCAAACTGAGGCATGGGGGATCTCAAGTCTTGTTTGAAGAGTTTTCACTGCGTGGCTAGGTTACAGACTGCGTTTTCTCGTTGCTGCCTGACGGGAGATGTGAGTACAGGGGTTTGACAGTATTTCCTGCTCCTTTCCGTACCTGGAAATGCACTGTTCACCTTAGAAAAATGCTGGGAAGCGGCCTTTTATTCTGTCACTTCACCCATTCCTTTCCCATGGCACCTGGCACTGCCGCACACTATAATATACATTTACTTGTTTGGAATGCTTTTTAATGGTGGCAGATATTTTGTTGGATTGCTGGCCAATCCTCAGCCCCCAGAACAACTCCTGGCTTGCAGTCGGTGCCAAATACTTATAGAAGGAGCATAGAAACCCAGGACACCAGGCCCCTTTCTGCCCTGCTCTCAGCATTGCTGGGGAAGTGGGGAATGGAAGCTGCCGCCCTGCTGATCGGGGCCGAGCACCTCTGATCCCCCCAAGTCCCTTCACTTCACAGAAGCAGGCCAGTGGTGGTGGAGCCCTCACCAGGCCTGTGACAGGATTTCCAGCCCCAGACTGCTTCTGACCACCTTGAAATTCTGCTGGGGCGTCCTTGTTTATGGAAACTGTCCTCACAGCCCCCAAAACGCTGAGGAAAGCCAGAATAAAACTACCTGGGAGACTCAGATCCTTCAGTCCTAATGTCTGTGAAAGGGAGGCATCTTGAGAATCAGAAAACTGAACCTGCATGCTGATTTCCATAAACATGGCTGAGGGAGAGATCAAGGCAAGGGACTTGAGTTGCACAGACCCTTTAAAAGACAAACAAACAAACAAACAAAAAACTAGGTATCTGCTTATGTTTCTCCCTTGAAAATCGTCTATATATTTATTGATTTCAGAGAGGGGGGAGAGGGAGCGATAAAAACATCAATGATGAGAATGGACCCCCCTCCCCCACCGCTGGGGACCAGGCCCACAACCCAGGCATGCACCCCCAGCAGGAATTGAACCCAGGACCCTTCAGTCCAAATGCTCTAGCCACCGAGCTAAACCAGCCAAGACACTTCCTTGGCAATCTGGAACCTAACATTACATTTGTTTTGAGGATAGAAGAGAAAACATGAAAGGCATTTATATCCTAATACCTGGTGTGCTCCCCCAGCCCTTCTCAGTTAGAGGGCAGAGCTCAGGTGCCTGATCTCTCCTTTGTCCTCTGGGCCGCTGACAGGGTCTCCACTGTCTGCCTTGGGCTTGATGGATGAAGCAAACCATTGCTGCCCTAGCTGCATCGGCACTGTTTCTCTTTTCTTTGACGTTGGATGTGTCTTGCACTTGCCATCAACATTTCAAAATTTGGGAGTTTAACATTAAACCCTATTTCCAATTGTCTTAAAATATCAGGCTTGACCATCCTGGTCCTACGTGTTGTTATGACAACCCAGTAGGCTAACGTGGAGGACTGGCTGCTCCTTGGCTGGGCCTGGATCCGCCGTCTGTCAGTCTTTCCCACTCTCCAGGGTGTCCCCACTTGCTTGCCTCGGTTGGTTGGTTGGTTTTCACAGAATGTAGGCAGCAACTTCTTCAAGGTGGGCCTAGGAAAAAGACACTCCTGGTTGGCCATGACCTCATGCCTTTGCTCTCATTCTCTCAAAGTGCTGGGGGTCTGTACCTTCTATAGAAATGCCCACATTTCACCAGGTTGGACAAATGGGTCAGAGCCCTTGGAAAGCTCAAAAAGTTGACTGGGGACTGGCTCTTCGGAGATGGGAATATTTGACATAGTGACTATGAGATCAGAGACGCGTCCTTCCTGAGCGTTTTCCCATCAGAAGGCAGCTCGGGGGAACTCCCAGAGGGCCTTCCCCACGCTGTGCTAACAGCGAGAGCCAGCACAGGCCATCATGTCTGTGCAAGCATACTGATAGTTCTCCTATGCCCTCCCACTCCTTTGGATTTTCCACACTCTTCTCCTTTGCGACCCACTTTAGTTGTCTTTTATGTGACCCAGTGGACAGACATCTTAATGTCAGGTCCATTCAGTCTTCACCTACAAAAGAATCTGAAAATGCTAAACCCTGGCAGGAAGGACATTCCAATTAGCACTGATAAAAGCACAGTTAGGTGGCACAAAAGTGGCTTCAGCAGGTGGGAAAGAGGCAGGTGCAGCTGCTCTGGCTCATGTGGTATTCCTTGTGAGGTGTAGTTGCAACTTACTGGTAGTTTCCCTGGTTATCCAATGGATATAGGGGTGCATATATCTTTTCTGTTTAGTTTGCTTGTTGAAAGGGACACGCATGTCCCTTTGCAAAGATATATGTGTGGTTTTGTGCATGCATTCTGCACAAGAGAGAGATTGGAATTTTCTATACAATATTTTATTCATGCAATATTGTATCTGCTTTATGTGAACAATATAGTGGTTTGACAATTTTATACCTTATAATGTGATCACCCCATTAATACTAATAATCATCTGTTACTGTGCAAACTTATCACAATATTATCGACTGGATTCCCCATCACCTATTTCACCCACCCCTGCAGCCATCCCCATCCCCTCTGTCAATCATCCCTTTGATCTCTGTTTCTTTGAGTCCATTTCTATCTTTTGTTTGTTCAGATTCCACAAATAAGTGAAACAATATACTATTTGTCTTTTTATATCTTATTTCATATATAACCTCTAGGTCAGTGTTTCCCAACCTTCTCTCATGATGAGAATCACCTGGTGGAGTTGTTAAAACACAGATTCCTGAATCCCAACTAAGAAGTGCTAAACTAGAATTTTTGGGAACATATAGGTAAAATTGCATACCTAACTTAGTGCTCTGTATATAAAATCTGTCTTAGAGCACTAGTTAAGTATACAATTTTACCTATATGTTCCCCAAAATTCTAGTTTAGCACTTCTTAGTTGGGATTCAGGAATCTGTGTTTTAACAACTCCACCAGGTGATTCTCATCATGAGAGAAGGTTGGGAAACACTGCTCTAGGTCCATCATATCTCAAATATCATCAATAGTTCATAAGGCCTTTTCTCCACATTCTTGCCAACATGTTAATTTGTTGAATTTTTAATAGAATCCATTCTGACTGGTGTGAGGTGGTACTCATTGTGGTTTTGATTTACATTTCCCTGATTAGTGATGTTAAAACATCTTTTCATCTGTCTGTTGGCCCTCTGTCTTCTTTGGAGAAATGTCTTTTCATGTCCTCTGCCCATTTTTGACCGGATTTTTAACAAATTGTTATTGAGTTATGTCAGTTCCTTATCTATTTTGATTATTTTTGTGAATATCTGATAAAGGGTTGATATTCTCCCATTCAGTAGGTTGTCTTTTTGTTTTGTTGAAGGTTTTCTTTACTGTGCAGCTTTTTTTTTGTTCTGTTTTATTTTTGCTTGTTTCCTTTGTTCAAGAGGATGTATCCAGAAAGATATTAGTCAGACTTATGTCAAATAGTTTACTGCCTATGTTTTCTCTAGGAGTTTTATGGTTTCAGGCTTTACAGTTAAGTCTTCAATCCATTTTGAGTTTATTTTTATATATGCTGTAAGAGAGTGATACTGTTTCATTCATTGCATGTATCTGTCCATTTTCCCCAAAACAACTGTTTAAGAGGCTGTCGTTTCTCCATTTTAAGTTCTTGCCTCCTTTGTCATAAATTAGTTGACCATATAAGCAAGGGTTTATTTCAGGGCTCTATTCTGTCTATTGAGCTATGTGTCTGTTCTTGTGCCAGTACCATGCTGTTTTGATTACTATAGCTTTGTACCGTGTTTCCCCGAAAATAAGACATCCTCAGAAAAGAAGACCTACTTACAGGTTTCTTTCTGAGTGAAATATAAGGCATCCCCCGAAAATAAGCCTCCCCAAGGCCAAACATGAGAGATTTGGTCCACTGATTCTGAAAGAAATGGAGTCACAAGAAATTCAGGAATTGGATTGTTATGATGATGTTCCAGAAGATGATAACATGATTGTCATTGAATAAATGAGTAAATTCTTGATACTGTAGGATTCACAGTTTGTCTGGTTTGTATTGACAACTACCATACTACCGTACTGTATACAGATAATAAATTTCCTTTATTTTCATTTAACAATAAATGTGTACCGTATTCTTCTTCGTGGAAAAATAAGACATCCCCTGAAAATAAGATCTAGGGCATCTTTGGGAGCAAAAATTAATATAAGACACTGTTTATTTTCGGGGAAACAGGGTAGTATAATTTAAAACCAGGGATTGTAGTACCTCCGACTTTATTCTTCTTTCTCAAAATTGCTTTAGCTATTGGAGTCTTTGTGGTTCCATATAAATTTTAGGATTATTTGTTCTAGTTCTGAGAAGAATGCCATTGGCATTTTGATAGGAATTGTATTAAATCTGTAGATTGCTATGGGTAGTTTGGTCATTTTAATAATGTTAATCCTTCTAAGTCACAAGTACAGTTTATCCTTCCATTTATTTGTGTCCTCTTCCATTTTGTTCTTCATTGTGTTATAGTTTTCAGAATATAGGTCTTTTACCTCATTGGTTAAATTTATTCCTAGGTGTTTTTTTTTTCTGTTTGATGCAGCTGCAAATGGGATTGTTTTATTTCTCTTTCCAGTTCATTATGAGTGTATAGGAATGTGATGGATTTCTGTACATTAATTTTATATCCTGTTACTTTACTCAATTCGTTTATTAATTCTATTAACATGATGGTTTCTTTAAGGTTTTCTGTATGTAATATCATGTCTTCTGCAAGTAGTGACAGTTTTACTTCTTCCTTTCCCATTTGGATGTCTTTCATTTCTTATCTGGTTGCTGCAGTTAGGACTTCCAATACTATACTGCATAATAGTGGTGTGAGTGGGCATCCTTTTCTTGTTCCTGATCTTAGAGGAAAGCTTTTCACCATTTACTATGTTGTTAGCTGTGGGCTTGACATATATGGCCTTTGTTAAGTTGATGTAAGTTTCTTGTCTACCCATTTCATTGAGAGCTTTTATTACAAATGAAATGTGAATTTTGTCAAATGCTTTCCCTGCATCTGTCAAAATCATATGGTTTTTATCCTTGGTTTTGTTGGTGTTGAACCACCCTTGCATCACTAACAAAATTTTCAGTTGATCACAACATATAATCCTGATAATGTACTATTGAATTTGGTTTGCTAGTATAATGGTGAGAATTTCGGCATCTCTGTCCATCAGGGATATTGGCCTGCAGTTCTTTTCTCAGAGTGTCTTCATCTGGTTTTATTATCTGCATAATGATGGTCTCATAGGATGAGTGGAGAAGCATTCCCTCCACTTCAATTTTTTGGAATAGTTTGAGAGGGACGGGCGCTAACTTTTCTTTAGATGTTTGGTAGAACTCACCTGTGAAGTCTTTGTTTGTTGGGAATTTTTTTGATTACTGATTCAGTTTCATTGCTAGATGTTGGTCTGTTCAGATGCTGTTTTTTTTTCCTGGTGTAGTCTTGGAAGGTTGTATGTTTCTAGAAATTCCATATTGTCCAATTTGTTGGCACTTGTAATTGCTCATAATATCCTTTATGATCATTTGTATTTCTATGGTGTCCATTGTAATCACTTCCTTTCATTTGACTTATTTGTTGTATTCTCTTTTTCTTGATGATCTTGGCTAGAGGCTTGTTAATTTTATTTATCCCTTCAAGCAACCAGCTTTTAGTTTCATTGATCTTTTCTATTGTTTTTATATTTCATTTACTAGTATTTCTACTCTGATCTTTACTGTTTCCAACTTTCTACTAATTTGGGGTTTTTTTTCTTCCTCTTTTTCTAGTTTAAGTGTAAATTGAGATTGTTTATTTGTGACCTCTCCTTTTTGAGGTAGACTTAAGACTTAGCTATAAACTTTCCTCTTATAAACTCTTTTTTGCAACCCATAAATTTTGTAAGTGGTGTTTTCATTTTCATTTGTCTCAAGATAAGGTAGTTCCCCCCACCCTTTTCATCCATTAATTGTTTAGATGCATTTAGTTTTAATCTTTACATATTTTTATTTTTCCAATTTTCTTCCTTTAGTTGATTTCTAGTTTCATGCCATTGTCATCTCACTCAATTCTGAATAATAACCTTGCTAAATGTAGTATTCTAGGTGGTAGATTCCTTTCTTTTTGGACCTTCAATACTTTCTGCCATTCCCTTCTGACCTGTAAAGTTGCTTCTGAGAAAATCAGCTGATAGCCTTATGGGATTTCCCTTATAAGGGACTTGTTTCATTTTGATGCCTTCTAAATTGTCTATTTTTAACTTTTGCCATTTTAATTATGTCTTGATGTGGGTATCTTTGGGTTCATCCTGTTTGGAACTCTGTGCTTCCTGGACTGAAAGTCTGTTTCTCGCTCTTTACTCTCTTCTACTCTCAACTTTGTTTAGCAGCCTTACCATAATTTATTTGAATGCTTTATCAGTCAAATTACTTATCTCTGTTTCATTAGCGTTTTTGTCCAGAATGTTTTCCTTACTCTTCATTTGGGGCATAGTCTTCTGTATCATTAATTTGTTTGATTTTGTGTTTGTTCTTACGAGTTAGATGGAATAGCTACCCTTCCCCGTCTTGAAAAAGTGGTCTCTGTGGAGACTGTGTAGAGGGGTTTTAGTGGGACAGTTGTAGGCAGGGTGAGTGCATGTGGTTCCCCCTGCATTGCCTGAGCTGAAGGAGTGGGTTCCAGGTTGGGACATCTGGTGTGTGCATGCTTTCTTGCCCTTCTAGTACAGATGTGGATGCCTGGTGCACTCTTGGCAGGGCCCTGTTGCTTTGTCTGTTGTCAGAGTAGGGCCTGAGCAAGGCCGCTTTGTGTGCTTATATCTTAACATCCCATGAGGGTCCATCCCCTTTCAAGGTGGGGCAGCCTTGTCTACCAACACAGCCAAACTTTCCTAATTCTCACCCACGCTGGGTCATTAGCAGCATTGGTGCACCATCATCCACATGCAGCCCTGCCTGGGTGCCCTGTTTCTTTAATTGTTAGCGCTTATGCACACAGAGCGGCTCCATTCAAACCCTGCTCTGAGTCCAGTGCTCTATAGCTCCATCCTTTCTCCTAGTGGGTCCCCTGGCCTGCAGGCACAGTAGCAACCCACTCAATCTGCTCAGGACCTGTCCTGCTTGTGGGTACCACAAAGTTTGCCAGCTTTGCACTTTCTTCAGACGAGACAGCCCTACCGGCAGCAGTGCCCCACTACCCCTGCACTTGCTCTGGGCGGGGCAGTCTGTGTGTACCATGGCGTGTGCTAGCCCCACATGAGCACAAGGTAGTGCTCCACTGTCTGTACTGTCACAGCAGCATTTTTCTAGCTCTCACCCTCTCTCGGCATGGGAGCCATGTGTGTGCACGCAGTCCTGTGGGTGCGCGAAGCAGCACCCCGCGGTACTGGCTGGATCAGCCTTCGGATGGAGGGGCCCCTCGTGTGCTGCTCTAGTTACTGCTGGATCTACAATAGCTTGTAGAGGAAGTGTGGAGGCTGGGGTTGCTCTCCAGGGCCCTGGAGGTAGCCTGGAGAATAGGAATGGAGCTTCCGCCTACCCACTGCCCACATGCAGAGGAATGGAAACCAGTTGTGCTCACCTGGCCTGGATGGTTCCCTCAGCTCCTGCACAGCTCTTGCAGTTCCCTAGCCTCTGTACGCGGTCTCGCTCTCTTGCTTGTTGTTCAGAAACTGGCTCACAGCTTTCTCTCGGGAGGAACTGCTCTAAATATAGGTGTGCCTCCCATGTGTTCTTGGGAGGGGCGAGTTGAGCACCCACCTGAGCTGCCATGTAGGACCTGCCTGGGTTTTGATCGCTGTGTTCTCCAAGCTGCATCTCTTTGAGATGCCAGAGTCTGCACTGTATCTTCCGCCGCCAGAGGAACCAGTGGGCCTGTGTTAGGGAAAATCAAGCCCGCTTCCCATGAGCCTCACAGCGATACACTGATTGGCTATCATAAGATCAGATCTGGGGTTTACATGGATATCATAGTCTTGCAAAACTTTTATCTCCTAGAAATGAGTTTTTGTTACTGTGTGTGGGAAAAAATTAACTTTTAAACGCTATTCTCTTTTTTACCCAGCTAATTCCTGCTTATCCTTTAAAATTATTATTTTTAAATGTTATTATGGAGGGAGAAACATTGATTTATTGTTTCACTTATTTATGCATTGTTTGCTCCTTGTATGCGCCCTGTTTGGAAATCAAACTCACAACCTCGGTGTATGGACAACATGCTAACCAACTGAGCTACTCAGCCAGGGCCTCCTTTAAAAGTCTTCTCATCCCTGACCAGTTTGGCTCAGTGGTAGAGCGTCGAACTGTGGCCTGAAGGGTCCCAGGTTCGATTTCAGTCAAGGGCATGTACCTTGATTGTGGGCACATCCCCACTGGGGGGTGTGCTGGAGGCAGCTGATCGATGTTTCTAACTCTTTCCCTCTCCCTTCCTCTCTAAAAAACCAATAAAATACATTAAAAAAAATCTTTTTTAAAAAAAGTCTTCACTCAAGAGACTCTTAGTGCTTCTGTCCCTCCCAGAACACCGTCTTTAACCCTCTGACACACTATCTATGGCCAGTGTTTTGTTTCTGCCAGATTCCTGGCAATGTCTTCTTAAAAGGGTGTCTGCTTCTTTCATCTTTTAACCCTTGGTGCCTAGCACAGAGCAGGAGCTCAGTGTGTGATGACTGAATAAATGGGTAATCAAATGACTGGATAGGTGAATAAATTCATCTAGTAATCACTGAGTTAGCATTACTTCTGAATTTTATATTTGATTGGACTAAATGTATATCTTACATTATATCTTCACTCATTTAACTTTCATTCTATGGGTTTGCACATCCTAAATTTAGCTTCTCATACACAGTATATTTTACTCTAACACAAACATGAAGCATTTGAGTGTGTTCTGGAAGCGTTTGCTACAGTGGGTCAGGGTTGGCTGCCCCGGTGCTGAGGAGCCTGTGCTTACCTCCAGGCCACTGTTCCTTCGGGAAGATGCATAGAGAACTGCCAGCTTCTTCCCAGATCCCGAGGCTCCTGTGGGAGGGACAAAATCACCTCAGACTCCGAATCCCTGGGCTAAATCTCCACTGTGGACACCTCTGTACTGCATTTCAAAAAAGGTCAAATCCCAATGCTTTAAAAAAAAAAAAAAAGTATCTGTATTGTTGAAAGTATTATAAGTGTTCGCTTTATTGTTTTTCCCCATTGACCCCTCTCCTCCCCTCCGCACATTCAGCCCTCCATTGTCTGCCCACGAGCTATGCATAAATGTATGTAAGTCCCCACCCACCTTCCCTCTAAAATCCATCAGTCTGTTCATGGGTCTACATCTCTGGGTCTATTCTGTTCCATCAGGTTATTTTGTTCCCATTTGCAACAGCATAGAAGAGTACCTGGAGAGTACTATGCTAAGTGAAATCAGTCAGTCAGAGAAAGATGAGCATCACATGATCTCACTCATACATGGAATCTAATGAACACATTCCGATTTTGAAGGGGGCATGAAGCCTCAGGAGCCAGACATTTACAGCCGCTGTCCAAATGCTGACGATACCTACTCCCTCTGCTCTTGCTATTTTACATGTTATTTTTTTTAAAATATTGATTTTTTTACAGAGAGGAAGGGAGATAGAGAGCTAGAAACGTCAATGACAGAGAAACATCAACCAGCTGCCTCTTGCACACCCCCTACCGGGGATGTGCCACAACCAAGGTACATGCCCTTGACCGGAATCGAACCCGGGACCCTTCAGTCCGCAGGCCAACGCTCTACCACTGAGCAAACCGGTTTCGGCTTACATGTTATTCTTATTACCTCTGCCATAGAGGTTTAAGAACTTGCCCCAAGATTGCAGAGCTAGAGCCTCCTGCCTTCGACTTCACTCCAACCCCATCATTTTGTACCCATCTCTACCTATAAAGATATTGTTTGAAAACATGATTTAAAATGTCTCCGAAAGCAAAGACCTTTTCCGTAAGGCAAACATTTATTTAACTGAAACCTTAAGGAAAGCATGTCACTCTGGTTGACAGCCTCATGCATCAGAGCTTTGTTTTCTGTTACTCGACAAGCCTGGCAGCCTAAACCCAGGCCTTAAATGTGTTCCGCGCAGCAGCCTGGCTCTGGGGGTTACACAGAAAAATAGTTTCAGAAACCCGCTGCACCTCTAAAAATACCCTGGAAGGTGAAAGCATGTTAGGAGTTTTGAGCTTTCCACACCTAGAGGACACAAAGAGGGTAGATGTAAATATTCCTTTAAACTTGTGCTGTCAATGCGAAATGTTAACCTAATTAGCATCACTGTGTAAAATGTAGAATCTAAAATACAATAACACGATGCAGAATTATTTCTGTTTGGTTAACATGTTGCAGTGTGTACGGATAAAACAGCTGCTGGAGGAATGTGTTTGGAAGGAATGCAAGATGGCTTTGATTCCTTTATTCACACCACATGTGGCTCTTCCTCTTGCTGATCAGTATCTTAATTATCCCAGACAGATGAGAACAGTGGAGGTTGTGGCATACAGAGAAGCTGTTTCTATTTTGTCTTTAGTAACTCATCCAAAACAAACACATCAACAAAAAAAAAATAACCGAGAAAAACATACTAAATCTTGAAAATTGGGACAAACTAATTTTTTTTTTCTTGTGTAAAAAGGAAGATTTATCCCATCTCCATGAACTCTAGTCTGCTTGACTCTGATGAGTTCCTTATTCATTTTGAAAACCAATCCTCTGAACCAAATTTCTGATATCTCATCTGTAATATGTCACTTTGATAGATTATGTTTTCAAGACTGTGTTGGGGAAGAACTTTAAAAATCCATCTATTCCAAAGGATTTTTTGTTTGTTGTTTTTAGCTTGGTGACTATCAGGGGAAACATGAAAGCTTATAAATTCTAAACTAAAGGGTTTGTGTGTTTATCTATGCAGAAGGTCTATAATTTTTACCTGATTAAAGGGCTGGTGAATCCTAAAAAGTTAAGAACAATTCAACAATACATCCCTTCCTCTTCCATCATTTTAACTTGAGTGTTTTTGCAGCTTGCCTGGGCTCCATTTTAACAGCCTTTGGATTTCTAATCTCAAGTATGGCCTATCTCGCAATTGGCTAAAGCAAATTCCTACCAGTAATAGATGAATAGTCCTTCCGTACGGCTCTGTCTGGAAATTGTCTTGGACAACATGGGAAAATGAAAGTGTACCTGAAATATCTAATAGGCATTGGATATCATTCTCATGTTGGTAAGACTATTAGAACAGAGCTAGGAAATATGGGGAAAGAGCAGAGAGCAAGTTTTCCTGCAATTAGCACACAGGTCTTTAGAGTTAAAAGGGGAACTAAAACCCAAACAAATACATAATCCAATTAGAGTGACATAGCCACTCGAATGGCAATTAAAATGCCTACGCTGATTGGAAATTTAGTAATGATGTGACTAAAATTTTAGGACCCAGGTTACATGACCACCTGCCTTACTTTGATGTCCCTCCTATAGACTAGAAATAGGACTCTGTGTTCCATCAGTTTTCCTAACAGAATACAGTGAGTGTCCTGGTTAAAATCAACAGTGATATTACCTGGAAAAGTCGTAATTATCTTTTTTTTTTAAACTCAGACAATGTTTTTTATTAAATATATATTTTGATAGACTTGAAAGTAATACAGAATATTTTTGTGTTAAAAATAATCCGTGTTTGTTTGGTATTTGAAGTTTTTGTAATGCTGAAAAGAATTTGGTCTGGTAGAGTAGCATGATCAGTCTCTTAATTTCAATTTAAAAAGCATAATTGAGTAATTGATTTAGACTTGTGGTTTTAGATTGAAATATTACTAAATTGATCTACAATGTTGGAATATTTAAAAGAACTTGGTTCACTATATTTATAAATTTAATTCATTTGATTTAAGAGATTTATTTAATTACACAGGAAGGCTTTAAGTCAGACAATTGAAGTACTTAAAGGAAATTAAATACATTAAATTTATAAATGAATTTTAAAATGTTTGAAGAGCTTTAATTAACTATTTATAAATGGAGCTAAATAGTCCTCTAAGTTTCATTAAAAGCAATTGCTAAAGTTTACTAGCTTATAAATAGAATTAAATTTGTAAGCTGAAAGAGAAGCTTAAGGAAAAAACGACTTTTACATTTGTAAACTTGAATAAGTCAAATATTAATATTTAAAATGAAAATACCATCAGACTAACCTTTTCTGAGTACAAAGGTCACCCTTAAGGCCTCTAAAACCTCATGTTTAATGCACACTTTCTGAATTAAACACAGGATTGCTCCTCACTTCCTCAGAGGCGTGTTCACCCCCCTTTCTTCCTAGAGTCACACAGTACGCTGGACAGTGCTTTTTCCATTTTTGATAGACACATATTTTTTTTTTCTCAGAAAGGAAAAATCAGTGCAATTGTGATATTTGAGGAACAATAGGAAGTAGTGGGATCGTGACCATTTGAATGTGTACTATTAGGCTGATTATCCCAGTGTATAATACCTGTTTTTTGTCATTTTTCCCTAGGAGAAGTTGGAACTTTAATGTGAAATCTTTCATAAGAAGAGTATGGGTACCAATTTTTATTTATTTATTTTTTTTATTCTGGGAGTGGGTCCCTTCTACACCTGAGACTGAATTAGCCTGCAGGTCACTTGCTTTAGAACTCTGGTGAAAGAGAAAGTGCTACAAGCATGGATGCCATGTGGATAGGAACTGCCCTCTTGCCAGCTTCTGCCCAAGAGAAGCAGAACTCATCAATATTCTGAGTGGCCCTGGAATATAATCCTCTCACAGCACTGGCAAACAGTGTCATGTTCACTAAAGGTTTTGAGGAATCCAGGGAGTTTATTGTGTGTACATGTACTCATTAAAAACTAGACACTGTATTACAGAGCCTCCATTTTTCCTACACAACTGCTCTGCTCGGAGTGTAGAGAAGGGTGGTGGTCGTGGTTTTTCTCCCCCTTGACCTTCACACAAGCCTAGGCAGCTGGGTTTACCTCCTCCCTGTCTCTCAGGGAGCACCCACTCCCCTGTGAAGCAGAGCAGTCCAGCTTGCCCTACACCCGAGCCTCCGGGCACTCAGTGCTGGGGCTGCTTCTAAACTTCTTTCTAGTTGTGGTGGAAAGCACCAGTCAACGTCCATACCTACTGCTGGACGTGCACAGCCCATGTTTCCCGGTGTGCTGTCCACCTCGGGCTGCACTTGCCTGCTTTTTTATTGTTCTTATAGCTGCAACTACTGCCCTCCCCACACTCCCTCCGCCTTGCCATGTCTGTCACTGGACACCGGCCTGACTTCAGTGAGGTCAGGCTGCCGGAGCCCTCAGCCTCGCTGCAGGCACAGCGGCAGGGAGCCCTGGGCCGCTTCCTCCACCCAGCAGCCCCTGAGAACAGCACTTCCAGGCCCGGGTGGGAAGGGTGGGAAGCGTGTGCTCTATGCTGTTTCCGGGAATTCCTCAGTGGGAATAGGCTCCAGCTACCCCGCCTGGTAACCTGTTGACAATGAACCCTTCATTAGCTCTATTAGCTTTTCCTTCTCACAGGCTTACTGATGTTTCCCTGAGCCACCTTACATTCTCATGTCCACCTCTAGATTTTCTGGGGAACCTAACCTGTCAAATCCCCTCCAACCAGATGCTGTGTCAATAAAATTCGGCATGGAATTTAGTTAGCCCTTTGAGATCTTAAAAGAATGCTGCAGAACCTAGCACCCAGGCATAGTACTTCTTACTCATTACACAAAAAAACCCACTCCCAACAGTAGCTTGGTCTTAAGAATTGCCCCAGCCTATTGGAAAAGGGCATTCTTCACTCTGGAGTTTTGGTGTCAACAATTTGAATTTCAATTAGTCAAGCTGACCCTGAGGGTGTAGGATGGCACAGTGGTCAGTGCAATGCGGTCTGCTGTGTGCGGTGGGGGAAGCATGCTCAGGTGACCTAGGGAGCAGGCAGATGGCCAGGCTGCCTGGGGGAGTGAAGGATGGACTTCCGTGGGGAAGCCACTGTAGAACAGAATTTTGAAGGGGCCATTTCCTGCAGATGTGGAGGAGGACGGGGAGGTTTGAGAAGGCAGAAGTCATTTAATGCAGAACAGAACATGCGAAGGAATGTATGAAGAAGCAAGGTGCATTTAAGAATCATGGCATGAAGGTTCCTCAAAAGAGAATGAAGGAAGATGAGTTTTAAAAGATGGTAGGAGCCAAGTCACAGCCACGTATGTCATGCAAAGAATTGGGGATTTACATTTTAGGCAAGATGAAGTCACTGACAAATTTTAAAAAGGGCAGTAATGCAATGAGTGATTAAAACCACAATGAGATAGAACCTCACACCTGTCAGAATGGCTATCATCAATAAATCCATGAACAGCTGTTGGTGAGGATGTGGAGAAAAGGGACCCCTGGTGCAGTGTTGGTGGGATTGTAAATCGAAGCAGCCACTATAGAAAACAACATGAATGTTTCTCAAAAAATTAAAATTACAACTACCAATAGTTCTCCTTAGCTGATGAAATGAAGAACTGTTATTTGGAAAGATATTTGCACCCCTATGTTCAATGCAACATTATTTACAGTGCCCAGATAAGGAAGCAACCCAAGTTTCCATGGACAGGTGAATGGATAAAGAAGAGGTGGTGCATATAGACAATGGAATGTTACTCAGCGTACAAAAGATTGAAATTTTATCCTTTGTGACAACATGGATGGATCTATTAGGTATTACACTATGTGAAATAAGTCAGACAGAAGCAAATATCATGTGATTTCACTTATATGTGGAATCTGAAAAGCAAAGTAAATGAACAAATAAAACAGACAAACTTAGAGACCCAGAGAAAAACATTGATGGGAGGTGGGTTCTGGGGACGGGTGAAAAAGGTGATTAAGTACAAATTGCCAGTTATAAAAATGGTCATAAGATTGTAAAGTATAGCATAGGGGATATATTATAGTTAATAACTATGTATGTTGTCATATGGATATACATTTATTGGGGTGATCACTTCATAAGGTATATAAATGTCTAATCATCATATTGCACTTCTAAAACAAATGTATTGATATACCGTTACTTTCCGGCGTATAAGACGACCCCCTAATTTTACAGTTAAAACATAGGTTTAGGCCTATATTCGCTGTATAAGACTACTCCCCACTTCTGAGGCAACACCAGTTCTTTTTTTAATAGACGGCCTCTCTGACTCTGGCCAATCTGAGCAGGCTTTTTTTTTTGTTTCAAAAGTCGTCTTATATGCCGGAAAATACGGTAATATTGTATGTCAGCTGTAATTGAAACTATTTTTTAAAAACGCAATGAATGATTACATTTAATAAATGATTTCGTTCTTAGTGTAGAAGTAAATGTAATGGGATCATACCCAGGATACAAAGTGGCTCAAACATGACTATATTTAAAAGTGGAAAAATTCTTAAGGGTGGATAAATTCTTAAGGATTTAAGAGATCTGAAAACAAAACTTTTTATAAAAAGTTTTCTGAACATATGAAGGACAATATTATGACCAAATATAGCCTTGTAACACCTGTTACATTTATATTTCTAATGTCAAAATGGCAACAAGGGTTGAACAAAGCGATATTCATACTGTTTTTTACCAGTTAACATAAAATTCTCTTGCTGTTCTAATTCTCAAATGAAAACATTTTTTCCATAGAATCTTCAGTTTCTTGTTATTTAATAAAATGAGACTTAGATTTTGTACCATCAGAAGCAGGCAATAGGGAGAAACTATATTCTATCTTAGTTGTGGAGGGCCAATAGAGGGCCAATAATAAAAGAATAAAGAGATTTTTAAATGATGAATTTTCACATGAGAAGTGATGAGGATACCTGGTAGTGTTAAGTATAATAAACTCAAATGAGACAGAACTGTAGCATCAATAGCATCAAATATACAATTCCTATCATATGTACCCTTTAGAAGTTTATCAGTAAATACAAAAGAGATTTTGATTGCATTTTGATAGTAGTGAATTATGCTATACATTATTAAGTTGATTCATCAAAATAATTATTTGGTGGCGAGAATACCATTGTTAAAAAAGTCCCTAAAATGATCATAATGGTAGGGACAATGATATAAATGATGGATGATTACATTTAGAATCATTAATGGCCAATAAATGAAACTTGGAACTTTATAGTACGTTTAACTTAGGCACCTTGATTTCAGCAGCAGAAAAAAAATTATTTTTTGACAAGTGTTGTCTCGAATGCTACTGTTTTGTTTATATTTACTTTCAAATTTGTTTTGAGGTTTAATTACAAATTATAAGAATAAAGAGTTTATGCCTAGTGTTATGTCATATGATAAAAATAATTTTAAACAAACAAGCTGTTTTGTTTGGCTTATTTCCTTAAAGGGAAGATACAGACCACTGAAATTTAGAAATAAAGAGGTTTTAAATTAGGACCGTTAGGAAAGGGTTGGGAATTATTTGGGAAGTTGGATAAATTCATTGATTTAGTTCCAGTGAAAGCACCTGTCATTGGCTGCCCAGCGTGTATTAGCTACTGGCTTCAGTATGAGGGATGGGAAAAAGCCATGGCCCTGTCCTGGAGGAGGAGGGACACACCAGACTGGGGTGATCACAGTGCAGGACTCGGCCAGTATCGCTCCAGGATCTTGGCTGCAGCCTGCTTTAGAAATCCCAGGTGATTAGAACCTCAAGGGAGTATTTTCATCTCTCCCTATAAATCAGTGAAAAATGTTGACCTGCCAGTAGTCACTATTTCCTTTATAACATTAAGTATACAAGAGGCGATAGCCTCCAACAGCCTTCAGGCAAGCTGAAATATTTACCAAGCCCTAACACTTGCTCCAGCCTTGAATATTCCTACGAGGTACACAGATAACCAAGTGCAGAAAATCATGCTTCTTTCTCAACCACCAAGCAAAACTGAAGTCACTGCTCAAATAAATGGATCTATGCCTCAAAAGCTTTATGCTAGTAGTTAACTAAGACATGTTTATGTTAAGTGATATTTGCAAGCATATTTATTAAAGTATTTGGATGATAATTATTTTCTCTATCTCTCTAAATGTGTGCTTCCATAAGCAATTTTAATTATAACAAAGGGAGAAAAGAGATGGGGAACAGGAAGACAGGGAGGGGGAATAAAGACTACCAGGAATAAATAAAAGCAGAGGAATGATGAGCATTGATTTGCTCCAAACTATCACCAAGACATTTTCTTGGGGCTCATAGTCAATCTTATCCCAGTTCTGCCATTTAACTATTGCTGGCTCTTAACAAGTCTGTTTTCAGTTTCCTGATGAGGAAAAATGGGCATGAAAAGGAATCAAATAGGAAGGAGGGGAGGGTTAAGAGCGTTAATGCAGGTAGAGCGCTTAGGACACCAACTGGTCCGCTTGTGGCGAGTGCTGATTTTGTGATTATGATGGTGATCATTATGTTATTTATTGAGTGCCCATTGTGAACAGAACACCATCCTGTGGCTGAGCTGAGCAACTAGAAAATTGGCAGTCAACCCTTCTACCCTCCAGGGACAAGACACTCTGCTTTGGAACCAACAGTGTGAAGAAGCGTTTTATAGGGGAGCTCTAGTTGAACTAATTACCACCTACACACATCTGTGCCATTTGGTCCCTTGCCAGGAGATTTTATGTTATTGTGTGGAGGTGGGCATATTCTTTCAGAGGTTTGACAAAGTAGTTTCTCACCAGCTTATCTGAAGAGTTACTGCACCAGAACATCCTGGGAACTTAGGGAAATATAAATTCCTAGGCACCGCCCCCTCCCAATGAATACAGATCTTAAATCTTTGAAGGCTGTTCACAAATGCCATTCCTGTGCGTATTATTCTCAGACACAGAAAGTGCAGCTTAATGGAAATCATTACAATTTACATGTTGAAGAATATACTATACATTAACACTATTTAATTGGAAAGGAAATGACCCCATAAATGTGTGATGCAGGGCCCTGTCCCGCCCACGTGTCAAGAGGCAGCAGCTTTTGGCAAAAGCTCTGCAGCCAAGCAGATTGGGTTGAAATCTGTCTCCCCCAGTTAATGGCTGTGAACTTGGGCAGGTTACTTAACCCCCTGGTGTCTCAGACTCCTCATATATAAGAGGGTAATCATAGGTCTTATCTCATTGGTTGTGAAAATTAAGTACAACAGATGTAAAACATCTGAAATACCACCTGACACATAGTATATACTCAGATGCATAGATGCATAGTACATACTCATTAAATGTAGGAACTCATCATAATGTCAGAAGTTATTGTTAATCTAAGTCTACATCTTAGTGGGTGCTTGAACATTAGGGATTTTCCCCTATTCTATTTATATTCTCAGTAACTCATTAAGTTAGAAGTCTGTTTTTTACAGCTATTTCTGAAAGTAAACTTTGAAAAAATGAGTTAACATGGAAAACAATGCTTCAGTAGCTCAGGGATTAATCTTTCCAATGACAAGAACATTCTTTTTAATATGGTATGGTTTAATGCAACACAGAGAATTGCTTAGCAAATACTGATCAGTTATTATGGTAATTTCAAAAAAGTCCAGAGAAGATCACAAAATGTATCTATAGGGGTGAAGGCAGAGGCAAACATCAGAGAAAATTGAAAGAAGTTAACAAATCACTTTAGAGAGAATGGTTTCTCCATGTAGATTTGTATTAAATCAAGGGAGAGCAAATACTGTTTGCTAAAAGTATACACAAAGTCCTACTCATCCCTGCCTAATAGATCCCAGAGAATTCACAGATACTCTTTGTTAAATAATATACCAGGATCATAAATTAGTCTCTGCCTAAACGGAAGTGAATGGGGAATTTGCGGTTACTTCTGTGAGATTAAACTGGGTGAAATGCTCCCTCACAAACATCCTCTAACTTTAGGCACATAAATTATTAATGTGTGTTATGGTTGTTAGGGGCAATGCCTGGAGATTTAGCCAGATCCTGAAATCTCAAATAAAAGGAAATGGTTAGAAACTGGAAGAGTTGGAAGGAGACAATTATATTGGTTTGATGAGAGTTGACATGTTTCTACTACATCAGCATTGATTTTTAAAGATCTGAGTGACGTACAGACTGATGAATAATTCAGATTCATTTATTAACCCACTGGCCCTACACGTGGCTTCATAAAAATGAAAATAACATTGTCCGCCTTTCCATAGGATGGAATATGTGTATGTAGCTGCACAGAATTTTATTTTGCTCCAGCACATTGGACACACATATTTGCATGTCATACATTTAGAAAAAATGTTGAGATAAACAATTTCCATAACTTGTACAAAGGAGACCATTTTGCCCCCTACTGGAAGCTGACAGGTCTGTGAAAAAAGACAATGCTGAAATCATATAACAACTGGTTACCTGGCAACTATAAACTAAACAGTGGAGCAGTACCATTCTATGTCCTCCGTCTAGGATTGACACAAGGAAGTGTCACCAGGGCATCCGCAGGGCTACCTCCTAGGAGACTATGCATTTTCTTCCATGGCCTCCCATCTCCAAGAATATAAAGCCATCACACTAAATTATTTTGCTTAGGAAATAGTCATTGATGTTGCTATTAGCCAAAATAGAGATTCTAAGAAAAGGAATATATTTATTGTAGGTAAGAATAAATGAGCTCATTTTTTGAATAGGTTGTGAGACATCTTTGGGACACCAATAAGACAACTATTAGGAATTTGGAAAATTTTCCCTTAGGTGGGGGACATGAATTGTCCATACTGTCCTAACTATTCATTTGAAGTCACTTATTTACAGTAATATTAGGTGATCTGTTACTTTATCTGTAGGCACTGCCTGTCTTCTAAGCCTACACTCTCCATAGCCAATTTCAGTATTCTCTAGTCAATTATATAACACAGTAATAAACTGAAGTTTGGGCTATCACCCTATGACAATAGATACTAGATACCAAAGGTATTTGTAATACAAAGTTTCCTGTAAGGCTTTCAAAAATAGGTGTATGAAAAATATGAAACTCTTGGTTTAAAAGTCTTCTTACCTCCGTGACCTATAATAATAAAAGCATAATATGCTAATTAGATTGCACAGCCGAACAACCTCCCAGACAAAGCTGGGGCTGCGAGGGCCAAGGCGAGGGCCAAGGCAAGCCCTGCGGCTGCCAGGGCTGAGCCCCTTCACGAATCTCATGCATCAGGCATCTGGCAGTTTTATAAAAGCTTCAAGAGTAGAAATTGCCAAAGCCGGTTTGGCTCAGCGGTAGAGCATCGGCCTGTGGACTGAAAGGTCTCAGGTTTGATTCCGGTCAAGGGCATGTACATCCCCAGTAGGGGATGTGCAAGAGGCAGCTGGTCGATGTTTCTCTCTCATCGATGTTTCTAGCTCTCTATCTCTCTCCCTTCCTCTCTGTAAAAAAAAAATCAATAAAAAAATTATATATATATATATATATATATATATATATATATATATATATATATATAGTAAAAATTATGTAAGAATTATTCAGGATGCTCTTTTTTGGAGAGGATGGACTCTGGTCTCCACTGACCTCCAGTGGGTTGGGGGTATCGATTTACAACTTGGGTAGAGAGTTTAATATATGTTTCCTACTGTTTTTCAGACCAATGAACTATTAATTCATAGGCTGACTTAATAATCTAGTCATAGCAGACTAGAAGAGTGCAAGTAACTACACTGCCAGAATTTGTTGAAGCAAAGGACCCATTAGTTTACTCAGGGATAGACATGGCCTATATACATAGCAGAGAGAAAGCTGGTGATGAGTTTCTCATACTTAAATGATAAAAAACAGATGTCAACAGAGGGATGTTAAAGATATCCCCAAATTCCAAGAGAATGAAGAAGGAGTAAGCAAGAAGCTAAAATGACTTTATCACTCTCAAAAGGGCAATGCAGACAAGAATTCTCACAAGATAAAGAATGTGCCTGTGGGCTACACCTAATCCAAAAATGTAGTCAAAACAAAATCACCACAACTGTAGCTGTCAAATAACTACATTTCAGCTCTCTCTACCTCATTACCTTCCCAGTTTTCACCCCAAAGAAATCTTGTTTCATAAGACAGTTAAGTAGGGGCAGGATAATGAGCACCTCTCCCCAGTAGTGGGTGTCCCATTTGCAACAGGCCCAAGAGAGGAGAGGAGAGAGAAAGCCTCAATCTTATATCACATTTTGGATTTGTATTTCAACATTGGAGAGAACATTGTATTAGGGAATTGGGAATTTTTTTCTGCAACTTAAAGTTATTATACACCTTTGTATTTCCTAAAGGTGAATAGAGAAGTCTGCCCAAATGTTCATCTCAGGGTCAGCAGCAAAATTTGCCCCAGTGAGCAGATGTAAAGGAACTATGGAAGACCAAATAAATTGCTTTATGATTGTATCCCATGAGCAGTGCTGGTGCAATGTTCCTGTTACCATGACAACCTCCTAACATGATCAGAAGCCAGAAGACTCTAGAGTGATCCAGTCCACTGCTCACCCCATGCCATGTCTTCTGCTCTAGCTTTTGTGTGTATATTTGAATAATTAATTTAATTTTTTAACATTTTAAATCATTTAAAAATTTTAATTACAGTTGACATACATTATTATATTAGTTTCAGGTGTACACCCTAGTGATTAGACATTATATAATCTACTAAGTGAACATCCTGATAAATTTCATACCAATCTTACAATATATGTAGTTATTAAGTTATTGACTATATTCTCTATGCTGTGCTTTACAGCCCCATGACTATTCTGTAATTACCAATTTATTTCCTCACCTTTTTCACCCATCCCCCAACCCTTCTTCCATGTGGCAAGCATCAAAATGTTCTCTGTATCTATGAATCTGTTTCTGTTTTGCTTGGTTTTTTTTAAATATTTTATTGTTGATAGATATACGTTTATTGCCATTTTATTATTAATATTTATGTTTCTTTTCTCTTTCTTTTTAAAGAAGACCCTTTAACATTTCATGTAATGCACTTTTGGTGGTGATGAACTCCTTTAGTTTTTTCTTGTCTGTGAAGCTCTTTATCTGATCTTCAATTCTAAAAGATAGCTTTGCTGGGTAGAGTAATCTTGGTTGTAGATCCTTGGTTTTCATCACTTTGAGTATTTTTTGCCAATCCCTTCTGGCCTGCAAAGTTTCTGTTGAAAAATCAGCTGACAGTCTTATGGCAACTCAGTTGTAGCTAACTGCTTTTTCCTTGCTGCTTTTAAAATTCTTTGTCTTTTACCTTTTGCATTTTAATTATGATGTGTCTTGCTGTGAGCTTCTTTGGGTTCATCTTATTTGGGACTCTCCACACTTCCTGGACTCGTATGTTTATTTCCTTCACCAGGTTAAGGAAGTTTTCCAACATTATTTTTTTCAAATCATTTTTAAGTTTTTGATCTTGCTCCTCTTGCTGGCACCTTCATGATAACAAAATTGGTGTGCCTGAAGTTGTCCCAGAAAGCTCTTACACTATCCTCATTTTTTTATTCTGTTTCCTTTTTGCTATTCTCAATGGGTGTTTTTTTTTTTGCATCCTTCTATTTCAAATCACTGATGGGATTCTTAGCTTCATCTTCTCTACTATTGAATCCCTGTAAATTATTATTTATTTCAGTTAGTGTATCCTTCATTTCTGACTTTTTTTAATGGTTTCCATGTCCTTTTTTATGCATTTGAATTTCTCACTAAATTCCTTGATTATCCATATAACTATTGTTTTGAACTCTGTATCCATTTATTTGCTTGTCTCCATTTCATTTCATTCTTTTTCTGGAGATTTCTCCTGTTCTTTCACTTGGGACCTGTTTCTCAGTTTCCTCATTTTGCTGCTTCCCTGTGTTTGTTTTTATATATTAGGTAGAGCTGTTATATCTCTCAGGCTTGATAGATGTCCAATGTAGTAGGTGTACTGTAGGCTCCAGTGGCACAGCCTCCCCATTCTCTTGAGCCTCACTCTGTGTGGACTGTGTATACCTCCTGTTGTAGTTGAGCCTTGATTGCTATGGGCACACCACTAAGGGGGATTTATCCAGTCCAATAGACTGCAAGGACAGGATGGAACCACTGTGGAGGATCAGCTGTGCAGGGGCCCACACCACAGAGCAGGACTTACTTTAGCAGAGCTCTGGTGCCTCCTGAGTCTTCCCCTTGTGTGTGTAACTTTATGGAGGTGGCTTGGTGGTGCTTTGATGTGAGCTGAAGCTGCCCACTGGGTATGCTGGCTCTTGGGCCTCCTGGGAAGTTCAGGCTAAGGTGAGCAGCCACATATGTTCTGCCCAGGCCTTCCTGGCAAGTGCTACAAAGCCATCTCCAGATGTCTGCTGCTGTGCAGGATTTGGAGGTGCCAGAGAGGCCAATCTAGGAACCAAGGCTGGCTGCTGCTAGTGCCTGGCCTGGGGCCACGTAACTAGAAGTACAGGGCATGCTGAGGCCAGATGCTGCTAGTTTGAGAGATTTTTAGGAGAGTCTGAAGCATGAGCTAACATAGGTCATTCATATGGAAAAGCCACTGGAAACAGCTTGGGTGGGTCTGCCAGTTTGGTAGGGTAGGGTCTCAGGGAATCACCAGCGTTGAGCAAACAGTACTAGCCAGGTTGATGGAAACTCAGATTTAATGCTTGCCTGTTGGCTCTGTTGGGGGAGGGCTCACCAAAGGACCAGTAGTTTCTGCCTGCACTTTGGTCTGGGAGAAAGTTGCCTCTCCATCACCTGCCCCAAAGCCAGACAACTCAGTTCTTTCCCATATGTTTATGATACCTTTTGAACTGATGCCCCAGCACTGAACTCAGAGGGAGTGAGTCTGAGTAAATCTATGTGTAAGCTGTTTAAGAGGAACTTCCTGGGACTCTAGCAGCCTCTGCCTCCCCCAGACTCAATACCTGTTGTTGTTTTTACAGCCAGAAGTTATAGTGACTTCTCTTCCTGGCACTGGAACCCTGGGCTGGGGACCTGGTGTGGAGCTGTGTCCCCTTGCTCTTCACAGGGAGTGGAGGTTATGCAGCCAAGATATTCCTTCCAGTTTTTATCTGCCACACACGGGTGTGGGACCAGCCCATTCCATGTTTCTGCTCCCCCTACCAGATTTGATGTGGCTTCTTATTTAATTCATTAGTTTTAAGATCTCTGTTCGGCTAGATTTCAGGTGGCTCTGAATGATGGTTGTTCTGCAGTTTAGTTGTAATTTTGATGTGGCTGTGGGAGGATGCCAGTACCGCATTTACCTACGCCGCCCCCATCCTGACGGGCAAACTGCTCTAGCTTTTCTGGCTTACCCTGCCTCTGCTGGGTAAATGATACAAGATGAGTATTTTTCAAGTGTGCCCTTTCCATTTTTATCAGTTCTAATTTTGAAAAAGAAAAATTCCTTAGTGATTTTCAATCTACTTCCCGAATCTTCTATCATGTTGCCCTAATTCTGTCTTTTCTAGTTATACACAATAAATTAAGTGCCTCTTTCATATGATAGTTCTTAGGGCTCTTAAAAAGAACCATCATTATAACTTTCCCCCCAGCCTGCTATTCTTCACAGTTTCCTCTGACCATGCTTTATTCTGTTCACCACTTCCTCAGACAAATATCTCCAGGTTAGGAAGCATTCCACCTCCCTAAGAAGTATGAACAACACTTGTCCTACAACTATCAGCTATAATGGACATTTTCATAATAAGTATTGATATGCTTTCCAAACATGAGCTTTTTGATAAAGTGGTGAATCTTTAGATTTGACTGATGTGTGAAAGCTAAGGCTACTCCATCTTTCTTATGTTTCTGTGTGGGACTTCCTAGTGTGATGAGTGTTCTTGGCCTCCTGCCCATCCCTTACTTGTGCATCCCCAGAGGATGTGAGTTGCCAAGTTCATAAGTGGCAGCCATCGCTGCACTTTTTATAATAGTCTATTAACAGGTTATAAGTAATGGGTATTAAATCCCATCCCATCCCCATCCCCAACCCCAGCCCCGGACCAATACCACAAAGAGATAATGATGTGGAGAGACCAAATTTTTTCCTGAGATAAACTATCCAAAAAGTAGCCTGGCAATGAGGCAGGAAATGGAGAAATACTAGGGGAATTGGGGGAGAGAGAAGAGAGAACTGGAAATAACATATTCATAGTCCTTTTCTAAACCACTTTCTTCACACAGAATTAACTATTGCTTTCATCAAATTTTCTCACTTAGTAGTCAAGAACAAATGGGCATAATTTATTAACCCCTAAAATCCTAATATTTGGCCTTCTTATTTGGTACTGTATCTCAGGGGAGAGGGGTGGGGAGGAAAGAAAGAAAACGAATTATAATTGGAGAGTGCTTTAGGACTTGGACTTCGGTGCACTTGGGCCACATGGGATTTGGAGAATGACAGCCCACACAGCAGCTAATTGTGGCTAGAACTTATAAATTGAGGTCATTTTTAATGGGGTGGTTTGTTTGAAAAAGTCAAGCTAATAAGGCATTAATGTGTGGTCCTCAGCAAATGACCTTGAAATACACAGGTACAGATTTTATCTAAGCAGGAATAGCTGGAGCAGGTTTAATTATATGGAAAAGTCTTTGTGTAGACAGGCTTTTTAAGCAATGAAAGAATAACTTTTTACTACTTTCTGGTGTCTCCTGATGTGCAGACAAGGAGGCCAGGACTGCAAAACCAATTGAGTTTTACAAGTAGCACAGAGCACTAATAAGGCCCTAGCTTCCAAATGTTAGTTCCACACCCAGCTATAGAACCCCATCTCAACTCACCAAACACCCTCCTGCCGAGACAAAGTAGAATAATAAATCAGTAAGAATGACTTTTATAGCTTCATCTCTTCGGCCTCTTAATGCACATTTTAAGAAGATCTGATTTGGAACTTTGAAGACTTGGAATGCAACTTTTAAGGGCATACACATGCAACTTACTTTTGAACTTCAATCTCTCTCAGGAAATTTATAGAAAAACTGAATATATATTAAAATTTGGGGCAGCTCTATATTGTTGGCCTTAAATTACTATTTTAACTTAATGTTGTCTTAAAACCTATGTTGAATGTTACTGGACTACATGTCTGGGAACTTTGCAATGACAAGTGAAGTGGGAGTGAATTTTCAATCCTGGATATGGTGAGGTCTTAATATACTTTAATCAATATGTTGTTCTAACCCTTTTCTGAGAGTTCTGGAGACAAAATTTGCACCAATAACCAACAGGTCAATTGTTAGCATTAGGGGAGACACCTCTTGCAGCAAAATGCACACGGGCTTACTATGTCAGGCAAATAGGTTAAGAGACTCAAGAGCTAAGAATGTGAGGATAACTCGGGAAAGGGCCACTTGTCTCCCCCTTACCCCCTTTCCTATTCTTCAAATTTCCATGTGGAGTCACCTTACTGAAACAATACGTCTGACCACTTTCCAGCTTCTTTCTTATCTTTTACACCAGAGGAGTAAGGTATCTGGTTGGTGCAATAGAGACATGGGCCCACCTTTCCAAGCACTTAGGACTTAATCCACTAAAAGGCCAAAACACCCATAGTTTGGTCTTTCTTAGTCCCTCTCCATCTGTGACTATAAGGAAATGATGCTGCATCTATGTATCTCCTCTGCAGGATTAAACCTTCCTCGGGTGGGCTGTTTCTAAAGCCGAAGTGAGAGGAGGAGAGAAAGACTATCGGTAACGTTGTCTGATCCTAACACTGAAGCGACAATGAGGGCAAAGTAAAAAGAAAAGGAGAAAATGTGTCCTCGCCAGACATGCGGGACAGAAACAATAAAGGAGTTCTTCAGAGAGAGGAAAAATGAACCCCAGGGGACACATGAAGATTTCGGGAACAAATAACAAGCCTTGGAAATAGTAAACACATGTGGTAAATCAAAATATATCGGCTCAAAACAAGCGCCACAATATACTTAACATGAATAATTAAAATACATAATGCAAGTTGTGGGAAGCAGGTGGTAAAAGGAGTTAAAGTGGTTCAAGTTTCTAATATTATCAAGGAAGTATTCAAAGTAATCATTTTCATTATTTCATGCAACAAGCTAGGATGCTTTTTGTAATCTCCAGGTTAACCAGAAAAACATTAGGGAAAAAAGCAAAACCAAAAAGATTGTTTAGAAATCAAAGAGAAAAACAGATTGATAAAAAAAAAAAAAGTAAAATACTAAAAAAGAAAGTGGAAGAAGACAAAAACGGAAACAAAATAGGTGGGCAAACTAGACAAATAGTAAGATGGTAGGAACAATAAACACATAACTAAGTAAACTAAATACAAGCAAAAGTCTATTATTATTAGACTGGATGAAAAAGTAAAACCTTATTACATGCTACTTATAAGAAAACCACCTTACATGAACCAATACCAAAAAGTAGAAAATAAAAGGATATAGCATTAACCAATAATAACCTTATCAAACAAACAGAGTTGAGTTAATAAATGAGATAAAAGAAGACATTTTTCAATGGTAAAGATGAATGGTAGACGAGGAATAAATCTTCAGTAGCATAAAATAAGTCAAATACATACTAGATCCAATAAAATTTTCAGATCTCTTCGGTGAAAAATCTAAAATATTATTGAAAGGCATTAAAAATAATCTAAATAAGTAGAAGAATGCATTCTGCCCATGGATTGGAAGACTCATTATTATAAAAGATAGAGGCCCAGTGCATGAAATTCATGCATGAAGGGGGATGTCCCTCAGCCCATCCTGTACCCTCTCCAATCTGGAACCCCTTGAGGGATGCCTGACTGCCCGTTTAGGCCAGATCCTACTGGGATCACTCCTAAATGGGCAGTTGAACATACCTCTCACAATCCAGAACTGCTGGCTCCCAACTGCTTGCCAGCCTACCTTCCTGATTGCCCCTAATTGCTTCTGCCTGCCAACCTGATCACCCCCTAACCACTTCCATGCCAGTCTGATTGATATCTAACTGCTCCCCTTCCAGCCTGTTTGCCCCAAAATGCCCTCCCTTGCAGGCCAGGTCACTCCTAACTGCCCTCCCCTTCAGGCCTGGTCACCCCTAACTGCCTTCCCCTGCAGGCCTGGGTCCAGCCCAACTTCCCTTTTCTGCAGGCCCTGTCACCCCCAACTTTCCTCCTCTGCCAGATTGGTCACCCTTAACTGCCCTCCCCTACAGGTTTGATCACCCACAACTGCCCTCCCCTGCTGGCCATATTTTGTGGTGGCCATCTTGTGTCCACATGTGGGCAGGATCTTTGATCACATGGGGGCAGCCATCTTGTGTGTTGGAGTGATGGTCAATCTGCATATTACTCTTTTATTAGATAGGATACCATTCTCCCCAAATTGATTTGTAGATTCAATGCAATCCAAATCAGAATCCTTGAAAGATTTTTTTTGTAGACATTGACTACACTAAAGTTTTGAAGTTTTGTTTATCAATATAGCATTAAGAAAATCAAAATCACCCACAAAGTAGGAGATAATATTGGTAAGACATTCAGAAAAAGGACTAGCATACAAAAATGCACAGAGTTCCTATTAATCAGTTAAGACAATGCCAGAAATGTGCAAAAGACTTCACAGAGTGTCTCTAAATGTCAACAAGCATATGAACACTGCTAAATATGATTATTATTATGAGAAAATAAAAACAAAACTACAAAACCCTCAAACATTCATGGTCAATTGATTTCTCACAAAGGTGTCAAAGTAATTCATTGGGAAAGAATGGTGTTTTCAATAAATGGTGCTGAAACAACTGGATATCCACATGTAAAAGAATAAAGTTGGAACCCTACTGTCTACAAAATAAAGTTGGAACTCACACTGTTAACAAAAATGACTCAAAATGGATCAAAGACCTAAATAAAAGAGCAAAAACTATGAAATTCTTAGACAAAAATACAGGTGCAAATCTTCAGGACCTTGGTTTAGGCAATGGTTTTTTACATGTGACATCAACAGCATAAGCAACCAAACTAAAGTTTGATAAATTACACTTCAGCAAACCTAAAAATGCGTGTAAACCAAAGGATTCCATAAGAAGTTAAAATACAATTCAGAAAATGGGAGAACATACTTGCAAATCATATATCCAGACTATATAAAGAACAATCACATCCCAGCAATAAAAAAGACAACTAATTCAATTAATGAATGGGCCAAGGATTTATATAGACATTCTGAAGAAGATACACAAATGGGAAATAATTACATGAAAAGATATCAATGGCATTAGGAAAATTAAAACAATCCTACTTCACATCCACTAGGATGGCTATGATTTAAAAATGGAAAATAAAAGGTATAACTGAGGTTTTAAGAAATTGGAAGCCTTATATATTGATGGGGAAAATGTAAAATAGTGCAGCCATTTTAGAAAATCAGTTGGTAGTTTCTCAGAAAGTTAAAAGTTACCATATGACCCAGCAATTCTACTCCTAAGTAAATACTCAGGAGAACTAAAACATGTCTACACAAAAAACATGTACATGAATGATTATTCATAGTAACCCAAAGAGGAAACAAACCAAATTTTCATCAACTGATGAATGGATAATGAATGTGGTGTATCATACAATGAAATATTATTCATTCATAAAAAGGATGAATTTTTTATTCCTACTACAACTTGGAAGAACCTTGAAAATATTATACTAAGTAAAAGAAGCAAGACACAAACAGTCACAAATTGTATGATTCTATTTACACAAAATGTCTAGAATAGGCAAATCCATACAGAGAGAAAAGCAGATTGGCATTTTCAAGGCCTGGGGATAGAGGGAAATTGGGAGTAACTGCTAAGAGGTATGGGGTTTCCTGCTGGGATGATGAAAATGTTCTGGATTTAGAGGATGGTTGTACAACACTGAATATACTAAATGGCACTGAACTGTATAGAGTGAATATTATGGTATTTGAATATCTCAATTTTAAAAATATAAAATAAAACCATAATCAATGCCACACCATACCAATCAGAATAACTAAAATGAAAAATACTGATTATCAAAAGTTGATCACAGCATGTAATGACTGACTGTCTCACACACTTCTGGTGGAAGTATAAATAGAAACAATCTCATTGAAAACTCTATTTCAACTAAAGCTGAAAACATGCATACCCCATGATCCTGCAATTATCTCAGCATATATTCTATAAAACAGGTAAGCATGTTCACACGATTCACATACTGTATGCCGCAGGGACGTTTATATCAGCAGTATTCATGATGTCTCCAAACTGGATGCTACCCAAATGTCCAACAAGAGTAGAATGGATTAAAAACACTGTGGAAATGTTCATGTATTGAATCTCTATACAAAACAATGAAGGAGAACAAACTTTTTACATGAAACAACATTGATGCATCTCACAAATATAAGGCTGGGCAAAATAAGCCATGCACAAAAGAATGGACTGTGTGGTTCTTTCAATATAAACTTGAGAAATAGATAAAATCAATCTAATGTGTTAGAAGTCAGTAATGAGAAAGGTGTAACATGAGACCCCTCCTAGAGTTTTCTTCTCTCTTTTTTTTAAATCTGGGTGCTGGTGGCAAGGGTGAATTAATTTTATGAATATCCTTGAGATCTTTTTTATGGGTGGGCTTATTTGCATGTATGTTATACAACAACTCACCAAGTTTATGTTTATGTTAAAATAAACAATAGAGTTTAGAGAGAAAATCATGTGTATATGAATACTTAATATGTGTTACAACTAGCATTTCAAATCATTTGATATTGTGGGACTGGAGATGATAACAATAAGACTTTAATGTGGAAACCCACAAAGGCTTCTCTCCAAATTGAATAACTTTTTAGTACTATACTCCAGCCATAATGTCAAATGTTTATAAGAATGTTGGTCACCTTTATCCCATTTCTCGTTCGGTTCTTTCTTTGCTATGATCATGATACTCTATATCATCAGGCTTCTCCTGCTACAGACTTAGCAAGTCTCCAAAGAGGAAATGTGAATGAAGAGTGAGTGAGTGTGTGTGTGTGTGTGTGTGTGTGTGTGTGTGTGTGTGTTGTGTGTGTGTGTTGTTTAGTGAATGCATGCTGGTCCCTAGGGATAGCCTCAGTCTTTTTCTAGGTTTTCTCAAAAGAGCAAAGATTATTAAGGAAAACTGATATCAAAATTATGTGTCTATATCTTTAAGAGTCTATAGTGCCTCACCTGAAAAATAAGAATTTATTCCTCTCCAGTTTGGGGAGGATTTCCATGATTTCCCAAATAGTAATAATTAGTATGATTCCACGTCAATTTACATATGTAAAGACATTTAAAATGTCATTTAATCCCAGCTCTATAATCGGTTGCTACTCCTGATCATCCATGCTTTGAGTGAAATACATATTTTGGATTTTTTTTTTAACATTACAAGCTGTGCATGTCCTTATGGGGATAAAAATATTTTTTATTAGCTACTAATTTTTTTACACTTATAAAAGTCCACAATGTTTCTTAAGGCTGAATTCAATTCCAACTCCCTGACTTCACATTAAAGCCTACACAAACTGCTCCATATGAATAGTTATTTAATCTTTTATTAGAGCTTTTAATTTTACTGTTCCCTCAGCAACTTATTCCCCTGCTTACAAACCTTATGGTCAAGAAAATTTTCCCAAGAGCTAATATGAATTTTCTACTTTTTATTTGCTACCATTCTAAGAGGTTTGTTAGATCTCCCCTCCCCACCCACCCTCTCCTACCACCATTCTTCTCTAACACACACAATACCTTTTATCCCTCCCATTTCTAATGCCAACTGTTGCCAAGCATTAGCCAGCACGACTTGCCTAAGTGAGCATAACCTACATGCTGAGTCATCAATATAGGATAAGAAAGCTGATTCAATCTATTATGAGCATAATCTCAACTAAATTATTTAATCCTTGTCTGCCCTCAACTTCCTACTAAATACAAATAATGGTATCCACTCCATAAGGTTATCCTGAGGATGCAGATACAGAATATGGGGCAAGCCATTGCTTGTTTGCACTAAAAGCTCAATATTGTTATAATTATTACTAGAGGCCCGGTGCACAAAATTCATGCATGGGTATGGTCCCTCGGCCTGGCCTGTGGTCAGAGCCATCTTCCCTGGTTTTGCCTGCAGCTGGCCCCACTGCCCACCCTGTTTCCCCATTTGCCATCAGGCGATTGGAGCTTGCTGGTCAGGGGAAAAAACCAAGTGGTGGTCAGTGCACCTCATAGTGACTGGTCAAGTAGTCATTCTGGTTGTTCTACCTTAGGGTCAATTTGCATATTATCCTTTCATTATATAGGATTGTAGTTTTTGGTTGCAGGTCAGTGAAAGGCTGCATCTACTAGTAAAAGGGAGGGCAGGGCAGAGTGTTAGCATGATTCACAGTGAAAGAATCAATGCTTTGGATACACAGCCATAAGGGTCGCTTAGGCCACAGCCGTAGGGTCCAGCATCATCAGCCATAATGACCCCCGCACACACACCACAAGTGTTGTGTTCAGTCCAAGTTTTAAATTCGGGGAGGGTGCATCTCCTTTCTCCAACGTGGCTCAGGCGGTTTGGCACTCCCGGGTCAATGAGGCAAGAGGAGGAGTCCACAGATGTCACCAGGAGAGGTCTGTGCCCTGGCAGCCTCTCCTCCTGGTGCTAACATCCATTATTACAACAGTGACTGCTACTCTTCTAACTCCCACTGCGGCTGCTGCTGTTACTGTTACTGCGACATCCCCTTTTATGCCTATTAGCAAGTGACTCTAGCACTTCATCTAGAATCAGTGAGAAACCAGATCAGAAACACAACAAAATCCTCGCCCCCACAAATCATGCCAGGATGGAAACTGTCATTGCTGCCCCTTGTGATACAAAAAGGAAATAATAAAAATCAAATCCAAAGATATTTACTTGGAGGAATTTAACCTTATGAGTTTAAGGAAGACATAATCCCATGACAGCCTTAGAGCAAGGATAACTTTGAGGAATCCTTCACAAACCTGAACTAATGATGCATAGCAATGATAAACAGCTGCCAGAGACTTAGCTACACCTTCTAATCGGCACATTATTTCTGCCTTTACCCAGCGCGCTCTGAACACTGCATAGACACATCATCTCCGCCTCTACCTGGCACAGTGTCGCAAGTACCTGCTTATAAAATGAGACTAAATTAGATTTAATTTATCCAATTTTGATTAAATTCTTTACTTAAATCACTATTCACTTAAACAACTAAATTGCCATGGCTATTACACGTCTTTGGGTATACTGGTATATTGCCAAGCACATTCACACAATATTTACTTGAATAAATGTTGACAAATATTGTAAGTAAATATTTACCTGAATGCATAACTATAAGGTATAATTATAATTAAGAATTATGATTGATCTAGCAATGTCATTTCTGTTTCCCCTAATGGAAGGACACCTTGCTGGTGCACTCCCAAAAGGAAACCAAGATACTGGAAAAATAAAGACTATGGCTGAATAAAATTGTGTTACTGGATTAATCTTAGTAAGGGCAGCAGCACAAATTAAAAAAAAAAAAAAAAGGTAGATAGGGAAAAAAGAGTATATTGGTGATAGTGGGATGGACAAACTATTGACTCTAGAGTTGAACAACCCAACCCTGGGGTACAATCCTAGCTCTGCCGCTTGTTGTGAATTCATGAAGCAATTCCTACATTCACCTGAGCCCCCGTTACAGCCTCAGAAACAGGCAGGACGGATCCCACTTCTAGGAGGGACTCTGACAAGACAACACATAGACCACGCTTGGGTCCAGCATGGAGCAGGGCACACCATGCCTTGTTAGGTCATCACTTTCTCAAAAGAAAGTGGAAACCAGCTTATTCTTCATTTGAACAGGTCAAGAAATATAAACAATTTACAGAAGCACAAATCTTGTCATGTTAAAATAGTACTAAACATTTTTTTTTTTATTAAGAAAATGTCAGGCGCAACATCTCCTTTGACTCCATAATAAGTACACAAATTAGGGGAAGCCTAATTTATTTAGATTAGCTGAGAGATTTGTTCAAGGCCAAATGGAGGTCTCTGGTCAAATCAGAACAAAAGCCCAGGTCTGTTGACTTTGAGCTATGTGCTAAGATGTACTCTTTGTCTGAGCTCCAGGTGGCATCTATTGGCCGGGGAGGTGGCCGACTTGGGGGAGCTTGCTATAATTAGCACTCCTATCTGAATATCAGATCAGTAGCAAAGACAAGTAGGTAGGAAATCAAGAATATTCACTGTGTTCTGAGCCGACACAGTGTGTTGCTTGTGCAAAAATAAATTAAAAATGTAAAAGAGAACAAACTGCATACTGAGGAAAGGAATCACACACTGGCAATTGACCTCAGTTTCAGGAAGAGCAAAAAGGAAAAGATGGGCCTGGACAGTGCGGTTCAGTGGTGGAACTTCCACCTATGAACCAGGAGGTCACCCAGGTTGTGGGCTTGATTCCCAGTGTGGGGCATGCAGGAGGCAGCCAATCAATGATTCTCTCTCATCATTGATGTTTCTATCTCTCTCCTTCTCCCTTCCTCTCTGAAATCAATATTTTTTTTAAAGGAAAAGATTGTGTTTATGGAGAAAAAACACACGAGTGTAACTTCCCTTGCCAATAGAGCAAGGGCCAATCCCCTCTGTATTCTGATGCCTCTACTTCCTACCCTATCCCCTCCAGTCTCAGGGCAATAGCTCAGTTACAACTAAGATGCCAATAGGCTCAGGGCATGTTCCAGTTGAAAACATAAAATGGGGAGAAAAAAAAAATAGGCTCTTTCCCCCCAAATGTTTATGGAAATCATGCTGTACAGCTCCTGAAGAAAATAAGTTCCTGTGAAGTGGAAGGGATCAGGATGAGGATGAAAGAGAAATAAAGTAGAAAATGAGGGCCTTTCCCAGGAGCTGTCCTGCACATGTGCACTTTCTTGATTCAGAAGGGTGTTGCTACAGAACCCAGCAGGGGTAAACTATTATTTATCTCTGGCTAACAGCCAAGCCTAAATTGTGTAACAAATATAACAAAAGACCTTCTTTACATCTAATTAGACATAAAGGCTAGAACAATGTTCTCCTGAAAGGATGCTTTTAAGATGCTTTCTTGGAATTGAAATAGTAACAACATTTGTTTTGTGTGGTAAACAGAAGCCTTTTGGCAGTGCAGTTGCTTTCATTTGGAAACTGCCAAGAATTATTTGCTTATCTATGGAATTTCAGCTCCTCTCCATGCCTGTGAGTCAGACAGGATGCTAATCTAGAATAAACAGGGATGCACAGGGGAACGCTGGGGCTTAAGGTGGCCACACACACACACACACACACACACTCACTTCAGTATTCACAGTCCTTCAGTTGCAGCTGAGGGTGGGGAATAAAGAAGATAGAGAAAATAATGTAAAGGGTAAAAAACAAGA
Source organism: Pipistrellus hanaki (assembly GCF_964339955.1). NCBI lineage: Eukaryota > Metazoa > Chordata > Mammalia > Chiroptera > Vespertilionidae > Pipistrellus > Pipistrellus hanaki. The sequence continues at coordinate 57,950,392 of NC_140513.1, read as the reverse complement.
AAATAATGTAAAGGGTAAAAAACAAGAATTGTGTTTTTTCTCCATAAACACAATCTTTTCCTTTAAAAAAAAAAAATATTGATTTCAGAGAGGAAGGGAGAAGGAGAGAGATAGAAAGAGACAGGAGAATCACCGAAAATGCTATGCCATGAGAGGAGGGGAGGAATGAGAGAAAAGGAAGGAAGAGCAATGTCAGGGAGAATGATAATTCCTAGGGTCAAAAATCCCAGCAGAAGGGAAAAGTATGATTTTTTTTTTAAGGGAGAAATGGGAGATGGTTGGGTAGACCGAACAACAACACAGAAAGTGAGGGGAATAACAGGTAAAAAAGAGAAAACGATCTTGTGAATCAAGCACAGCCTAATACAATTTGGAAGGGGCCCCAGAGTTGTGTAAATGATAGTGGTATTTGACAATTTGATATGTGGTTACAGCTGTTTCCAGCTCTCTATGATTACTATATGGGATTATCCAGATTGTCTGGGGTTTATCGCCACAGGCATGTGGGATTAGCAGCCTGACCGATGAAGAATTATTCTCCCACCCTATTCTTAGGCTGTGCAACATCTTCCCAAGTTCCCTCAGAATGCGACATAGAATGCAATAACTGGGGAGTGATAAATGTGTGTGTATACATTTATCTATCAATATCTACAATTCTTCCATCTAGACTTGAAATGCACAAAGATACTGGGTTCAAAGAAATTCTCTAAATTAGCAAATATTATTTAGAGACTGAGAAATCAGTGACAAAAAAATGAAGACACAGCCTGTGCCTCTCAGAGCTGACAGCCCAGTCCCTGTGTGGGAAACGGTGTGTCAGAGGAGGTACAGAGCTAGGAAAAAAACACGAGTCCAGAGAACCAACTCAGTTCAAGTGGAAAGTAATGTGTGAGTTCAAAACTTAAAGATGATTAAAAATCAACCAGATGAAACCTGAAAGAAGGGTGGGGTGTTGCAAGGAAACAGAAAGGAAAGGTTCAAGACAGAAGGAATAACAAAAGAATGAGCTCTTCGCTTTACAGTGAGTCTGACTCAGTGCCCTAGATTAAAGCACAACACCACATGGGAACTTTGAGGAGGGATGACCTAGCGCAGTGGTCGGCAAACTCATTAGTCCATAGTGTCAAATATCAACAGTACAATGATTGAAATTTCTTTTGAGAACCAAAAATTTTAAACTTAAACTTATTCTAATGCCACTTCTTCAAAATAGACTCGCCCAGGCTGTGGTATTTTGGGGAAGAGCCACACTCAAGGGGCCAAAGAGCCGCATGTAGCTTGCGAGCTTCAGTTTGCTGACCAGTCCTAGGGGAAGCAGAGCCAAGGTGTGTAGGGACTGAGATGTGTACTGAGATTTAGAGCTTTATAATCAGGGCAACAAAAAGCTTCTGGAAAGTTGTTCACAGGGATGAACACTACAGAATTTTTATTTTCTAAATATCACTCTTTGGGAAGTGGGAGAGAAGTGGAAAAGACTGGTGTGTCAAGAAGTTGAGGTAAGAAGTTCTTATAGGAACAGTTATGATAGAAGATGGTGTTTTGGACCAGCACAGTAGCAGTGAGGGAGAGAGAAGGGTCTGGATTCTCAAAGTGAGTTCTTGAAGAATCAATGGGTTTGACAGATGTGGAGAGATTAAGCCTGGGATCAGTCTGTACAGATCATGTTATACAGATGGTGTTGCATTTCACTAATCTAGAGGTAAGGGATCTAAAAGAGAGATGCAAGTTGAGAAATTATAGGAATACCAAACTTCTTGATACCAAGAGGCACAAATCTTTAGCTACAGTTTTGCTGACTTAACTGAATAGTCCAGTGTCTTCTGAGTTGCTCCATATATAGACACATCTTCATTAAAATAAATTCAATACAGGTTTATTGAATGACTTATTGAATTCCAGAATGGAAGTGAGGGAATAATCACAGCATTGAATCATTTATTAGTAGTAAATAAATGATTAAATGAAGGAGTAGGTAAGTGAAGGAGAGAAAAATCATGGAACGAGGGAGACAGTGAACACATGAAAAGGTATTTTTCCTCATCAACAACTAAGGAGACAATTCCTAGGGTTAAAAGGATGCTTCATTATTAAGAAGGCTAAAGTCCCATTCTCCACTGTGCAAAGTCCCAGCAATTAATAGAAATTTAGTTCTCCAGGTGATATACCTTTACATTAAAAAATGGAGTCAGTCTCCCAGTTTCAAGATGGTAAATTTTAGAGCAAACTAAAATCTGCAACAGAAATTGTACTGAGGCCTGATAAGCCTCATTTAGGAATGCAAACAGGTTTGCATACTTTATAGACATTGACTTTTCCCAGGGAGGCAAACAGTTATAAATACTAGTATCCTCTTTAATGCTTTAAAAGAAGCCCAACTGAGACTCCAGACTCTATCCTAATGAGTGCTGACTTCTAGCTCACTACTTTCTTGGATGCACACATGCTTATTTAATGAACATTTTAGTATGATTTGTTACAAATAAGGTAGCAAAATGGTTCCATTTTACCCCTAGAATCAGAGTTCTCTGGGAGTTTTAAGATCAAAACAGTGAAAACCAACAGCAGGATCTAATAAAAATTATCCTAAACGTGCTACATTTCAGCTCCTCTTTGCTCACAAGTGTCCCTGGGGGTGGAGACATGGGCACCAGCTAGCGTGTGCTAACGGATGGGATCATCGCCTGAATAAGCTCTTGCCCCCTTAACATGGTGCCTTCGATGCAATTCAGAGAAACCCATTTCTCACTCAACTCAGTGTCAGCATATTTAATAATTCAGAATGGAGACAGCACTAGTAACAAAAGGTAGTGCTTTAGCTGACAGCAATATCAATATGAAAAGTAAGAACTTCAAAATCTGCCAGAAAAAGTAAAATCTGAGGAGCACACTCTGGAACCCTCCCTAGAATGTGAAGGTGCATCCTTAGCTTTGAGGTTTTACCTGAAAATGTAAGACAACAGAAAATGTCCATGTCGTTCTACTAGTTCCCCACCCCCTACCTACGTTAGTCTAGTGGACACCCACTCTTCATTCACTAAATGAACATCCATGTTCTACTGTGAACCAGACTCTGTCACAGGTACTGACAAGGACTAGAAGCTACCCTCTGGGAGCTCACAGGCCAGAGACACAGAGGCATCACCCAGCATTCAGCACAAAGACAAAATGATCAAAGTGTTGACTAAAGAAGATTATTACCAATGCATCACTACATATGTTGAAAATCGAAGGAAATTGGGAGCCAGGAAGGCCAGTTAGGAGGCAATTGCCATAATTCAATAATAAAAAATTTTTTTTTCATGATCTCACCATGACCCCTGGGATTGAAGAGGAAATAATAAAACTGGGAATGAATTTGAAGAAAAATGATTTCATTTTATAAGTAGTTGGATAGATGAAATTAAAAAAAGAAAGATAAATGTATTCTTCGGTTTCCTTACTATGGAAGCATTATTATGGTTGTCCTATCACTAGCAGATAGGGGATTGTTGAGATTTTCTTAAAAAGCAAACACTGCTAGGCTGGTGATTATGGCTAAAGCGATTATGAGTTGGGTTTTTGGATATTTCCATGTCATAAGTTTGACTCAAGGATGGATGGACTATGCGAGGTTATTCTGTATCAGGAAATACAAGCTAAGGACCTCTCTAAAAAGGATGCATGGTCTGCATGTCAATTCTCTTGGAAATCAAGATATTCACAAGTGGACTGGTTAATCTTTCAATTATATTTTGCAAAATAACTTATTACCAACTCAGATTTTCAAACCTGCATCCAGACCAACAATAAAACACAAAATTTAAATTGCCTTCAGTGACTTTACCTAAGCAAAATCAGCTGAAAGAAAGAAAACCTTTTATCTTCACAGGTAGGAGACATAAATCTTCATAGGCCCTTAAGATGACAGATATTTTAAAAATAAAACCTAATTAGAAATAGAAGCAGCTTTTCTCTTAAATAACACAGCAATTGGACAGCACTTGTTAAAATCATCAGATTCCAAAGATAGTGTAAAAATATAACTCAAGTGGTCATAAGATTGCTTAGCTAAAAAAGAAAGAAATTAAACTACTTTTTTCTAGAATTTGAACTATTTTTCTTTCTCCTATTTCTCCCTTTGTTCAATTGTATTTTCTTAATTTTAGATTAAAGTTAAATTGAAGAAACATTTGTTTTTTGGAAATGAACCTATTACTTCATAATCCCTTCTGCCAGTCACTGAGCAGCCCCCAGGGTGGCTCCTTCCTTCTTTTCTCTTGCTTCTGTTGAGATGTATTAGAACATTTTTAGGTGTCTTATAGTCCTGGGGTCATATCTCAAGGATACCCTTATTAGATTACCCTGTAAACTCAGGCACGTCCCTCTCTAAGATTTCATTTCCTTAAAGTAGAACATTTTCTTTACATGGCTGTTATGTTAATTAAATGATTTGAAGAGTCACATGACATAAAAGTACAGAATTCAGTATAGTTTTCTCTCTCCCTTCTTCTGCCTAATGATTTAGTAATAGGAGATATGGAAGGCATGCATACGTTTTATTATAGATGTGAAAACAAGAAAGAGAAAATATATAGAACTATTTGTGCAATATAGAACAATAAAAATACATAAATATGGCTAGAAAATAAATGCAGGGATACATATTGTTATTAAGAGTAATTATTTGGGTTAGTAGACAATATTTATCCTTTTCACTGTTCTCGGTTTCCCAAACTCCGTATAATTAACATTAACTTTCCTAATGAAAAATATAAATTTAATGAAAAAAGAAAAGAAACTTTCTGAAATTCAAATGCTCTCATTAATGGAAGCAAAGTTTACTGGATTAACTAGTAATTCAGAAAAATAAGCTTCACACAAAATAAGAGTACTCTTTCATTTTCCTGAACTGCTGACCTGCCTATTCAATGAGCAGAACAAACCCCACTGATGCCCATGGAATATACACTGAGATGCTGTCTACCGCAGTGACTTTGGGCTTTTTGACATAAAAATAGGGTATTTTTAATGGGATTCCAGTCATTATCATGATAATAGCATTAACTAATCAGCTTTTGAATGTCAATTATCCTCATACAAATTAATGCCAAATAGTAAACGATAATGTGGCCTAGGCATGTCTTTATTCTAACAAAAATACAGAACAGTTATTAATAGTTAAGAATATATGGTCACTGCTCTCCAGCTTCATTTTGTCTTTTTTTCTGTTGATTTCCTAAGAGTGACTCAAAGTATGTCTTAAGTACAGCAGCAGTGGAAGCTTAACCCACATACCACAATGCAATGTTAATTCCGAATAACATAAACCCTACTTATGCTATTGTTTCTCTTTCCTGCCACCCCTGGCAGTGATCTTCAAAAGGAAAATAAAGACTTCGATCAATAACTTTCTATTGCACTTAGTCATTCACATGTTTACTTTCCTATAACAATGTGCTGTTCTCCTTTTTGACAAGGGGGAAGTTTCACTCTTTTTGTATTGCCACATCAGTTGCAGAACATAGGACATATTCAATCATAAATGAGTGAGTGAGTGAATGAATGGACTCTTTGAAAAGGAAGGAATCTTAAAGATTAGACAGCCCTATTCTCCACTGATTTTAATACACCTTCCATAGCTTGGTGACGAATAGTCTGTCAGACTTGCTTTGGCTCTCATTAGCCTGTGACAGGACACATAGGACTGTTATTTGCTTCACCTGGTTAAAGAAAGCTGGTCTATCCCAGTGGTCGGCAAACTCATTAGTCAGCAGAGCCAAATATCAACAGTACAACGGTTGAAATTTCTTTTGAGAGCCAAATTTTTTAAACTTAAACTATATAGGTAGGTACATTGTTATTAACTTAATTAGGGTATTCCTAAACTGGCCTTTGCTAAAATCTCAAGGGGCCAAAGAGTTGCATGTGGCTCTCGAGCCACAGTTTGCTGACCACCGGACTCTATCCTAAGCCCACCTTTCATTGAAATGTGTAGTTTGTTGATTATTTTCCACTTGGGCCCTTTTCATTGTTTTGCCTTCTGCTTTTCCTAAATCGAACATGTCACATTAGTGTAGCTCTTGGAGTCTTTTCTAAAGAGCATCACTTTGGCATAGCTTATGCCCATTTACACTGGTTTCAACTGCCTACTGCCAATGTCCAAACTATAAGGTCTGCAAATCAGGAACAAACCACCAGCTCCGATCCCCATGCTTTGCCATTTATTAATTTAATCTTATCTTCATTAAATGTTTATTGTACATCTACTCTGTTCCTGGATCCCTGAGACCAAGAAATAATGTTGACCTGCCAGGAGCATGGAGCCCAGAGGCCAACATGTGTTTTAAACCAGTGATCTTCATGGCTTCACTTTAAAAACAAACAAACAAACAAAACAAAAAACTTTATTGTTCAGATTATAACAGACGCCCCTCTTTGTTTCCCCCATAGCTCCCCTCCACCGGTTCCCACCCCACCCCAGGCACTGTCTGCATCCATAGGCACTACATGCATGCATATAAGATCTTTGTCTAATCTCTTCCCGCACCCCTTAACCCCCTTCCCCCAAGAATTGTCAGTTCACTCCATTTCCATGCTTCTGCCTGGTTTCACTTTTAATGGAGAAACCAAATACTAGAGCTATGAGGTTAACAACATAGGTATGAGACAGATACTCCCTCCATGTGCGGAGTTTATAAAGAGACTGAAGAACGGTAAGTGTCTGACAGATAAAAATATTGAAAAAGGCAAACTTCCACTTCTGGCCACCATCATAAACTAAGTGGATCTGGAAATAGCACAGGAGCTTGGGGTCTGAGAGAAGGGAAGGGCACAAAAGGAACCCTGTGCCGGACTTGATTTCTGATTGCAGCGGAGGGCGGGGATTCCAAGCAGAGCACTCTGGCCTTGCGGAGCTAAGGAGGCACAGATTGGAGCTTGGAGAAGCTGAGGTGGCTGGAATTTGCAGGGCAAAGTACCAGAGAGGAGGGAGCTATGCAGAGGGAGAGCCCCAGATAGCTGCGTAGGGATCCTCTTGAGTCTGTGGTGGAATATTGTGCTGTGCTTATATTATATAAGGTACAGCTCCGTGAGGCAGGAAAGGAACAATCACTTCAGAGATTTAGCTGAACAAGTCCCAGAGCTCACAGAGTTCTGGGGATAGTGGAGCTTTGACTAGACAATGTAATGAAAATTGTTGAAAACTAAAACATTCAATAGAAATTCCAGTGGGGTCACATCTTAATAGTGAACTAACTAGCCCTAGAGTACAGGCCACTGTACAAACACCAGAAGAAAGCATTCAAAACCTTCAAAATGATAAAGCTCAGCCATTGTTAATTAGGTGTCAGAAAAAAATAAATTTCAATACTCTTTCAAAGATAACACATTTGAGAAAATCAACAATGTGAGATTCATAATATATAATCCTCATAGACAAATAATATCAGGACTTCTGCTTATACCCATGAAGGGTGTAACTGCTACAAGAATGTCCTCCCACAGTAAAAAAGTAGAAAATGTAAAAAAAAAAAAAAAATGCAGAAAATAATTGTTTCTCAGAATTGACAGATAAAATGTGGGAAACAAGTTAAATATGAATTTCAGATAAACAGTTTTAGTGTTGGTCTGTCTCGTGGAATGTTTGAGACCTAGTGAGACTAAATAAGTACTTGTTGTTCATCTAAAATACAAATTTAGATACTTGTTCTGTATTTTTATATGCTGAATTTAGCAAAGCCTATGGACACTGGAAAGCACTCACTGGGCTATGACAATTGAGAGGAGGAAAAATAATTATGTGAGCCCCATGACAGTCCCAGCTTTCACATTAGAAGCAAAACTGGACTATGGTTCAGGATAAGGGAACCAAAATATCCCCCAGAAAATATGAACCCCAAAGAGGCCAAAATGGCTAAACACTATAGGACACAAGCCATGGAGGATAGCTATGTGGAAACAGACCTCTACAAATACAATATCCATCGAGTGCTTGACTGACTGGTTAACATAAAATTGCATGAGGCAGGGGAAACAACTATTTAAAAAAAGAAAAGAAAAATAAGCAAGACACTATCCTATCTAATAAAATAAAAATATGCAAATTGAATGTCACACCAAGACACAAGATGGCCACCCCCATGTGGTCAAAGATGACTGCCCCCATGTGGACACAAGATGGTGACCACAAGATGGCTGCCACAAGATGGTTGTAGGGAAGGGCATTTGTGGGAAATTATGGGTGACCAGGCCAGCAGAGGAGGGCAGTTGGGGGTGACCAGGCCTGCAAAGGAAGGCAGTTGGGGGAGACCAGGCCAGAAAGAGAGGGCAGTTAGGGGGGACTGGGCTGGCAGAGGAGGATAGTTGGGGGAGATCAGGTCAATAGGGGAGTAGTTGGGAGGGACCAGGACTGCAGGGGAGGGCAGTTGGGAGGGACCCAGGCCTGTAGGGGAGGGCAGTTGGTAGGGACCCAGGCCTGTAGGGGAGGACAGTTGGGAGTCAGCAGTCCTGGATTGTGAGAAGGATGTCCAACTGGCCACTGTGATCAGGCCTAAATGAGTGGTTGGACATCTCTCAAGGGGTCCCAGATTGGAGAGGGGGCTGGCAGGGCTGAGGGACACCTCCTCCCAACCCTGCATTATTTCATGCTCTGGGCCTCTAGTAAGCTAAATAATTTCCAGAGCTCACAAAGAACCAGACTTTCTACCAGCCAGAGTGGAAAGATTCCAATAAATACATGAGACTTTTAGAACAGACTCCAGAAGGATGAGTAGTAAGGGATAATCTAACACTACAGTAAATTCTACTCTAGATGTGCCACAGAAAGATAAACCATAAGCATAAAAAGAATAAAACTCATATACAAGTAACTTTATACGTGTTAGCCAGAACAAAGACCACAAAATTCAATAACTAAAGAAGGAACTAAATTCAATAACTAAATTCAGGGAACTAAAGAAGCCATATTTATAGAATTAAAGTATGACAAGTGATCCAATAAATAGTATCAATACAGATATAAATTAAAATTCAAAGTACACACTACTAGGTACAATATATTCCACATTTATTTGGTCCTCCTCCATTCTTTTACCAGTGTTTCATATTTTTCCACACACAGAGTCTGTACATATTTTGTTAGGTATGTACCACATTCTGAAGTCTGTGCTATACTGTTTTTAGGAAATACATTAGTATGGTAATGATTTTTTTTTTTTTTTGTAAAAGTGAAAAATCCTCTTTGGATTTATTTGTTAGCAAAAATAGCTACCAATGTTGGTCTTTTATAAAAATGAAGTGACATAATGCAACCTTTGGAAAGCAGGGAAACCCTGAGCTTTGTGCCATTTCAGTTTACAAAAGGTTTAATAGGAATACAACTTTGGAGAGCAGGGGAACTTTTTTAAATACTTATTTTTAGAACTATTATAAATGCCATTAAAAAAAGTCTCAAATACCACATGTTAATTGCTTGAAAACAGTGGGCTTTTCTACATTGACCTTGTATCCCCAATCTTGTTAAACTTATTAGTTTCAGAATTGTTGATAGATTCTTAAGGGTTTTGTACATTCAAACAGAATTATCTGAGAATTTCACTTTCATTTTTAAAGTATAGTTTGGTTGAATATAGAGTTCTTGGTTTACCTTTTCTTTTTATCAGTACTTACCCAATTACCCTTTGAACTAAATCATTTCTGGTGAGAAGTCAACTGTTTTCTTTCTGTATGTGATGAGTTGCTTTTCTCTTTCTGTTTTCAAGATGTTCTTATGGTCTTTGGCTATGAAAAGTTTGACTACAGTATTTCCAGATGTAAACTTCTTTGTGTCTATCCTATTTCAAATATGTTGAGCTTCTTGGAAGTCTAAGTCAATGTTTTTCTTCAAATATAGGATGTATTATTTTTAAATTTAAATTCTTTATTGTTTAAAATATTACATAAGCCTCCTTTATCCCCATTGACCTCTCCCTAGCTGCTCTCAGCCCCAAGCACATGCCCTCACCCCCTTATTGCTTCTACTTGTTATGCTCATATGCATGCACACAAGTCTTCCCTGCCTTCCTTCTTAGGTTGGACAATCTGTTCAATGCTTCTATGACTCTAACTCTATTTTTGTTCACCAGTTTATGTTGCTTATTATATTTCACAAATGAGTGAGATCATGTGCTATTTAACTTTCTCTGACTGGCTTATTTCAATTAGCATAATGCTGTCCAGGTCCATCCACGCTGCAAATGGTAAGAATTCCTTCTTTTTTATAGCTGTTTAGTATTCCACTGTGAAGATGTACCATGGTTTTTTAATCCATTAATCTCCTAATGGCACTTAGGCTGTTTCCACATCTTAGCTATTGTAAATTGTTCTGTAATGAACATAGGGATGCATATATCCTTTCTGATTGGTGTTTCTAGTTTCTTGGGATATTATTCCTAGAAGTGGGATTACTGGGTCAAAAGGGAGTTTCATTTTTAATTTTTTGAGGAAACTCAATACTGTTTTCCACAGTGGCTGCACCAGTCTGCATTCCCACCAGCAGTGTACGAGGGTTCCTTTTTCTCCACATCCTCTCCAGCACTTGTCTTTTGTTGATTTGTTGATAATAGCCATTCTGACAGGTGTGAGATACCTCATTGTGTTTTGATTTGCATCTCTCAGATGATTAGTGACTTTGAGCTTGTTTTCATATGTCTCTTGGCCTTCTGTAAATCCTCTTTTGGAAAGTGTCTATTTAGGTCCTTTGCCCATTTTTTGATTGGGTTGTTTATCTTCCTTTTGTTAAGTTGTATGAGTTCATTGTAAATTTTGGAGATTAAACTCTCATCGGAGATAATATTGGGAAATATGTTCTCCTATGCAATGGGCTTGTTGTTTTGTTGTGTAGAAGCTTTTTATTTTGATGTAGTCCAATTTGGTTATTTTCTCCCTAGTTTCTATTGTCCTAGGAGCTGTATCAGTAAAATTATTGCTATGCCATATATCTGATATTTTGTTGCCTATGGGTTATTCTAAGGTTTTTATGGTTTCCCGTCTTACATTTGAGTCCTTTATACATTTTGAATTTATTTTTGTGTATGGTGTCTAGTTGGTGGTCTAGTTTAATTTTTTTGCATGTCTGCCAATTTTTCCAACACCATTTATTAAAGAGACAGTCTTGACTCCATTGTATAATCTTGCCTCCTTTGTCAAGTATCAATTGAGCATAATGGCTTGGGTCAACTTCTTGGTTCTCTGTTCTATTCCATTGGTCTATATGTCTGTTCTTGTGCCACTACCATAGTTATTATTAAAAAATATTTTATTCTACAATTTCTCTTTATCTTCTACTGGGGATCCTTTATGTATATATTCATTGTTTCCCAAAGGTCTCTGAGGCTCTGCTGCCTTTTATTTTTTTTTCTTTTCTGTTCAATTTTGCTTGTTTTTGCATGAATTTTTTTTTCCTACCATCTCAAATCTGCTGTTAAGTCCCCTAGTAAGTTTTTATTTTAGTAATATTTTTATCTCCAAAATTTTCATCTGGATCCATTTAATAATTTATGTCTCTATTGATAATTGTAATTTACTACAATAATAGAATGACAAAAATACTTAATCCTTTCAACAGAGAAAATCCAATATCAATTCAGAAAAAAATCTCTAAACAAATTAGGAGTAAAAGAGATTTTCCTCAACCTAATAGAGCATTTATGAGAGATCACCAGTTAACATTACTATAAGGCAAGCATGTTTTCTCTCATTATTTTATTAAACGTTTTACTGGTGGTCCTCACCACTGAAAGAAGGCAATATAAATAAATTAAAGGGATGCTTACTAGAAACCATTTTTACTTGTAAACAACATGACCTTGTCTATAGGAAGTTCTAAGTAATAATTCATTTAAAAAATTAAAACTGTTATTAGTTCAGCAAAGTCAAATGAACCAAGATAAATATAGACACATCAATTAATTCCTATGCACCAACACTGAACCACACACATATGAAATTGAGCACACAATTCCATTTATAACTCAAAAAGTGAGAAAAAAAATACTTATGATCTAAGTCCTATATACTGAAAACTACAAGATGTTGCTGAGATAAATGAAAGAAGATACAACTAAATGGAGAAGTATTCTATGTTTATGTTCAATATTGTCGAGATTAACAATTTTCCTCAAAGTCATCTACAGATTCAAAGTAATATCTATCAAAATATCAGCAGATTGTTAGTTTTTTTAATAGAAATTTACAAGCTATTTCTAAAATTTATATTGAAATGCTAAGGACTGAAAATAACTCAAACCATTTAAAAAACACACTCAGAGGACTTATCTTTTCAATTTTAAAAGTTATAATTATACAGAAATCAAAATAGTGTATTACTGACAAAAGATATATAAATTAAAGAGAAATGATTGGGAGTGCAGAAGTAAGTCCTTACATTTACAAAGGTGCCAAGGCAACCTAATGAGGGGGAAAATAGTCTTTCCAACAAAGAGTGCTGACACAATTGGATAACCACATGTAAAAAATAAAAGAATTAGAGCCTTGTCTCATTTCATACACAAAAATTAACTCAAAGTTGGTAAGAAAGCAAATGTAAGAGCTGAAACTAAATACATAGGAAAGATATCCTCATGACCTTGGGTTAGTCAAACAGCTCTTACATATAATACCCAGAATATGGTCCATAAAGAAAAAATTGGACATCATAAAATTGAAGCTCTTGAATTTCAGCAGATACTATTCAGGAAATTAAAAAAAAAGTCACAGACTGGGAGAAAAATTTTGCTAATAATATGCTTGATAAACACCTTGTGTCTATAACATGTAAGGAACCCTTTTAACTCAATAACAGAAAGATAAATAACCCAATAAAAATATATACAAATCCCTAACAAGCTCTTCTCACTTTTATAAGCTTGAATATAAAACTCCTCAAGGGTCTTTTCCTCTTCAAACTCCTATGGTATATTTATTTTCCATATCATTCATTTGGCACTTGTATCTATCATGTGTTGTTAGTTTGCTCTCACTACTCAAGTGGTCTATAAATTTGGAAAGATCACAAAGCAGTGTGCAATTCTTTGAGAAAGCAGAGTCTGGCATACTACATTGCATAGAGTAGCTATCAAATAGTGATGATTAGAGTATCTGAAGACTGTAAGAGATCTTTATTACAGCTTCTATGAAAAATTGAATGTAAAAGCCTCTTAAGCTTGTATCTATATTTCCCCCTTTATACCTACAAAGAGGAAGTTTTCAGAGTTTCCTTTGCCAACTCTTCTATGTTAAGAAGTCGCACTTTCAACTAGCAATATATGCAGTTGGTGTAGTATTTTTCCATTTTTATTCCAGTTAATGTAGGTTCCTTTTTTAAAATAGCAGGTTAGCCCTACCCAGTTTGGCTTAGTGGATATAGCACCAGCCTGTGGACTGAAAGATCCCTGGTTCGATTCCAGTCAAGGGCATATGCCTGGGTTGTGAGCTGGAACCCCAATAGGGGGCATGCAGGAGTCAGCTGATGAATGATTCATTCTCATCATTAATGTTTTTCTCTCTCTCCCTCTCTGAAATCAATAAAAATGTGTTTTAAAAATATAGAGTTTAATTTGATCATTCAAACAGGGTTAACAATCAACTTCATATCAATTATACCATCCCAAATCAGACGAGACTACCTTCATTAAATTCACAGTGTCTTGAGAAATAGTAAACAAAGCTAGATTTTTTTTAAATTTGTTATCTCAAAGATAATATGACATCCTGGGTATCCTACTTTTTGATATGTCTAGGTGTGTCATCTACCAAATTAATAATAATAGTTATTTTTTAATCCTCACCCAAGGATATGTTTTCATTGATTTTAGAGAGAAAGGGAGGAAGAAAGAGAGAAAGAGAAAAACATCAATGTGAGAGAGAACCATGATTGGTTGCCTCCATACATGCCACAATTGGGGATTGAACCTCAACCTTTTGGTGTATGGGACAATCCTCTCACCAACTGAACCACCTGCCAGGGCCAAATTAAAAATTATTTTTCACTGTGATGATTTTCAAATCCATTGCTATTTTTAAATCAAACATAAAAGATACAGCTTCCCTGAACTAAGTACAAAGTAAATAACTAATCATTAATTATGCATGACATTATATACCAATTATTTGTGAAGAAGCTGGAGAGTGTTATAAATATAATCTCATTAGTTTTCTCAAATTTTCCACAAGCTTGAGAGGTAGTCATTATTATCTCTATATTTAACACATTTCTGTTAATAAAAACCACAGACTCCTTTCTATTTTACAAAACACATTTACATTTATCATTCCACTTGCCCTTTTGTGAAAAGATACTATTATGATCCAATTTTTCAAATGATAAAACTTCCAAAGATCTTTGTAATCATAAATGTTAACAAAGGCCAATCCTTACCTCTGAGGAGGTGCCCAGATATGAAAGATCACCTTATTTTGGCAAAAAATTGGAATATCTGGCTTGGTATTAAAAAATGGGGACATAAGGGGCATAAAGGGAAGCTCTAGGGACCAAAACTTTCCAAATTTATAGACCAGTTGAGTAGTGAGGGCAAGCTAACAATATCACATGATAGATAGCAAGTGCCAAAAAAATGATATGGAAAATAAACATACCATAAGAGTTTGAAGAGGAAGAGACCCTTGAGGGTGTTGTATTCAAGCTCATAAAAATGAGAAGAGCTTATTAGTCATTCAGATATGTATGTTTTCATTGGGTTATTTATCTTTTATTATTAATCAGCTGCAACGCATTCAAGGTCCAAAATTTGTTTTGCTATTACTGCCTTTGCTCCCGGGTCTTCCCATCAAAATTTGAACCTATATGTTTAATTCTTAACACATATTCTAGAGTAGAAAAGAACAGTATGAGTATATAAAAGCAAGGCTGTCTCAAATAATCATTAATTTTAGGACCCATATAGCAAGATTTATAGTCTTCAAGCTTTCCAAAACTCTCTCTTCTCCCTCTAGGTAGCTAAAACAATCTTCATACTTGCCAGTAAGAAGCCAGAAGGTAACTGTCATATTCACTGTGCCTCCTGGTGGCAGATATGAATAGATGCTACAGACTCATACAGGAAAAAGCAGGTTGAACTAGCCACTAGTAACTAGCATATCCAGCATGTGAGTCAGCTCCCTCTTCATGTTGCTGGATTTTATAGTAAGCACCCTAGCATTGTGGTTACATTATAGCATAGTGCTAGATTGAGGATTTTAAGTATTTGTTGGAATATTTGTAGTTTAGGTAACTAGCAATTATTTAGCTTAAAAGAACAGGAAAAAAAAATAGAAGCGAACAATCTGATAAGCATGATATGTTTGGTGAAAAATGGCCTCTAGATCTACAAGATCCACAAGAACCCAAAGGAGAAAATTAGGGAGGCAGTAAATAAACAACCCTGCATCTAAATAACTGAGGTCGGATTAGTCACCATTTCCTAATCTGTAAAATAGGAACACTATTGCTCCCTACTAAATTTATTTAAAATATTTGGTCTATATAAACTTACCCCAAAAATAACAGGAATGACTAGAAGGCAAAGGTCTAGGTTTGAGCTTCAGCTATGCCACTTACTTGCTTGCTATTGTGTGATTTGTATGAATCTCAATTTTCTCATATGAAAAGTTGAGCTAGCCATGTCTATGTGCCTGAGATATCATATTATTTTATTTGGAGAAGCAACTGAGATAATGCTGGACAACGAACTTTATTGATAATTTAAAACTATGGAATTATAAAAGTTTGTTAAGCCCTTGGTATCATTTTAAAGAGGAGGTGCACTCTTCCTATGATATCAAGGACAGAAGTCCAACTACACTACAAGGTCAGCAGAGAAGAACAGGGAATCAGGGACAGCATGTATATTAAAGGATTTACTTTGAATTATTTCCCACACGCTGTACTGAATTCTTAACATTCATTCAGATGACCACTATACTTTTATCTATACTCTTGTGCACCTTTGGCATTTATGACATATAACAAATGTTGAAGCACAAAAGATTTCTAAATGGGTGAATATATTTTATTGGATTTTGTAAAGTACCGCCTCAATGCATACTAGCATTACTATACCAAATAACTTCAACAAAATGTCTATAAGATGGTCTGAAATCATATTTAGCAACCAAGGGAACATTCATTCCTTCTTTCACTCAACTTTACTTTTGAAGTGCCTGTGTGTTACGTATTTAGTTACTTCCTAAGTGGACATGGATGACTTAAACAAAGCATGATTTTGTGGTCTTGTGGGGGAAAGACAATAAAGAAATGAAGCAAGCAAGTTACTGTATGCATTGCTCAGGATGGATCAGATTATGCTGGGGTGATGAGCAACCCCCAAATCTCAATGACTTCATACCAGCAAAGTGTTTCCTCCACTCATGGATTTGCTCACCGCAAGTCTATAGGAAGGCTCTGCACACTGTTGTCATGCAGGGACTCAGGGTGACAAGGGCTTTTTTATCTTTTTTTAAAAAAAGTATATTTTATTGATTTTTTTTACAGAGAGGAAGAGAGAGCTAGAAACATCAATGAGAGAGAAACAATAACCGTCTCCTGTACATCCCCTACCGGGATGCGCCTGCAACCGAGATACATGCCCTTGACTGGAATCGAACCTGGGACCCTTCAGTCCACAGGCTGATGCTCTATCCACTGAGACAAACCGGTTTCGGCAAAAGGCTTTATCTTAACATGTGCTTCTGACACTCTCCACAGCAATGGGAAATGAATGTAGCAAATCCCACAGTGGTCTTAAAAGTTTCTGCTCATAAGTTGCTCATGTTCCTCCTATTTCATGCTTCATTGTGCAAAGAAAGTCACATGGCCATACTTAAATTCAAAGAGAGTACAGGCCCCCCATGTGTTCAGATGGAAGGAAGTAAAAAATAATAACCATTACCATGATATAAAATTTTAAATAAACAAGGTCGAGAGAAAGAGACTGGAGTGGCAGTATAGGGTCAGGAAGTCTTACATGGGATGTCTGAAAGCTCTCTTGCACCATGAATAGATAAGGAGAATTTAACCCAGTTATGAGCAGAAGAAAGAATCCTGTCACAATAAACATGGGTAAAGATTCTGGGGCTGGCAAGAGCTAGACAATGACAAGGAAAAAAAGAGGAGTCAACATGGGTGACGCATGGTGGATGAGGAAGGGGTTTGGAAGAAGGGCTGGCATGAGATCCTTCAGGGCTTCAGGTGCCAGAGTCATGAATGGGAAGCCAAGGAGGGCTTCAGTCAGGGAGCAACCTGCTTTATGGTTGCCGAGTGGAACGTCATAGTGCCAGTCCTGAGTAGGAACTATGATGGTGCAGCATTATTAAAGGAAGAACACCCACCAGCCGTAAAGACAGAAAAGGTAAAAAAAAAAAAAAAAAAGAAAAAGTGTCCAGATATATTTTGGTGCTAAGAACAAGGAGACATTCAGATAGAGCAGCTGTGGGATTTAAGGAAATGCATGACTCAAGAATGACTCCCGGGTTCCTCATCTGAGCTCTAGTGTGGGAGGTGTCATCAATCAACAAAGCTGATTAGGATGGGGTAAGCATGGGTTTCATTTGTTTACTATTTTGCTTGCTCATATTTTTGGTTGGCTGGCTGGTTGTTAGTGAGGGTGGCTGCATGAAAGTTTGAGAGTTTGACTTAAAAGTTATTTTTTTTTAAACCAACCATACCAATCTTTTTTTTTTTTTTAATATACTTTTTATTGGTTTGGAGAGGAAGGAAGAGGAAGAGAGAGAAACATCAATGATGAGAGAGAATCATTGACTGGATGCCTCCTGAATGTTCCCTCCTGCTGGGGATCGAGCCCTCAACCTGGGCATCGAGCCCTTGACTGGAATTGAACCGGGGACCCTTCAGTCTGCAGGCAGATGCTCTATCTACTGAGCCAAACTGGCTAGGGGTAAAAGTTGATTTTAAGATACCCATGAGACCTTCAAGTGCAGATCAAATAGGAAGTTGCATATTCAAGTCTGGCTTGCATAGGAGACATTCTGGCCCCTTGCATATATTTGGGAGTTGTCAGCATACATGGGGTAATTAAAGCCAAGGAAACAGAGATATCTCAAGTGACAATGGATTTAAGAAAGAGAAGAGGGCTCAGGCCAGAGTCCTGGAGAGCGCCAACATTTAGAAGTCAGCGCAGGAAGAGCTGCCAGAGGCTCTGAGGAGTGGCCAGGGCAAAACAATGTCTTGGCATGGACTCCCAGGGCAGAGAGGACTTCATTGTGGAAGGAAGGATAAACTGTATCAGATGCTCTGGGAATTCTAATCAAATTAGGACAGAAACAGCCCAGCCGGTGTGGCTCAGGTGGCTCAGTGGTTGAGCATTGACCTATGAACCAGGAGGTCATGATTTGATTCCTGGTCAGGACACATGCTGGGGTTGCCAGCTTGATCCCCAGAATGGGGTGGGCAGGAGGCAGCCGATCAATGATTTTCTCTCATCATTGGTGTCTCTCTCTCTCTCTCTCTCTCTCTCTCTCTCTCTCTCTCTCTCTCTCTCTTTCCTTCTTTCTCTCCCTTCCTCTTTGAAATTAAAGATAAAAAAAATAAATTAGGAAAGAAACAATAGCACTGAGTTTATTCATTCATTTATCCATTCAGTGCAGAATAGTTCTGTTTCATTCTTTCATCCGAGCAATGTTTATTCTGTGCCTACTGCGGACCAAAAACAGTTCTCGGTCCTCCGAATATGGTGGCAGATGAGGCAGCCAGGGTTTCTGCCTCCTTGAAGCTTCCATTCCGTTGGGGCAAATAGGCAGTAAACAAGTAGGCGAATAAACAGGATCCTTTCAGGGAGTGCAAGCGCCGTGAAGAAAGGCAAATGTTACAGAGTATTATTTGGCCAACTGACTTAGGTTTAGTCATAGACAAGGGACATAAAAAATGCCCCATAGCATGTAATTATAAACAAAATCTGTTTCTCTTTGACTTGGATGATAGCAAATGCCATTTGGTTTAAAACTTCAACAAAAAAGTGTGCGCAGAGACAACAGTGGGAGGTACTTTCATTAGCTAGAAGAGGAGGCAACATTTGCAAGGATCCTAGCGCGGGGCTCACTCGGAGGAAAAGGCAGGGTTGAGGATGGCGCAAAGCGCACAGCAGAGCTCTCTGCATCCTGCTAACTCCGCAGGCCCTCCCGCCACAGCACAAATACTGTGGGCTTTTTCAGACTGAAGTTCACATCTTTCCCACCAAATATTCCCCAAGAGAAGCAAATACATTTTCTGTGTCATCTACAGTTGGATTCCATATAATTAAGTTGTGTGACAACTGTCTAGATGCACGTGTTCCAAGAAGGCAGTCTGCCAGGCAAGGCAAGAAAGAAAATGACCACCCCTGCTCCCCAATGAGCCGTTTCTGTCCCTGCTCCAAAAAAGGCCATCCCACTCCCAGAAGAGCCTGGAGATCAGGGGGAGGGGGAGGTGACAGTGAGGTTTGGAAATGAGTGTTTTCCAGAAAATGGGCTCTGCAGGGGCACTCCCTGTGGGACTAAGCTTCTCTTCCTGGGGCCATCTGGACTGTGGCGAGGTGAAGGACAGCAGAGTTATTTCAGGAAGCCTGCCCTAGACTACCACATGATAGATCTGAATTCAAATCTGTACCATTTCAAATGATTTCCCCTATTTTCTTCACACTCAGACAATATAATTATACATTTATCTGCCATGCAGTCTCAAGCAATTCTGGGTCTTTATTTTCTTTACTAAACAGAGTTAGCTAGTGATAACCTATATACTGCCTTATAACCTCAGATGGCTTTTACCTTCCCGAGGAGACAGCCTTTAAGTGTTCACCGGATCTATTGTTAGTGCCTCTAAGGTAGAATACAGACCATATAGTGGCTGCCCAGATGTTGAGTAGCACCCAATGCTGCTAGGCACGGACAGAACCCTGGGATATGCTAGGAGCCCGCAAGGAGAACCAGAACGGGGACTTGCTAGGATGAGCATGCTCAGTGAAGGTCACTGACTCCTCTGGTCTCTCTTGTAAACATCCTCCTCCATCTTTATATCCTCTCCAGTAACGATGTTGGCTGGAGGCTGAAATATTTAAGTAGGGCCGAAGCAGGTTTGGCTCAGTGGTAGAGCGTCGGTCTGCGGACTGAAATATTTAAGTAGGGCTAATTTAAGAGGTGATTTCTGTGACCTACATATGTCTTCAATCAAACACACATTGCTTTAAAAGAATCTTAAGTAATCCAATTGCCTGTCTCCCATGAGGCCTGTTGGCTTCACAATCATCCTAATTTTTCTCCAGTTCCAGGAAGCCAAATCCGCCTTCTTCTTTATTAAGTTATCGCAGAAACAGAAAGACTGTGAATGATGAATTGGAATCCCAGTACTAGAAACCGAAAGTTTTCCATTTCACTTACGACCAAATCTGCATGTCCCTGTGGGGGAAATCTGAGAGGAGTGCAGTTTGCCATCAGTCTTCCTCTGTTCCATCTCCCCATAATTGACAGCTCTCACCAGCTCCTTTGAATATATGTGTCGTTCTATCGCAGCTGTGAGAGAAATCCAGACTAGAATTATTTCATCTCTCATTCTATTAATCTTAGGTCATCAACTCAGCCCCACACCAGTAGAAGAGGGAGAGAAAACCCCTACTAAACAACAGAGGTTACTTCTATTAGTTTTATAATTCGCTAGTGACCTAGAGCTGTGGTCGGCAAACTGCGGCTTGCTAACCACGTGCAGCTCTTTGCCCCCTTGAGTGTGGCTTTTCCAGAAAATATCATGGCCTGGGTGAGTCTATTTTGAAGAAGTGGCATTAGAAGAAGTATAAAAAATTTGGCTCTCTAAAGAAATTTCAATTGTGATTTTGTTGATATTTGGCTCTAGTGACTAATGAGTTTGCTGACTACTGATCTGGAGTGTGAATTCCAATCAAGGTGAGAAAGGTACTATGTCAAGTAGGCAGAAGGCTCATGAGCACCTAAGAGTCCAAATAAGTAATGTGCCTAATTTCTGAGTTGGGAATCAGATCAATAAGCCAGAAACTTCTTATCAAATATCCATCTATGTCATCTCAAAATCACCTATTTGAATCAATAATATTCTACAGGGAGTTAATGATCAAATTATAAACAATTTGGTCAATATTTATAGCTATCTAACCTCACATGTAAGTTCATATGCTAAGCCAGGAGAGAGGGTATTCAGCTGCCTTAAAATCCCTCCTCCTCACTCTTCAAATGTGGCTTTCCTTCTTCTCAGGTGTGAAATTCTACAAAATCAAGATCCATTTGGGTTAACAAGCCCATCTTGAAAGGTAAATAACTCTGAAAGAATTAGTTTAACAATTAAGTCCTTTACGAAGAGCCACTGGCTGCCTTAAATTACTTCCCTCCTAAACTTCAGAAGAGATCCCCAGAGAAATGAGTTCTTTCATAGCAGGGACTTGGAAAACAGCCAAGCAATTTTGGAATTTTAGGAGAAGGGCTTTAGGTAAAGACATGCTCCAGTCAGACTAACAAATGGAAGGTGGGCCCAACCAGAGGTAGGAGGAGTCAAGAAAAGTATGAATGCCATAAAACAAAGGATAAATACTTCAAAAATTTGTTCTTGACTAGGCATGCTCCATTTTCAGTGAAATATTGCCTCCGGACTGTTCAGATATGAAAACACAACCATCTACACCAAAAGATAAAAAGTCAAAAGCCTTAATCTCTTCACACTCCATAGAAACAGACACATCATCTCAAAGTCATTAATTATGTGATTAAGAAATATCCCTATATCTTTATAGTCCATATTTTGATAACACCTAAAAGGAATAATAAAAAAAAGCACCAGATATTTTCAGTAGCTTTGATTTACTCACTTTTTTTGTGAGTCAAAAGGCATATAGTTTATGGACGTGGGCTGTCAGATGTGCGAGTCAGATGTGGGGCATTGTCTTAATAACTGTCTCCTGCTTACATTTCCCAGAGCATCATTCTAGTCAGCCAAGGCCAGAAATGAACATATTTTCACTCAAAATGCAATCCATCTTTCCTTGAATATTCTAGGGGGCTGGCAGGCCTCCAGAGAGGTTGTACACCGAGTATTGGGAGGCTGAGCAAAACCAGATTTTAGCAGATTCAAGAGTCAAATGAAGACATTTTAGCTCTATTACTCACTCTGCAGCTCAAATGCATTTTGCCAAGAGATTATTTATAGCTGTGAGCACCAAATAGATAATCTGTGAATTGCCTGTGGCAAAAGTAGCTTCCAGAGCCACAAACCTCACTGGAGGGAGGGGTGTGGTGGCTCACAGCACAGTGGCTGGTGGGTCAGGAGAGGACTCCAGGGATTTCTGTTTTCCTAGGAGCTCTGTCTGCCCTCACAGCCTCGCCACATAACCCTGCGCACTCTTTTCACCTGTTTCCGCTGCACTTTCCTCCCTCATGTGTGAGATAATCCCCCAGCCCTTTGGAGGAAAAGCTCATTTAAATGATTTGTAAACAAAAGGTCTGAGAGAGTACCTTTAATAAGCAGCAGCAGGGCCTTAAGCCTGGATAGCACCAAGTGAGTCAGTTCCTCAGCACATCCTACTCTGTCACCAGCAATCATCTGACAGTTTTACAAAATGCCCACCTCTGCTGTCAGACCAAGCTCCCAGCCCTGCGCGGTTGCAATATCTGAGGATTTTAAAATTAGCACCTCAGTCTATATCCCAAGCTCCCCAAGCCAGGAAGGCCTGGAATTAACTTATTTTCAGAGCTGCTGGCAGTGACTGCCTTCTCGTTTCCATGAACAACAGATCCTGTGCCAACTGGAGCCAGACGCGGCAGCTGATAGGAAACCCCTCCTCACACCAAGTGAGATCTGAAGACAGTGCCAAAGCTGTGTTGCAGGGCCAAGGCGTGACCTACCTGGGAAGGTACCGGTCAAACTCTGGAAACACACGGGAAAGCCAATGCAGGTGGGGCAACGTATGTTTATACTTTACAGTTGTAAGGACGCGAAACACTTTATTCTTGTACTGTTACTTATTAATCATTGTATTATTTGCCACAAGAACTGTCAATCTACTGTTGCCCCACCCTCTGCAGTTTTCATCATGGATGCCTATTATAGCAGGCGTACCTTTCAACCCACTCCCTTTCCTGACCTAAATCCTAATCTGTCAGTCCTCCCCTCTACTTACAGGACTTGAGTGCTGGGACAATGCTACTTATTTACTGGGCATCATTCTGAGAAACAGGCCGAGTGTATAACATTCTGCATATGTTATGGCCTACCCAGTTTATCCCACTAGGATCCAGTTTATCCCATTCATCATCAGTCAGGTTTGCTCCATCCTAATCTATCTATAGCCATAGCAGAGGTGGCTGATGCTGTTGTGGTCATAACTAAGATTTATGAAGATGATGAAGGAATTTGTTTTAAAAGTCATATATATATATATATATATATATATATATATATATATATATATATACACACACACAATGGGATGGGTACTATATACAATTTATTGTATAGCTCACCTGAGCATACTCACATGCAAATATTATAGTGGGATGTCTGAAATACACATTCATATCTTCTTTACTAAAAGCTTACTGAAAACCCTTTGCCAGGGTGTTAAAAAGTAGTTTTAGTTTTAATTCATTAATACACAAGCCCTGCTAAACCTCTTCTGTGGGCTCTATACTGTGTTTATTCAGAGCAGTGTAGGCTGAAAAATTGTTTTTTTTTATCAAAATAAGTATTCATTGTCTATGAAGCCTGCTGAGAATTAAATGTAAGTACTAGCTTTAGGAATTGTATTTCTAGGAAGCCTTTGCATCCTTCAACATGCTGAAACATATCTGCCATCAACTGGTCCTTGCCGTGGCTCCTTGATGCTGTAGTTCATAGCCTACATCTGAGGGCCCTACAAGCTGGGGCTGGGCATGGATTCTGCATGTTGCTGGTATGGGAACCATGATCAAATATGACCCCTTTAATAGAGAAAATAGCTTCTGGAATTTGCTTTAAAGCAAAAATGGACTCACCCAACTTTGTGGAAATATGGGCAGCATGATTTCATCTTTACAATAGCATTGATATCCATTCCAATCTCCTTCTGGCTAGCCCAGTGGTCGGCAAACTCATTAGCCAACAGAGCCAAATATCGACAGTACAATGATTGAAATTTCTTTTGAGAGCTGAAAACCGACCTCTGCGCATGGGCCACGAAGTTTCAATCGCACTGTACGTGCACGCCCACAAGTGGTATTTTGTGGAAGAGCCACACTCAAGGGGCCAGAGAGCTGCATGTGGCTCGAGAGCTGCACAGTTTGCCGACCGCAGGGCTAGCCCAACAATAAAACCAATTCCCCAGCTTCTCCCTGGACCTGAACTTTTGTGGCTGCCATCGGAGGGACAGGCCTGCAAATCACCTCGCTCTGATGGCCAAGGAGGCTCAGCATTTACAAGTGCAGGGAGGCACGGTGAACAAAATAGCATTTTTGCAGGCATCCACAGCACTGCCTGCAGGACCGCCCCGTGGCTCAGCACAAAGAGGGAGCCACCAGTTAACAGCACCCATGAATTTTCTGTGAACTTCCCACTTGGGCATGCTGATCATTCCTAAGAAGTCCTTCAGTCTTTGACATTCTGATTCCTGCTCGAGTTTGTTCCTCCTCGAGAGAGTTCAATGTATGGAAATAAGGGCTTCACAGGATAGTCCCAATTGCTCACAATTAAAAGCAGCTTTTACCAAAACCTCACAGATGTTTACCTTCTCAAGATTTCTTTTCTTCTTTTCATGATTTCTTTATCTTTCTTTCTGATCCAGGATGTTATACCATCTTCTCACCTTCCTCTAAACCTCAAACTTCCCATTTGCTGTCTGGGAGAAAAAGACTTACCCCACATCTACCTCTATGGCTTCAGGGGAAAACCACTGAGGCCATAGCTGCCTAGCCTACACAAGCTGAGCTGCCTTCAGCTCTAAGCAATGCCAGCATCCCTGATGCTTATCCCGAGAGACTCAATTCATCCTTCTTGCTTCAGGTCAAAACCGCTAAAGTTGTCACATCCTAAGGCTTAGCTCTAGCCCCAGGAAAACTCCTACTGCTAAACTCCTACCGCTGGCATCTCTCTAGCACTAAACTCATTAAAAAGATCTTGGATTTCCTATCCTTCTAACATCTGCCAGAACTAGAAAGGAATAGAATTTGGGCAGTGCCCAGAAAGAGAACACAGGGAGGAACATTTATAAATAAAAAGCAATTAAAAGCAGCTTTTACCAAAACCGCATCATTTAGGGAAGATCATATACTCAAGGGCCTGCAAGCCTAGTTTGGTGCTTTGGATCCATTTGAAGTGCTTGAGAACCCTACAATATCGTGCCCCTAGTTCTCTAGCTATTTGGATTACTGCTGGAAAGCAAATCAGTTTCAGTAAAAAGAGATGTTGACAGGAAGCCAGAAAGGCTGGTCAACAACCTTAATTGCTCTAACCACTCACCCTTAGAGACATTGTTAGCTGAAGCAGCCTCCACCTTGTTTGTCCCATGTAAGTTTCTGTTATTTCCTGCCTAAGGGCTACATGTAAATTTCTATTTATGTTGCCTAAGATATTTCCCTCAAAGCCTTAATAAAAGGGGATGGCAGGGCCAGAGCAGGGAGTAGTTCTCCCACTAGAGTCAGGCTACCACCTGGAGCCCCCCCCTCCCCCCGTATCGCCAGGTTGAATTTCTTCAAGTCTCAAGTCTCTTCATTTGTGTGCGGCCATTCTCCAGAACTCAAACCCTCGAACCCTGAATAGGAACCCTTTCCACGTGGGACGTGAAAGAGATTCCTATAGATTAATCATTTAATATGGCTCTTCCTATTCAATTTACCAGGAAGTCGTCTGATGATGGACTGCCTTCATACATTGCTGCTCTTACACTGAGCTGACACAAGTATTCCAATTTGCTTTAAAGCTAAATGTTCTCATTATAAATGTATGCATTACCCCGTTTTATTCATCCCTCTCATGAGTCTGGTGAATGTAGTTTATCTCTTGGAACAGATCACTTCCAAAAAATATAAACATTTAAGTTTCTCGACATATATTTTTTTGGCCCTAACCTCAGACTATTAGAGACTCAGAAAAGTGTATTGTAACCAGGGTTAAATGCTCAATTCAGCTATATCCCTGGGATTTCCTTAACTTAGAGCTGGGCATCTGGCTTCTTTAAGTCTTATTTTCAACTTGAACTACCATCAAATTATACACACAATGATTTTTTCTATTCATTTCACTGGCACTCGTGAATGAAATTGTCTTAGAATTCATCCATTTTGAATTATTTGTTGATTAGTATTGGCACCTTGAAAGGTACGTCCTGAGTTGCTCTACTTTGCCAGTAGTTTGGTAAATTTTCAAAGGTCTTGGTTTCTTTACAAAACCCAATATGTCCCCCATATTTTAAGGTAAGAATTCTATTCAGGAGCCCATTAAAAATGTATTAAGGAGAAATCAATGCAATGATTCCTGCCAGCAAGCATAACATATTTCCAATCCTCTGTTCTTTTTTTCTTAAATCTCCCATCTTTCCAGATTATTGCTTAAAAACGGTCTTTCTTTAAGGCATCACCAATTAAGTTAGATTGACCTACCTCAGCAGGCATCCTTATATTGGGCTTTTCTCTCTTAGCTGTAGATTTCTTCCCTGATCCTACTTCATTTGTTGATTTCTTTCCACACAGAGCCGTTTGGTAACTTTTAGGCCTAAACATTCTAGCCCTTTGTTGTCTTTGAAGAACCGTGAAACTGGGGATTGTTGTGCTTCTAGTATAACTCATGCCTGACTACTTCAGTCTTGGCTTTATTTTTTAAATATGTCCTTCTCCTCCCTCCTCACCAGTCTACTTTGTAGAAAGAGGCAGGGATGGGGTCTGAATTGTGAATTTATATGTAGAGAGAAATAGCTACGGATTTTGCACAATGCCCGATTCATTTTCTCTGTGGATACACATCTCTTCACCCTACCCCACCCCACCAGGAAAGGTAGAAAGTATTGGGAAGTCCCTAAGGGTAGTCTCACCCACATTCAGCTTTTAGGAAGACTTCACTTTTGTATAAACTACATTAAGTTCTCTCAAGTTGTCCCACAGTAGACTTCTGCTGCAGTCTCCATTGTGCAGCCAGAGTGATCTTTTCTAAAGTGCAACACTGGCCTGTAGTACTATGATGACTCAGATCCTTTCTGACTCTTTTTTTTTTGCACAAAATGAAACTGAGACAGAAGACACGCTTTTCCACATCTGGCCTTTTCCTTTCTCTGGGTCCTCTGTTCCATGGGGCTTCTCTCAGGGCAGGCTTACTCAATGGATTCAATCTCTAAAAAGTTACCCATGTTTCCCAGTGGCCCTGTGTCTTTGCACCTGTCCCTTCTGAGTACAATCCCCTTCCCCCTGGAAAATTTATTAAGTTTTTAATGCATTGTTTGTGTCACTTCCTCTGCTTAATGCTTTTCTGAATCTAAAGCCACCATAGTCTTGATTTTTGCCCCCAATCAGCTCTTTAGAGATTTATCAGAACCCCCATAACTCTTCATTATGTTCATTTGCTTACACTCTATGTCTTCTTTATAAGTCTCTGAGCTCCTTGAACATGTACACAAATGATATTTTATCCAGAATGCATGGCAGAATATCATTGAACATAGACATTTTGCTCCAATAATTTGTTAATGCCATCCTATAAGACAAATATCACTCCACCAATCCACAAGCATAAATTTGGACTTTGTTTTTTAGCAATGTAGAATTTTCCTATCCTTCAACAATCTTTGTTCAATCCCCTCAGTGATCAAAGCATTTATTAGTAGGGTAATTAGCAAAGGTTATAAATATGATCAGACAGCAAAATGGGTCCAAATGGTTTAGGTGACCCAGAACTTAAAATAACCTTGTGTTCTCACCATGAAGAAGGTGATATAGTACACTCAACACACTAACATATCACTCATGCGCGCGCACCTGCACGTGCACACACACACACACACACACACACACACGTGCTTCCTAGGCTCTGGGTTAAGATTTATCTATAAGCTGATATCAGAGTGCAAAGCATTCAAGGCATAATATTTATCAAAGCAGAATTCCTAAATTTAGTTCACTCTCAATTGGCATAGAGATATTTGCCTAGCAAACTCCAAATTAAAAAGTTTTAAACAGTCTGACTCTATTTGGGAGGGTGTGTCTAGATATTTAAAGGACCAAAAATAATATGTTTTTCTCAGAACTTCCTTCCAGTGGTCAGAAATCATGGAAATTTGCCCAAAATAATCTTTTGTATTTCTCCAATCTCAGTTATTTTCAAGCTTGACTGTAATCCTTTTTAAACCTGTTCTTATTTTCTTATGCATTATTGGAATAATAATGTGATATTCAGGAGCAAAGACAGTGTTGTTTTATAGATTTGGAAGTGTTCTTGCATATATTATATTCAATATTTATTTAATGACTAAATATGTGAACTATCTCATGACCACTTTCTGCTCCATAAATATAGATAAGCAATATTATAGATACTTATGTCCATAAGTGTAATGTAGGCAGACACTCTGATAAAAACTTAACTGGAAGATAATTCAAAAAAGGGACAAAATAAGCTAAATAAGAACATACAGTTTTCTTTGCTAATTCAAATGTATTTTAAAATAGCAGGATTCCACAAGTATTATTGTGTATTCAGTATAGATCATATCCCTGAGTAGTTTATTCAATTATTTAGGCTTTCCTTCTATTCGTGGCATTTCATCCCCAAATGGGGTAATGTCAGAATATTCTTTTTTCTTTTCCTTATTTTGATTCTTATTAAATTTTATCTCAGGTTCAAATTAATTACTTGATTGCAAAAATAAATTTTCTAATTATTTCAAAATTTTAAATTTACTCAATATAAACTGAGGAAAGTTAGCTATTACCAAATATTAAAGGTAATTTTTGCCAAACCTAAAAATGAATATGCCTCTTTATTAGAAACTATCTGTGAAAGAATTCCCTAATTCAATATAAGCATACATATGTAAAGTAATTACATTATATAGTGTAAATGGTCAGTTTTGGAAACTGACATTTCTGTAGGCATTTCAAATAAGAAGGAGCTTAATACAGGTAATTAGTGCTCACAGAACTGATGGAAGGACTGGGGGAAAGAAAAAGGAAAAATATATTTGGGTTTTAGGAAAATCGGAAGCTGTGGACATTCAAAGAAACAGCCACTGATGAACTCAGCTGAAACGGAGATGTGTGATCTACCCACAGTTGCCAGGAAATAAAAATGGCCTCTCTTCCAATTTCCAAATATCAGGCAAATGCCTCACTGGCAGAAGCCAACCCAGAACCCTATTAGTCTTAATAGCCAAAGGGCCAGAAAACAAGCATAAACTTTCCTCTGAGCAAGTTTGGAAAGGTTGCTTAATAAAATGCCATCCTTTACTTTTGTTTTTAATGTATAGATGTGGTGGTTATTTTTCCTTTATCCCAGCAGATTTTTTGACACTCTGCCCTTGAGGTGGGTTGCATATCCTAAATCTCAAAGTTCTTCTGGCTGCTCTGATGACAGAGCATGGCTGAAGTGAAGACCTGAGACTTGTGGGGTTTGGACACAAAGACCACAGTACTGCTGTCTACCTGGCTTTGTGGGAATGCTTTGTCTCAAGACTCTCCCGCCCAGAACCCAGCCATAACCTTGAGTGAAGCTGAAGAGATATTCCCAACCGAGACTAATTTACAGTCACCCCAGCCTAGAGATTAGAAATGCAAGTAAGCAAGAAGACTCCAGATGTTTGTCAACATTAGAGCACTCACCCTCAGTGGTAGGAAGCCAGAGAAAGAGGAGCAGAGACAAGCCATCCCTATAGTTGTAGGATTTCTGAATTTCTGACCCACAGCATTTGTAGGCATTATATAATAGTCAAGTTACATTATTAAGTTTGGGCAAGGTTACTTGAACAACTTCTGAAAACAAGAGAGATAGGAGAAAATAATAAAATGGATGGAGATTTAGAGACTGTGGAATTCAACTTGAGCACGCAAATTTGAAAGTTGCTTCAACAGCCTAACAGGCAAGGTTTATGCACAAAGCTATGCAATTAGGCTGACAATAACCTGTCATAATCTGTAGTATTTGTCATCCTCCATGTATTTCTTTTCCAGTTATAGAATCTTACTCCTGGGGCCTGGAACCTCAGAGAACCGATCTGGTAGGGCTCGGTCTTCTTTACCCATTCTGTATGTCATCACCCAAATTACACAAACATAGTGCCATCTGGGTCTTTAACAAGTTACAGTTTTCAAAGATACTGCAAAATCTTACCACATTAATTAACTCTCATCCATACACTCCCGGAGGAAAATAAGGAACACAAATCCCAATTACTGAATCCATTTGCTAAGAAAACCAAGTTCCCTGTAAGGAGAGCCTATAGCGTTTTTCTAAACCTTTCCCTTGAGTTTGGCAATTTACAGCCACAGAACATACTTATGGAGAAGTTTCTCTTCTGGTGCTTCCTCTCACTTTTTTATCCAGATGTTCTCTTTGATTTCTATCGTTTTGTTCTTTTTCTGTGCTATCAAGAGTGACAGTTATCACAAGCTTTTAAATGGCATTGTATGTTATCCAGCACCTCAGGGATTAGATCTGTTCATTATTCTGCTCTGTGCTCATCACCACTCTTTCTCTACATGTTTGAGTGTCCAGTGTGCGTAACTCAGTAGCTTGGTGCATGGCAAGTGAAAAAAGTACTGCTAGGTACTTACTTTCTGAAGGAGAAACCATATATATAAAACAGCATGGACTGAAAAAAAAATGGCAAACACCAGTAAAGGAAAACAAAAGTACTGCAATTTTGAAACAGTGAGAATCATTTCATAGTTTGACCAGACTTGATTGCACGAGTCAGCGGAACTTCCTTGGCCATGCCAAGTAATGTGCATTCTTACTTAACAGACACAGTGCTCTGGTTGCTACTTGCAATGTTGGGCAATGAGGCAACCTATTGGGTCGGCAACTAAGTAATTGCGGGTTTCACACATATATGGCTTCAGTTGAATTTTTAGGTTTGCAGACGTAGTACAAATGTAAAACACATTTTGTATTTGATAGTTGGCTATTCAGCTGTTAATCAGTAAAAAAAGTTTTTTGATCTGTTTTGTAGTTTTTGTTTGGCGTTCGTTGAAAAATGGAAAATCAAAAGGAACATTTTCGTCATATTTTGCTTTTTTATTTCCGCAAAGGGAAAAACGCATTGCAAGCTCATAAAAAGTTATGTGCTGTTTATGGTGACGAAGCCTTAAAAGAACGGCAGTGTCAAAATTGGTTTGCCAAATTTCGTTCTGGTGATTTTTCACTCCAAGATGAAAGACGCTCTGGTCGTCCAGTTGAAGTTGATGACGCCCTAATCAAAGCAATAATCAATTCGGACTGTCACAGTACAACACGTGAGATTGCAGAGAAGCTTCATGTATCACATACATGCATTGAAAATCACTTAAAACAACTTGGCTATGTTCAAAAACTCGATACATGGGTTCCTCACGAACTGAAAGAATCACAGTTAACGCAACGCATTAGCAGCTGTGATTTGCTAAAGAAACGTAATGAAAATGATCCATTTTTAAAACGACTGATAACTGGCAATGAAAAATGGGTTGTTTACAACAATATCAAGCAGAAAAGATCGTGGAGCAGGCCAGGTGAACCAACTCAAACAACATCAAAAGCTGATATTCATCAAAAGAAGGTTTTGTTATCAGTTTGGTGGGATTACAAAGGAATTGTCTACTTTGAACTCTTACCACCCAACCGAACGATCAATTCTGATGTCTACATTGAACAACTAACGAAATTAAACAATGCAGTTGAAGAAGAGCGGCCCGAATTGACAAATCGAAAAGGTGTTGTATTCCATCATGACAATGCAAGGCCACACACATCTTTGGTCACTCGGCAAAAATTAATGGAGCTTGGTTGGGATGTTTTGCCACATCCACCATATAGTCCTGACCTTGCACCATCTGATTACTTTTTGTTTCGATCTTTACAAAACTCCTTGAATGGTAAAAATTTCAATAATGATGATGATGTCAAATCGTACCTGATTCAGTTTTTTGCTAATAAAAACCAGAAGTTTTTTGAACGTGGGATTATGATGCTGCCTGAAAGATGGCAAAAGGTCATTGATCAAAATGGGCAATACATTACAGAATAAAGTTATTTAGTTCCATGAAAAAATTGTCTTTTTCTTTAAAAAATCCGCAATTACTTAGCTGCCGACCCAATATCAAACCAAGGCAACGAATTTGTGGGTTTGTTCACGGCGAGAGAGGAGGGGTGGTCGCAAGGTGACCAACTGCAGAGAGGCAGTGCCACAGTTATAGGTGATCAATCCATTAAAAGCAGAGTATGTTGTCTTTTATACACTGGCCACTCACTGTGTAATAGAAATTATGCTTACCCTGGAAATAAGGGATGGTGAAGTCATAGGCTCTGACACAGAAGTCTACATAATGCCAAGTGGGCGCACAGAAATAGAGATGTCTAGCCCCAGAGGGAAGGGCAATAGGTAAGGCAGGGAAGCAAAGTATCCAATGACCAAGTGACTGGGTTATAGTTCAGGGTACAGTTCTATTCCCCGAAAGCAAACCATCTAAAGCCCTATTAATGGATATCTAAGACATTATATTTAATAGAATAGAAAAACATAAATTAATGTTAAATAATTCCATTATAAAAAGTAAAAACAAACAAAAACAAACAAAAAACAAACAGGCAAAACCAAGCTCTGGTGAAAGAAACCAGAGCAGCAGTTGCTTCATCAGAGCACTGACTGGAAGGAAGCACAGAGGACTTTTCTGGGGTAATGAGATATTCTACATCTGGTTTGAGTGTTGGTTACACTCAAAACTCATTAAATTGTGAACTCAAGATCTTCCCAGGCTTTTAACTCCTCTATGCGTGGCTTAGCAGCACCTCAGCCACGGCCACTTATACATCAGCAAAGTCCTCACAGGTCAGGAAGCAGCAAATATCTGCTTCATCTCAGAGCACTTCCCTGCTGTACAGTAACTGGACCCCTCAAGTCCTGAAGGACATGATAACTTAACAGTAACTTCAGACCATTCATTTTGTATGACTTTTTATCAGGTTTATTTTACTGCTTCTATTTTTGTATTATCAAGATACAAGCCAGCCCACTCCACCCAGAAATGGAAGTCTAAAATAGATTTTTAATAAACAGTTTTGCCAACTGTGGAGCCATATGGAAAAAGGGAAAACTAAGTCTGCCCTGCACACCATACACCCGTACGAGTATCAAGGGCCTCAGAATAAGAAACTGCATTGTAGGAAAAAATATGGACGGACTCCTTGATAAGCCTGGGGTAGATAAACGTTTCCTCTGATTTAAAATCTAGAAGTAATACAGGGCCAACCTAATAAGTCTGACTACATAAAAATTAAAAACAAAATTTTGCATTATAAAATATATAGAGTAAAAAAATAATAAATGAGATTTCTCTCCATGCTGGAAGTGCTCCCACAAGCATGGTGAATGTTCCTAAAACTTGCTGGACATTCTACAATGAGTGTAGCAAGCACCAAGTCCACAGGCAACACTGCACAAGCAAGGCAGGACTCTATATATGTGCAGGGACAGAGAGTGGCAGGAAGCAGAGTGGGTATGGTGCACAGACTAAGCCAGTTTCCCGGGAAAAGGCTAAAACTACAAAGAAGATTGTGCTAAGGCTTGAATCTGCTGAGCCCAACTAAAAAATCTAAAAGAAGTCTAGTTATTCAGAGATGCAGACATAGTGAACTGAGAGAAGGAGAGAAAGGGCCAAGCAATTCAGTTTTAAGCTTCCTCTTTTGTTTTAATATAAATATAAGATAGTGAGGGTATGTTCACTTAAAATTTAAATAAATGATAAATTGAGAAAATGTTTATATAACTTATAGTTTTGAAATTCCTGATATTTAAAGCACTCATAACTGAGAAGAAGTAATCAAGTATCCAGGACAAAAATTGGCAAGAGATCAGAAGAGAGATCACAGAAAAAGAAATAAGGATGCTAGTGTGTGTGTATGTGTGTGTGTGTGTGTAAATAATCACTTCTCATTCATAATTAGGGAAGTGGCTATATTAAACTATATTCTGTAGACTGGATGTCAGTACTAAAATTAATATTTACATTTTAAAACAACTACAGGATGTTGTAGGACAAAGTGAAAAAAGGATTGCATCAATGTCAGTGAGAACAAAAATTTTCAGTTTGAAAGAATTTAGTCCAAGAATTTAAGTAAAAAGCCCTATATCTTCAAATTGAATAAGAAATGTTAATGCAAAGTGATTTATGCTCTCTTGTTTGGAAACTACGTATTGACTAGTTCTGTCTACTACAAAACCTGGAAGCAAGCAGTGGCAAGTCAGGAGCAATGAGCAACCTTTGAACCCAAATTGTGATCTCTAATTCCCATTCCCCACTAAAAGGAAGTAGAAGTTCTTTGGGAAAAGTTGAAACCAACCCAAGTCCACCATAGATCATACTCATTTGACCTAGTAGATAAGTGGCAATTTTTCTTTACACAATAATTATTCTAACAAATGCATGAGGAATGAAGAATTAGACACTCATGATTTTGCAAGTTATAATGGAAAACATTTTCTGACAATTGCTATAAAAGTACACAAAAACTATAAGAAGAAAAGCTGAAGTGATCAGTAATCATTCAGCATTATCAAACATTAGAAAGTGGATATTATATGCCTCCAGATGTGAATTTAAAGTACAGAGTATCATCTATTAGGTTTGGAAAAATTAATGTGATCTAATCATGCCTTTATACAATATCTAAGTCAATTCTGCAATAATATAGAGCACTTAGGAGCAAGTGAAATTATGCCATAAAAAGAAAATCTATCATATAGAAGACAACTAGGCCAATTTTGTCAACAAGTCAGTGGCACATGAGGAAAATGAAAGGAAAGACTATTCTAGACTAATATTCAGAAAGATGCTTAAGAAACATAGCAACCATGTGCAATGAGTAGACGTTACATGAGAAAATAAACTCTAAAAACATATTTTTAATACCACTGAAAGAAATTCTAATATGGGTGGGATATTATAAATTACTAGAGACCTGATGCACCTATTCGTGTGCCTGTGGGATGCCTCAGCCTGGCTTGCGGGGATTGGGGCAAAAATGGCTCTCTAACATTCTCTGAGAGGTGCTGGATTGTGAGAGAGTGCAGGCCAGGCTAGGGACCCCACCAGTGCATAATTCAGGCTGGGTAAAGACCACAAGGGGGCTCCAGGCATGCCCAGTCCTCATTGGGCTGATCAGGGCCATCTCACCCAGTCGCTATTGGGGCTGATCAGGGTCCGCTGGCCGGGGGAGGGACCATGGGAGGTTGGCTGGCCAGGGAGGAACCACAGAAGGGCTCTAAGGCATGTCCAGCTCGTCTCACTGAGTCCCAATCAACTGGACCCCAAGAGCAAGCTAAACCTACGGGTCAGAGTGTCTACCCCCTGGTGGTCAGTGCATGTCATAGTGAACGGTCGAACAAATGGTCAGACACTTATCATATTAGGCTTTTATTACATAGGATTAGGGAATTACTGCTAATTTTGTTAGGACTATAAATGGTATTTTGGTTATGTGAGAAAATATGTTTTAAAAGTAAATATATACAGAAGTGAATTAAAATTACATGATGCATTTATTGTCAGTGTTAAATATTGTCTTTGTCTCATTATACCATTTTTAATAAATTGGAAGTTTAAAATGTTTCAAATTATGTATAATTGACAATTATAAGTAAAATATTTTATGACTTTTTTTTATCTACACTCACTCAATTTCTAACTAATCTTGCAGTGGGTGGTTCATAGTTTTAATTAGTTTACAGGAGACAGGAACAGGTTTCCAAGGAACTCTTGTTAAGGTGTGATGCATCATCATTTTATATGTCATATTCCCATTAAACAATTCTTCTCCAGTAACTCTGACTTTTATCCGTGAATCACTGTATAATGGTGAAACCTTCCTCCACCTAAGAAAGGGGGCAGTGGAGTATGCTAGCTTTAAACCAATAAAAATAGACCATTTTCAGTGGATGGGATCAGAACTCTGGGATCAATGGAACAGTCCCCAAGGATAGTCAAACGTGATTCTCTCCAGATGGCTGCACAGGATGACACTTCATAAAGCATCATTTCTCTGCTAAGCTGCACAGCATCTCTGGTGCTTCAAACATATTGTTTATCTCATCAAGAGGAGCAGGTTCTAAGGTAAGAACTGAATGAGTGCCACTGTGGAGCGGAGAAAACAGATGGCCCATCTCAGATAGTCTGCCTTCCCTTAATGACAGCCTGTTCCAGTCCTGAGCAGACCAATTGCCAATGAACAGAGGTCTTAGTGGAGGGAACCGCACTGGCCTGTGACACAGCTTCAGCTTATCCATTCTCTTAGACTCTGCCCACTATCCAGTTCCATCACTGACCTCTCCAGAAATGAAGAAGCCCCTTTTGACCAGATCTGCGAGCTATTCCACTGATACTTACACCTGAACTTCTCACCCCAGCTCCAGAATACATTTTGTTAGTTTAGTCACTAACAAAGAAGTGTTTCCAGGATTTGTAAAAGAACTTCAAAGATATGGAGCAGACATTTAAGAATTGTTGGGACTTCCTTCTGCCACAAAATGGACTTTATTAACCACTCTTTCTAAATACCTTTATGATTTTGACATTTTAGGTGAATAAAATAATTTTTTTTAATATTAAGTGATAGAACTGAGATTTTTAAAAAATCCTCACCCAAGGATGTGTTTTTATTGATTTTAGAGAGAGAGAAAAGAGAAAGAAATATTGATGTGACAGAGAAACATCAATCGGTTGCTTCCCATATGAGCCCCAATTGGACTTGAACCCACAACTCAGGTTTGTGCCCTGATGGGGAACCAAACCCACAACCTTTTGGTGTATGGGATGATGCTTCCAAGCACCTGAGCCACTCAGCCAGCGTTGTCAATAAAATCTATTTACGTTTTCAAAAAGCAAACAAACAAAAAAGCCATAAAAGATAAGATATAATTAGCAGGCATATTTTAATTTGCAAGGTTCAGGTTCCTGAGGTCTAGTGTTGTTTAATGAAAACAATTATGAGTTTGAAGACGATTAGGATCAAATGTCTAGTACCAAGAACCAACCAAGCATGTCAAACTCATGGCCAACAGATCTCATGCCTTGTTGAGCATGAGGTCTGGCTGCCGCAAGTTTGACATGCTTGGCTACACTGAAGGAGAAGGAAGTTTCCTGTTCAAAGAGGAACCCCTGACCAGGTCAGTCAGCTCAGGAGAGTTAACAGACAGCCTGAGTAACGAAGCAAGTTTTGAGCCACATAGCAAAGCAATGGGCCTCAAATTTGCCACACTGGGAGAAAGGCCTAAAGGAAATAGCAAAACAGAAGACAGCACAGGTGTGAACACAAAGCAGGAAAAGGAGTGAGGAAATGCCTTCAGAATTCATCCATTCCAGAAAGAATCTCACCAAAAGGAAGTTTTGGCCCAGGGTTTCTTTTAAACTTAGGTATGCTTTTTCCCAGTTAAAGTTTGGGCACATTCCTAGCACACCCCAAATTTGTTAGATAATAAATCCTCTGTAAACAGATTCCATGTCTGTGTTGTTCACCAGTCTATCTCTAATGCCTATCACAGTGCTTTATTTCTAGTAGGTACTCAATGAATTTCCTTAAAAGAATGCCTGGCTGAAACCTGTTTGTCTCAGTGGTTAGAGCTTCGGCCTGCAGACTGAAGAGTCCCAGGTTTGATTCCCTTCAAGGGCAAGTACCTTGGTTGTGGGCAAATCCCCAGTGGGGGTGTGTGCAGGAGGCAGCTGATCAATGTTTCTAACTCTCTATCTCTCTCCCTTTTTCTCTATAAAAAAATCAATAAAATATATATTTTTTTAAAAAGAATGCCTGGCACATTGTAGTAATTAAATAATTAGTTTTTCACTTGGTAAAATGTTGACCAATATGCCGGGTATGATGACTTGGTTGGAACACAGTTTGGTGTTTTTTTCCTTGTTATTTCTGTGTTGAATTCAGAAGAAACAGGAGGTGTTATCTTTAGAATTCAGAACACTGTAACCCAGGCATGGAAAACATTTCAACTTATAGTTGAGCGCTTGAATTGTCAGAAATTTCAAGGAAATCAAATATTTTTTTCTTATAAAGGAAATGAAAATCTTCTAATCCTGCATATAAATTTTTTGACTTTGTATTAAGAATTAGGCCATTAACTTTCTTTCTCTTGTATTTCAAAACAGCTTTCAAAATGATCCTCCTGCCTACAGGCTTGCTTCCTTGCACTTCATTCTCCACACACCTCCAGTGTCACCTTGATAAAACTTAGATTTGATCAGGTCACTAATTCTTTTTAAAAATACATATATCTTATTGATTTTTTACTGATAGGGAGAGCGATAGTGAGTTAGAAACATCGATGGGAGAGAAACATCTATCAGCTGACTCCTGCACATCTCCTACTGGGGATGTGCCCACAACCAAGGTACATGCCCTTGACCGGAATCGAACCTGGGACCCTTTAGTCCACAGGCCAATGCTTTATCCACCAAGCCAAACTGATTAGGGCAGGAAATGCCTTCAGAATTTATTATTATATAATAAATTAATATAATAATATTCCTATTATTATCTCCACATTTATTATAAACTGATTGATATTATAGATAACACTACTTCTTGTGTTCTAAAATCCCCCCCTGGTTCATACTTTATGCTTTCGCATGGCAGCAAATATCCTTAATCTTTTATCCTAGCCCCATTGAGGTCAGGCCTCTGTACCCACAGATCTCATTCATTAGCCATGCTCCTGTTGTACTGCAGGTCTCACCAGGCCTGGATCCTTCCATACCTTTCTTCTCATTATTTTCTGTCTTCTATGCTCCTTTATTTTATTTTATTTTATTTTTTTTTTATTTCCTGACAGTCTTCAACTCCTCTGTCAAAACCCATCTTCTTTGTGATTTTTTTTAACTCATCCAGATATAATTAATCACAATTTTGTGTCCCTATACCTTAATGTAGAATGAACAGATGGAAGTAAATGTATTAGAATCAGAAAGATCTCATCTCTATCCTGATTCCTCTGCTGTGACCTTGGGCAAAGCACTTAATGCAGTGGTTCTCAACCTTTCAAATGCTGCGACCCTTTAATACAGTTCCTCATATTGTGGTGAAAACTGCTAGCAGGGTCGCCTAAGACCATCAGAGAACCCACAGGTTTAGAACCGCTATCAGGGTCACCTAAGACCATTGGAAAACACAGATATTTACATTACAATTCATAACAGTAGCAAAATTACAGTTATGAAGTAGCAATGAAAATAATTTTATGGTTGGGGGTCACCACAACATGAGGAACTGTATTAAAGGGTCACGACATTAGAAATGTTGAGAACAACTGACTTAATGTCTTTGAGCCTCATATTTCTCATCTCTAAACTGGGTACAATGACAACGTATCAGCATTGTTGTAATGATTGTAATCATGGTTGCAAAATGCTTAGAATAGGTCTTGGCTACACAGTAAACATGGAAAGGACAGAATTTTATTATCTCCCCATTTATTATAAACTGATTGATACTATAGATAACTGCATGCCTTCCTAACCACTAGATTTTGAGTCATTAAAGGCAGGTCTACAACATTCATATTTTTACCTATGGTGCCTAGGAACAGTACCTGACTTATAGATGGTGCCTGCTTACTGCTTGTTGAGTCAAGTCCGTTTGCATT
This sequence comes from Pipistrellus hanaki, assembly GCF_964339955.1. Taxonomy (NCBI): domain Eukaryota; kingdom Metazoa; phylum Chordata; class Mammalia; order Chiroptera; family Vespertilionidae; genus Pipistrellus; species Pipistrellus hanaki. The sequence goes on along the minus strand of NC_140513.1, from coordinate 57,910,577 downwards.
TGATACAATGATTTCCTGGGCTTTGCTGGTAGAATATATCACTATATTATAACTGTTGAGTCATGTGTATAAAATCATGTATATACTTTAAATCACATTATACTTTAACAATATAAATATATTGGTACTAAAATGATCCTCTTTTTAGCTTTGCACATAATAATCTCTGAAAAAGCAGCAGGAGAGGAAATATCCCTTTCACCCAAACGTATGAAAATAATATATAAATTCACCTCTAACCTATATTTCTAACAACATGGCTGCTGAAGATAGCTTGGGGTGAAATTGCATTGAAACTCCTGGATGATTGTATTCACTCAGTTCAATTGCTATGTAAGTACATGCATTGGGAAAGCAGGGCTGAACAAGACAACACAAAGAGCTTTCTTCCTAGTTCAATTAAATAAACAATGACATGTGCCCTCTTGAAATAACAACTAACAGAAAGCAGGAAATGCACCTAAGACAGTGGTCGACAAACTCATTAGTCAAGAGAGCCAAATATCAACAGTACAAGTATTGAAATTTTTTTTGAGAAACAAATTTTTTAAACTTAAACTACTTCTAACTCTACTTCTTCAAAATAGACTCACCCAGGCCATGGTATTTTGTGGAAGAGCCACAGTCAAGGGGCCAAAGAACCGTATGTAGCTCGTGAGCCACAGTTTGCCGACCACGGAACTAAGATACCTGAATCAGAGGAGTGTGTATAATGCAATTGTGTAAATCTGCCCTACAGTCCCCAAGGGAAATTCTCCTACTCTGCCACCAGTGTCATCATGCTGGTGGTGACTACCTGGCTACAACTCTTCCATGGTTGCACATTTCTGGCCTGTAGTGTACAGTCTAAACTTTAGCCTGGCATGAAAAATGTTCTCCTTGTACTTTTGGCATCAAGTCCCAACATTTCAAAAGCTTAGAAGTCACCATCCCTGCCCTTATAAGAATTAGAAACTGGAAAGACTGAAAATTCTTTTCTTGGACCCATCAGAGAACTGAGGTGGCAGGGCAAGCTGTAATGCTCCAAGAGGGAGTAAATAGGCTCATCCAGAGAAACACAGCCAACAAATGAAACTGTTATTTCAAATAATTGTCTATGTTGAAAATCCCAAAGAATCTACAATAGTAGAGGGTTAGAATGATCCATGTTGAAATGGATTAGAGTTGGCACATTAGCATGAGCTCATGCTTAGCTCAATATTGATACAGATGGTTTCATATAAAAATACTTACAAATAACATCAAAATTACAACTAAACTACAGAATAACCATCATTCAGAACTGCCTGAAATCTGGCTGAATGGAAGTCCTACAACTAGGGAGTTAAAGAAGAAGCCACATCAAGATTGGCAGGAGGGGTGGAAATGTGGAACTGGTTGGTTCTGTACCCACATGCGGAAGATAAAACCGGGAGGAATATATTGGCTGGAGAGGTTCCCCCTGAGGAATGAGGGGTTCCAGCCCCACAATAGGCCACAGTTCCAGGCTTTCAGAGCCAGGAAGAGAAGTCCTCATAACTTCTGGCTGCAAAAACCAATGGGGATTGAGGCTGAAGGAGACAGAGGACTGTTGGAGTCCCAGACAGTTCCTCTTAAAGGGCCTATGCCTTCCTTCCTTCCCCTGGCTTTGCTCCTGGCTGCCCAGGAGCTGGCAAGTTCCCATTCTCAGGCCACCCAGGAGCCACCAAGTCCCCACTCCCTGGCCACCAAGTTCTCGCTCCCAGCCAGAGCACCACTCCTGTAGCTCTCTCTGTTCCCCTCCCTCTCCCTCATAGCAGGTTTCCCACCCCAGCTGGATGCTTAGTGCCTGCATATGCAAATTAACCTTCCATCTTTGTCAGGCTAATTTGCATACTCACTCCTGGTTGGCTGTGGGTGTAGCGAAGGTAAGGTCAATTTACATGTTTGTCTATTATTAGGTAATATTAGAGGCCCAGTGCATGAAATTTGTGCATGAGGGGTGTCCCTCAGCCTGGCCTGCACCCTCTCCAATCCAGGACCCCTCAGGGAATGTCCAACTGCCAGTTTAGGCCCAATCCCACCTAAACTAGCAGTCAGACATCCTTGTTGCAATCTGGGACTGCTTGCTCCTAACCCCTCACCTGCTTGCCTGCCAGGTAAATCAGTTAATCGCAACAATATTAGACATATGGTAATATGTCAAAAGAAATATCAAAGATAAATCCCAAATGAGGAACATCCAACAAATTATCTATCACTCTATCACTCCTCAAAACTTTCAAGGTAATCCAAAGCAAGGGAACATGCCATCACAGCCAAAGGGAACTTAAGGAGCCATTCTGACTAAGGGCAATGTGGTATCCTAGACTGGGTTCCAGAACAGAAAAAAAAAAAAATACACATTATGTAGAAATTATAGAAATCAGGATAAGTATTGATGTTAGTTAATAATATATCAATATTGTTTCATTAACTATTGCAATTTTATCATACTAATGTAAGACATTAATAGTAAGGGAATCTGGGTGTGGTGTATATAGGAAAACTCTACTATTTTCACAATTTTTCTGTAAATCTAAAGTAAAAAGTTTATTTTGAAATATTTTTAAAATTGTCACCTTTATCCTTGCTTTCCTCATCTCTCCTCAACATCATAAACATCTTAAGCTGTTTTCTTGGCCAGACTGAAGCCTGCTTCTCTATTAGGCAAAAACTAAGACACTGCTTCTTCTAGAAAGTCATCTTCAACCTCTCCACACAGTGTTTCTTGTTTCTCCTTCTCTGATATGACAGTTATCTCATTACAATGTAATCATCTGCTTACCTCTTCCCACAATAAGTCGAGCTCTCTGTGGCGCCCTCAAGTCTTGGTATTCTAATACTATGCTAACAAAATGCTGAACACAATGGAGGCACTCAACTAATGTTTGTTGCCCAAATGAAAGATCAGGTTAGCGATGTTTCTGAATTTTAAAACAAGTTCACATGCATTATGTTTTATGATCATTTCTTATGTGTTTAAGGCCACTATTTTTTAATTTAAAATGAATAAATTGACACTCAGAGAGTGGAAAAGACTTGTCCTAGTTTACAAAACTTGTAAGTGCTGGAAAAGGCATTTGTCTCAATTCTAATGATGGAGGATCTAATTTTCCTCCAATGTAGAGACAACCTCAGGTTCTTTATCTGGGTTTAAATACTGACTCTGTTCACTGCTCTCTCTCTGATCTTGGCCACAAAATCTAGGTGCATTTAAAAAATCCTCATATTTTGCCAAAGCCGGTTTGGCTCAGTGGATAGAGCGTCGGTCTGCGGACTGAGGGGGTCCCAGGTTCGATTCCGGTCAAGGGCATGTACATTGGCTGCGGGCACATCCCCGGTGGGGGGTGTGCAGGAGGCAGCTGCTCGATGTTTCTCTCTCATTGACGTTTCTGGCTCTCTGTCTCTCTCCCTTCCTCTCTGTAAAGAATCAATAAAATATATTAAAATAAATAAATAAATAAAATTAAAAAAAAACCAAAAAGCCCTCATATTTTAATGGAAGTTAATGGTACTATTTATCTCAGAGTTTTGTAGAGATTAATGACACAATGTTTATAAAATAACTGACACTTGTTAAGAGTTCAATAAATTGCAATGATTTTATTATTTTTTTTTTACTAATATTACTAATAGTGTAACTATTTTTGAATCAATCAACTTTATATAAATGAAAAAAAAAAAAGTAAAGGTTACATTCTACTTGCTCTATTTGTGCCAAAACAAAGACATTTTTTTAAAAAAAGTTTTCCTCCCCTTTGAAATACAAGTCCAATGGCAGGAAACCAGTCTTCTGTTTAGATGGCCATTTGGACTGCAGGAACTCTAAGTTACTTTCTGTACATTCTCTTCCATTTTCTTTATTTCCTTTGCAGTGCCCCAAGTAATGTAGCTACCCACAAACTTTTGGCGCAAGGCCTTCTCACATCCTGTCTTTCCTACCCGATTCACCTTACTCCTTGCTCTTTCATAGCTAGTTCCTCCTCATCCTTCTGATACCACTTAGTAATATCAGAGGCTCAAAGTTGGCTGACTGAGGCTTTCAAACTTCCAATAGAATCACTTTCATTTTGCCAACTTCTATTCAGTTTGTGATATATGGGCATATAGAGTGTTTTCCATTCCTAGTTTACTCATTTGAGTCATCATTTACAAATAGATAAAACAACCTATAAACTGATAGCAGCATCAAAACAGAGCCGTCCATCTGGCATAATAGATGGCCTTTGGAGGCAAAAAGACATTCGCCCATTAGGAAGGGTACAGACCACAAGCAAGGGAACATGAACAACAGCCTTTACAAAATCAGGGTTTCTCAGTTCATTCCACTTATTCTATCCACCCTAAGACACTTTGTGTGTGATGAATGGCTAATGCAATCACACTCTCACTCTCCTTTGGCAATGCCATCTTGCAACAATAGACCAAACCTGAGCCCTGCCAACCCCCAAATAGGCAAGGCCAGTCTGCCTCATTCCAGATTTGTGGCTTGTCTCCACAAAGTAATAGTGACTCTCTTGTCTGTACCAATTGCGGGCTGCAGATGGGTAGCCTAATGCTGTAATGTTGGACTAAATTCTCCACAGATGAACTGGAAAATTTCCTCACTCATTCAGAAATCTGCCAGCCAGCTGTCTAGTCTCCAGGACTCCTTTACTTGCCCAGATCACCAGTGAACAGACGGTGTTCACCACAATGATTAGACAGTGTTTTCAGTTCCAACCCTTTTCTCCTATCGATTGATTTAATCCATTCTTCTTCAAAGACTCTGAAAAAAATAAATGTTCATTGGAAATGTCATAACCAGAAGGATCCTTTAAGAAGACAACTAAGAATATTGCCCAAATGAGTAAGGATAAAAAGTGTCCCTCTATGAGCTGTTTATTGGCCATGACCCCACTCCATGCCTGACCGTTCTTCCAAGATGCTCAGTGGAGGACACCCTTTTGTGCCAATAAAGATGGGGAATTGGGAAGCAGATGCCAGCTCACTAGGTGACCGACTGTCACCATCAATAAAGAACACAACATAATTTCAGAACTCCATAAGCCAAGACACATTTAAATAGAACAGGAAACAAGTCACAAATGGACTATAAAAAAGAAAGGGGGGGGGGGGGGAACCTATTTCATTTGCATTTATAAAATACGAGAAGATTGCTCAGTCCAAAAATGTATTTCTTGCCTTTACATATTTAAGTAAATAAAGAGAAGTTAAAAAGACCATCTCGGGGGTGGGGGGCTTTTTTGGGAAGGTGGTGTTTGTTTTGATTTTTCTGTTTGGTGGCGTTTGTTCCCTCTTTAGCATCTGATCTGAGCACAATCGATTCCAAAACACGGTGAGTGTCCATTCACAGGGCTTTGGTGTATGGAGCAGGGAGTGTGAAAAATCCCAAAGTTCTTTCTGAACATGTTTCTCTCAAGGTTCTTCCTTGTCAATCACTAGTCTGAGTGATCCACTCACAGAGACCTTCCCAATGAACACGAGCTTTGGAGTTGAATAGATCCAGGTTGAAAAGCTGGCTGACATTCACTGCGTGCAAAAATTTAGAAACCTATTTAATTTTTAATAGTCTCAATTTCCTCCTCTTCCAGAGCTATGTCAAGGTCTCTAAGCATGCTGTTGAGCCATGTGTTAAACCTCCCCAATGACTTCCCCTATAAACTGCATAGAGCCCACCAGACCTGCTAAATCTGGCCCCTGCCTTCCTTTCCAGCTCTGTCTCATGCTGCTCTTCTGCTGACACACCGTGTTGAGGGACTCTGGCCTAATTTCAGTTCCTTAAATATCTCAGGGAGCGTGCCTGCTCAAGGCCTTCTCACGTCCCGTCTTTCCTACCCGATTCACCTTACTCCTTGCTCTTTCATAGCTAGTTCCTCTCATCCTTCTGATACCACTTAAACCTCCCTTCTGCAAAGCCTACTCATACCACTTTATCAGTATGTCTTCCTGTCATGGTCTCTGTCGATTTCTTTATAGCTTGCTTCACAATGTGCCTTTATGTGTTTATGTTTCTTATTACCTTTCTCCCTTACAACTCCATTGCTTTGACTAGTGACGCCCTTTCTTAGTGACACTACCCAGGCTGCCTAGACAGGTTAATCCAATCTGTATATATTCACCTGGTACTTCCCTTCAGCAGCTCTCAAAACACTTAATTTTATGGTCATTCTCTCTCTTTCCTAATATACTTACCTGAAGACAGAGTTCAAGTCTGTTTTGTGCTATGTGTATACTGTTCCATATATTGCCTGACACCTAGAAGATGATCAATAAATATTAACTCCTATCTTTCCCTGCAGTACACTAATGGTCAATGTCACAAACATGTGATTTCCCCCATAGTTTTCATGTTGCTGCCCCCTTTACAGTGTGAGTGAATACCTACAGTCTCTTCATCTTTTCTTTCTTTACTCCATTATTCTCGTCCACTTTGAAACTATGTGTGAAATCCTGGAATTACTGATCCAGAGATATTCCTGAGGTTTTATATTAAACAATTTGTAAAGACAGAGCACAGCATAACGTGTAGAATGTGAGGTGACAATGCATGCCGATTTGCTTTGGTGGTTGAGCCTGGGAGAGCAATGACTTGTAAATAGGAGCCAAAGAGTTTGTGGGTAGCTCCTAACGATAACATTCTTAACTTTACTGTTACATCTCGTCTTCTTTGGAATTTAGGTTTCTTCCTTTCCCTCCCCCACCACTCACAGCAGTTGAGTTTTCCTTTTCACTAGCAGTGGACATTTTCCAAAATCACCAAACGCAAGAGAGGAACACTGGTTTGCCCTTCTCTATTGGGAACCCTCTACTCAGAAAAATCCTCAACTGGTAAAACTCATACCTAAGGGAATAGTTGTGACCAAACCCAAGGGCCTCTCGTGTTCAAGGTCACTGTCATTCTAAAACTCTGAGCTTTGCAATTAAATGATAAAGCCCTATATTTTAAAATCATTTTACTATAATAATGAATAAGGATATGCATTGCTTTTCACACCGACTTTTAGAATTTTCTCCAAATAAAGTTATTCTCCTATTTAGTCCAAAGCAAAATTAAATTAGCTTAAAGTTTGGGAAAACATATGGCAATGACAGAAATGCTATCTAGAGAACATCAGCAGTCTTCTAATGGCAAAAAGCAAGTTACCTAAACAGCAGAATTTGAAGATGTGAGGATAATAGACCAAATTTACTGAAATGACACTTCATCTTGAAATGTTTCAGCTTTCTCAGAAGCATAAAAAAATTTTAGGTTTTGGTAACCTTTCAACATATAGCTCTCTAAGAATGAACCCGTGCCAGGTAACAATGTTCACCAATAAACATGACAAAGAAAGCGCCATGTAGACCCTGCCGATACAGGACAGGGACAGGCATTCACTGCTGACTATAGTGACTGGCAAATATAGCTCTTTGAACTAGAGATAGTAGTCACGTAACAAAGAGTTAGACAACATTGTCAAGCTAATTTACTGCTCACTTGTCTAAGAAGGTTATGCTTTCCCTTCCCTCCTGTCCTCTATGCCTGTCACTTCCACATGGCAAACAGCCCTGCTCTTCAGGTCAAAGAGTTTAGATTTTAATCCTGACAGAATGATATTGGGCATGATGCTTCAATTCCTGGAATTTTAACTCCTCTTCATAAAACTAGGGTTAGTTGCCACCTCATGATATTGTGGATTAGGCAAGGTAAGGCATACAAAGGTCTTGGTATAAGGCCTGGCATGTACTTAGTGCTCAGTAACTATCATACTATCTCCACCCTTAATTGTAGGAAAGTAGAAAATGTGCATGTCTTGTTAGCTTACTACTTTAAATGTGTCCTCTTGGTCAATCGTCACAGCACTCTTGGAAATTATTCTCACTGTCCACTTTTCAAACCCCATTGGGGCAATTCAGTATTTTGCAGCAGTTCTCAAAATTGAAAAAAATAAATACTCATCCATTAAAAGGGTGATAGGAAACGTCATGTATGAACTAAAATGCAACTGTGGTCACCTGAGCAGTTAAGTTTAAAAAAAAAAAGTACTAGAGGTCAAGTGCTGACCCTTGGCAATAACTTGCAATGATGTAACTGCAGAATAATTGCAAATTTGGTCATAAATCAAGTGAAAGTTTTAAAAACATGGCATCCAAATAGTTAAGCACATGTTTACACTAATAGTTAAAACAATTTTGCAAATTAAAATATGAAACTTTCCAGTCTTCAAAGCCTTTATGTACACCCTGAAAAGATGTCACCATAAATGCCAGTTGGAAACACCAAGTTTCACAGTAACAGCATGTGTAGTATTTTTCTTAAAAGCAGATTCAAGTTTTCAGAGGCTAGAGATGAAACTGAACTGTGCCACATTTTATAGCAAGTGCCTTTATCCATGTTTAAATGCATTTTAAGGCAAGTAAAAAAAAATCAGTGCTTTGAAGAAAGCAGGATACGAGGAATTGTGAAAATACAACTCAGTTTATATGTTCTTCCTAGTTTTGAATATATATTTTACCTCCATTTTTTTTCAGTCATTGTTTGGGAGTTGGGCAATCCAGGATCATAACCAAAACTCCAAGCTGAGCCAGGAAAATGATTGAGTGTATCCAGCCATGTGTAAGGAAGTAGGGAACGGTAGGAACGTGGTGAAACCAAGAGCAGGTACTCTTTTAAAGGGGGCAATCTTTACTCAGTTCCAAATGCTCACTCCCACAGAAAAGACACGAACCACTGGCCCAGGTGTTCTGATTCGTCAATAAACTAGAAAACTAGAATTTATGTAAACCTGATTTTTCAGTGATGCAACAATTTTAATAAAAAATACAACAACTCTGCAGGCTAAAAAAAAAAGTACATGTGAGCCAAGTTCACCCTCAGACCCATGTGTGACCCATATTTAGGAAGATTTGAGGAGTTTGGAATAAAGAGGCAAAATGGAAGTTGCAGGGGATTTATGGACAGCTTAACATACCTCTCCCTTCCCTAACCCCCCATTTCTACTGAAAATATTTAGCCATGTGCATTCTCCACACAAATTTCTATATTGGCAGGTATTTGATTATAATAAAAGAAGATATAAAATTAATGAAGATTACTCTTATTTGACTGGCAGGCCAAATGCTTACCACTTTCTACATTTCTGAGTTGAGGAAACCAAGTCTCAGAAGGGAAACAACTTAGCAAAAGTTAAAAAAAAAAAAAAAAGTTTATTTTTCCTTTTAATTGTTATTAAATCCCAAAAGCCAGAATCTTGGCCAACAGCTCTTTTGATGGCACCTCTGTGGCATATAATTTATTCAAATCACTGACACAATGCTCATGTGGGCACTCTGTTAGCAGGACAGAGACTTTATAAGATGCCAGCTATTATAAACAAATAACTCTCCACACCATCAGTTACATTAACTTTCCTGACATCTTTGAAATTTCTCTTAGCTTAATTCTACATATTTATATACAAAGGTTGACTAGTTATCTCCACTCAAATATTCAACATAATTTTCAAATTTAATAATCCATTAATGAGTTTTGTGGCTTCCACTACCTTGATGTCTTGCAAATCTCCATCCATCCCTACACCCCTGTCTTTTTTTTTTTTTTGTCTTCTATTCCTCCATTGTCACTGTTTCAGTTCAGGTCTTTTACATTTTCATCAGTCTTAATGGGAGAACTACTTGCTTACATTTCTATCACCTACCTTTAAAGTTTTATCTAAGAGGTCAGATGAAGTATGTCACTCTTATATTTAAAATCCAACAGTTGCCGAAACTGGTTTGGCTCAGGGGTAGAGCATTGGTCTGCGGACTGAAAGGTCCCAGGTTCGATTCCGGTCAAGGGCATGTACGTTGGTTGCGGGCACATCCCCAGTAGGGGGTGTGCAAGAGTCAGCTGGTCGATGTTTCTCTCTCATTGACGTTTCTAGCTCTCTATCTCTCTCCCTTCCTCTCTGTAATAAATCAATAAAACATATAAAATCCAACAGTTACCAACTGACCTCACCTTAACATCAAAACTTGTGACCACAGTCTACAAGATCATTCATGGTCTGGTCTCAACTCACCACTTCAGCCTCATTACTCCCCAGTCTTCCCTGCTAACCTTCTATGTCATGGTCCCTCTGAACTACTAGAAGTACAATTGGCCAGGGGATACCAGGTTCCTGTGGGTCGACTTAGAGCAATGCGTCAGTGCTATCTCAACCACATTGATGAGAGTAGAGAAAGGATCATTTTTCTTTCTTTTTTTTTTTTAATTGTTTAAGTATTTTTAATAGTCTATTGTTTTGAATTCTTTTTTTTTTTTTTTTTTTTTTTTTTTTACAAATAAGCTTTTTATTTTATTTTTTTTTTGCAGGTACTTTGCAGTATGTTTTTTTAAAAAAGATGTCACACATTTAAGACAATTGAATATAAATAAAACCTCGTCTTTCTAAACCTAAAAGTACGGATTCACCCTTTCTATCACCTGTTCTTTGATGACTAATACATGGACCTCAACTTCCTATGTAAATCTTTTTTTTTTTTTTAATATATTTTATTGATTTTTTTTTTTTGCCCCCCTCCCTCCCTCCCACACATCCCCTCCCTCCCCAGAGTTTTGTGTCCATTGGTTGTACTTATATGGATGTATAAAAGTCCTTCGGTTGATCTATTATCTCCCCCAGATCTTCCTCCCCTCCCCGCTGTAATTTGACAGTCTACTTGTTGATATACTGTCTCTATATCTATCTTTTGGTTCATCAGTTTATAATGCTCTTTATTATCCACAAATGAGTGAGGTCATGTGGTGTTTCTCTTTCATTGATTGGCTTATTTCACTCAGCATGATGTTCTCCAATTCCATCCAGTTTGCTGCAAATGATGAGAATTCCTTCTTTTTTATGGCAGCATAGTATTCCATTGTGTAGATGTACCATGGTTTTTGGATCCAATCATCTGCTGACGGACACTTAGGCTGTTTCCAAATTCTGGCTATTGTAGATTGTGCTGCTATGAACATAGGGGTGCATATATCCTTTCTGATTGGTGTTTCTAGTTTCTTGGGATATATTCCTAGAAGTGGGATTACTGGGTCAAATGGGAGTTCCATTTTCAGTTTTTTGAGGAAACTCCACACTGTTCTCCACAGTGGTTGCACCAGTCTGCATTCCCACCAGCAGTGCACGAGGGTTCCTTTTTCTCCGCAACCTCGCCAACACTTGTCGTTTGTTGATTTGTTGATGTTGGCCATTCTGACAGGTGTGAGATGGTACCGCATTGTTGTTTTGATTTGCATCTCTCGGACAATTAGTGACTTTGAGCATGTTTTCATGTGCCTTTTGGCCTTCCTTCTGTCTTCTTTTGAAAATGTTCTATTTAGGTCCATTGCCCATTTTTTAATTGGATTATTTATCTTCCTTTTATTTAGTTGTATAAGCTGTTTGTAGATGTTGGAGATTAAACCTTTATCAGTGGTATCATTTGCAAATATGTTCTCCCACACTGTGGGCTTTCTTGTTGTTTTGTTAATGGTTTCTTTTGCTGTAAAAAAGCTTTTTATTTTGATGTAGTCCCATTTGTTTATTTTCTCTTTAGCTTCCATTGCCCTAGGGGTAGTATCAGTGAAGAAGTTCTTTTGGCATACGTCTGAGATTTTGCTGCCTGTGGATGCTTCTAGTATTTTTATGGTTTCCCGTCTGATGTTTAAGTCCTGTATCCATTTTGAGTTTATTTTTGTGAATGGTGTAAGTTGGTGATCTAGTTTCATTCTTTTGCATGTGTCTGTCCAATTTTCCCAACACCATTTATTGAAGAAACTGTCTTGACTCCATTGTATATTCGTGCCTCCTTTGTCAAATATTAGTTGAGCATAATGATTTGGGTTGATATCTGGGTTCTCGATTCGATTCCATTGATCTATATGTCTGTTCTTGTGCCAGTACCAGGCTGTTTTGAGAACAGTGGCTTTGTAATATACTTTGAAGTCTGGTATTGAGATCCCTCCTACTTTACTCTTCTTTCTCAGGCTTGCTGTGGCTATTCGGGGTCTTTTATTGTTCCAAATGAACTTTTGGAGAGTTCTTTCTAGGTCGGTGAAATATGTCGTTGGTATTTTAATGGGGAGTGCATTGAACCTATAGATTGATTTAGGAAGTATGGACATTTTGATGATGTTGATCCTACCAATCCATGAACATGGTATGTTCTTCCATCTCCTTACATCTTCCTCTATCTCTTTTTTCAGTGTCGTGTAGTTTTCCCCATATAGGTCCTTTACTTCCTTAGTTAAAGTTATTCCTAGGTATCTTAATTTTTTTGGTGCGATGGTAAATGGAATTGCTTTTTTAGTCTCTGTTTCTGCAGTTTCTCCATTGGTGTATAAAAAAGCCATGGATTTCTTGGCATTAATTTTGTATCCTGCTAATTACCAAATTCATTTATTAAGTCAATTAGTTTTTTAATGGAGTCTTTTGGGTTTTTTATGTACAATATCATGTCATCTGCAAATAAGGATAACTTTACTTCTTCTTTTCCAATTTGGATGCCTTTTATTTCCTCCTCTTGTCTAATTGCAATGGCAAGTACTTCCAGTACTATGTCAAACAGGAGTGGTGAGAGTGGGCATCCCTGTCTTGTTCCTGTTCTTAGAGGGAATGGTTTTAGTTTTTGCCCATTGAGTATAATGTTGGCTGTGGGTTTATCATATATAGCTTTTATTATGTTGAGGTATGATCCTTGTACTCCCACCTTGTTAAGAGTTTTTATCAGAAAAGGGTGTTGGATTTTATCGAATGCTTTTTCTGCATCCATTGATATGACTATATGATTTTTATCTTTCAATTTGTTTATGTGATGTATCAGGTTTATTGATTTGCGGATATTGTACCATCCTTGCATTCCTGGAATAAATCCTACTTGGTCGTGGTGTATGATCTTTGTGATGTTCTTCTGGAGTCGATTTGCTAGAATTTTGTTGAGGATTTTGGCATCTATGTTCATGAGGGATATTGGTCTGTAATTCTCTTTCATTGAGTTGTCTTTATCTGGTTTTGGTATTAGGGTGATGCTGGCTTCATAGAAGGAATTTGGAAGTGTTCCTTCCTCTTGGATTTTTTGGAATAGTCTGAGGAGGATAGTTTTTAGTTCTTCCTTGAATGTTTGGTAAAACTCTCCTGTGAAGCCATCTGGCCCTGGGCTTTTGTTTGCTGGAAGCTTTTTGATGACTGTTTCAATTTCTTCCCAAGTCACTGGTTTATTGAGATTTTTAGATTCTTCCTGATTGAGTTTTGGAAGATTATATTTTTCTAGGAATATGTCCATTTCCTCCAGGTTGTTCAGTTTGTTGGAGTAGAGTTGTTCATAGTATTTTGTAACAATCCGTTGTATTTCGGTGGGGTCTGTTGTTATTTCACCTCTTTCATTTCTGATTTTGTTTATTTGGGTCCTCTCTCTTTGTTTCTTGGTTAGTCTGGCTAGAGGTCCATCTATCTTGTTTATCCTTTCAAAGAACCAGCTCTTGGTTTTGTTGATCTTATGTATTGTTTCTTTGGTCTCTATGTCGTTTATCTGTGCTCTGATTTTTGTTATTTCCTTCCTTCTACTTACACTGGGCTTTTCTTGTTGCTCTTTTTCTAACTCTTTGAGTTGTAGAGTTAGATCATTTGTTACTCTTTTTTCTAGTTTTTTTTGCAATAGGCTTGTAAGGATATGAACTTCCCTCTCAAAACTGCTTTTGCTGTGTCCCATAGATTTTGGATTGTTGTATTTTCATTGTCATTTGTTTCCAGGATGTTTTTAATTTCTTCCTCGATTTCTCTGGTAACCCAGTCCTTGTTTAATAGCATGCTGTTTAGTCTCCATGTGTTTGATTTCTTTGGATTATTTTTATTGTAGTTAATTTCCAGTTTTATGCCATTATGGTCTGAGAAGATGCTTGATATGATTTCTATCTTCTTGAATTTGAAGAGACTTTGCCTATGTCCCAAAATGTGGTCTATCTTTGAGAATGTCCCATGTGCATTTGAGAAGAATGTATATTCTGTGGCTTTGGGGTGGAATGTTCTGAAGATGTCAATTAATTCCATCTGGTCTAGTGAGTCATTTAGGATTGATATTTCTTTGCTGATTTTTTGTTTAGATGATTTGTCGAAGGGTGATAGTGGGGTATTAAAATCTCCTATTATGATTGTATTGCTGTTAATCTCTTCCTTAATGTCCTCCAGCAGTTTTTTTATGTATTTGGGTGCTCCCGTATTGGGTGCATATATATTTACCAGGGTTATTTCTTCTTGTTTGATTGCTCCCTTTAGCATTATGAAGTGGCCTTCATTGTCTCTTGTTATGTCCTTCACTCAGATCTAATTTGTCAGATATAAGTATTGCTACCCCAGCTTTTCTTTCATTTCCATTTGCCTGGAAAACCTTTTTCTATCCCTTCACCCTCAGTCTGTGTGCATCTCTTTTTCTGAGGTGGGTTTCTTGTAGACAATAGATGTATGGGTCTTGTTTTCTTATCCAATCTGTTACCCTATGTCTTTTGATTGGAGCATTTAAACCATTTACATTTAATGTTATTAATGATAGGTACTCACTTGATGCCATTTTTATTCTATACCCCTGTGTTCCTTCTTCGCTTCCTATTTATTTATTTTTACAGTAGACCCTTTAGCATTTCTTGCATTGCTGGTTTGGTGGAGATAAATTCCTTTAGTTTTTTTTGTCTGTGAAGCTCCTGATTTCCCCTTCAATTTTGATTGATAGTCTTGCTGGGTACAGTATTCTTGGATTCAGACCCTTTCTTTGCATGACTTTGTATATTTCATCCCATTCCCTTATGGCCTGATAAGTTTCTGTTGAGAAATCAGTTGTTAGTCTGATGGGGGTTCCTTTATATGTAACTTTCTGTCTCTCTCTGGCTGCTTTTAAGATTCTAACTTTGTCATTGGTGTTTGCCAATTTAATTATAATATGTCTTGGCGTCGGTCTTCTGGGATCCATTTTGCTTGGGACTCTGCGAGCATCTTGGATTTGTGTGGGTTTTTTCTTCTCTATCTCAGGAAAATTTTCTGTCATTATTTCTTGAAATACATTTTCCATGTCTACCTCGGTTTTCTTTCCTTCCGGAACCCCTATTATTCGAATATTGTTTTGTTTTGCATTGTCCCAAAGCTCCCGTAGGCTCTCCTCCTGCTTTTTAATTTTTTTTTCTAGAAGCTGCTCTAATTGGGTATTTTTTTCCATCTTGTCTTCTAGCTCACTGATGCGATCCTCTGCTTTTTCTAGTCTGCTCTTGATGCTTTCTATTGAGTTCTTCATAGTAGCGATGTCATTTTTCATTTCATCTTGAGTCATCTTCATTTCCTCTTGGGTTTTTTTCATTTCCTCTTGGGTTTTACTCAAATTGTCAAATTTGTCTTCCATTCCTTTTAGCCATCTTAAGATCGTTACTCTGAATTCTTGCTCTGGTAGGTTGCTTGCCTCTATATCGTTTACTTCCTTTTCTGGTGAAGCCTGCTTTTCTTTCATATGCAGGCTGTTTTTTGGTCTCCCCATGATTTAGGATGTCTGGTTGTGTAGTTCTCTCTCTCCTTTTCACTGAGCAGTGGGGCAATCCTGTGAGGGCAAGTGTTCGCGCCGCCTGGGATCCGCGTTCTGGGGGTCACAGATGCTTGGTGGTCGCTGCGGCTGTGGATATTCAGGCCTCTGACACGATCCTATCTTCCTCTCAAGATGGCCTCAACTTCCTATGTAAATCTTTGATTATGCTTCTCTCTCTTCTTGATACAGTTCCTGGTCGGTGGGAATAACTGATAGTTCCACTTGGTCTGGTCATCCTAGTCCTCCTCGGCAGCCTCAGCAACTGGTGGGCGGCCGTCCGGCCGCCGTCGCGTCTGCTCCGAGGCCCCTTCGGAGGAGCCCTGCTCCCGCCCCGGGCACCTAAGTCGAAAGGATCATTTTTCAAACAAAAATAGGGGATATTATTACCCAGAAGAAGATAGTGATTTCTTTTTTCACCTAACATTACTCTCATAGTGAGACTTTTGTACTGAATTCATACACTATGTATGTCTGCATGTCCCATGTGAATATTGATGGTGTCTGCTTTAGAATATTTGCTCCCCAAATATGTCAGATTCTCACTTGTCTCTTGCCATTTGTAATGTTGTTTCTCTACTAGAATACACTTATTTCTACTTTTTGATGCTCCATGTGTCCCTTAAACTTTGTCTAAAGTATTACCTCCACAAGAGAAACTTCCCTTCCTTTGATCTTAGTTACATGCTCCTCTTGTGGGCTCCCCAGGACTGAATGCTTACCTGTCAGGATTAGAGCTAATCTTTTTACAGAATCCTGGCACAGGGCTTAAGGGTTCAATAAATACTCAAAGAATGAAAGAATAATAAATGTTTGTTATATTTAAGAAAAGCTTATCCCATTTAATGCCATATTATTCACCTTCTAATGAAGGATGTCTTTCTGCATCCCGCCTCCACACACACACACACACACACACACACACACACACACCCGTAACATACCCCTTCTCCTCACTTTATCAGGTGTAAACAGAACCAAACTGCTGCTGGGTGGCCCACAGAACCTCTGCTTCACAACATGAGTTGGAAAATTGAAGAGTTTAAAATCCTTTGCCTTATCAGAGTAGCATGAATACATCAATAATATCCAGCGGGTATATTGTGATCAAGGGTTATTTACAATACTTTAAATTGGATAAGAGTTAAACTTAATTACAGAAACCTTAGAGCCTAGTGGCTCAGTGATCACTGCTCGAAATGATCCTTATGTCTTGATGGCTATCAGCACATAGAAACCACCCAATAAGTGCATGTTTTCCCTTTCCACTGAGGACTGAGGACATTTCCCCGGCTAGCTAAAGCACCGAGATGCATAGCTGGAACAGAGTGGAACAGGCCATTGCTGAGCAAAGGAGAGCTGCCTGGCTGAAGAGGGTCATGGCCCCAGGCTGCCTGGCCTCAGGGCAGCCTCTCAGCCATGCTGTTTCCCCAGCCATGGAGTCTGTAGCACTACTGATCTGCTCCTCAGCCACCCTGTAGCACTAGTGAGCTATTCCACAGCTGTACTGTTTCCACAGCTGTGCTGCATCACCGTTGAGCTATTTGCACTAATAAAGTTGCCTTCTTTGCCTCATTCCATACTGAGGGCTCCTGTTGGTCTTGAATTGGTGCCGACCATTGGTTGACAAGTTCAACGTGTATATAAATAAAAATATATGTAGAAATAAATACACATATTTTTGTGTTCTAAGAAGGTGTAGAAGCAATGACACCTCAATAATAACAAATATGTTCATTTTCAGATCTTGGTTTTTAACATTCTTCTTCAATAAAAGAAATCAGGAATCCTTGTAGAAATGGCTGGTTCTAGTATTGGGCAAGGTATACAAGGAAATATCTTATGGTGGCAGCAAGTTAAGAAGTGCTTAAACACACACACAAACACATGCACAAGCACAGAAGCACACATGAAGAAATGGGATATATTTCAAAAGAACACAGAGGCTAACTGAAAGAGTCCTTAATAGCAAGAACTAAAGCAATTTGAGAAAGAAAGTCAGTGATGCAATTTTGGATTATAAACCAAAATATTGAAATAAGTAAAATAGCCATGAGTCCATGCTGATACAAAATGACTGTATAAATAAGTTGAGGAGATAGCTGGTCTCCTATACAGAAGAATTCTTAGTAATTTAACAGCACCTTTATTTTTAAAAGATACAGTATGGAAATAGAGAGAGGGAAAAAGTATCTTTATAGTGCATAAAACTGAAAAATACTGCCTTCACCTTTGGATCAAGCTTGTTGTCATCAGTGATAAGTCATGTAGATAGTATGTTCCCTTGATATGATATGATGAAATAATGCTTTCCCTTTGTTGTTTTTGCACCCCATCTAGTCATGAGGAAAAAAAAAATCAGACAAGTCCCAAACTGAAAAACAAGTCGACAAAAACCTTAACTAGTACTCCTCACAACTGTCAAAGTCATCAGAAACAGAAAAGCAAAATAATAATAATAATAATAATTGTCACAATAGACATGAGTCTGATACATGACAACAACATGTATGACAGTTTCCTGGAGGAGACACTGGAACAGAAAAGGCCATTATGTAAAAAATAATGGCATTGAAATGAAATATGGATTTTAGTACATTAAAACACACACACACACACACCACCACCACCACCACCACCACCACCACCACCACCCATCAAGTCACTAACTGGCAGGCTCTGCGAAAGTCCGTGGAGAGAAGCTCAGAAACTGAGCCCTCTCTAGCTTCAGACACCCCTGAGGGAGCTATCCCTGGAGATGGAGCTGTTAGAGGGCGCTTGGATCAAGGGAGACCATGGCGGCTCCTGCTCACTTTGGAAATGTCAGGATTTCAACAAAAACACAGTGTTGTACCAAACCCAATGTCATCTTTTTGATATTTATAGAGATGCAAAATAAAATGGGCAATCAGAAAATCTATGACGGTCGGCTGATTTTCTCTCTTAACAATTACGCCTTATCATTGTTTGCTAAAAGAGAAATTGGTATTTTACAAAGTCAACGTTTTACGGGGCTTTGGTGCTTATGGAACCTCTGTGGGCTCAGGGCAGGGGTTTGTGTAGAAACCCAGAGTGGAGCAGCATTGTGAGAAGCTTCTCCACAGCCTTTCATCGTGAAGCTGGCTGGTGAGCTCACGAGGTTTCTGACATTTCCCCCGTTCCAACCAGGATGGAACCCCACTGTAATCAAAATCCACAATGTTCCAGAACCCTGACTTTGGTCCTCATTAAAAACTCAACAGACAAAAAAGTCTAGGAGACCTGCTAGCCCAACCTTTCACACAGCAGGGAAGGTTTGCATTGGTTTTATTTTTAAGTTAGCAGACTGGGTCAGGACTCATTTTGAAGGCTGATAAAAGACTGAGAGCCCACATTTCATCTTCTGATTAATCCCAAACTAAACAATTCAGAGATTTTTGATCGCTTAGTCTTCTTTAGAAGCACATGTGACAGATAAGAAGTAGCCAGATCTAGTACAAATAACAGGGCGCCTTGTGTTTGCCTGTAGGCTCTTGGTGGACCGTTAGCAGGCTTATTCTAAGACCATACAGTAAGTCACAATTTCCTTTCAAAGCACTGTTACAAGTTTTATCTACATATTATTGAAACCAACATGTGGGTATTTTACTATTTGGACATTACTTCCCTGCTGCTCATATTCTCAGTATAATCTACCTTGAATTTAAAACCATGTTTGATGAAGTGGGTACTTGATTCATGCAAGCCTTGTAGTGTGTACATGCAAGGGGAAATATTGTAATTGGGCATATATTTATTGCAAGCCTCATTAGTCACATTTGAATTAAACTTAAATCTTTGGAGAATAACAAAGTATTTTGCATTTTCCAAGTTTTTTTGTTTTGTTTTTTTGTTTTTTTCTAAATCAAGGCTTAAAAATGTAAAGACTTCTTAAGTAACAAATAATCAACCCTGCAGGAGATGAATGGGAGCTCCCAATATGCCAAGCAAGATCATGGTTGTTTCAGGGAAATCCATGATTGGCCCTCTACATCAAGTGCCTGGGACCATCCTGTTCACGTGACTTTAATAGGTCCACCTTTTGTGACCATCTCAGTTATCTTCTCTTCCCTCCCACTTCCATGCTGGTCTCTCTGACATTGCCCTGCCCCCCGTCCCTCGCCCAGTTCCCCCCACCCCCACCCCAGCCCCATGCTTCATAAGGAACTTCATCCCTCATATTCACCCCATAGGACATATTCTATACCTTCATTATAAATCACCACAATGCATCGTGATTATTTGCTTCCTTGAATATCTTCCTCACAGACGGTGATCTCCCCAAGGACTAAGACTTAATTGCCTTTTCACTCCCAGCATATAACAGAACACTTGGCATACTTATTTGCATACACATTTGTTTATTTACATTGCCTTTTTTACAGAAGAATATTTTGAGGTGCTTTGTAGAACAGAGGTATTTATAATTCAAATGGCTGAAAGATAATCCATAAATAAAACAGAAAAGCAGAAATGAGAGGCAATTACTTGATGCTCAGCATAGTTGCTAGAATATATCAGTCAGGGTCTCAGCAGGATCTGATGGCACACTCAAATAGAATCTATTAAAGAGAGTTTAACAAGGGGACTACTTGCAAAAGGGTTGAGACAAGTTTAAAAAATGAAAGAAAGTGGGCTGTGGAGTGCCTTCAGGAGTTTTTAGTACACTATATCTGAAGGGCAGGGCAAGGTGAGAGGTCAGTGGTACCCAGAGAAAGAACTCTGTGGAGAAGGTCCACGGGATAGGAGGTGCAGACTTACAAAGGGCACCAGCTAACCAGCAGTGTTCTAACCTGCAGAGAGCTCAGAGAATAGATTCTTAGTCTCATTCTCTTCTTGCCTGCAGATCTTTCTCAGACCTCTCACGGACCAAATCTTAATAGAAGCCAGAGGGCAAAGGATCCCCTTGATAGTAAACAATTCAGAGATTTTGAACACTTAGGGTTTAAAAAAAAAAAAAAAATTTGTGACAGCCGAAACTGGTTTGGCTCAGTGGATAGAGCATTGGCTTGCAGACTGAAAGGTCCCAGGTTCGATTCTGGTCAAGGGCATGTACCTTGGTTGCAGGCACACCCTCAGTAGGGGGTGTGCAAGAGGCAGCTGTTCAATGATTCTCTCTCATTGATGTTTCTAACTCTCTATCCCTCTCTCTTCCTCTCTGTAAAAAAAATCAATAAAATATATTAAAAAACACACATTTGTGACAGATAATAAGTAGCCATATGGAGTACAAATAACAGGACACCTTTTATTTGTGTGATCCATATGGGAGCAGTGCAGTGTGCAGAAAAGGGGGTAAAGAGAAGATATCAACACATAATATAAGTTGGCAAATTTAGTCACAGACATATGGGCAACCAGCCAGAACAGAAAAAGAAACATAATTGGCTCCAAAATCATAGTATTTATCTTTAATAGCATTATCAATGGCTTGTGAAAAGGCACTGAGGCCTAAGAAAGAAAATCTCCTCTGGCAATTCCTTAGAGTGATTTTCCCAGAGTTTCATTTTATAGCATGCCTCGAGGCACACCCAGGGCCCAGCTGAGAAATAATTCTGGGAGGTCACAATAATGGTTTATAAACTTACCACTCTCATAGCCTGATGGTCTAGGGATAAATTTTAGAGAATATGGGAGAAATGTCAAATGATTATCTTTTATGCTATTCTCCAAGAATATCAGTCATTTTCTTTTTAACAAAGATTTTAAAAGTTGAGCAACAGACAATTATTGTTCTCTGGCAAAAGCAAGGATTTTATAGGAATGATAAAGCTGCAGGCTTCATTCAGCAAATGAATGAAACATAAGGCGAGATTCTTTTGTGAAATTTAAAGTACCTAACCTGATATGCATCTGAAGAGATGCCCAACACCCCCACACATATGCACGCACACATGCAGGCACACATGCACAGCATCAGGCTGGTTCTAGACTCTGAAAGACTCAATAGACATGTTTAAAAAACCAGAAATTGAAATGTGCAGAGAATGGGGTATACTCCCAGCTTGTGCTTTCTCCACCTTTGAAACCAAGTAGACCTTCCACAAAAGAAAGCATTTTCTCCTTAGTATATAAATTTGCTTATTTCATTTCTTGCCACAATAAAAAGAGCTAATGTCCTTTCTGATGTTTATATCATAATTATCAACACAGTTTTAAATTACTGACTAAATGTTAGTCTACTAAGTACTTGACATGCATTAATGCACTTAAGTATTACACAAATATCACCATTTGAAATTTACAGGTGAGAAAACCCAGACACTGAGAGACCTTAAATAACTCATTTGTATTAGTCAGCATTATCCAGAGAAGAAGAACTACAAGATATATAGAGAGATATAGAAGAGGAGATGTATTATAGGAATTGGCTCACTCCATATGGAGGCAAGTTGTCCTGCCATGTATCATCTTCAAACTGAAAAGTTCCAATGTCCAAAGACAGGAGAAGATAGGGGATCCAAGCTCAAAGAGAGAGACAATATTCTCCATTTCTTTGATTTTTTTTCTCTATTTGTCTCTCAACAGATTGAATCATGCCTGCCCACATTGTTGTGGACAGGACTCCTTTATTTAGTCTCCTGATTCAAATATTAATCTCTACTGGAAACAGAGAGATATAGGTTCTATCAGCTATGTGGGCATCCCTTAACTCAGTCAAATTGACATGAAGTTAACATTACTCCAGGTCATCCAATATACAAGAGGATTTAAATCTTAGAAATCTGGCTTCAGAGACTTCTCTCTTTACCAACACAACATTCTAATACACTTGTCTAGCATTAGACAAGGAAAAGTAGATGCAAAGCCATTGTATGAAATGAGAAACCAAGACTTTTTTTGGCCTAAGGAATACTGCTGGCTCAAAACTTTATAAACTGGGATTGTAAAATGATTGTAAAATGATTATTAAAAATAATCTTGTCCTGTAAAATGCACCAAGAAAAGAATTCCAATGCTGCTCCAGACTATGAGGTCGGAAAACACTGAGAGCCGTGGCACATATCTTATTACAGGCTCTGAGAAAGTTGTCTTTAAAGGAATCTTTCTTTTTCTGTTTATCCAGCTTCTACTTAATTTATTCCATCAATGAATTCATTCATTGTATCATTCTTACAAAAGTCAGCAATGACTTCCATGTCACAAGATCCAAAGGCACAGTTAGCAGCTGTAGACATGCTAGACCTTCCTCCTATTTGGAAGCATGCTCTTCACATGGCTTCTGCAATATAACTGTCTTGTTTTCTGTTTGTTTTTGGTTACTTCTTTATCAGTTTACCATTTCCAGCCAACAATATGTGGAGTCCTCAGGACTTAACCCTAGGCCCTTTCCTCTTCTTAGTTGAAGATCTCTATCTAAATTATAGCATCCACATCCATAGTTTTAATATCTACCCATTTGCAGATGATACCCAGATTTATATATTTATATGAATAGATTGTTTATATCATAATTATCTATTCATATAAATATTAATAGATTGTACATTTGGTCACATATATATTACTTCATCTCTAAGCTCCAGAATCATTTTTCAACTTCCTATTTAAAATCGTATTATTATATCCCAATAACATCTCAAGTTCAACATGTCCACAATAAATCTCATTATTCCCCTACCATACTTTGTCTTCTTCCTATAGTTTGCTAGAAAATAGGAATGAAAATAATCACTCATTTGCTTACCAAAATCAGGGCTTCATTTTGTGACTCCATCTCTCTTACCACCCCATATCTAATCATCATATCCTATTTCCTTTGGAGCTAAATTTCCCTCATAACCATCTATTTTTTCTATCTTAACAACTACAAGCTTAATTCATGTTATTATAATCCATTTCTTAGAGATTGTACAAGACATAATTTTGTTGAATGTACATCTACTCTACATCATGCTCACTTAATCTATCCCTCACCTTACAGACACACATCCAAGTGAGTAACATTTAAAACATGCCAATATAATCATGTTTTCTTTCTCCTTAAAATATATCAGTGGCTTCTCATTTAATTCATGCTAGACAAAACACTTTTCATGATAGCCTTCAAATACTTTCCATCAGTGGTTCTTGTTTATCTCTCGAAGTTCATGTAGCATTCCTCTTTTCCTCAATGTCTCCACTTGGAACCTGTGGGCCTTTTGCAATTCATCACACCTGTTGGGCTCATACCTAGGACTCTGGCACAGGCGGTTTGCTGGACCTGGAATGTGAATCTCTCTCTTCCTCTTCTATTTAGTGACCACTCAGCCTTCAGGTTTTATCCAAGCACCACTGCTCTGGAGATGTCTTCCATAACTCTCAGATGAGACTAAATGCCCCTGCTGTAGTCTCTGGAAACCACATACATATATGATTGATAGCATTTGTCTTACCTGCAGTTTTATAATTTCTACATACTTACTGGCTCCATGTCTATTGTTCCTACCTAGACTATACAGTACGGGAAAGTAAGCCGCATTCTTTTTGTTCACTATTCTATTTCAGCACCTAACACACTGCTGCAAACAACGTGGGTGCTCCCTGAGCTAGGCCCTGTTTTACCAGCATTGTGCGAGGCCCCGCATGGGGAACAGTAGAGGAAACAGACTTCATCTCTTTGCTCACGGAATTTTTAGTCCAGCGTTAGAGAAAGGTAATCAATAAGCAAGCACAACGCACAGTGCGGTGGGGATTAAAACAGAAGAGGTTCCAGGAAAATCAAGATACGGAGGGTTAAGAAAGGCTTCCCAGAAACCAAAGGCCTAAATAAGAACGACTGCTACGTAAGCACTCCATGCAACGTAATTCCCGATGACCTTCATCCGGGAGGGAGGTAAATAAGGAAACTAAGGAGCAAGGCAGGTATGTGACTTGCCAAGTTTGCTCAGCTAATTAGAAGGGGAGCTGGATTGAAATCCAGACAGTCTGGCTCCCACTTCTGTGTTCTTAACGCCACGCTGCACTGAGTTTCTGAGTTGCCTGGGCAAAAGAGACTCAAGAGACAGGCAGGGTTCCAAACAAAGAGGGGAGACACAGCAAAGGCTCTGAGGCCAAAAAGGATTATAATCTTTTGAAAAACCAATTGGTTAGTTTGCATTTTTTTTAGAAAGAAAAAAAAAGGCAAAACAAATCATGAGCTATAATGCAATTATTGGACTGGAGCTAGGCAAGCCCCAGTCAGGCTCCTCTTTTTCCATCATCCTCGGGGATCCTTAGGGACGTGCTTTCCTTGGAAGACAGCTGACAGCTCTCCACAAACCAGAGACCAGAGACGGTGGTTCAAGTTTTGATTCCTCTCTGGGTCATCCCTCCTCAAGATCACAAAGAGAAGACGGCATGGAATTAGACAGATTCAAATATACATGCTTTGTTCACAAAATGACCCCAAGAGGGACTCTGACTTGGTTCAGAATAAATCCATTTCCAGAAAGCTCACACCACCTCAGTGTTTTCAAATTTGAAAAGAACTTTGATCAAGTCCATATGTAATAATGACCAAAAAAATTAAGGGGACAATTTACTACTAATTACTTCCCCTAAAAAATGAATTCAAAGAGTGTGATATAGATTAAAGCTATAGAGAGCTTGCTTTTCCTCCTCCCGGCTTTGAAGGGCTGCGTGCGGGGGGAGGACGGCGATGCCTGATCGGGAGTTTTTGCACACGATGTCCGCAGGGAAGTCTAAATCCATAACCATCATCATAAAGTGAGACGAGAAGCAAGTCAGAAAGGGATGAATGGCGGGCGAGGGATAGCCAAAGGGTTTACAATACTCTATTATTAAAATGCCTTAAAAGAGCAAAGAAAATGCTTATCAGATCAGCAAAGCACCTTTTAATAAATAATATGATTTGGGTTTAATTAATGGCCTAATTACAGTTTTACCCAATAGGCTTAAATGCTCCAAAGGAACAGTTTGAGTCTCTTTGGTAGATAATCTGTGTTTTAAAAAATGTTCTAATTACATATTTGCTTGAGTAAATAATGTGAATTTTACAAAACTGCCTAATGATATATTTATGGGACTATGTTTACCCAAATGGCCTCTCATTCTGCACTAATGGAGTTGGAATTACGGTTCCTGGGACACGTGGGAAAGGGGGATGGCTCCGGCATTCACCCTAACACCCCAGCGATTCTCACTGTCCTTGCTCTCCCTCACCCCCAAACACACCGGAGAAAGCATATGACCCGCTAATTCATCATCAATTTAAGTAGGGAAAGCAATTCTCCCTCAGCCTTTTATGTGAACACATTTTGCAGAAAGGCTACAAGGCTTGAAAAATAAGTATTAATACTGTACATTGCTCCATTAAAAGTGGGTAATGAGACTGTGACCAAGATGGGACCTGCAAGGTTAAGCAGCTACATAATTTATTCTTTTCCTTATGTAGTATCTTATAATACCTTACAAAAAATCATTCTCCATGTACTGAAGTCAGTTTGCTGGAAGGTTAAACCATGTAATGGTCTATACAGTGGTTCCCCTTCCCTAGTTTTCACTTTCTGTGGTTTCAGTTACCCATTGCCAACTGTGATCTAAAAATATTAAATGGAAAATTCCAGAAATAAATCATCAGTTTGAAATTGTGCACCATTTGGAGTGGTTCAATGAAGTCTCCAGCCACACTGCTCCATTTTTCAGTGTCTTATCAGATCTATTGTCTCAGTATCACAGTGCTTGTCTTCAAATAATCTATAAGAATGGCCCCAAAGCCATTCACATAAATTTATTACAGTATCTATATATATAAAAGGCTAGTGACTGAATGTTCGTCCATCAGACCGGCTGGTACATATGACACACACTGGCAATTTAAAAATAAAGTTGACTCACGCGTGCAGTATACATATAAAACTCTTGCTGGAGCAATTCACACGTGTGTTTTAATTTTATAATACTATGTTATATATATACTATTTTGACATGTAATTTTTTTTACAATAACATAATTACCACACGAATCTTTCTTCTAATTAATTTCCTTTTTAAAAAAAAATAAATCTTATTGTTCAGATTATTACAGTTGTTCCTCTCCCCCCCCCAATTAATTTCCTTTTAATATGCACTAATCCTTGCACCAGGCCACTAGTATTATTATAATTGTTCTATATTATTATAGTTATCATTGCTAATCTCTTACTGTGCCCAATTTATAAAATTTACTGTAGATATATATGTATAGGAAAAAAAAACACTATACATAGTTTAAAAGTATTTTTATTGCTTTCAGAGAGGAAGGGAGAGGGTGAGAGAAACATCAATGATGAGAGAGAATCATTGACCAACTGCCTCCTTGCCCCACACCAGAGATCAAGCCCACCACCAAGTCATGTACCCTGATTGGGAATCAAACCGTGACCTCCTGGTTCATAGGTCAAAGCTCAACCAAGGAGCCATGCTGGCCAGACTATCAATAGTTTTAGGCATACACTAGGGAAGTAAGGTGACCAGAAGTCCTGCTTTTGGCAGGACAGTCTCGATTTTTAACATTTTTTCCCAAAAATCGGGACTTTTTAAAAACACTGTAGGACACAGGACAAATTGTTAAAAACCAGGACTGTCCTGCCAAAAGCGGGAGGTCTGGTCACCTTAGTCTTGTTCCAAGACTACTGGGGGATTTACTCTCTTGGAAATTGTGGTGGTGTGTATCCATTAATGAGCTTAAAGCCATTTTCATGTTTTAGAATATAAATGGAGAACAACTAGATGCATATATACCCTACAATGCATGTAGGACTGAAATGTTTCACTTCATAGTTTCCCCATAAATTTGGACTCTTGGCCCACATTTACCCTTTAAATTAGGCGAGCTTCATTCACAAAATAATTTAACTTGGCCCAGCCAAGGAAACAAAACATTTCCATTTCCAGCCTTTCCACTGTTGGCTTAGAACCTTAGGAGCTTACTGGGTGAAATCTGGAAATAGCCTCCATACACAGGGGACCGGGAGAGATCAAAGAAAGTGGTAGGACACTCCAGATTTGTAGGTGACAGTTTTAATAAGCAAGGGGAATTTCAAGATTTGTCTTGGGTAGCCTCAGATGAATAGACCTCCACACCTGCATATCAGAATCCTAAAACTTTCTATAAAGGCATTAATGAGGTTCAATCACATGTACAGTCCAGATGGTCTCAACAACATCTTACTTTTTTAAAGGTGGACCCTTGAGATGACTCCTAGTATGGAAATAGTGAGTAAAATGTACACTCCAAGGATAGGGTGGGAGTGAGAAACTTTGGATTGCCTGGGTCCAGCTCTTGGGTCAATCAGTAGTCATGTTCTCTCAATGACCTCCTCTAACAGCCACAAGTGAGAAAATTTACCAAAACACATGCAAAAAAGACTAAAATAAGTGGTTGACAGAATAAAAGACAGGTAAGGGAATAAATTAAGGAATAAAGTTAGCATCCCATCTGATGCATTAATACCCTATAGACACTAAGCTTCCTAGCAGCCAAAGCAAAGCAGGAAATGTCACAGGTGAAACCAATTAGTCAAATTAGATAATCAGCCAGGCAGATCTTCCTGATTTGCAGATCTAAACTAATTTATCCTGTAATCCTCACACACGGATGTCATGTGCACACAATATTTTCAACAGTATCCCAATAGAAAATACAATGGTAAATTTCATAAGATCACAAGTTACCATTTAAGTCAAGGAGAGAGCACCATATTTTTGAAAATGGAACACAGAATTAAGATAACATTAACTGTGCTGACCACAGTGGTCTCTCTCTCTTGGATGATTCAGAAGGCATTCCAATAATTGCAGGAACTCAAGGACCCTCAGTAGAGGCACTAATTGAATTTTACTATAAAGGGGCAAAATTGCTACTTAATTGAGAGCTCAAGTTGATAAGGTGAAAATTAGTTAATCTGGCACTCTAATAAACGTGTAGTTATTTATTACTAGAGGCCTGGTGCACGGAATTCATGCACAGAGGAGGGGGGCCCTCAGCCCAGCCTGCACCCTCTCCAATCTGGGATCCCTTGGAAATCCCTCTCACAATCTGGGACCACTGGCTCCTAACTGCTCACCTGCCTGCCTGCCTAATCACCCCTAACTTCCCCCCAGTGCTGATCTGGTTGCCCCAAACTTTGCCCTCTGCTGGCCTGGTTGCCCCTTATTGCCCCCCTCACCCCCCATGCTGGCCCGGTAGCCCCCAACTTCCCACCCCCATGGACCTGGTCAACCCATGCAGCCTGCTGGTTTGTCGTTTGGTCGCCCCTCACTGACCTCCCTGCCAGCTTCTTTGCCCCCATGCAGCCTGCTGTTTGGTCATTTGGTTGCCCTTCACTGATCCCCTTGCTGGCTGGTTGCCTCACACAGCCTGTTTGGTCATCTGTTTAGTTGCAATGGTTGCTTAGGCTTTTATATATATATATATATATATATAGATAATATTGAATCCAACTGCTGACACCCATATACATTTCTACTTTCCCTGAGCATTTTCTCCTAGAATTCAGATGATCCCATTGTTCAAACTTGTGATTCTGAATTGTGGAGTAAAGATGTCTACAACTTGGACCCCAAAGCACTACAATCCATTCATTTCTCTCTTCTAGTCCAGCAGCATCTGAGGCTCTTTCCTGCAGAAGTGCAGTGGCAGCACCATCTGTTTACTCTGGCCTCGTTTGCCTGGATCAAGTAGGAAATTGAAGGCACTAAGCTGAATTTTTCAGAAACTTTGCAGTAATTGAAGAGAGAGGGTGATAAAGAAAGAGGAAAAGCTGTGGCAACTTAATTATACTGGTCATTTCATGGGCTGCATAATAAAGCGGAAGGAGTATTTTTGAAATAGCACCAGGCTTAGAACCAACCATAATTTCAAGCACTTTGTAGAAGAGCTCGACTACTCAAGTAGTCGCCTATAATTAGGATGTGAAACTCAGCCCTGGAGTCATTTATTATTGAAATTGCCTTAAGGTGATCTCCAAAACAACTCCATCTCTTGATTTACCTCCTCCCCCCCTTTCTAAAAGTGGCAAATGGAATTCATGGAATTAGCCTCGGAGGAGCAAATAGGCAGAGATGAAATGCAGCCAGGAGCTGGTGCTTGGAAGCATCGGGGAGGGAGGTGCCAGGAGGGCCTGGGAGGATCATCAGAGAACTGATTGGAAAGGTTCTCTGTTCCCAGAAGAGAGCAGGCTTCAATGGCTTCGCTCACATTTTATTCCACATTAGCACAGCCATATGCTCCGCTCGTGTGGGCAGCACCTGCGGGGGTGCGCCAGCCTCAGACACCAGTGGAGAGCTGGGATGGTACTGTTTAGAAAATGAGACTCAGTGTGGCTGCTGGAGCCCCGTATTTCTTCATGCAGAGTCCATTCGAGCTGGCCTTTTTCCACTCTATGTCCACCAAGGGAGGGGGAAAAACACAACTTTCTGTTACTCTGAAACCCACGGGAGGAAAGAATCTAGCTTCTTAAATGGAAGGTAACTAGTTGGAGGGAGGAAAAAGAGGAGAGAAGAAAATGTTCTCTTTCCCAGGCTTGAAATCATTATACCTTATCCAACCCAAATCAAATTGTGTACGCCCAAGTCATCAGGCCCGGAGCTTCCTCGTTAAGAATACATATTTTGCCCTCAGATTAAATCCCGTTATGTCGCAGAGGCTGCGTTTCTCCAGCCAACCCGAAAAGCTTTGACAGGCAAAGCCTGATAGCATCTGAAGAGTGGGAATGCGGGAGCCTCCGAATATGCAAGCTTAAATGAGAAGCCTTGCAGCTTGCACTGCCCTGGCTCAGATCTATGCCTGTGACTGCAGCCCCGGGTTATAAACCTTCCATTTGGGATGAGCCATCTTTGCCCCTGATCCCTGCCTGGGCTCAGTGTGTCCCCATCCTGCCCACAGCTCGCCCATGTTCAAATCCATCTTCTCAAACTGCTCTGCCTGGCATTAGCCCACACGCCAGTCGCTCCTGCTCCTTTCTCCCTTCAAACTTTGCTGGTTCTTTGCTACTTTCTCAGGACTTGATGACAAATGAGTTTTATTAAATACTGCGTTAAAATGTTAATGTGTCACCTCCTACAGAAAGCCAATTTATAATTAATAGAGGCCTTGATTTTTTAACCCACAGAAGAGTCTATTGGTAGAATTTCAGGAAATATGATTGGATGGAAGGAAAACTCTTTAAAGTAGTGTCTCTGAGCCTAGTCCAGCAAATCACTCTATTAGGATGGACTTGGCTGCAGTGAAATCTCAGATCTGAATGGCCATAGTAACAGGGAAATTTATGATAGCACATAAGAAGCCCCAATAAAACAGATACCAGGCTGTCCATGTCTCTGCTCTACCCAAGTCAGCATGTCATGTCCCTCAGCTTGTCCCAAGATGCCCAGGCATCCGACAAAGACACATCCACATCCAGAGGAAAAGCAAATATCTTGCCCTATATATGACTACCAGAGAGAAAATATCTCATACTTGCTCCCCAGCAATCTTCTCACACATTACCGGCCAGGGGGAGTTCATGTGCTTCTTCCTAACCGTGTAGAGGTCACGGGCAATGTTGTGAATCCAGCATGTCAAACAGGCGGTCTGTGGGGCGGCCCACAACAAATATTATTTGCAGCCCAGCCAATATAACGGTATGTAAGAAAACATTAATTTTATCATTGTTCTATTTTATAATATACTTTTCGAAATAAACCTGTGTTTCTATGAAAATTGAAGCTTATGTTTTTTTGGTGGCCCACATAAAATTAAACCTTGCTTATTTGGCCCACATTAGCCTTTGAGATTGACATGCTTGCTGTAAATTATGCCTTGCTTAGACCACTCAAAGTACCTTCCAGTAACTTAGGAGAGGACATTACTTCAAAACAAAACTGAGAATGTTTACTAATTAACCCAATGTAACTTCAGTGCCAATTGGGTCTTGTGCTTTGGTTTAAAATCAGTAATCCTATTCTTCCTTCTACTAAAGGCTTTGTCCCAGTTTGCACTGTAGCAATTTCAGTATATGGAAAAGAAGAGAAGAAAAAGTGGAATTAAGTAGAAGGCAAGGCAAATAGTAGAGTGCAAAGGGTTGTGTTGCATCATTTCCAGTTTCCCATGTCCACCAACCTTTCACCATAACTCAAAATTCAGAAGCAGGTGGATGTCTCTGACCACAAAAATCAAATGAGGAAGCTGTGGGTACAAACTGGCAGGAGGTTGCCCACGGTCCAGTGTTGATCACGCAAGAGTTGAAAGTGATACGTTTATAGTACTCAAAAGTCAAAAGTCACAAGGAAGAGGATATTTTGTTGACTAAGCCAGAAAAATATCCCTTAAGCCTTTATTTCATTGATCCAAAGTGAAGAAAGTCAGCCATGTCCACTGTGCAAAATGTCAAATCCACCTTGAAGTGGATTCCAGTGATTAGAGAGTGAACTGAAACCTGTAGCTTTCTCTGAAAAGTAAATTCCACCGGCCCAGTGCCTGCGGGCAGGACCTCTGCATGTCTTCACCTGATAATGAACCTCAAAACACTGTGACCTCTATTACATGGCTTCTCACAGATGGACTAGAATGATGAAAAACATTCCCTAAATTTATCTTAAATAGGGACAAACCTTCATCTTTAAAGCACTCCCAAGTGCTTGAAATAATGCTAATGAAGAGCTACTCATCTACATTGACTGGAAAAATACTGTTTGAAAAATTATGTAGAAAACATTGGAGTTGTTGACAGTGTGCTCTGTGTAACAGTACAGGGAAGGGGGGCAGCTAGAAAGTATTTTTGAAAGAGGTTAAAACAGGAAGTTCAAATGCTTAATGTTTAGTCTTTTATTAACAAACAACAACAACAACAGGACTGCCTAGATGGGTTGTGAAATAGTCACGATTTATTGTAGTGAAAAAAATCAAGACACATTCGCATATTAGAAATTCTGGGTGAATATTTCATTTCCAGAAATCAAGTTTCTCACACAGCTATACCTCCATGCACTAGTGTTGTTGGGTAGGTATTCCCCCAAGAGCCAATGCTGGAGCATTAGCTGGGCAGCTCTTCATGGCAGCCAAGCGCCAAAGAGCAACCCAAACTCCTCTGCTCATCTCCTGTCTGCCTAGGTAACGCCAAGTGCCATAAAGACAAATCAGGGGCCAGAATGCAACATTTTACTCAAGAGATTTCTGAACAAAGACATCCTACTGGTTGGGTAAGTTGAATATCCTCCTTATTTTGACAAGCAAATTGTCTTACAAAACCCAGTTATAAATGTGAATTTTAAGGGTAGTGCTATGAGTGTAACCAAACCAGCCAAACTTTGACTTGTGCTTTCCTTTAGGAACTGCCTTACTTCACCAATGTCTGCCCTTCCTGAAAGCCATGCTTGGCGGAGCCATCACTAACTAACACATGAGGCAAAAAATACCTCCTTTTGCTTCAGCCTCTTAGTGCCTAAAATTTCAACCAACCTTTATTGTCACTCAAATTATTGAGGACTCACTATATGAGGGAAATACACTGACTAATAGTATTGAGAAAGTGAAAAAAATTAATTAACTGCAATCCGCATTTTATAGTGTATATAACCCACCGAGGAAAAGGATGAGTAGGCAAAATACAAGCCAAAAGGAGAGAGCCAACAATATACTAGGGAGAATCAAAGCTGGAAGAGATGCAATCCAATCGGGGAAAATCTTTGTGGAAAAGGAAGGAAGGATGTGCAAACAAGCTTAAGCTAGACTTTTAACAGAAGAGACAGAGATGGCATACAATTAGAACAGGGATGCGAGCAAGTGCAGGGGCCTTTTTTTTTTTCTTCTTGTACATTTCTCTCAAATGGGCAACCCAAAATAGGCAAAACATTAGCCCAAGGACACTGCAGAGAACAGTGGACATAGGGCAGGCTTCACATGAAATAAGATAATTGACAGGGAGGTTTTGATGGTCAAGAGAAGGCTTTCAAAATGTGGCACATTTGAGGAATCTGGAAGCTGCTCGGGGCAGCATGAGCTCCCTGGTCAAGGAGATGGAGATGCCAAAATGAGTTTTGCTTTCTTCACCAGGTATTCTTGGGCGGCCTCTAACCTCAATGCTCTTAAGAGGCTTGGAAAGCTACTTTTTTTTTTGGCGGCGGCGGGGGGGGGGGGGGGGGGTGAGTGGGGGGAGAGTGTTTAAATGCCCAGAAGCTGATGAATGCAATTGTCTCATTTTCATTCCTTTACTCAAGAACTCAATTCCTTTTAGCTAAACCACCATCTATTTCCAAACATCTCTCCTATCAGACGTCCACTAATTTGAGATTCATGAAGTGTTTTTGCTCTTTTGCCGCCTGGTTTGTTTGGTTTGGCTCTGCTTGCTTTCCTTTCTTTCAGTCAAAAATTCTCAAGGACAAGAGTACTGTAGCCCTGGAACAGGGTGTCCCACATGAATATGTACTCACAACCCTGTGAAAGGTAAAACATGATACCAGTTTAACAGCCCTTAAGCAGAGAGGAGGTTAACTGTCAATTCAGAAAACAAGTACTGCCTTATGAAGTTCTGCTCAGTATGATAAGAAATGAAGATAAAATAAAAAATAATAGTCTGCCCTCAAAAAAACTTACAGTCTATGAAAAGGTAATGAATGAGTGCTGTGGACAAAGGAAACACATGGAATTTGGGGAGCTCATAGGAGAGCACATCTAGACTATATTTCTAGGATTGGGGGGGAGAGTATATGGGAAGCTCTCTCAGGTGAAGTGTCATTTAAATGAGAAATTATAAGCAAATTGTTACAAGTCTCTCAGCTCACTCCAGAAAAAGAAAAAATTGGCTGGGTTCAAATCCTAGCTTGAAGGTTGAGCAAATTAACTTTTCCCTGCTTCCCTTTACATATCAGCATAATAGAAAAACAAAAAACCCACCTTTGTATGTACAGCATAGATTAATTGTGAGCACGAAATGAAAGTCTATCTCTAGCTGGTGCTTAACAGTGTTTTCCTTCTTTTGCATAAAGTTGTTTAAGAATAGCTATACTTATCTATCACTTAACTGAATTTCTATGTGAATAAAGTCATCAAAATTAAGGTAGGTTACTGTTACAGTCCTTGAAGGAATAATATCTCATAATATATGTATGTATATATAATACATACGCATATATATATATATTTACATATACCTGAAATTTTTAAAAATAAAGGAGAAATGTTGAGGTATGTAGTGAGAAAAGCAGACCTCAAACTTAGCCCATCTAGTATCAAATTGTAAGCTCCACCAAAACTTCCTCTTCCAGCATTCTTTATGTCAGTGCATGACAACCCTGCCTGCCATTGTCACATCACACACACGAGTCACCCTGAAATCTGCTTTTCCCTTGTGCCCATATCACACCCACCACTGTTTTGATGGCTTGTTCTCCTACATATCTCCCCCTCTCCCCCGCTTTAAATCTTCTCTTCACAGTGTGCACCCGGCCACGTGGGTCTCAGTGCTAGACACAATGTTTGGTAACCAAGACACTTATAATGATTCTGGGCATAAAAGGCAGGCTCCGGGGCCTCCACAGTGTACGTACACTTACCCCCACCTACCACAGGCAGGGCCAGAAGCAGCGATCAGACAGAAATTTGGTAAGTATTTGTGAATCTGACTCCTTTTTGCCATCTCTGCCATCACTGTCCCTGTCTACACCTCCAGCTGGGACTGAGACCTCTAGCCAGCACTCAGCGGCAGCCTCACAGAGGCCTGGTGACTTCCCGCCACCTCAGGGCCCTGGAGGTCTATGTCTAAATCTCGCCTGGTCCATGAGGCTCCCGTTGACCACCCAAACTGATGCTTCTGCTCCTCTCTTTCCCCTCCCCATTCCATCCTCTCCACCCACTCTCTGTTTCTTTATTTCACAGCATGTGTGGCTTCAACACACACTACTACTGTATCCACTGTGTTTATTGACTATTTCCCTCCACTCCCACCCTGAGAAGGCAATCAGTCCTCCTGAGGTCAGGGATCTGTGTTTTACGCCTGGATGTAAAGAATGCCTGGCATGTAATAGCTGCTCGATAGTACGGCATATTTAACAGTAAAGGAAGGTAAACCGGGATACTAGTTTTCATTAGTAAATTCCTAACACAGGAGAATGTAATAAGGCCACGTTTTGAGGGCACACCATGCATCACTGTGCTATGAAACGAGCTTTAATTAGAATGAGCACTGCTCACTCACATACGAAATAAGTGTTTGATGAGGGCCTTCGCTGCACCAGGTACTGTAACAGTTGGGGGAATTGTTTTTAGTGGGCAAGACAGATAATTACAATAAATAGGTAAACATTTTAGAATGTTACATTATGGTAAGTGCTAAGGAGATAATAAAGCAGCCAAAGAGGCTAAAACTGGTTATTATACTTTTTAAGAACAATGTGACATGGCATATCTAATAATAAATGTGCTTGGAAATGCATAAGGCAATGGCTGAAAATTCTTCATCATTTAAAAAACCACATTTCCCCTGTGTGTTGGTTCCATGCCAAGCAAGTTTCAGATGTGTGATGAGCCACTCACGAACCCACTGTCTACGTGGGGAGGACTGGCTTCCCGCTCACTCGACTCCTGTTTCAAACCCAGGGAGTGTGTCTTCCCACGGGCAGCGGGTGCGTGCCCACCCGCAGGTGCTGTGGCGGGACCTGGCGTACGGGCAGCGATTCCCACGCTCTCCCGTCACCGCTGACGGTGGCAGGACAGGGGGCACCCCCGAGGGGCCCCCGCACACTGACTCCTGCCGTTCTGTGGCATTTCACGCTCTTGGTAAAGACTGAGGCTCCAAATAGCCCGGCCCTGCGAGAGCATCATCTACTAGTTCTAGAATTTGTGCTGAGTGATGTCAGCTTCCCTTGTGGATGATAAATGCTCCCTTGCAAGAATGATAAATGCTACCAGCAGAAAACCGATTGTGGCAGTTCTGGGCTTTTCATTATACCTTCCAACCCACTCAGACATCTCCCAAGCTCCTTCTGGCTAAGCCTCCATCCCTCCCTTCCAGAATTCACCAAAAACGCCTATTCAGAGACTTGGTTTGGCCAGGGACAGTGGACAGAAATGAAATGCATCACTTCCCAGTGGAAGTGTCTGAGAGCCTGCTTACCTGGTGCAGTGGTTCTCACCCTTCCTAACGCCTCGACCCTCATGTGTGGTGACCCCCAACCATAAAATTATTTCCGTTGCTACTTCATAACTGTAATGTTGCTACTGTTATGAATGGTAATGTAACATCTGATATGCAGGATGTCTTAGGCGATCCCTGTGAAAGGGTTGTTCGACCCCCAAAGGGATCGTGACCCACAGGTTGAGAACCGCTGACCTGGCGTCTCCTACGCAAAGCCTGAACACCAGGAAAGACGGAGGGGCCAGAAGCTGACAAGTCCCCATTAGTGCGATCCTCCAGGTACCTATAATGCCACTGCCTCTGGACATGTCTGAGGAAACAAAATGCACACACACACCCCTTCTTTTGTTCTCAGGCACTGAGATGTGCCGGTTGTTTGTTATGATAGCATGGCATAGTTTATCCCGAGGAAGCTCCAGCAAACCCATCTGTGAGCTCCTGCAGCCTCCCCTCCACTCCCCTCAGGACCAACAGTGCTAAGGAACTTGGTGTCTAACGATGGCAGGTTAAGACAGTTTTACAGATGAGGGAATTTGCACTGATGTGTGACAGAGTTGACGTGCCTGGTGTCTGTCCTGGGACCCTAACTACGAGAGAGTTACTTGAGAGCAATAGTGAAGGCTTCTGAGACATGCTCTGATACATCTCAAGATAATTTATTTCAAGTTTCTCAAGAAAGCAGGAGGCTAACAAAAAGGTTTAACTTAAAAAAATAGGTGCCCCCTGGCCTGTGTGGCTTAGGGGTTGAGTATTGTCCCATGCACCAAGAGGTCGCTGGTTTGACTTCTAGTCAGGGTATGTGCAGATTGCGGGCTTGATCTCCAGGAGGGGGCGTGCAAGAGGCAGCTGCTTGATGTTTCTCTCTCACCTCAATCGCTCTCTTTCCCTCTCCCTTCTCCCTCTCCTTTGTATTCTCTCAAGTCAATAACAACATATTTTTAATAGTTACAACAATAGAGGCCCCTGGAGTAATATAGAGGAGCAAAGGAAAACAGAAAGATTTCCTGGTGCACCTGAGCCACTTCAGCAGGTCTTAAGGGGACCTTGGAAGCTGTGGCCATGACTGACCCACAAGGGCAGGATGAGCAATGGTGCTCACGTTTGTGGCAGCCACATCCTCATGAAATGAGCTGCCGGAAGGATGTCCGCTGTTAGCACTTTCTCTGGCCGAGCAGTGATTAATCCCAGAGCCTACAGTAGAGTTTTATTTGCTCCAAGAACAGCTGATGAGCTCTGCCAGGATACTGCATTGGGGTGGGGGTAGAGGGAGGCGCTTTGTGTCCCCAAAATTCCGCCATGGAGGCTCAGGCCCAAAATGAGATTTTATTGTCATAATGGTTGCTACCCTGATTATTGACAGTCTTATCTGACAGTCTTAGCTTGGCCTGGGAAATTAAGAATTCACATTAAAAAAAAAGAAGAAGAAGGAAAAAAAGCATGTTTTATACAACCATCAAGAAGAATCTGGAATCTGTTGTAATAATCTGGCATAAAAGTTTAAATAAAACAATGCATTCATTGGATCTTAATGAAACAATGGATGCACTGGGTCTTTAAACCAGAGCTTTAATGGTAATTACTTGGCAGCCAAACTCATCTTCCTCCACCTGGGAGAGTTGAACAGCAGAAACACAGCATTAAAAAGTAAAGCCATGGCTACCCCGCCAAGAACACATTATATTTTAGGGACATCTTTATTTATATTTCCTTTGACGTTTATATACTATAGTACAGGGAGATAATTATCCAGATATCAAGAATGCCGAGATAGCTCTAGACTCAGCCCCCTCAGCCTGCCATGCTGCTTTGCGTAGAGATGGGTGCGAAGTCTAGAACAGTCATTCCAGGAATTGTGTCTGAACTGTAGCTCAGCTCACAGCTCCTGGGCAGCATCTGAACCTCCTTCCCTTCCATCAGCTCAGAGACATGGAACGGAGCCCACTTGATGCACGACTGCCAGCCCTCTTCGTCTGCCTCCCACAGGCAGGCACACAGGCATGCTGGCAGCTGCCTTCTCCCTTCCTGTCATTCTCCCGAGGCAAGGAGCGGGCAGATGCAGGAGCGAGGGGGAGGCACGGGCTGCCAGGGCACAAGCCACAGCCAGCCTTGCCCTGGCAGCCCCCAGCCCTGGTGCCCAGCGTTCCCCTGGGGCTCTTGCGGGGTTGGAGGTTGGGAAATAGGATTTAGCACCTGAGCGAGGTGTCCAGGGGGAAAGGCAGGCCCCGACAACCAGGGCTGTATTTGAAGCAACAGATAAATGAGATGACCCTGCCCTGATTAAACCCTTTGATCTTTGACAGAGGGAATGAGGAGTTAGGCAACATTTTGCACTAAGCGCCAGAAAGTCTCCCAGAACAAGGTCGGAGGTGATCAAGGAAGAGTTGGGCAAAGAGGGGGTGAGAGAAACAGAGGGGAAAATGAATCTGACACGGGTGGACTTCTTCAGTATCCCCAATGGGAAAGAATCCTATGTTGGGGCAGTGACACATGCCCGGGCAGGCAGTTTTAATTGGCAAGACAACAGACCAACTTGGGATCATGGTCTACTTCCCTGACTAATAAACGCCCCGAATGCCCCCAGAGCACACGCCGTCAGAACCAATCTAGCCTTCCCCTGACTTCTGTTGATAGGTGGCAACTCTCAACTCAACACAACAAATTCTGAAGCTGCTCCACTCTCCAAGCAATCAAAACTGTCAAAAAATATCCACAGCAGAATCCTCAATCTCAAACCCACACACTAAGCCGCGTGAGGGACAGGGCCCCTCAGTTAAATGACACGAGGTAAGCTAGAGGAGCAGCTCAAAGGTCTTGTTTACAGCTACAGAACTGCCTTCCTTAATTGACTCATTCACGTGTTTCTCAGATGGATGTACTATGCTGGATGCAAAAGCAAGCATGTCAAACTCGTGGCCTGTGAATAACAAGATAACTATGATTTGTACACTTATGGAGTTTATAGGCTATCAGGAGAAAGAGGCAATACAATAATTATAATACAGTAAAATAATAATAAAATAATAATAATAATAATAATACAATATATCTTATGATAACAGGTTCCTAGTGAAGCCTCTAAAAACAAAGCCAGAGCAGCATTATACAAATCAGAGGAAAAGTGGAAACAACCCAAACATCCACCATATGGATGTGGTATATCCATACAAAGGAATATTATTCAGCGATGAAAAGGAATGGAGTACCTACAGGCTACAGGCTACAACATGGATGAACATCGAAAACATTATGCTAAATAAAAGAAGCCATGTACAAAATGTCACATATTGTATTATTCAATTTATATAAAAGGTGGTAATAGGAAAACCCATAGATCCAGGAAGCAAAGTAGTACAGCCGAAGGCTGGAGGATGGGAGGAACTGAGAATGATTAATGGGTATAAAGTTTATTTTAGGATGATAAAAATGTTCTCAAATGAGATAATGGTAATGATTGCACAACCTTGCAAATATACTAACATGATCTCTTCCATGCTCTCTACCACACACTAGCCTACAATCACATTAAACAGTTTTCCTACCACACATTGGTCTATATTCTCACTAATATTCAGAGTTTTCCAAATATCCCATGTCTTTCTTGTTTCTATGCCCAATGACGCTATTCCCTTGCCTGTATCTCCCCTGTCCCCTTCCCCCTACCTTCATGGTTGGCATGCAGCTCTTTGGCCCCCTGAGTGTGGCTCTTCCACAAAATAGCATGGCTTGGGCGAGTCTATTTTGAAGAAGTGGCACTAGAAGAAGTTTAAGTTTAAAAAATTTGGCTCTCAAAAGACATTTCAATCATTGTACTGTTGATATTTGGCTCTGTTGACTAATGAGTTTGCCGACCACTGCCCTACCTGATTTAATCTTACATGCTGCCTAGGATTCAGCTCCAATGGAATCTACCTCAGAATGCCTCCCTGGTGTCCCCCAGTCCTGCCTCGCAGTGTGGGTGAGGGCCCCCATCCTTATCTAGTAACCTGCCACCCCGTGTTATTGTTTGCTTACTAATATGTCTCCCACCCTAGACTGTCAGTTCCTAGAAGGTAGAACCATAGCATTTACGCCTCTAATACTCTTAATACAGTATTGAGCATTGAATAAATGTTAACTGAGTGCAAGAATAAATGAATAAATGAACTCATAATTTAGTCATAATTGTATTCAGCACTTCATTGCAACTCTTTTAATTACCAACTTCTGAAATTTCCTCAAAATTTAAGAACATAAAGTCAAATGATTACATTTGATGAGAAACACCATTAACTTCATTTAAATAAAACTCAGCAACTATTATCACATGTAATTTATAACAAAGTTAATCCAACTCATACTTAATGATATGAATAATCATTATAGTGCTATAAATTCATTGGGCATAAAAGTCAGACAGTTAACATAAACGGATTTAAGCAACGTTGCCTGTGTGTAAGCCAAGCACATCGTTCCTAGAACACAGAGGGAGAAAAGAAAAGGAACTGACTGAGCAGAGGAGGAGAGGAGGCGGCTGCTCTGTCTGATTCTGAAACAGGAGCTGAAGTGGTTTCTGGGGCAGGAGCAGCCAATATCCTGCATTTTCAGGAGCTAAGAGCCACAAAAGGCATTCTTGTCCATTCGCTGATTCACCCATTAACCCTGACACTGACCCAAGAGAAGAATGGAAGAAGTTGGTCATTGCTTTAAGTCTTTCTCCCCAGCCAGAGAGTGCTTGCATGGCATTCAATAGTTCAAAAAGGGACAGAAGAGTCCATTCCAGCATCAAGAATTGGAGAGGGCCGGGACCGGTTTGGCTCAATGGATAGAGCGTCGGCTTGGGGACTGAAGGGTCCCGGGTTCGATTCCGGTCAAGGGCATGTACCTTGGTTGTGGGCATGTCCCCAGTAGGGGGTGTGCAAGAGGCAGCTGATCGATGACTCTCTCTCATCGATGTTTCTAACTATCTCCCTCCCTTCCTCTCTGTATAAAATCAATAAAATATATTTAAAAAAAAAAAAAGAATTGGAGAGGTACCTGTCTGATTTGATCTACAGAGAAGTAGGTTAACCTGTCAACTAGCAAATTCTAGAACAATTAAGCCATAGAAATTCTGTACTCAAAGAAGGGCTAACATCTGAGAGAAACCAAAGCATCATTTTGATCTGTCCCAATTCTCCCTCTTTTCCTCACAGATAAAGATCCTAATTATATACTGGCTACGACTCCATGAGTCATTAACTTACTACAACCTTCCAAGTTAGTTATCTCTGTGGAGAACTGCAGTGCGAGATGCATAGCAATGTGCTCAAGGTTATAGACATAGTACCAGCTGCCTCCCAGGGAAGGAACAAGTCATGTTGCATCACAGAGATCCAATCGGATCAAAAGAGAAAAGAGGATGGAAGTTAGAGCTTCATAAAGTCAAGCTACAGAACGGCTTGCTGAGCTCCTGGAGGGCACAGGAGAGAACCTTAAAAGCTGGGAGAGAGGCCGATCAAGGGAGGGAGAAAGCAGAAAGAAAATTGGACATTCTCCTTCTGCGTTTAGGTTTAATAAACAGGAAGTGCCAACCTACAATTTTGTAGTTAAAATTCTGCAGGGACCATTTTATGTGTGTACACTCCTTGCTTGGAAGCAACTAGTGTCATCTTCAGAAATATGTTGGTTATTAAAATAAACCAAACCTAACATTTACTCTCAGTACAGGAATACCTATAGTATATTTCAAATTGGGTATAGGTAACTGTCATTTTTTTCTTCAGGTTTGATTTCAACTCCAGCAAGGTTTCTGGTTGGAACACAAGTTTAATAATTATGATTTGTTAGGAATAACATTCTTTTCAGCATATTCATTGTAATTTTTTGCATTCTTTCTATTAGCATGAGAAAGTCATTTTATTTAGTTCATTTAAATTATTTTAAAATTGGCAGACTACATATTTGGGGTATAATTTGGACTCCCACACTTAATTCATTTGGGATCCAAATGTAAATTATTTTGATATTCTAAAAGGCTTAGCTCCCACTTGTCACTTTTCCAATTCCAAAGTGAATCTCCTATTGCTATCTACTATGTAGGATAGTAGATAAAGATCCTAATTATATACTGGCTACGACTCCATGAGTCATTAACTTACTACAACCTTCCAAGTTAGTTATCTCTGTGGAGAACTGCAGTGCGGGATGCATAGCAATGTGCTCAAGGTTATAGATGTAGCACCAGCTGCCTCCCACGGAAGGCATTAAATTAAATAAAGTGCTAGGAATGTAGTCAAATGAATCTGTTTTGTTTCCAACTACATGAACTTGGACTTATCACCAATCTGTGTGACTGTGCCCACATTTGATAAAAAGAAAGACTGGTATGAGAGGTCATATTATTCCCTTGAATCAAAAGGAAGATACTTAATACAAGTTTTATCAGACGGGAAACTCCTTGGAGGCCACACTCATCCTTCAATACCATGAACACTACTAGTTTGCTATCCTTCCCATTCATACCACTGGTCCAACACTCTCAAGGGCAGAATGGAAGTGATTAAATTTTTTGTGTGCTTTCTAAGGCCTTGAGAGAGCTATTGATACCACCTACTCTCACACAGTGCTTTTGAAGTAAACTGCTCAGTTAGGCACACATAACTCTGGCTACTGTCTAGTTTTGCAACAACAGCATGAGAATTCCACTGAGCAATAGAGAAGACTGACACACAGTTCAGAGCTGCTCAGGAAATGTGCTGGATTCTGGATGTCCTTCTGGTCTTTACATTTTTTTTTTTTTTTATGAGAGTTCCTGAGAAACCTTGCTTTAAAAAAGTCATGCTTAACTTTGTTATACCCTGCATTTTCCAAATTTATCGGACCACAAAAGCTTTTCTACAAGGAATAATAAATAACATCCTAAAGAATAGATTTTGGGAAACCTTATTATAAAACAGATAAAGATTGAACATTGAGAATTTGGGCCTTTTCTGGTAGCTTGGGATGAGGAATTCATATTTTACAATATATGTTACTTTTATTTTCCACAAAAAAAATTTTCATTTTATTTTGCAAAAATAATTTTAAAAACCCTTTAAATTGCAAATAAGGAAAAAAAAATCCCTAAAAATCATCAAAAACCCTCTCCTTAGGGGGAAAAATCATATTTAGTGTTTGGTAGATATCCTGTTAGTATATCCAGAGATGTGTGTTTATAAATTTTTTTTATTTCAACAGATGATAGATTAACCATCATAAATCTGTTAGCAAATCCTATCCTATCTAATAAAGATGGAATATGCAAATTGATTGTCACAGCGCCACAAAGATGGCAGCACCCAGTCCCCTCAGCCCTGCTGGAGATGACTATGGCAAGTGGACCGAGAAGGTTTTCAGCAAGTGAGTAAGAAATGAGTGTGAGAAGCAAGCCTTGGTGGGATCGAGGGAGAGCCGGTGGGCTCAGGGCCACTGCCACCCAGGAAGGCCCTTGGAGTTTGGTTCTGAAACTGCAGGGACCTGCCCCAGCATGGGCTGGGGAGGAAGCTCTGCTGCTGTCTGCCCAGCACCAGGTTCCTGGTTAAGGAAGCGGGTCTGAGTCACGGGGTCTGGTGGGGCTGTCTCACCTGAGCCCTGGTGGGGGCAGCAAGCATCACCTGTGGACACTAGTGGAGCAGCGCGGGTTGAATATTTTAATGAAAATGGGACGCCTGTGCCCAGTGCCACCGAGCCCTGGTCCCTGAATAGGAGAGTACAGCAGGGTCAGAGGTACAGCTTCCGGACCCTGCTAGGAGGCACCGCAGCTCTGGAGGGGCTGGACGCCAAGTACCCTGTTGGTTGGGCTGACAGCAGTTGCCATCACCTGCCCAGCACTGGGCCACGGGCCCTCACTCCAGAGCT
This sequence comes from Pipistrellus hanaki, assembly GCF_964339955.1. Lineage (NCBI taxonomy): Eukaryota > Metazoa > Chordata > Mammalia > Chiroptera > Vespertilionidae > Pipistrellus > Pipistrellus hanaki. The sequence continues at coordinate 57,866,076 of NC_140513.1, read as the reverse complement.
CAGCCATAGGAGGCACCAGCCCCAGGATGTTTTTCCTGTTATCTAGCTGGAAGTACAGGTGGCAGTTGAATTAAGAGTTGTGATTGTAATTTAATTTAATTTCTCCCAACTCAGAGCTATTTTCTTTCCAAATACATCAGGGGCCAAGAAACGTTCAAAGAATTGGGGAACCATTCCCAAATCAGGAAGGAAAGTCACAGGTTGTATACTATTGCCACAAATACAGTATTTCCTACTACTTACAACATATACAATGTAATGTATTAGATGCCTTCCTATCGCATGAAGTACGTATTCACATAGAGTAATACTGGTAGATATGTTGTAGTTATAGTGGTATGTCATATCCTATCTATACTAATAAAAGGGTAATATGTTAATTAGACCGGCGACCTTCTGGGAGACCTACAGGATGTCCTTCCAGACAAAGCCATGTTGGCGGGGTCACGGCAGAGGTGGTTAGTGGTGATCAGACCAGGAGGGAAGGGTAGTTAGGGGTGATCAAGCTGGTGGAGGGGCAGTTGGGGGCAATCAGGCCAGCAGGGGGGTAATTGGGGATGAGCAGGCCAGCAGGCAGAGTGGTTAGGGGCAATCAAGCAGGCAGATAGGTGAGTGGTTAGTAGCTAGTGGACCCAGATTGCGAGAAGGATGACCGACTGCCGGCAGTTGGACATCCACCAAGGGATCGTAGATTGGAGAGGGTGCAGGCCTGGCTGAGGGACCCCCCTTCCCCACCCCATGCATGAATTTCATGTACCCAGGCCACTAGTACTATATATATAAGGCAAAACTATTGAAGTATTCTCTTTAAAATCAGGCATAAAACATTCCCTGCTATCATAGATACTATTAGAAATTATACTGTAAGAAAAGAAAAGATATAAATGTTTGGAAGACAAGAGGCAAAGCTATCATTACTGATAAATGATAATTATCTCCTTATAAATAACAATAAACCAACTGGTGAATTATTTTTAAAAATTAAATAATTAAGCAAATATATTAAGATCAATACACAAAAATCAAAGGCCTAGTTAAAAAATCAAAAATCTAGTTGTTGAATATAACTAGGAAATGTAATTAAAAAGGAACCCATTCACAGCAGAAACAAAAGTTGTGAAATATTTAGAAATAAGAAACTAAAAATGTTCAAATCACCACGGAGAAAATAAAACTATTAAATTACATTGAAAACATTAAATACTGGAATATTTTACATTCCTGGGTAAGAAGACTAAATATTGTACAATTGTCAAGTTTTCACAAATTAATCTAAATTTATGCCAAATTTTCCCAAATTAACTTTTAAATTCATGTACAGTAAAATAAATATCTCAATAAGATTTCTCAGGTATAATTTCATGTGTCTATTTTAAAATTCATGTAGAAGATTACATTTGTGAGAATAGATGAGAAATTTAAAAAGAGAATAAAAAAGATGATGCTTTCTTGCCAAATATGAAGACATAGTACTTAACTCTTTTAATTAGAATATTGCCATTTTGGTTACAAATTAAAATATTAAGTAAAGATCCCAATATTTAAACCACGAATATATGGAAAAATATATTTAAAGCATATTTTAAAACCTTTAATATTATAAGATTCTACATTTTAAACCCAGACGAAGGAGAGAGAAATGTTCAATATAATTAAGAAAACAATTGGCTATCTATGAGGGTAAAGTAACATTTCACTTTAAGTAATTCAAAAAAGCTAGTTTCAGATAAATTGCCAGCATAATTTCTCCATAAGGGGAGAAAACTATAATATATTTAAAGTAAATACGGAGAAATGTCTTAATTCCTTAGAATGTGATGGGCTTTCTTAAGTCCAACGCAAAGAGAAAATCCAAAGGAAAAAGCCAAAAATATTGGCAACATAAAAATTAAATCTTTTGCAAGAATGATGACACCACAAATAAACTGAAAATGAGTGCTTTACCAGAATATTTACAGCTTGTATAACAGAAAAAGGACAAGTAATCGTAAGACATAAATTACTTATACAAAATAAAATTAAAACAAACCAATAAACTTATAGGGGGGAAAAAAATCCCAAACAAATCAGGTAATTCACAGAAGATAACATGAAAATAGCCAATATAAAAATGAAAATATGTATAGCCGTAAAATTAAAGTTTTTAGGTAAGATATTATAATATGAATCTTAGTCATAATGTTGAGAGGCAGAACCAACTTTCAGAAAAACATATACAGTATGATAATATTTACATAAACAAATACACATTCAAATACATGTACAGATAATACCCCATAAATTCTATGCATCTATAAATATATGCAAATATTTTTATGAAAGGGTTAGAAAAAGCAAGTGGGCAGGAAAAAACTGATAGGAAAGGAAGATGATTTTTTAGTATTTTGTTTTTATTTCATGGAGAATGCTTTTATTATGTGAAATTATGTAATTTAAAGTTAATGTCAAAACATGAAAATGATTCAATAAATGCACCACTGAAAGGTAAAACCTTCTAACTTAAGACACTAGAAAAAGAGAAAATTAAACATACAACAACCAGAAGAAAAAATAAAAATTAGAGTGCAAATAATGAAATGAAAAATAAAAAACAGAGAAACCAACTACACTAATATATATATATATTTATATTTTCACTCTTTCAAAGTATATATATATATATATATATATATATATACTTTGAAAGAGTGAAAATATAAAATTGACAAATATGCCGTTAAACTGACCAACAGCAAAATATACTAAATTACTAAAATTGAGAGTGAAAGAGAGAAAATTATTACTGACCTTACAGAAAGGAAAGGGTCTATAAAAGAACACTTTGAATAACTGATGCGAAAATTACTTAAATTAAACAAAAAACTCCTAGAAAGTCAGACACTATGAAAACTGACTTAAGAAAAAAAATTTTTGAATATGTTTATCAAAGGTAAAGGCCAGATCCAGATGGCTTCTCTGGTGTAATTTATCAAATGTTGAAAGAAGAATTAATGCCAACTCTTCACAAATACTTCAAAAACAGAAAAGGAGAGAGTCATCCCAACTTATTTTTTGAGGTTAATATTATCCCAATTCTAAAATCAGACAAAGACACTAGAAGATAAGGTAACTGTAGATCCATGTCTCTTAGAATTAGATGCAAATTCTTCAACAAAATACTAGCAAACTATATATATAATTTAACAAACATATTTTTCATACCTATATTCAGTTTAAAATTCTATATCTATTGATATTTAGAGAGAGAGAATTATAAATAATGACTAATGGCACTAATACCAGCAATGCTAGGCAACAAACTCAAAACATTCTTGAAAGAATTAAAAGTCTATAGGAAGATTAAAGACATCCCAATGTCATGAGTTAGAAGACAATATTATTGAAAAGGCATAGTTCCCAGATCTTTTGATCTATAGAGTTAACACAATCCCTACAAAAAATCCCAACTCACTTCTTTGCAGAAATGTGTAAGCTGATCCTAAAATTCATATGGATGAATCACCCAGAATAATATTGAAGAAAACAAAACTGGAAAACTCATATTCCTAATTTCAAAATGCACCTATAAAGCTACAATATTCAAGACAGTGTGGTACTAGCATAAGAATAGACATAGACCAAAGGAACAGTATTGAGAGTTCATAAATACACCCATGTCTCTATAAGTAATTAAAATTTTTAAACTGTTTACACTATTACAAATGTCCCCAATTACCCCCTCCTTTGCCCAATTGAATTTTACAAATGTGCCAGGACCATATAATGAGGAAACACTCTTTCAATCAATGACACTGGGAGAACTGGATAGCTTCAGGCAAAAGAATGCAGCTGGACCCCTACCTCACACCATATGCAAAACCTAACTAAAAATGGATCAAAAGTCTAAATATAAGAGCTAAAACTACAAAACTCTTAAATAAAACTTAAATGTTGACCTTCATGACTTTGAATCAGGCAATGGTTTCTTAAATATGCCTCTAAATGCACAAGCAATCAAACATAGGTAAATTGGACTATCAAAATTGAAAACTTTTGTGTATCAAAGAACATTATAAGAAAGTGAAAAGGTAACATACAACCCACAAAATGAGAAATACTCACAAATCAAATATATGATTAGTTACATGCATCTAGAATATATAAAGAACTCTTAAAACATTATGTGTGGGAAGGGGAGATGGAGTAAAAGAGAGCATAGAGGGGATAAATTGTGATGGGGAAAATAAAATAAAATAAGCAGAAAAATCATTATTAAAGAGACAAATTAAAAAAAACAAAGATATAGAAATTACCAATGAGCACCTAAAAAGATGTCTATCTTCATTAGCTAAGATATAACACAAATAAAAACAACTTCACACTCACCAGGATGGCTATAATTAAAGTGACAGCTAATGTTGGTGAGGATCTAAAAAAATTGTAACTCTCATATACACCTCTGTCAGGCAAGATGAAGGAATAAAAATGGAGTACCTAATGCCCACTATTTTATTGTGAATCGATAATGTAGGAATATAAAATGGTACACTCTTTGGAAACAGCCTGGCACTCCCTCAAAAGGTAAATGTAGAGTTACCATATAACCTTGGAATTCCACTCTTAGGTATATATCCAAGGGAAATGGAAGCATCTTCACATAAAAACTTGTACAAGAAGGTTGATAGCAGCATTATTCCTAATAGACAAAAGGTGGAAACAACCCAAATGTCCATTAACAAATGAACGGACAAACAAAACATGGACTATCCATACAATTAAGTATCCTTCATCCATATAAAGGAATGAAGTTATGGTTTATGTTAAGACATGGAATGATCTCAAAAACACTATACTAAGTAAAAGAAGCCAGACCCAAAAAGGCACATATTGAATGACTACATTTATATGAAATGTTCAGAACAGGCAAACCTACAATACCAGAAAGTATATTAATGTTGGCTCAAGGCTTTCTGAGTTGAGAAGATATAGGGAGTGACTATAATGGATATGGGATGTCTCTTTGAGATAAGATATTCCAAAATTAATTAAAGTGATGGTTTTACAACTCTAAATATATCAGAAACCAGTGGATTGGATTGTACACTCTAATTGAGTGAATTGCATTATATATCAATTATTAATAAACCTGTTGAGAAAGAGAGAAAAGGATGAGAACTGTGCAATGCACCACATCTCTCACTATTTTCGTATTAGATGCCACTCGCATTAAAGCAATTCTCTGCATAGTTCCTCTATGATTTGTTGAACATGTGTATATGTTGTTTTATATGTAAGAACCTATAGATCTCATCTACCCATCGACTCACCACATAATCTGAGTTTTTATGTATTTAATTAGAAAAGAAAAAAAATAGAGTAAGTAGCAGCATATGGCTATTATTGGGAGCTTGGCTCCTCTGCGCCACGGAGATTACTCTGGGAAAAAGTGGGCAGGAACAGAAGAAACAGGTTGAAATTGGGATACGCCACTGTTTTCAAGGACAAAGCAGGCACCATCTGTAACACCACCTTTCCTTAGCAATAAAGACCGCTTTTCAGAGGAAAACACCTCTTGAGCTAAGCCTAATAGGCCCCTCCACTGGAGGGGGAGACTCAGCCTCCCACTTGACTCTCCAGAAGTGGATTTCGCACGTTTCCATGCAACCCAGGATTGAGCCACATTGTCTAATCACAATAAAATTGTGGGCTTTAAGTACCCCATTTTTATTTCTCCATCTTGCCTGCCAGAGAGCCTATTGAAGAACCAAATAATAGAGGTAAATGTGGATGGCCTATGGCTGCTTCCTTATTTAAAAAAAAAAAAAAAAAGAAAAAGAAACAGAAAGAAATGGTCTCCAATTATACACATTAGCCATAATTTTGGCCTTTTGGATGATCAGATAATGTTTCTGCCCATTAAATAAATTCTTGTGGCAAGTCCTGCTTTTCAATGTCAAAAATAACAGCTTCCAATTAACCATCAAAAGCTTTTCCAGGATCTGGAGACAGGAGTAAATTGCAGTCTTTTTAGATTGGTAGCTTTTGACATTGTATTAAACAATCTTCTAGGGTTGTCATAGCCCATTCTCCTTTGTATAGATATCCATTGGCTTGTGTTTATTAATTGTTTTAGCAGGCAATCTATTCTTTCAGCCCAATTTCTACATTTACTGTATGTGAGGAAAATCCGGGGGCATTTTTGCTACCACGCAATAATCTTCACGTCCTGTTTCCAGGTGGACAAGGCTGAGGACACCTCTCTAAAGTGTAGGAAGTGCTTTGCCTTTTCTACCTTTAAAAAGTCACTCCTGCACAGGGTCACATGCTGCTGTCTCAGCATCGGCAACGCAAAGGGTGCTATGCAGACAACTAATCAGATGATGCAGATTGCTGTCATCTTTTCCACAAGAGAAGGTAAATAGCAGAGCTACTGACCCATGCTTACATATTTCTTTTCAAGACTAAGAGATTCTCTTTAACATAGAAAATGCTGCATGGTAAATTTCCCATTTCCCATTATCTTCTCTACACTGGAGGATTTGGTTTTACATTTAAAACGGTAATCAAGTCACATCAATAACCGAAGGATTTTTGTTATTTGCACTTAATTCCAAAACTTAGGAAAAGTTGGAAGCAGAGAGGCCTCCTCCCACTGCTGCCCCCATTTGACTTCTGTTTTGTTTCTCTTTCATAGGCATTGTCTGCATTTACCAAAGTCTATTCTCCATGGAGTCATAAAAGCATATATTTTTCTTTAATCAAAAGCTGAGTTCCCTGGGAAGCTAAAATTTATTCTGGGCTGAGTGTATCTTGTATTAAAAATATGCAGTGAAATCATTTATATTCATTTTCAAAAAACTTTCAACCCAGTTTTACAAAATCTTTATTGGATTTGTTCATGTGAATTTTTAAAATCAATGTAATTTAGTAAATGTGCTGATGGCCAACCATATCGACTTGAAATGAAGTGGAGCAACTGTCTCTAGACAATGGACGGGTGATTCATGTGGGGTAGATGGATCAAGACAAGCATGGGGATAGCACACACTTCTGATGCCCTTCCTACCAGTCTCTGGCACTTTTGGCAAACACAGAGATGAAAAGTTTTATGTGTCCTGGTCCTTTTTATAGGACCAGAACAACCTGTGGGCGCATAACCAGTCATTACACCAAGTTACCAGGTCCTGTGGGAACCAGGGTGGAAAGAGGCATGTGTGAACTGAGGGTGTGCCAATCTGTAGCTGAAAGAATTATACGTCCAAGGTCAAAGGAAGGTCATGCATATCAGAATAATGTAGCAGAAACCTGAGATGAATGGAAGGTGTTCAGGGACTGAATGCAGAATGGGTCACAATGAGATTAGCTTAGGGGCTGTGAAAAAAACTGAAGTGACACCTGTATTTGTACCTGGCTCTGGCTGCCTGTCCTCAAGGGGAATGTGAAGATTTAGAGGAGCTAAGCAGGATCAGCAACCACTCTCCCCTGAACTTCTTGGTCCTCTCTGGGAGGGGAACTCCTCAGGGGCAGTGTGGCTCCAAAGGGTGAAGCTCCAAAGGGTGAAGCAGTGCCAGGGGGTGTGGCTCACTGTCTCTGCTCCCATCCTGCTCCACAAAAGAACCCCTTCCACATACTTTGGAGCCAAAGCTCGAGGTTCCAATCCACAACTCTGACTTCCATTCCTCATCAGCCAGCTGCATGCTGATGGCCATAGGTCACTGCATTTTAAATTCTTCCTCTGATTTTGTTCCCTTGCCCTGGAATTTTCCTTTCCTTTGGCATGCTAATAGACTATGTTGGTTGAATATCTATTCTGTCTTCTATAACCCTCACTCAACTCCTCTTCCTTCCTCCTCCAAGTCCCTAGCCACACAAGATTCAACCTCCTTTCTCCTCCAAAAGTAAAACAAAAGTGCTAATAATGGGGATGAGATATTGAAATGATTTATATCTCAATAATTATAGCTCCCTCTTGAGCCTTTTGGATGGAAATATGCAGCAGTTCTTTCGAACAATTTAGGTTCTGTTTCAGAAGGCGAGTTCATTTCCTACCAGCTTGTGTTCCTAAATGATTCCTAACCTTAAAGTGCATGAAATTAGTTGGAAACAGAAATTCCATCTTTGTAAATATTTGTTCTATATTAGGCAGCTCTTTGGTAAAATCATTATACTAATTTTTTTTTTTTTCAGTTATGCCAGAGTGCTGTAGCTATCTTCTACAATGGGGTGGGGTTATTGAAAATAAAGAAGATGATGTAAGAGCTAATATCAATTTGGTACTTACTTTACTACATGGGTCAGACACTGTGGTAGTCCACATACTGTATTATGTGGACTACCTCATTTAAGCTCCACAACAACTATTATCTTATTTTATACATGAGGAGACTAAGGCTCACAGAAATAAATTAACCTGCTCAAGAGAGTGAGGGAACCAAAATTAGCAAACAAAATTAAGGAAAAATAATTTAAAATACAACGCTAGAGAGTAATATGCTTAGTGAAATAATCCAGTCCAAGAAAGACGAGCATCACATAATCACTATTGATGGAATCTAAAGAACAAAAATAAACTTATGAACAAAATAGACCCAGAGTCATAGAAACATGGAACAGACTGTGGAATCTCAGAAGGAAGGGAGTGGAGGGGTTGGGTGGTTGGGTGGGTAGAAAGAGATTAACCAAATAATTTATATGCATATATACATAACTCATGGATACAAACAAGTGTGTGGTGAAGGCCTGGGGCAGGAGGTGGGGGTGGACTAGTAGGGGTCAATAGGGGAAAAAAGGGAACATGTGTATAACTTTCAACAATAAAGATAAATTTAAAAACAACAACAACGACGCATGGGAAAAGGTATCGCTGCTAACAATGAGAAGTTACATACCGTGCTCCGGAGCCTCACGCTAGTGAACTGGCGGCCCAGAAACCTCTGTGTGTAGACACAGGCGTTCCCTTGACTTAAGGATGTCACGGCACTGGGGCAAGGCTCTGGCAGTCTTCCTTCTGTTTGGAGTAAATGGATGACACCTGAAGGACTTCTGGCAGCTGGCAGAACTTCAGAGCACAGAAACGTGCTTTTCTGCAAGACCCATTTCCACCCCTGAGTGCTCCATGCCCTGGATGTGGACCGCACACTCAGAGGAATTGCAGCCTCGGTCGGCAGCACTGACCTGGTTTAAGGCTTTTGTGTGAGAGTGGAGGCCTTTCTGAAGGAGCTTGTGGGGCGGAGCTGCCATTACTTGGTCAGTCCAGGGGAGCGTTCATGCATGGCCTTCAGCAGAGGGTACCACAGAGGAAACCACGTTTGTTCTTTGTTACTGTCACCATTATGACCACTATGGGACAGTGGTGAAGAGAGTGGATGCTGGAGCCCAGGGTACAAATATAGTTATTGCTTATTGGAGTGTTTTCTTGGGTAAATTATTTAATATTTCTCTGCCTCCATCTAATTATCTAAAAACACAGCTAATACACAGCACCAATTTTGTCAGATTACTAATATGAGTAAACGAATACTTGTGTCTGGAACATAGAAGATGCTCCATAAATACTATTGTCATTGTGATCATCATCACTGTCAACCATCATCTCTGTCCCAGGGTTTGGAAGTGATGGGAATTCACAGGGTGGGGATATGCTGAGCTCCAGCAGCAAGGATGACCTTGAATAGCCATCTAAGCCAGTGGTTGGCAAACTCATTAGTCAACAGAGCCAAATATCAACAGTACAACGATTGAAATTTCTTGTGAGAGCCAAATTTTTTAAACAACTCTAACGCCACTTCAAAATAGACTCACCCAGGCTCTGGTATTTTGTGGAAGAGCCACACTCAAGGGGCCAAAGAGCCACATGTGGCTCTCGAGCCAGTTTGCCGACCACGGATCTAAGCAACACTGTCACCAACAAAAGCCCCTGCCACAGGGACTCGACCACTCCTTTCCCTCCATCACCATGTACAGGAGGCTGTCATTACTTCCTGCCCAGGCCACTGCAAAATCCTCCAGACTGGTCCCCCAAGCCCAATCTCTCCTATCTCTAATTCGTCATTGATGTTGCTACCAGATCAATCTTTCTGCCTGAGGTCAGAATTTCTATCCTCCACGCCTTCCTAAGCCCTGGTACAGACTGAGTAGACCCCTCAGTATGGAGATGCCGAGTGAATGTTTTCTAAGATCACCGTGCGAGTTTCCTTCCGAGGGTGGGACATGGTGCTAGTACTACAAGAAGAAGAGGGATACTGGCAATAGTACTGGTAGTAGCCTATGAGTAGTGGTAAATCCCACCAACACTGTGTTTTACTCTTTCCAAAGCACTTTCCCATGCTCTAGGAGGGGGACAGGCAGGTGACAACCCCATTTTAGATGAAAGAATCCAAAGATTAATAACAGGTTATATGCATCATGGCTTGTGTCAGTTTCGGTCCTTATAAGGGAATTCCTTGTATCACATGATCTAACTCACCTAGGGGAAATAATGAACAACATAAATAGATGAACAGAAATAGACCTAGAGACAGAGAAGTAGTGATCAGAGGGAAGGTAGGAGAGGGGAGGGGCAAAGGGGAGATATCAACCAAAGGACTTGTGTGCATGCATATAAGCCTAACCAGAGGTCACGGACAACAGGGGGTGGGCATACATGGGGAGGAGTTTGGGATGGGAATGGGGGGATGAGGACAATTATGTGACACCATAATCAATAAAGAAATTTAAAAAAAAATAAAAACATTAGGGAAAATGCTATTCTTTAAAGAGAAAAAAAAGTAACAGGTAGTATGACACAGGCAAGGTAAGACTTCATTAGACAGTGAAAACTGGGTCCGAAAGCCTCTCGGCTTGTTCCACGTTTTCTCTTTTCATAACTGTTCAGAAAGTAGGACCACATTACATTTCCTAATGAAATGCGCCTGGTGTGATCAGAACCGTAATGATCAGCACTTACTGAATAGTTTCTAAGTGCTTCTAAGAACTAATCTACACATTCTACATGGATTATATAACTTGATTGTCTCAACAGCTATAGTTTCCTACTTTTCAAATAAAGAATCATGAGATTTGCAGATATTAAATCACCAGCCGGGGTAACTCAGTTATAGCCAGTGAACAGGGGACGGCTGCCGAGCTGCCGGCTCCAGACTCTTGACCACATCCCTTCTGACCTCCTGCTTACTGGATTCTCTGCTTCTGGCTGAGCCGCAGGCCAGTAACCTGAGATCACCCTAGGGCAGCGATTTTCAGCCTTTTTCATCTCATGGCATACATAAACTACTCAAATTCTGCGGCACACCAAAAAAATACATTTTGTGCTGATCGACAAAAAAAAAAATAGGTATAATTTTGATTCATTCACACCAAACAGCTATTGTTGTATTGGCTGTTATTTTTTTATTTGACAACCTAAGGCAAAAGAGGTCAGTGCCTCTGACTAAATAGTTAGGTATTGCATGCTTTCAAAATTCTTGCAGCACAACTGGTTGAAAATCCCTGCCCCAGAGGATAATTTCGACTTTCCCTACATCAGGTATATTTAACACAAAAACTGTGTAATAATTTAGAAATATATATACATACACACACACACACACACACTCACATCTATATAAATTATACTTTATAGCTTAAACTCTATGAGCTTAACCACATTCATCTTCCCTATACTCACATTTTGATTTATTTATTTCTTTTACCTGAGAATTCTCTACATTTATTCCAGTACTTTCAACATATTTTGCATTTTGTTTTTTGACACATTTACCACTGATTGGGTCTTTGGTAAGTGTTAAATTAAAAATAAATATAATTTTACTCCAAAAAACATTTTGTATTGATAATTTTCATTTCGTTTGTAAACGTTTGTAAAGCTTTGATTACTAATTCTTTCTTATTTTGGGTTTGATATCATAGTTATAGACATTCTTGCGTGAAAGGGTAGTTATTTCTGCTTAGTTCAAAAGCTGTCAAAAGTGTATTCTCATAATACTCATATCTTGTGTGTTTGTGGTTTTTTTTCTTCGATATGTCCATTTTTGTTTGAATACATTTTATACATCAAGGATATTAACCCAGTTTATTATTTAATAGTGGTACCTTTTAAAAAAAGTAGTTTGTTGCTTAATATTGAATTCTTATGCAATAGTTTTATATGTACAAAAATTTAGTGTTTATAGAGTTAATCAGTTGATATTTTTATTTGTGCTTTACATCACTGCTTTCATGCTTAAAAAGTACTTCCTATTGTTTAGAAAGATAATTTTCCCACACTATTTTTAGTTATTGCCACATTCTCTCTCTATATATATATATCTTTCCTTCCCTGCCCCTTCCTCCAGTTACTTTTTCTCTCTCTCTCCATCATTCATTACTGTGCTTTTGACATGAATCATGAAATAAGAGCTAAAGCTTGTATTTTGCTAGTTAAGCAACAGCATGCATTATTCCTTGAGTAATTCCTACAAGCCCCACACTAATAAACTGTACCACCATTAATGTGTACCAAATTCTTTTCTATTTTTAGATTTGTTTTGAGGTCATAGTTTTTTAGTTATTTTAAAAAAATATATTTTATTGATTTTTTTTTGCAGAGAGGAAGGGAGAGGGATAGAAAGCTAGAAACATACATGAAAGAGAAACATCAATCAGCTGCCTCCCTACATACCCCCCACTGGGGATGTGCCCTTAACCAAGGCACATGCCCTTGACCGAAATTGAACCTGGGACACTTCAGTTCGCAGACCGACCCTTTACCCACTGAGCAAAACCAGCTTTGGCTATTTTTACATTAGTACAATATTGCAATATTAATATATTCTTATAATAAATTTCATTTGGTTATAATCTATTATTTTTAAATATATAATTGTATATGATTTACTAGTGCTTTTGTTAGGTCTTCCGTCTTGTGTTAATTTTTTAGTGAAATTACATATAGTTGTTTGTGTGGGAAGAGTACCTTTTTACCAAGATGAATTATTGTTGACAAAGTTTAAACAAACATAAAAACTTTTCTATCTTCTAAAATAGTTCAAAAACATGGAAATTATATGGTCCTTAAAAGTTATAATACTAATGCACAAAACTGGTCAAATATTTTCCCCCATTTCTTCTTACCTTTTTAAACTTAAAATTTCAACCTCTTCAAACAGCCTTTTGATAATTGACATTCTCTGAGTACGGTTGATAAATGTGCTTTTATGTACATATTTGGTCCTATTTTTATGCATAGTATTTTGCTTTGTCTCTTTTACTTTTACTGAAAATTCCATTTACCCATTAAGCCATTTAATAGTTGAATTTCCCCCTCAAAGGCCCAGATTTTGAAATCATCAATAAGTTTTGTTTTGTATTCCCTGATTTTATTGATTTCTGATTTTACTTTTATAATTATTTCATTTTCTGTGGGTTTTTATTTTTGGTTTTTCTAATTTCATTTAATGCTTATGCATTCACTTTACATTTTTTTTACTTCATTAGGATAGTGTTAAAGATATATTTATAGGGATAGATGTGCTTTTTACCTCAAGTTTTTATATATTATTTTTAATAATTGATCATGATAGCTTTGATCTTCCTTTTAATCCAATAGTTATAGGTAAAGAAGCCTTCTTTTTCTTCTAATTTCCAAAGGAATAACTTTCTTTAAACTGTTGTGGTCAGTGCATTTTTACACTTGAAATTTATTTTTGTAAGTTTTCTATGATACATAAACATTTGATACAAAGGATAGTGATCAAATTATCTATATCCATATAGATTGAATCTTTCTTCCTACTGATATGTTAAAGGCTAAATGAATCTAATAGATGTAATGACGTTTTGTACAACATTTGCATTATTCATCATTTCTTCCAGTGCTTTCAACACATTTTGATACATTTTACCACTGATTGTATCTTTGAACAGTATTAAATTATCTTTTCCTATTAAGTGCTTTTTACTTGATTTCTGCTTTGACGTAGTATGTTAACTTTGCTACCTCATTTTGGTTTCATTTGACAGGTTGAGTCCTTGCCCAAAATATTATTTACTACTTTTCTAAATCATTTATCTTTGATTTACTAACATCATGTCATTGCTTTTGTAGTAGAGTTTTGTTTTGTTTTTTTCCACTCGTTATAACACATATATTTGGCATTACTGCATTATATTTTATTAATTTCCCCTTATTGCTAAGTCCATTATTTTTTCTCCAGTTGTAAAAAGGGGATGTAAAATATATGAATCAATTTGTTAATTCTACTAAAGATTAAAGTCATTATTATGGAAAAGTTTGATGGGGGTACATGTTGCACCGGAGTTTGGTGGGGATATGCACTGCACCGTGCTTAGCTGCACCTAATTCTACGTTCTCATGAGTACAAGGGGTACTCACCATTACGAAAATTATAGAAGGGGTGCACATATGTCAAAAGTTTGGGAAACACTGCTTTAGAGTAATCAAATTCAAGACTGAAATGCTTTCTTTTAACTCCTCTCTAGGTACGAGAAGGAATTTTGTAAGCTTCAAGTTCCTGAAACCACTACTCATTTCCTTCCCCAATCTTTGTTACTATACTATGAGAACTTAGAGCTATTTTTTTTCTTTCTATTGAATTATTATTCCTATATTAGCTAACTTCTTTTTCAAAGTTATTTTAATATTTCATTAAACTTTTTAAAAAATATTATTTTATTGATTTTTTTACAGAGAGGAAGGGAGGGAGATTGAGAGTTAGAAACATCAATGAGAGAGAAACATTGATCAGCTGCCTCCTGCACACTTCCTACTGGGGATGTGCCAGAAACCCAGGTATATGCCCTTAACCAGAATCAAACCTGGGACCTTTTAGTCTGCAGGCCTGACACTCTACCCACTGAGCCAAACTGGTTAGGACTTCATTCAAGTTTTTAAACAAAAACACTTTGTCTGTTTTAAATAATAACCATATATATATTTCATGTTATAAACATCCAAATATCTATAATGTCCCAGCCACTGTGCTATCCATTTTATGACCATTATAATCCTTACAATAACCTTATTAGATTCTATTCTGTTTCGTAGATGAGGAAAGTGAAGCTCAGATAATTGCCAAAGCCACAAGGTAAGAAAGTCCTTTGCAACTGGGTACAGTTCAAACTGAAATCTGGCATCTTCCACTACATTATTCTGTCTCCATTTAGTCTACCCTGACTGAGGCTTTAGTACAGGCACTTGCTCTAGATATTTACCAGGTATACACTGTGCCAGTTACAGTGCTACATTCTGAAGACACACATTTGAGTGCAATATGGGGCTGATTTTCAGTGCATTCACCATGGGAATGACTGCCATGTAAGCCAGTGATTTTGTTGCAATATCCAAGTACTGCAATTGAACAAGGAGCAGGGCAGCAGAGGAAAGAGAAGAAAGTGCCTTACACTCTTTCTACAGGGAACAGGCAAGGGGAGTAAGGAGGAAGCCTTCACCAAAGAGAAGATGTTGGAGTTGGAGCTAACTATGAAGTCTTCTGCATGAGGAAAAGGAGGAAAAGCCATTCGAGGCCCAGAAAAGTGTCTGCAGAAGGGAAGAGTGTAAAATGGGTATTGATTTGAGAGACCTGTAAGGATGTAGGTGGATCGTGGGTGCTTCTGTGCAATGACAGAAGGTGAATCTGGAAGAAGTGGAGTTAGATTTAAAAAATATATATATATATTTTATTGATTTTTTACAGAGAGGAAGGGAGAGAGATAGAGAGTTAGAAACATCAATGAGAGAGAAACATTGACCAGCTGCCTCCTGCACATCCCCTACTGGGGATATGCCCGCAACTAATGTACATGCCCTTGACCGGAATCGAACCTGGGACCTTTCAGTCCGCAGACCGACGCTCTATCGCAGGGGTCCTCAAACTTTTTAAAGTGGGGGCCAGATCACGGTCCCTCAGAGAGCTGGAGGGCTGGACTATATGAACTACTAATTCCTACTGTAACACCTTGGCTGCGCTCACTGCCCAAAAAACCTGGCGGGCAGGATCAGACTCCCCTGGGGGCTGCATGTGGCCCGCGGGCCGTAGTTTGAAGACCCCTGCCACTGAGCCAAACCGGTTTTGGCTGGAGTTAGATTTTGAAGGAACCTTCTGTGTTATGTTAAGGAGCCTGAAACTCACCCTGTAAGTAATAGGGAACTCCTGAGGATAAGCAGCAAAATGACATGATTGGATTTGTTGAAAGATCATTCTGTGCAATGAGTATAAGAACTGGACATGGATGGCCTATAACTCAAGGCAAAGAGGTCTGTGAGGTAGGTTATGGCACACAGGCCTTCAATGAAGCACTTCTCAGGGAAATGCTGGGAGCGCTCTCAAATAATAGTAAAATAAGATTGTCATCCATTGTTTGTTTTCTTTCTTGCCTTAACTTCCAAGAAGTTCAAAGCCACATTTAATCCTCATTCACAATAACTGCCTTAGCCCTTTGAGTCAGCATATTTTTGTTCACTTTCATCTCATGGTGTACTAGTTTTTGATTAGTGTTGTAATAAATTATGACCTATTTAGAACCTTAAAATAACATACATTTGTGTGTGTGGTTTTTGTTTTGTTTTGTTTTTTCTAACAGAAGAGAGAGGGATAGAGAGTTAGAAACATCGATCAGCTGCCTCCTGCACACCACCTCACTGGGCATGTGCCTGCAACCAGTGTACATGCCCTTGACCGGAATCGGACCTGGGACCTTTCAGGCCGACTCTCTATCCACTGAGCCAAACCAGTTTTGGCACAACATACATTTGTTATCTCACAGTTTACATGTGTCAGAAAGCCAACACAGGTCTTACTGTGCTAAAACCAAGGGGTTTCAGGGCTTGGGGAATAACCTACTTTCCAGCTCCTTCAGGCTGTTGATAGAATTCAGTTCTGTGCGGTTGTAGAACTGAGGTCTCAGATTCCTCTCTGACTGTGTGCCCGGGCTCATTCTCCCCACCTAGCACCCACCTGCAGTCCTTGACCGGGGTCCCTTTGCTTGGTCTTCACAGCCACCGACAGCGGCTGGGTCCCTCCTGTGCTCTGAGTACGGGCCTCCTCTTCTGCCGCATTTCTCTGACTGACTCCTCCATGCGCCTTTTCTGTCTTTAAGGCCTCCTGTGATTGCATTGGGCCCACCTGGGGAGCAGGAGACCAGAAAGCTTAATCATCGCCAAAGTCTCCTCAGAGCATTCTGGTATTAGCTGTTTAATTGAATGACCAGGTGATGGGAATCTCAGGGAGACATCATTAGAATTTTGCAAACCAAACATGGTTTTAATTTTCTATTTTAGTTTTAACAGTTTTGTTGAGAGGCCTTAAGAAAAGTCACCATAAGTCCTTCTTAGGAAAGATGTATTTTTCTTTATTATCATTACTCTTTTGTAAAGATACACTGTCACTGTAGACCATATGGAAAATAAAAATAGAAAAAAATATTTAGAATCAATCTTAATCTGATATTTGTATGTAGCCACTATTGGTATTTGTATTTTCTTCTTGCAGTCATTTTTCTCTGCACATGTTTGTAAAAGCCAAAGTTTAAAAACAATAGTATGGACTACTTCTTAAATTAATGTCAGGTTGGGAGCAATGTGTGGTATTTAATATTTACAGAATTTGCCATATTATAGTAAATGAATGTGTCATGATTTACCCTAGTTAGAGCTATCTGGGATATTGCAAACTTTTCATTTAAATAACATTGAATAACACATTATTAAGCATGAAACTTTTGGGGAATTTTGGATTTCTTTCTGGATATATAAACCTAGATATTGAGGTAGGTATTATATAAACCTAGATATTGAGGTAGGTATTATGCCACTCTTTCTTTTCTTTTCTTTTTTTTTTTTTAAGTATTACTTACACTCTAAAATGTACTCGCAAAGTAACAGACTTTTAAAACCTGAAATCAGAATAAGCAGCTGATTCTGATTACACGTGTCTATCATTTACAACTTCATTGCAAATATGCAAAAAATATTTCTGCAGAGTTATCTTTTCTCATAGTATGGCACCCATGTCTGAACATACTTGTTCCCTACTATAATAAATGTCAATTTAGACAAATCCGTAAAGGGTGGGGTAGTCATTACTGCTGTTCACCAACCATTCCTGTTCTCTTCACAGGCGAATCGAAGGATCATATCGCTCTGCTCCCTCGGTGTCTGATGTAGCATGTTGTCTGTTTTGGCCAAGGTGTTGTCAGTGAATGTTTGTGTGAACCTGCGAGCTGGTGTGTGATTAGCTGGGCACTCTTCCCTTGTGCCCAGCTCAGTGTTCCAGGCTGTGGCTACTCTCACAGCTCAGGTTCCTGAGGGAGGACAAGGCAGAGCAGAGTTCTCAGGACAGATGCGGTGGGTGTGAGAAATAAACCTTTCTTCTTTAAGCTGCTAAGATTTTAGGATCATTTGTACAGAGCATTCTCTCTCCCATCTGGAGTAAATTGGGTACAGCTCCTTTCCATCAGTAATTAGCTCACAGAGGTGGGCTCCTACCGTCCCAGAAAATGCAGTATGGATTAGAAACTGGTTTGAAAGCTGTCGATGGCGCTGAAAGGATGGTGATCCATGTTGTGCAGTGGCAGAGCACCTGGTAAGTCTGACAGGGAGTCACTCAGAAGGAATACTGTGCCCCTAACACACCTGGAGAGCTGGGGAGGAAGTAGGGAAGCAAGACGCTGGTGTGTTAGCTGCTGTTGGCTCTATGTGAAAAGGTGTTCAGTCGAGATGAGCCGAAGAAAGAACTAGTTGGTTTACAATTGGAATAAAAAGAACACAGAAAGATCACAAATTCAGGGGCTTGTGGTTAGAAGAAATGGCCACTCTTACTGGGATAGTAAATTATGTCAGTGAGAAATGGTTTTTGAGCAGCAAACAGTGATGAAAACTGTCTTGCAACTAACACTAAATTGGGGATATGACAACAGTGTTAAAAGCTCTGAGAGAATGATAATGTGTATTAGTTTCCTGTTGCTTCTGTAACAGATTATTAAAAACGTGGTGGCTTAAAATAATGAAAATGTACTCTAATAATCCTGATAGTGTTAAATGAGTCTTTCAGGGCTAAATGCAGGTGTTAACAAGACTGTGTTCCATTCTGGAGGCTCTGATCTTGCCATTTCCATATCCTAAGGGCTGCCCACACTCCTTGACTGATGGCTTCCTTCCGTTTTCAAAGCCAGGCATACTGTATGCTGACACTCCTTCTACCGCCCACTCTGCATTTAAAGACCCCGAGATCACGTTGGACTCACCTGGATCATTTAAGACACTTCAGGTCACCTGATTAATAAACTTAATTCCCCTTTACCACATCACACAGCATATTCACAAGTCTGAGGATTGGGACCTGAGCATCTTCGGGGGGCCATTATGATGCCTACCACACAGTGGGACTCAGAAACCCCTTTAAAATGGGCAAATTTGTTTAGGGAAAATGTGTGGTTCTGAACAGCTGACAGGAACACGATATCCACACTGAAGTGGAGAGAGGCGTGGGGATGAGGAAGCAGACAGGACATAGGAGTATTACATGTAGAAAGGAATTCTCATATATATTCGGTCTGTGAAGCTGACTGATATCAAAAGAGATAGAAATTCAGGGAAGTTTTTGAGAGAATTATACAGATCAAAGAACCAGCCTGAATTGAAAGAGAATGTGACAGTTCATGACTTAAAATAATGCCAAGGCTTCTGCCTCCCTGGAGAGGCTGGGATGTAAGCCAAGAAGTCAGCCTACGTCTCCCAGGAGGTGTAATCTCGGACACCCACTTCAAACGCGGCAAGAAAGACCAGGGGAAGGAAGCCTGTCACAGAGGATCGAGCCAGGGACCAAGGACACAAGGAAGCGGGAGGCCTCCTACTCTGGCAGAGGAGCCCTTGATGCCCTCAGCCCCGAGGGACTTCTGAACTGTTACCACCCAGTGACCGTGGTGCCCTCCCACTCGGACATTTCCCAGACAAGAGTGCTTATTGGAATGATGGTGGCCCTGCTTTAGCACTGGCAGTGGGTGTGGGTGTGGGTCAAACAGGTCAATAACTTCACTTTTAGTTACTGGGCTCTGGATCATCAGGAGCCATATCTGGGCCTGATGCAAATGTCTTGTGTTGTTCCTGATACTAGACTACCAGAGATTCTGGACTTTGTGTTTCATTGGATGGACTAGAGGTTGTCTCCTTTAAGGGATCAGAAAAAACAAACAAACAAACAAACAAACAAACAAAAACCTGAAAGGAGAAATAGAGGATGGTAACAAGGAAGAATGGGAAACAGAGGAGGAAGTGGAGAAGAAACAGGAGGGGGAGTACAAAGTGGGGGAGGGAGAGGAAAAGAACTGAGAGTTAAAACAGATAAATGGGAGACAGGAAAAGCCTCATTAGTTCTGGGAAGCGTAAGGACCCAAATAGGGATGCTGCTGAGAGAGCCAAGGGAAAGGACCCGGATAGGGGCTGAGGCAACGGGAAAGCTGAGAGAGAGCAGGTTTCTGGTGACGCAGGCGGTAAGATCTGGTCTGGGAATAGGATGGCTGTAGGCAGTCGCATCAGGGTATCCAGAGCAGAGAAAGCTCAGGAAGAAATACCTCCCAGCTGAGCCAGTGCCCGATTTATCTTCGCTCCCACTTTCTCACAGCCAAGAGAACCTCCGGGTGCCCAGAGCAGTCAGTCCCACAGACGGGGAGCAGTTTATTCTATTGGACACAAAAAGTCAACCGAGTGTTCTGAAGAAAACCCAAGAAAGAACGTTTAGTAATTTCCAAAGATGCTGAGGCCATCTCTCCTTGAGTAAAGGCAAAAGGGGGTAGAAATTAAAAAATGAAAACAAGTCAACTATGCTTATTCCCGGGAGGAACCTGGAACGTCTTGCTTTCCGATGGACCGTTGGCCTCAGTAGTAAAGAGCTGTCTTAGGCCTACACCAGAGGATTCGTTCCACAGCTGGCACAAGAGATTTCTTTCCAAGCCAGTACCATTGAAATTAACTTGGGTTTATAAGTTAAAGAGATGTAAACACAAAAGTGGCATCCCTTTAAGATTTTCAAAGGGAAGGGAGGTAGCTAGTGACTGTTTTAACCCAACTAAGCCTGTTAAAATGCAGATGATATTGCTTTCAGCTGTTTTCTAGCACAATCTCTCATTTGAAATATTTTTTTCAGCAAAAAAAAATTTTTTTTCTGTTTAATAAGAGATTTTAGAATCAAAAGGATTCAAGACATGAGGACATTTTCTTGGGGCCCTAAATCTCATATTAAACCCCACCCAAGGACTTGATGAGTTTCAAAACAGCAGCCATGTTTTGTCATAACTGCATTCTCACCTGCCCATGTGCTTTTTTAACTTGATTTAGTTAGTGCAGTGAAAGGAGAACTGAAAGTCAGATGTGCCACGTACGCTACCTGGGCCTCAGATGCATCACGACCAGCCTCAGATCTTCATCGGCAAAAGCAGTATTACAGCACTACCACTTCCGCCCCCTTCCCTCAGCTGTGCCAAGAACACAATGCATAGAGCCGTGGTCGGCAAACTGTGGCTCGCGAGCCACATGCGGCTCTTTGGCACCTTGAGTGTGGCTCTTCCACAAAATACCATGGCCTGGACGAGTTATTTTGAAGAAGTGGCCTTAGAAGAAGTTTAAGTTTAAAAAATTTGGCTCTCAAAAGAAATTTCAATCATTTTACTGTTGATATTTGGCTCTGCTGACTAATGAGTTTGCCGATCACTGGGAGCAACTTTAAATGCTTTGAAAAGAGAAAAGCGTAGTGACAATATAAGGCATGTATTCTTCCTATTGGTGTTACTACAATATGATTTCTCTTAGGTATAACTTATGTGACTAATGCTCCAAGCAAGGGCTCATAAAAGCTCTACCGCACATGCAGGCTAATGTTTGTGTCCCTGGAAGCCTCGGGAGGCGGGCACCACTTGGAACCTATGGCTGTCCAGAGGACTAAGACCTTTAAGACACTAAGAGATTCAGTTATCTCATAACCACCGAGGCAAGACAGAGTGGTTGGTAAAGAAAAGATTAATTCGATGGCAGTGACCAGGAGGAAAGTAGGAAAAGTTGATCCCATCACCAAGCAGTGCTTCTCAGCCTCAGTGGGCTGCACACGACCTGAGAATCACGTGACAGTACAGGTCCAACTGGGCAGGGCCCAAGCAAGGCCCAAGAGCCTGCACTTCTAATAAAGGCTCAGATGCTGCTTATAGGATTGCCCAGGAACTGCATTTGAGTGACAAAGATCTACTCTAGACCAGCCAGCCCTAAATGGAATTTGCACCAGGGTCCTCAGGTGTGAATTTTGAGGACAAAACCACTAGAGTCCTTTTGAGAACGTGAGAGCACAACCTAGGTCTACAGTTCTATAGCATAGTTGAGCTGTTGGGGCATTCTCCACCATAGCATAAGCAACAGGGGATTCTAGAGAAGAAATGGTTGACCTCTTTCAATCCAGGAGAGGTGACATCAAGACAGGTGACAGCAGGGAGAGCGACCTGAATTGGCATGGGAAAATATGACCATCACTGTGAGTCGAAGCAGGGGACTGTCAGGAAATCAAGAGCAAATGAGACTGTCCAGTGACACCCTAGGCTGAAGTTCTCACGATGGTGATGAAAAGCATTAAGTCAGGACATTTCTTGCTATTATTGTGAGCCTGGTGGTTCCAGGAGAATGTCCTTTAGGGGGAAGTGGGCTTTGTAATCATCTACATTTTATTGTTATTACAATCATCATTCGTATCAACATCCTCATTATAAGGGGATGATATCCCTGATGTTATTGGAAATAAAACATTCCTCAAGCTACTATACTTCTGTGGGCAGGTGCTCTCACTTGGCGCTTCCTTAGTACATGGGGAAATGGAGAGTCAAGCGGGGAGCAATTTTTAATGCATAACAAACTTGTGAAGATAGGAAAACCATGTACGGAAAGTTCAATATTCAGAGAGATAAGCCTGATGTAGAATTTCAGCATTCTCATAGCAACAACAACAACAACAAAAAAGTTAAGAGAGCAGGAGAGGCAGAGGGAGATGAAGAGGAAGAGGGAAAGAATGTGTGAAGAAGTTTAGGTGATCAATAAATCCAAGACAGTAAGCCATGAGAAGCTATCAGCATAGGTGCTTTCCAGAAGCTGTCAAATACTTCTCTGTCCCAAATGGGATATTCTGTCCTATAGAACAATAATTCCTTCCCATCGCTTCCTTTATAATCCATATACTACATCCAAGTGGCTATCTACAATGGTTTCTCAATGTGCCGAATTGCTAGATCAGTGAAAAGAAACATGTGGGGTTCTATCTCATGCATTTTACTAGAGTCACAAATGAATATACATTATACTGCAGCCTAAGGGCAAATATTACTAATGAAAGTATCCTGTACATGGACATCATTCACTCTGTTAGCCAACATTTTTTGACTTCTATGTATCCAGCCCTGTGCTAGGCACTAGAGTTGCAGGAGCAAACAATCAGACATATACCTGCCAACATTCAGATTATAATACAGGTGGGAGAGAAGCAGAAAATAAATAAAAAGAAAATAAATAATAAGAATATATATATGATATTATGTGGGGGAAGGGGGGACCAAGCAGCTTAGGTAGTTATCAGAAGGCACCCACTTTAGACACAGTGGTCAGAAAAAGTTCTCTCTGAGGAGGTAATGGTACCTGAGGACATGGCTGGAGAATGAAAACCAGGAGAATTTTCCCATAAGAGAATAGATATTTGTAAAAGCCCAAGGCAGGAAAGAGATGACATGTTCAAAAAAAAATTAATCCCCCCCAAAAAACAAAGAGCAATCCATGTGGTTATTCATACAACAACAGTATAAGCCAAGTGTATCACAGCAGGGGATCAAAGGTTTTATTCTTTTGGTCCTTGAATCAGTGAACACTCCCTTACCACCTACTCCATCAAATACTCTATTAGACAACACAAACAAGCTGACCGCTTGTGTTCAATGAGGGAGATAAGCATTCATGATGCAAGATGATATGTGAAAAGTACCAGAAGCCTTTGGAACATAGAGGAAGTTGGGGGAGGTGCTTATCAGAATATTTCTTTTGTATTCTTATAATATACAATTTTATTGAGGTGGGGAAAAACAGCTACATAATCTTAAATAAATATCTTTAAAACATTAGATATTTCCAAGCATCCGAAAGGTTGAAATATATGCTTCTCGCTTCCAATATTTCCACTCCAAGTGGGATTATGTGTAAGAAAGTTAAAGGAGAGACTCAGCACAAAACCTAGAAATGCCAGCCATTCCTTTTTAAAATATATATTTTTAAATTTTTGTCATGGCAGTTGACAAACAATATTGTATGAGTTCCAGGTGGCAGCCACTCTCTTTTAATTCCTTTATCATTTCATGATTGGCCCATTCCTTGGGGAGTTTACATTTTATGTGCAAATTAGAATTTCAGCATTCTAAACTTCTGGTCTGCCACAAGTTTGTGAAGAACAAGGATTTGGTTTCTTATCTTCTAAATGACTCAAAACATTATTTTGAATAAATTAAGGTTCAGATTCATAGAATATTTATTTTTAACTGTCTCCAAGGTTATCAATCAAAATGTGTGATTCACTTAAAAGAATTCTCACCACCTTCTTTTCAGGTGCAGATCTCAGATCCTGGCTGTGTTGGAGACAGAAAGTGTCCTCACCGCCCACTCTCCCCCTGGGCCATTGGAGAAACGAAAGGTAAAAAGTGAAGCTTCCTGTACCAGGAAGAATGGCACTAATTCACCTTTCGCTCCATCACCGGTGAATTTGACGTTTCATGCCAGTGCAATTAAATCCTTCTACAACTCTTGGTATAGATTATATAATTCCTCTGAAAAAAATCAAATCCATACTCAGAAAATCTTTTTGGATAAAACTATTTTGAGGAGACATTTTTATTGTTAATAATGTTATTAACTAATTTTACCCCCCTAGCTTAAGATTTTGGAAAAAATCTGAGCCCAAGGATGATTTTTGTTTTCCTATAAATTTTGGTCAGAGTAATTCATACATACAATGAAGATGAAAATCTTCCAAGATTATTACTAAGCAGCATAAAAACTCACTGGATACTGGCTGGTTTGAGTAAGATCAAAATATCTTTCATGCCTGACTGGCATGTCTCAGTGGTTGAGCGTCAACCTATGAACCAGGATTCTATTCCAGGTCATGGCACATGCCCGGGTTGCAGGCTCGATTCCCAGTAGGGGGCATGCAGGAGGCAGCCAATTAATGATTCTCTTTCATCATTGATGTTTCTATCTCACTCTCTCCCTCTCCCTTTCTCTCTGAAATCAATAAAATATCTTTAAAAATATATTTCATCTTTCAAACATATACTCTTTCTAAGTATTAGAACTTTTTGCTCAAGCGTTTGCTCAAGATTTCCATGTAGCCACACATACTCCTCAGCAAGGTGGGAATGGTTCATATACAGATGAAAGGCACATGCAGATTGGGGACTTTAAGTGAACAACTTTTGGCAATTATTCTGGCATTTGATAGCACACATTTGAACTTTAACATAGATCCTAACTTCCAAATGTGTGAGCACAATTTCTCAAGATAATGGATATAAAAGCTTCAAAGCCAGACTCTTGGAATCTCCCACAGGTAACTTTTTTAAAATAAATTCCACAATCACTGCAGAAACCATGAGTATGGGGAATAAGAGGACTGTGTGGCTGTCCTCTCATCCCCTGGCCATTCGAGTTTGCAAAGCCTATTCTTGTGCTTGGGGCTGGCAGGCTTAATTTGTCAGCTAAGGCAACACAGCTGCAGTCTCAGGTCAGTAGTCATGCACCAATTGGAGCAGCAATCACTCTGAAAGCATCCTAACTCAGCAGCTAGTTCATGTTCCCAAAAGAACTTCAGTATTAACATTTCTGCTTCAGCCCTGGAATCATCTGCAAAAACTCTGTCGGCCCCCATTTATTCATTCAATAAATATTTATTGAGAATTTACTCTGTGTCAAGAGTACCAGTTAAGTAGAACACACAGATTAAGACGAGGTGATCCCTTCTCCCAAGGGCATGCACTCACAGGAAAATTTGGTCTATTAGTTAATTACTCAGTCCTTCTCAAAGAGGCATGACACTCCAATGGAAAAAAAAATGTTCTATTAATTATTTTATCAATTCAACAAATATTTCTTAAGCTCTTATGATTTACAAGGCTTGATTCTAGATTTTGAAGATATAGCAATGAAAGACTGTCAAAGCTCCTCTCTCATGGAATTTACAGACAATAAACCCATACACGAACTAGAAATTCATATAGCAAAAGTGCTACAAGGAAAATAAGAAAGGGTGATGTGACATTGAATGTGGATGAAATTGCCATTTTAGACTGGCAAAGAGGGGAAGATATCTCTGAATAGTGATAATTGAACTGACACCCAATGAAGAATTCGTCAACCCAAAATTGTAGGGTAACTTGTTCCATATAGCATTTGAGCAAAAGTGGGCAGAATAAAAGGAGGGGGATACCAAGTGGGGGAAATAGCATGCACAATGAAATGAACATAAAAAATAAGATGGTTCTGGAATGGGAGCTGATCTCAAAGAGAGATCAGCTCACATTGGATCTCAGTGGGAGCTGAGACCCAACAATGGAATGGTAAGATTCCATATGAGGCAAAAGTGTTACATGGGAGAGGATGGAGTCCCTGACTCAATGGCTTTTTTTTTTTTTAATATGTTTTATTGATTTTTTACAGAGAGGAAGAGAGAGGGATAGAGAGTTAGAAACATCGATGAGAGAAAAACATTGATCAGCTGCCTCTTGCACACCCCCCACTGGGGATATGCCCGCAACCAAGGTACATGCCCTTCACCGGAATTGAACCCGGGACCTTTCAGTCCACAGGCCGACGCTCTATCCACTGAGCCAAACTGGTTTCGGCTCAATGGCTTTTTGATGGCCCTCTTCCTTCCCTTGTCAGACTGTTCCCTTGTTTTAAGAGTTGGCTACAGGTAGGTCGATGATATATGCAATTCATTTCCTTATGATAATCCTCTATATGCTTTCTTCCCTACTATCACGTTACATATATATCTTTAAATTGGCACTTTTTCACTTAATTGTAACTATCTGCTTCAGTATTTATTTTATCTATTAGATTGTGAGTTCCTTGGGGTTTGAGATGTAGACTATTTAATTCTGAGTCCCCAATATCTGACATAGCATTAGGCAGATACAGTACCAGCTCAGCAAATATCCAATGGCAAATGGATACATGACTGAATAGGTGGCTGAAAGTAGTTTCCTTGAATTAGTTTCCAGGGCAAAAGTCACAATATTAGTATTATAGCGTGAGTAAACAGCATTAAGGTGAGATCCATAACAGTTGTCTCTCCAACATTATACTGAGAGTTTCTGATGTTATATAAGTCCACAAGCTTAGAATTAATTGCTTAGCTCACCCAGCCTTGCAATACTGCCTACATTTTTAAATATTTTTATTTTTTTAAGTTTCAATGTTATTTTTTTTATTAATTTCACATGTAAAGATAATTATTAGACAATCATTATACTTTACAAAGTGATCCCCCAATATTTCAAGTCCCAACTGGCACCATAGTTATTAACTTTATTCTCTATGCTGTATTTCACATCCATATGACTATTTTGTAACTACCAATTTGTACTTCTAAATCCCTTTATCTTTTCTGCCCAGCCCCCCAAGCCTCCTCCACTCTAGCAACCATCAGTCTTTTCTCTGTATCTATGACTCTGTTTCTATTTTGTTTGTTCATTAATTTTGTTCATTAGATTCCACATATAAGTGAGATCATATAGTATTTGTCTTTCTCTGACTTATTTCACTTAAAATAATACGCTCCAGGTTCTGTCACAAATGGTAAGATTTTGCTCTTTCTGTGGCTGAGTTATATTTTAATAATATTTTTATCCACTCATCTATTGATGGGCACTCTGAGAAAAACAAACAACAAATGTTGGTGAGAATGTGAAGAAACTGTAATCCTCATGCACTGTTGGTGGGAATGCAAATTGGTGCAACTACTATGGAAAACAGTATGGAAGTTCCTAAAAATATTAAAAATGGAACTGCCTTCTGACTCAGTAATGGGCATATTTCCTAAGAAAATCAAAACACTAATTCAAAAGGACGTATGCACCCCTATGTTCATGACAGAGTTATTTACAATAGCCTAGATGCTGCCTGCATTTGAACCTTCCCACTGTTTTTTAGCCAATATCACTGTTGGTTACCTCTCTAAGGTGACCATAAGCTCCCTCAAGAGGAAAGTCTGGAATTAGTATTTGGCCCTCATCATCTTTATCAAGCCTAGTTCCACCTGTTTTCAGCAGCTGATCAAGCAACTCTGGGAACCATTCAATGACCAGTTTGAGTCCATGTACCATCCTTCAAGAGTGCTCAATTCTCACTCTGTACCATGTCAGTGTATTACACACAGATTACTAGTCATCTCTCAGAGTGACTCCCCCCCCCCCCAACTTCTGCACTTCTGCAGGTTGGTCAGATAGGTGAGAGAAAGAGAAAAGGAGAGAGGGAGAGAAACAGAGACAACCAAGGATAGAGAGAGGGAAGGATAGACAGATGGGCAGAGGGAGAAACAAATAAAAGAGATTGTTTCCTCGCTCAGCAGGAATATTTATGTTCTCATGTTCATGTGCTCATATGTAGAAATTATTGCCGATGACACAGTGTTAATCTGTGTCAAGGTTCCCAGATCACGGGCCTATGAACAAACCTGTGAGGGTATACTACAGTAGGAAGCACAATGAACTTCAGAGGAGACCACATTTGAAGAAGTGGACAGTAATTCTAAATTTCAGATTCTAAATAAATAATGAGTGATGGCTATCCATTTTCTCTGGATGGAACTGAATGGAGGACTTCTAGATGGGAAGGAAATATACTTTCAGGAGAGAGCTAATTGGGTCCCAATCTATTTGTGGAATACTAGTTAGAGGTTGAAAGGCAGGAAAGATTTGGTGTGTGACCCTGAGCAGTAGTTCACAAAATGATCTTTCTGCTTTGTGATTGGTTTCCAGGGAAATAAAAAGGTGAGTGAGATAAAAAAAAACAACTGTATAATATATATAACTCAGAAATAATGAGAGATCAAATCCATTCTGGTTTTAGTTTAATAGTCTAGTTAATCAAAAGAAAATAAATGTTGGCTTCATCAGGTAAAAAAAAAATGATATGAACATAATAGAAGCATGCAGGAGGTAGTCAACAAAAGTGAATTTCCTTTGTCTCTCTAGTGGTGACCTCTTTTCAACTGCTTCTCCTAAATAAAGTTTATATTGGCCAACTGAATACATGAATGAAAGAAAATGAATATATGAACAATTTAGTGAATTTCTATATATTCAAATCTGTACTTGATATGATATTCTAAGACATCTTACTCATTTAATCCTCATCAATCCTATCAAAAGAAATTCTTATCTCCATTTAGAGATGAGGAAACAGAACCTTATAAAGGCAAGTGGCTTGCTTAGAATCATACCATTGGAACTACAAAGTTGAGATTTAAACCCGGATGATTTGATTTTAAGTCAATTTCCTTTTTCTTTATAATAAAGCTTCAACATATAGGTAATTTCACTCAGTTACAGCATCCACCCTAGTCATTAAAATTCAAATTTGTTTGCAAGGGGTGTCAGGCATTGTTGAATAGCTAGCCTAAGACCCATTCTCAAACACATAAATATGCACCATCTCAGAGTCCTTGAAGCCTACAATGCTCATATACCCGAGTTCTGTCCAAATGGAAGTTTGTTGAAGGATCTGGAAAACTTTGCTTAATGATTAAATAAAGCATGCATCCCTAGTATTACACCTGCGCCTCTATATCCTGCAGCAATAAAGGCATGATGGTTACAGTAGCAGCAACCACCTTGTAACTATAAGGAAAAGTGAAGAAAATTGCAGGCATGCTGCCCATGACATGGAGTTGCTCAAACAATAAGAGTAGACACCTACATCGGACTCCTTGCTATCAGAGTAAAACAAACAATTTATTTAAGGTGCTGCTAGTCAGTAGTTTTGTAATTACACGTAGGGGAAAAAAACCTGATAAAGAGAATGTCTAAAACACTGTCAGTTAAGTATCCAGATAGTAAGATAACAGAGAAAAACAACTAATTTTTTATAATAAACATCTATCCTGACATAAAACGCATATTTCCAAAATAATAACGTCCTGCTCTAAAAAAAATAAAATATAATCCATGTTTACTTGATTCTAAACTCTGATAAATATGAATGGCAAAAGAAATTTTTTATGAACATTGAATTATTAAATAAAGACAGTTAATCTGATTTTTCTAAACAGCATCTAACACACAATTGATGCTCCTAAGGCTGAATGCTAAAAACATGTATCTTATTAGTAACACATCTCCACATTATCACTTGGAAAAAGTTCTTTCTTTAGCAAATCAATATTATGAAGAATCAGGCAGCAGGTGGAGGATATAAAAAATGAATCATTTTTCAATAACTTCTTTCAGTGTGGAAGGTTTCACATGTCTAGACATATTTTGCTATTGAATCCCACACTGATATTTAAGAGGCTGTTTTTCTCTTTTGCATACAAAATTACCCTAATTATAGCAAAGCATTTTGCTCACATGCTGTCACTCCCGGGCAAAGAGCGAAGTCCATGTGTGCCCCTCCCTGTAGCTCCAGCCGGTGCACCCAGCACCCCACCTCAGTCATCAGAGACAAGTTAAGCCATGAGACGTTTTCTCTCCAACTTGATGGTGAAACAGGAAGTTCTTTCTTTTTAAAATATATATATATTTTATTGATTGTTTTTACAGAGAGGAAGAGAGAGGGAGAGAGAGTTAGAAGCATTGATGAGAGAGAAACATCAATCAGCTGCCTCCTGCACACTCCCTACTGGTTATGTGCCCGCAACCAAGGTACATGCCCTTGACAAGAATCAAACCTGGGACCCTTGAGTCTGCAGGCCCATGCTCTATCTACTGAGCCAAATCGGTTAGGGCAAGAAGTTCTTTTATTTTTAGAAATGAGTGGAAGCATTACAATTTTTTTCCAGCAGGAAATTTCACTAAAAGTATAATCTATTACTGAGAATAGTAACAAAATTTTGACTGAAAAATTAATATTTAGCAATATAAGTATTTAAAAGGATCCTCATGTTTTCATGTTGTTGTTTTTCATCGTTCTCAGTGATTTACAGATTTATATCCAAGTCTTGTTTGAGAAATTTTCTGGAAGGTAAACCCAGCAGGATAAGAAAAGCCAGGTGCATGATGGGATGAGGGATGCACCCAGATCTGAGAGGAGGAAAGGGAACAAAAGAACAAAGGGGACTAGACGATGTACGTAGCCCGGATGAGAGTGACCTGGGTAAGAACAACAATAATTGCTCAGATCAAGTGATTTCTGAAAATGATTTCAAGAATCATCTGATATAGCTCATGGGGTGTTCCCCAATACACAAGCTCACCATTCTGATATGTGTGAAAAGGTGACCTTCATTAACAAAAAGGAAAAGGAATTCGATTTTAAAGTTTGTAACAGGTCACAACATTGCTATTCCTGAAATTATTGCTATTGAAATTATTTCAAATAAGGATAGAACTCTATTCCAGGGTGTTTGCAGGTGAAAAGGCAGCCTTCTCTTTTCCATGAGGCGCAGTGGGGTTAGGCAATTAGATACTATGACTTGTCTAAGCAGTGTTTGCTGATGGCCTCTGCTCTCTCCCTAACTGCATCCTTGCTAACTCTCTTTTGAGATAGTGTGTTTTCAAAGACGCTGGTGGCTAGCTCACAGGGTACTCATTTCATGGGGGGAGCCCTGCTTACATCCAGGCTAGTCTGCATTGGCTTCCCTAAGAAGAGATTTTCCCAGAATAATGGAAAGAAATAAGGTGTTTGGGATTTAATATCATATGCCATGAGTTTAAATCCTAGCTCTTCAATTTACTAGGTGCATCGATACAGGGACACACTTGGCCTCCTTGGACCGCAGTCTCCCATTTACAAAGCTGGGATCTAACCCAAGGGACCATTAATAAGATGGTTTGTTTGAAAGTGCCCACCTTCTAGTGGGTCCAAAATAGACCTTCACCAAATCGGAACTGGTCAGCTTTCGAGCGATATGAAAACAAATAACAGGAACCCAGGAACTTCCCAGCATCCAGAGACCTAAGCATATCACACCTGGGCATACAGATTATTTGATGTGTACATTGTTACAAACAACACCTCCGCCAGGAATCCCAAATGTCACATATCCACCTAACAGGACAGGAATGACTGACAGAGAGCACTGACCTTCTCCCGGGAAATGACAGATTTTCAAAGCAAGCACTTTTTAAAGTTACATAAGTAGGCAGCATGAATCAGAAAAGCAGGAGGCTGTGTCTGCTTGTTTGATCAACATTTCATTCTCTGCAGCTTCCGTCTTCCTCTCAGTGCTGGGCCGGCTACCTCTCTCAGTAGGCTGCTGGAGTGTCATAATCTTCTGCTTAAGGTTCTTCCCCAGATCACACGCTTTACTTAATTAAATAATGCCCCCAATTAATTGATTTGTTTGTAGACATCCCTAATTTAGTAAACGCCGAGCAGAATGCTAAAAATACCATTACATTTCTGACGGAGGCACCACTAAAGTCTGATAATTGATAGCTTTGCTGTTTCCTCTCATGGCCTGAAAAGCTTTTAAAGCTAAATTCCGTAATCATGTTCCTCTTTGGAAATTAGTTTTGTGAAACCACACATTTAGTTCTTGCTGAGAAATCTCATTTTAGTCATTCTAACATAATTTATAATGCATAAACTAAATTAGCTTTTGTAGCCAAGCCAGCATATTTTTCCTTTAATTTTTATCTCATCCTAATATATTTTTGACCTTGGAAAGCGGTAATGTCTGTTGGATATTGAAGGCTCCGAACAAAGAAAATCATTTCCATTCCATCACTATGGTTACCCTCCCTTCCCGTTCCAGCACCGAGCCGCGCAGCGCGTGTGGAGTCTGGATTCCTCAGGAGGGCGAGGGGAACTTCATGTAACAGCATTTAGTTCTGATTAAATAAACACGTACACATAATGGAACCCGGGAAAGGAGCAAATGGCTTCACTCTGTTTACACTGCATCTGATCCGACTGATGGTGACGGGCCATCTATCCCCCGATGCTGTTCACATTGGGTTCTGTTGTGTGTGGGTATTTTTCCCCCCAGGCTGCCACACATACATATTTGTCTCAAAAAACAGTCAAAATGCCAGGCGGCTCTTAACATCTCTGGTACTCCGGAAGCCAAAGCGGTTTCATCCCTTTCTAACAACAGAGAACCTGAAGCGTGAGTCATGCGGTACCCTGTCCACCAGAGACGCATTTCAGATGAGCTTGCCACGCGTCTCTCAGCATCCTAACGTGGCTGTGGCGGGCCTACAGGCGCAAGACAAGGCACTGGCCATTCCGGCAAATGCTGCGTCTGGCAGTAAAAAGCCTTTATTTTACAGATGGCACCATTTGGTAAAACATGGCTTGATTATTATTTTTTATTACTACACAGCTGGTTTGCGATGTTAACTCTAATAGGTTTTCCTTTTCTTCTTCCCCCTAGTAGTTCATGTACCAAAGGCATCTCCAAGAAAACTGGTGGCAATAGCCAGTGTCTTCGAGTGGCCATGACTGTTGAAAAGAGTGTATCTGGGCAGTATGGGGGCAAACTGAATCCAAATAAACGTAAATGAAAATGTCTGGTTCCTAGAATTCATATGCTCACAGGCTTCCAGCTGCCTTGATTGGGTGTTGCGAAAGCGATGCAAAGGAAAAAACTGCAACAACAACAGTGCGGGGAGGGAGGAAATACTAGACAATATGCCAGGCCTCAGTGGGAAAGAAATCGGCATCTTTAATGGCTTTCAGGCACAGGGACCTTGGCGATCATCTCTGTGGCATGGCCTGGGCTGGCCCACACCCCGCACGTAGGATATGTTTGTGGTGAGAAGGGGATGGATGAAAGGGGTCACTATTTTATACAAATTAAAGATTCTCTGAGGGTGAGACAGAACACACTGACGCTCAGGCAGAGGAAAGAAGAGTTGCTTTAAGGTACGCTTTCAAGTGAGAAAAGGCTGTCCTTCTGGGTTCCACATAGGTTGCACCCAGGCACAGGGGTAGGGGTGGGGCTGGAGCTGGAGGGGGCAGCATGGCTACAGGGAGCAGGGTTAGCTGCCTTTGATTCGCAGACTCCCTGCGGATCAGCTATTTTGAATAACCCTGTGACTTCCAGGGCCCAGGAGCTAGTTGTCCAGTACCTGGCCCCAGGGAATTAGGGCAGGTTCAGGGTGGCCCAGTGGCTCCAGGTGTGAGAACTTCCTAAGGCACATATGTCAAACACAAGGCCCTCGGGCCAAATCCAGCCCGCCAGGCCTTGCAATGTGGCCCGCACCGCGCTGTCATCACTGCACTCCGCTGTCAGTTTATGACATTGTCAGTTTATGACTGTTCAGTAAACCATTCGGCCCGCGATTTAGGCTGGATTTTAGATTTTGGCCCCTTCTCTGATTGAGTTCGACACCCCTATCTAAGGAAAGGAACTGGGGTCTGGCTTCATCAGCTGCCCCAGAAAGGGAACAGCCTTGCCTCTAGCCAGAGCCTCAGAAGTGGATCAAGACAACATTTAAAACAAACAGCCAAAACCGGTTTGACTCAGTGGATAGAGCATCGGCCTGCGAAGTGAAGGGTCCCGGGTTCCATTCCGGTCAAGGGCATGTGTCTTGGTTGTGGGCACATCCCCGGTGGAGGATGTGCAGGAGGCAGCTGGTCAATGTTTCTCTCTCATGGATATTTCTAACTATCTCTCTCCCTTCCTCTCTGTAAAAAATCAATAAGATATTTTTAAAAAACAGACAAACAAGCAAACAAACAGCAAGCACCTCGGACATATTTACCTGCTCAGAGAAGGAGACAATCCACCCAAAGTCCAGGGAAACATCACACGTGATTTAAAAGCAACCAAAATGTCAGTCAAATGTGACAGGGGATGCTTAATAAAATTAACTTGGTCCTTACTTGCACTAACTCTAAACATAATTATAAAATCATTTATTAGAAGTATTTTGCTCCGGTCATCAAGTGTCCATACATTTGTTTTGGTGGGTAAAAGATCCAAAAAAGGCAACTCCCAAACCCTTTCCATATCATTAATGGCCTCAAATCGTTTCCCATAATGTGCCAGGTTCAATTCTGCACATAGATGCAACATCTGTGGTTTGTTTTTGTTTTTTTAAAATAAATTTTTATTGTTCATATTATTACAAATGTTCCTCCCCCCCCCCTCCATTGCTGTCCTCCACCAGGTTCCCACCCCACCCTC
Organism: Pipistrellus hanaki; assembly: GCF_964339955.1. Taxonomy (NCBI): domain Eukaryota; kingdom Metazoa; phylum Chordata; class Mammalia; order Chiroptera; family Vespertilionidae; genus Pipistrellus; species Pipistrellus hanaki. Next base: position 57,830,740 of record NC_140513.1, on the reverse strand, counting down.
TGCCCTTTCCCCACCCCCCATTGTCCTCATCCATAGGTGCACAGTTTATATTCAGTCTCTTCCCACATCCCCCTCTCCCCTGTTCCCCAAGAATCGTCAGTTCACTCCCCTTCCATACCTCTGATTCTATTATATTCAACAGTTAATATTGTTCATCAGATTTTTTTTTTAAATTTCCTTGGTTTTTAGATTCACTTGTTGTTACATATTTGTTGTTCATAATTTTTATCTTTATTTACTTTCTCTTCTGAAAGAACCCCCTTCAGCAATTCATATAATTCTGGTTTGGTGGTGATGAACTCCTTTAGCTTTTTTTTATTAGTGAAGCTCTTTATCTGGCCTTCGATTCTGAGTGATAACTTTGCTGGGTAGCTTATCTTTGGCTGTAGGTTCTTACTATTCATCACCTTGAATATTTCTTGCCATTCCCGTCTGGCCTGCATGGTTTCTGTTGAGAAATCAGCTGACAATCGTATAGGTGCTCCTTTATAGGTAACTACCTTATTTGCTCCTGCTGCTTTTAATATTCTCTCTTTGTCTGCTCTTGGAATTTTAATTATGATTTGTCTTGGTGTGGTCCTCATTGGATTCCTTTTGTTTGGAGTTCTGTGCGCTTCCTGGACTTGTAAGTCTAATTCTTTCACTAGGCGGGGGAAGTTTTCTGTCACTATTTCTTTCAGTATGTTTTCGATATCTTGCTCTCTCTCTCATCTTCTGGGACCACCATAATTCTGATGTTGGTTCGCTTGAAGTTGTCCCAGAGGTTTCTTACATTATCTTCAATTTTCTGGATTCTCTTGCCTTCTAGCTTCTGTGGAGGAGTGTCTTCTGGCTCTTTATGTTCCAAATCTTTGACTTGATTCTTGCGATCTTCCATTCTGTTTTTAGGACTCTGTATAATATTTTTTATTTCAGACAATGTATTCTTTATTTCTTGTTGATCCCTTATCATTTCTTATTGATTCCTTATTAATTCTAGTTGATCCCTTTTCATATCCTCATAGGTCTTATCGACCTTTTCTAGGAAATTCTTGAAAAACCTTATAAGCGTAGATTTGAACTCTATATCCAGTCGCTTTTTATCCTCCATTTCTTTCGTTTGTGATCTATTTCGTTATCTCTGCATTTTCGCAGCTTCCCTGATGGGATGGGGTTTCAGGGTGGAGCCTACAGCCTTGGCTTCCATCAGCCCCGCCCTATGCAGTTCCTGAGTCTCAGTAATCCCCAGGGTTCTTCAGTACTCGTTGCAAGCACCTCTGAGAGAAAGGTGCCCTCGATTTTCGCCTGCTAACAAACAGTCTAGGCTCTCCCCCAATGAGCCCAGAACTGGGATTCAGTTCAGTTGGAAGTGGAGTTGGAAGTGGCATTCAGAGCAGTCTGGAGCTTTTGTCTCCTACCTGCCAGGGCAATCCTGCGGCACAGCCAACCGTCCCTTCTCTGTGCGCAATGTGCACGCCTCTGGGACCTCCTTTCCCCGCTCCCCCGGGGTACCGCCTTACAGCCCAGCTCCCTATGGATGAGCCTGGGTCCCAGGGGTCTGGCCTAGAACTGGGGTTCAGAGCAGTCAGAACTGGGGCCCAGCACAGCCGGAACTTTTATCTCCTTCTCGCTAGGGAACGCCAGCCAGGCACTTAGCCGCCCCTCCTCTCCAGCTCTGTCCTCTCTGCGTGCTCAGCATGTCTCCGTACCTTAGGCTTTTACAGCTCCTCTGCTCTTCCTTCTGGTTTTCTCCTTGCTTCTCATTGTAGAATTTCTAGTCAGTCGACTTTCCTGTAGTTCTGGGTAATGTTCATTTTATATTTTAGTTGCATTTTATTGAAATTGTTGTGTGTGGCTGTGGCTAGGTGTTTACCTGTGCAGCCATCTTGGATTCTCGCCAACATCTGTGTTTTTAATGCAAATGTGGCTGGGACTGCCCCAGTTCAAGAGGGGCTGCCATCATATTGCATGCTCTATTCCAGGCAGAAATCAAAGCCAGCTGTGGCAGGCAGAATGACAGTCCCCCAAAGATGTCCCACCCTCTCCTCAGAACCTGTGAACACTACGGTACATGGCAAAGGAAAAACTACGTTTGAAGCTGGAATCAAGGTTGCTAATCTACTGACTTTAAAATAGAATGATTATCCAGGTGGGCCCAATGGTTCTTAAAATTAGACAAAGGAATCAGAAGGGGAAGTCAGAGCAATGAGATGTGAGAAGGACTCAACTGACCATCATTGCTAGCTTTGGAGGACGGGGGAGGGGCTGTGACCAGAGAAGTGTGGATGGCGTCTAGCTGAATAGGCAAGGGTTTGGGCTCTCTCCTCCAGTCCCCAGAAAGGCACATTGCCCTGCAGACACCTTGGTTTCAGATATGATCACTGGTTATAGCAGCAAATAGGAAACGAATGACCATCCAAATTCCCAAAGCATGAAGCCACTGCTTCTTATGGTCCAGATTGTCTTCACCCCAAATGGTATTTACTCAGGAGGCAAACCCTGGATGATCTGTCCAGAGATAGCTGATAGTTACTTTTGTGGAAGTATTTTCTGTTTCATATACAATGCATCACAATCTCATTCTGAAAGCATTTTCTGTGAATGTAACATCCTTCATTCTCACATATTAGCTCTCTTTGAATATTGATATTTAAAAGTGAAATCTAACCTGTTCTGATTTTGTGGAAGGTGACACTGGAACAGAGGATATTTCCTTCTCAGACCACAGGATCAACTTGGAAGACTTCAGCTCCAACACCAAATAATATTTGAGCAAGATAGCCATGCATTCTCTGTGTTAAAAGAATAATTATTTGACTTTTTTTCTTGGTCGTCTTTCTTGTATACACCTCAGACCAGTCCCTTAGCAGTGAGGATACCAAAATGTATGCTGTGTTTTCAATGGAGCACATTAAACAGTGAAGCAGAAATGGTTTTAAGGTCAGGGTTAAAGAGCTTAACAGGACATGAAAGTGGCGAGAAGAATGCAAGGCGGCTGAGCTGTCAGTGCATGGATCCTCCATGGGCAGGCGTTATTCTGAGCTGGCCATCAAGGTTATGGGTTAAAAACAAGGGGTGCGTGACCTAGAGAGGAGATCACTGAGTGGAGAGTGAGATCGGACTAACATCAATACCAGCTTTCCCCCTATCAGTGGGCAGTTTTCATGTCACCTCGCCATGTTTCCACGTGACCTTCCTTTGTTTCTATAGCTAAAGCAAGTGCTTCTATATCTTTTTAAAAATATATATATATTTCATTAATTTTTTTACAGAGAAGAAGAGAGGGGGATAGAGAGTTAGAAACATTGATGAGAGAGAAATACCCATCAGTTGCTTCTTGCACACCTCCCACTGGGGATGTGCCTTGACCTTTCAGTCTGCAGTCAAGGTTCTATCCACTGAGCCAAACCAGTTTTGGCAGAAGCAAGTGCTTCTATATCTTGCAGGCACAACCTAGTCTCTTTATTTTCCATTTGTTCCCCTTAATGGCATTTTTATTCTTTGATCCACCTCTTCTGCTTTTTTGGTTTTTGAGTTCAGACAGTTTGAGAATCTGGTTTTCCTCTCCTTTTTGCTCTTATCCTCCCCATCTGGTCTTTAATGCCAATTTCAGTCAAGGGTCTTTCCATTTTTATACTGGGCTTGCCTTATTTTCCTTTTTTATTGAAAGGCTCCTTTAAAAATCCATGTTGGTGCTGTTGTTTACGTTTGTTGTTGTTGATTTTAACAACAAAACTTTACATCTCAGAGGGAGTGATGATAATAAAACTTCTAGAAGCAAATTCACTTCTTCAGCATGGAGTCATTGAACACCTACTCTATCTACTTCATGGTAGGGGAGGATCTGTAAAAAAGGTAAAGAAGGCAGTCCTTACCCTTAAGAAACTGATACATAACAAAACAACTCCCATAGAAAATAGAGAAGTGAGTGTGCTCACTGAATCCCGAAGGACCTGTGTAGCACGGCATGATGCTTTTCCTCTTCTTTCTTACCGCCATTCTGAAATAATGTACCTCGGCCCACATTCCCTCAGCTGAGGCACCACCCAGGAGAAGGGTAAAACGGGGGTCATCTGTCCCTTCAGCAGCCCACAGATACCTGGACTTCAAACACTTCCTGAGAAATGAAAATAGGAAATTCTAAAGCATGCTAAGTAATCCCCTCTCAAGACTCTTCTCAGTACTTTCACAAAGCCAAAGGACTCTTTGAAGTTATTGGAATTCAGTCCAGGAAAGAGACACACAAAATTTGAAATATTGAAACAAGTGAAATTTGACCACCTGGAACCTTCAATAGTAGACAAACTTTCTCTAATTCACATTGGAAAAAAACATCATTTTGAAGTAGTTTTCAGACAAGCATCATCTATACTCTTACTCATACCCTAAATCTTCTCCCTCTATGCATTTTTTTCCTTCAATCTTTCTCCTGAGCAAGTAGGTAATCACCTTAAGGCCCTCGATAGTATAGTTTCTCTCTTTATCTTATCCTATTTCAACCAATCACTAACTAATGCTGATTGGTCCTTACTAACGTCCACATCTACCCCCTCCTTTTAATTGCTTAATGTAGTTTCAATACAGGGCTATAACACAGTTTATCCATTGTTTTGTTGATGGCCATTTGAATTGTTTCAGTTCTGGGCTATTAATATGCATAAAAATACTTTTTGTAGACATATGATTTCACTTATCTTAGGCAAATACCTAGAAATGAAATTATTTGGTCATAAGATATTAGTATATTTTCCTTTATAAGAAACTGCCAGTTTCAAATAGGTTGTACCATTTTGTACTCCTAGCAGCAATGTATGAGAATTCTAGTTGGCCTGAAGTTGTGTTGTCAGGTTTTAAATTTAGGGCACTCTAGAAGTATAGTCATACTTCAATATTAATTTGCATTTTCCTGTTGACCAATAATGTGCAACTTTCAAGTGCTTATTGGCCATTTACTAGCATATATATCTTCCTTTGCCAACTGTGTAATTTGCATATTTGTTATTGAGAAGTTTTCTTATTATTGAATAGAAGGACTTTTTAATACACCCTGCATATGAGTCCTTTGTCACTTATTTATGTTGTATTTATTCCCATGCTTATATATTAATTATGTTACCAATGAGCTGAAGTTTACAATTTTGAGTAACAATGTATCATTTTTTTCTTTATGCTCAGTGATTTCAGGGAACGCTTTAACATTCACAGGGTTATAAATATATTCTCCCAAACATTATTCTAGAAATTTTATACATTCATCTTTTATTTCAGGTCCATGGCCCATCTTGAAGTAAATTTTTTTTTTCAAAGAACCAACTCTTGCTTTCATTGATCATTTATATTGATTTTTAGACTCTATGTTTTAAATTTCTATTCTGATTTTTATTATTTCCCTTTTTTCTACTGTTAGGGCTTTGTTGTTCCTTTTCTAGCTCCTTTGAGTATAAAGTTAGATTGTTTAATTGAGCTTGTTTCTTGAGACAGGCCTGTAATACTATTAATTTCCCTGTTAGGACATATTATGCTGTGTCCCATAGATTTAGGGTGTTGTGTTCACATTAATATTTGTTTTAAAGTATCTTTTGATTTCTTCCTTGATCTCAGTGTAACCTATTCATGGTTTAATAAGATGTTGTTAACAGGGTGTGTGTGTCCCCATCAGGGAGGTCATGCATCTGTGACATATACTGGCGTGTGCACTGCCTCTCTTTAGAGGTGCCTGTGTTTGCCCTCTGACCCTTTAGTAAACATCGACTTTGGAACATTTTCTGCGCCACAAGGATGCCAGCTTCCCTCTGGCCTTGGGCTGTGGGGTGCTGGAAAACAAATCAGTTTCACTAAAAGAGAGATGTTGACAGGAAGCCAGGAAGGCTGGTCAACAACCTTAATGGCTCTAACCACTCACCTTTTAGTTGAGACATTGTTATCTGAAGCAGCCTCCACTTCGTTTGTCCTGTATAAGTTCCTGTTATTTCTTGCCTAAGGGCTACATGTAAATTTCTGTTCATGTTGCCTTAGATGTTTTCCCCAAAGCCTCAATGAAGGGATGGCAGGGCCAGAGCAGGAGTAGTTCTCCCATTAGAGTTGGACTACCGCCTAGCCCTCCATATCGCCAAGTTGAATTTGTTCAAGTCTCAAGTCTCTTCATTTGTGTGCGCCCCTTCTCCAGAACCCGAACCCTGAATTGTAACTCTTTCCATGCGGGCCGTGAAAAAGAGATTCTTATACAGTGGGGAATGGTTTCCAGCTCCTGGTTCGTCTATCCAGCTTTTAGCATTTCTCTCCTTTTGGTTTGGGCACAGGAAGAGCCTGCCATTGCCTGACTGGCTTCCGGCCCTGGGGTCACACTTAGCACAGTGGTCTCTACCCGAGGTGATGAAACTAAAAGGGCTTCTTTTTTGTTTATATCTAATCTCTAATCCAACTGGGATTTCCCTTTCAAATAACAAAACATGCTATTTTAGATTTTAAAAATAAGCAAAAGTATATGAGCGGATGCAGAAAAGCACCTATGGTAAGATGCCATTTACAGGAAATGTCCAAAACAGGTAACAGAGCAGAGACAGAAGCAGCCCAGGGGTGTTCGGGGGGCAGAAGTGGGAGTGAGGACTCCGGCGCAGAGTTTCCTTTGGGGAAGATGGGACTTCCTGCAACTAGAGAGTGGTGGCGCTATCACAGCATCGGGAATATACATCCTGCTCAGGAATGGCACCATTTAAAATACAAACATTTACTTTTATTTAAGGAGTAAAATAAATCACACCATACACCACGAAAAAGGAAACCATAAAAATGGGAAGAAATAGAATGTCGAGGAAGAGGAGGGGTGGGACGAATTCTGGCGGGGAGGGGAACGCAGGTTCCCGGGCAGAGGAGGTAGGGTCTGAGACGGGTCAGGGTGTCCGGGCTCCAGAACGGCAGCTGAAGGGAGCTCAGGCGCCAGGGCTGGAGGGCCCCCCACGCCTTCCCTGCATCTGGCTCTTCCAGATGTTCGAGAAGCCTTGAAGCAGGGGTCTGCTGTAACTGAGGCCCCACCACGGCTGCCTGAAGATCCCTCCCAGAGCCTCGCAGAGGAGGAGCTGCCTCTGGGGAACGCCTCAGTGCCAGCCCGAGACCTGCGTGCTGAAGTGCTCGCCCTCTCCCATCAGAAGAACCCCCTCTTTGACCTTTCACTTTTATTTTCTTTCATTGTTATGTTTTCCTTTTTTCCATGGGATTATTTTTTTTTTAAATATTTTTTTATGATTTGGGTGTATGTTTTTGCGGGGGAAGATGGTTTACTTCCATCATTTTCTTTTTTCTGTTCTTAGCCTTCATTTGTCCGTGGTATAATTGTTTTTTAAGTAATAAAAAAGTTATTATTTGTGTTTTAAGTGGTGCCATCCCTGAACATGAAGTACATTCCCGCTGCTATGCAAGATCACCACAATCTAGTTGCGGAAAGTTCCATCACCCCCAAAGGAAACTGCACAAAGGCTACTCACTCCCCAATTCTCCTGCCTCTGGCAACCCAGGACTGCTTTCTGTCTCTGTTCTTTACCTGTTCTGGAAGTTTCCTATAAATGGACTCTTACAATAGATGCTTTTCTGTGTCTGCTCACCTACTTTTATTTGTTTTTTTATCTGAAATAGCATTTATTATTGGAAAGGGAAATCCCAGACTGATTAGAGATCAGATGTAAAAAAAAAAAAGCCCTTTTGGTAAGTGTGTGCACCATCTCGGGGTAGAGACCACTGTACTAAGTTTGACCCTTGGATCAGAAGCCAGTGAGGCAATAACCGGCGCTTCCTGTGCCAAAACAAAAATGAGAAAAATGCTAAAAGCTGGAGAGATAAACCAGAAGCTGGAAAGCATTCCTCACAACCCAAGGCCAGAGCGAGGTGCCACATCCCTGTGGTGCAGGAAACTCCCCAAAGTCAGTGTTTACTAAAGGGACAGAGGGCAAACGTGCACCTCTGAAAGGCAGTGCACTAGTACATGTCAGAGATGCCACATCTCCCCGATGGGGACACACGCACATTTTCAACATCTGCCTAAACAATGAACGGTTAACACAGATCAAGGAAGAAATCAAAAGACACCTTGAAACAAATATAAATCTGAACACCTCAACCCCAAATCTATGGGATACAGCAAAAGCCACCATAAGAAGGCAATTAATAGCATTATAGGCTGCCCAGCTAGCGTGGCTCAGTGCTTGAGTGTTGACCTATGAACTATGAGGTCACGGTTTGATTCTTGGTCAGGGCACATGCCTTGTTTGCAGGCTCGATCCCCAGGGTGGGGCACAAAGGAAGCAGCCAAACAATGATACTCTCTTATCATTGATGTTTCTTACCTCTGTCCCCCTCTCACATCCTCTCTGAAATCAATAAAAATATATTGAGAATAAATAAATAAATAAATAAAGCAATGCTTTAAAAAAGTTGTATTGCAGGCCTACCTCAAGAAACAAATAAAAGCTCAATTAAACAATCTAAATTCACACTCAAAGGAACTAGAAAAAGAACAACAAACAAAGCCTAATTAATTTTCTATATATACATATTTATCATTTTATCATTATATTGTTTGTTTTTGCCTTATTGCCCTAGCCATGGCCTTCAGCACACTGTTGAACAGCAGTGGTAGCAGTGGTTTGAGCAGTCTTCCTTGCCTTGTTCCCACAATCATAGGGAAAACAATCAGTCCCTTCACCATTCACTAGGTTATATCATAATAAGAAAGCCCCTACCACTCCTGCTTTGCTGAAATATTTTACCATAAATGTATATTGAATTTTATCTTTTTCCTGTAATTATTTTAGCTAATCATCAATTTTCTCCTTTATTTTGCTAATGTGATATATTATATTAATTGATTTTCAAATGTTAAAACAACCGTGTATTCATTTCTGACATAAATCCCACTTTGTCATATACTAGTATACTATTCAATTATAAATTTCCAGATTCCATTCCTAATACTTTATCAAGATATCGGCATATATGTTCATGTGTTCATGAATGATATTTGACTGTGACATCAAGATTAAGTTTTAAAGTTTCATGGAATATAAATTATTTATAGTATTTTCTAAATTTTAATGCCTATAAAATCTATAGTGATAGCCTCTTCTAAATTTCTGATATTAGTAACTTCTAATTTCTATTTTATTTTTCATCTTGGCTGGGACAAATCTTTTCAACTGGGGTTCCATGACAGAATTAAACTCTAATGCTTTATAGGCATCTATTATATGAAATGACATGATTTTTTTCTTAAGGATTTGAAATAGTATTCCCTATGTAGCTTCCTTGGAAGAGTAGAGAAAAGACAATCCAGTAACATTCTTTAAGTCTAATTTTCTTGCAAAAACCCAGTAAAGAAAGACCAATTCTCAACTTTATTTATCTTCTCTGGTAACAATTTTTTTTTTTTTTTATTCACCGATTTGTTTCTATTTTTCTCTTTTCCATTTTCTAGTTCATCAATTTCCACTTTATTATTTCCATCCTTCTACTTATATGGTGTAATTTGATCTTCCTTTTCTATCTTCCTAAGATACAGGCACAGATGGTTGATTTAAAACCATTCTTCTTTTTAATGTAAGCATTTGCCTCTATACATTTCTATTTAAACAATGTTTTATCTGCACCTCACAAACTTTGATACTTTATGCTTTTGTTATAATTTAGTAAAATATTTTCTAATTAACTTGTACATTTTTATTTGGTGCATGGATTATTTGAAGTGTGTTGCTTCATTTGCAAGTATTTGAGAATTATATGGCTATTTTATTATTGATTTTGAATTTAATTCTTTATGGACAGAGACTATACTGTATAAGTTTTAAATAATTTTGAATTCATAAATACTTTTTAATGGTTTAGCATATAGTCTCTCGATAAATATCCCATGCAATCTTAATAAGAAAGATTATTCTGCAATTATTAAATATACTATTCCATGATCATTCATAGGTAAATTTGACTGATAGTGTTTAAGTCTATATAACTTCATATTTTAGTTTGTCATATTAGAAGACAAACTAAAGAGAAAGAAGTGTTAAAATGTCTAACTCTGATTGTGGATTTGTTTATTTTTACTTTTAGTCCTATCAGGATTTGATTCTGTTCTAGATAAACTCATATTTAGTATTACAATGTTGTTTTAATGAATAATTAATAATTCAGAGTTCATATCATTATGAAATGGTCTTCTTTATCTCTGGTAATACTTTCTTTAAACTTTCGCCGAAACCAGTTTGGCTCAGTGGATAGAGCGTCAGCCTGCGGACTGAAAGGTCCTGGGTTCGATTCCGGTCAAGGGCATGTACCTTGGTTGCGGGCATATCCCCAGTAGGGGGTGTGCAAGAGGCAGCTGGTCGATGTTTCTCTCTCATCGACGTTTCTAGCTCTCTAAATCTCTCCCTTCCTCTCTGTACAAAATCAATAAAATATATTAAAATAAATAAATAAATAAAAATAAACTTTGAACTTACTTGTGTGTCATTGATGTACTTACTACATCTTTATTATGTTCAATGATTTTTTTTCTTTTAAACTATGTCAATTTAAAATGGAACCTATTGGAATGGCTAAATCTAATAAAAATAGTGACAGGATGAAATATTTGTAAGGGTCCAGAAAAACTGGGTCACTCATACATTGCTGTTGGGACTATAAAATGAGAAAGCCATGAAGAATAACAGTTTGGCAGTTTCTTAGAAAATGAAACATGCAACTGCCATGAAACCCAACAGTTGCACCATTGGGAATTTATGCTAGGAAAATGAAAATGTATGTCCACACACAAAAACCTGTAAACACATGGTCATAGCTGGTTGGTTTGTAACTGTCAAAAAGTGGAGACAACCTAGAGGTCCTTCAATGGATGACTGGTTAAACAAACTGATACATCTGTATCACGGAATATGACTCAGTAATAAAGAAGAGCAAATTGTCTATACATTCAACAACTTGAATGCATCTCGGGAAAATTATGTTGAGTGAAAAAAGCCAATACCAAAGGGTTGACTACTACATGACTCCATTTACTACATTCTTGCACTGACAAAATTATAAATAAAAAAAAAAAAAAAAAAAAGCACACACATTAGTGGTTCCCAGAGGTCAGCGATGGAGATTGAAGGGGATAGGGGGAAAAGAGTAATATGTCTGCTAATTTTATGATCTGTGCTATTTATGGTTCTGTTGCTCCTGACTCATTTTTCTCCTCATCATGTGGTCCATTGCCCTATTTCCTCATTGTCTTCATATACATTAGCATATACTCGACTGAGGATATATTGTTTTATAGGTCTACATTTGTTGCCTTTCTTTAAAGACTGTTGTGCTTTGTTCTGACAAGCAACTTATTGATAAGTCTGCTTTACTGCCCCAATGCTTAATTTTAAGCTTTAAAATAATGGGTCTAGAAGAACCTTACCTATATGTTGTATCTTTTCTGTAAATTCCCAGGGTGTTTATATGGTCCCTCCACTTCAGATGATTATAACTCTGTTTCTCCGCACTATGCAACCCCCATGATTCTGATTGGCTCACAGTTAGCCAATAGCTATTCTCTGCCTAATCTCACTGAATCCTGATCTGTGTAAGCACAGATTCCTATTCATCCCAAAGCTCAAGTGGCCCTTGATGCAGCTTTCTGAAACTGTCTTATCTGGGCATCTGTCTTCTCTCACTACATCCTTCAGCCTCAACTCTAATCTCTCTTGCCTCTACCCAGTGAGACCACTTCTTAAACAAACAAGCAAACAAATAAACAAACACTTAAAAAAGAAACAAAAACCAACAACCCTGGGCTCCTTGTTTTGAATGAGGCTCACTTTCCTGTGCTGAAATTTGGACAGCGGCCCCAGGAGAAGGGCTGTAGTGAAACATGTTTTCCTTAGCTCAGGAATCATAGCCATTTATTGTCCAATGTCTGAAGAAAGTTGCTTCATATATTGTGTCTAGTTTTATAGTTCCTTAGAGCAAAAAGGTTAAAGCCTACAGCCATTTCTCCATAATGGCTCGTACTGTAGCAACACTTAAATATGATGCTTTATTTTGTCTTCACAATAACTTCACGAAATAAACACTCTTAAACCATTATCTGCCTAAGAAGACCAAGCTTAGGTAAGTTATCAACACTTTCTGTTACCTTGTAAACTCATCAAGGGTGGAAACAAATTTTATTTTTTCTGTTGTTCATTGCATTTATTTGTCCAGTATTTTGTACACAGCAGATACTCAATAAATTACTGTTTTGGTAGGTGCTATTTTCAATATCTACACTAATAAAAGAATAAGATGCAAATTGACCATACCTTCACAATGCCCACCAGCCAATCAGGAGTGCATATGCAAATTAACACAACAAAGATAGTGGGTTAATTTGCATACACAGGCACTGAGCAGCTGGGGGTGGTTTAGGATGCAGGCATTCCACCCCAGCCCCAGCTGCTCCTCTGGGTAATGTGGGAAGGCAGAAAGGCAGCTCCAGGCCTGAGCAAAAAGGGCTCTGGCCAGAGGAAAGGCAGTGCCTGCAGCCAGAGGAAGGAAGGCCCATTCTTGTAGGAATCTTCGTGCATTGGGGCTCTAGTTATACACATAAAAAGCTAAATCTCAGAGAAGACAATTGGGGAAAGGGGACAACACTAATATTGCTTAAGTGCTGAGATTTTCAAATTAAAGATCACAGACCAAAACTGGCCCACTTGTCTTTTATTTTACTTTATTGAATTACTAGAGGCCCTTTGCAGGAAGATTCTTGCAATAGGGCTTCCTGCTGTGGTCTCTGCTGTCCTGCCTGCTTCCCTTCCTTCTCTGCAGCCCTGCCAGTTTCTCTCCCTTCTATCCCGCCCCTTCTGCTTCTCTTCCTCGCTTGCTTCTCTGCAGCTTCGCTCCCTTCTGCAGTGCTTGGCTTCTTTCTATGCTGCCTTCAATCTTCACTCTGGGCTGGATATGCAAATTAACCACCATCTTGGTTGGGTTGATTTGCATACTCACCCTGATTGGCTGGTGGGCGTGGCTTGTGGGTGTAGCTAAGGTACCGCCAATTTGCATATTTATCTTTTATTAGAGAGGATACTTGACATACACTATTATATTAGTTTCAGGTGTACAAAACAGTGATTCAACATCTATATACCTTACAAAGTGATCACAACAACATGTCTAGTAGTTGTCACTGTGCAGTTATATTATTTGAATATATTTCCTATGCTGTATATTACATCCCTGTGACTTATTTACTTTAAAAACTTGAAGTTTGTACCTTTTAAGCCCCTTCACCTTTTGTCCTACTCCCTCACCTTCTTTTTGACAACCAACCATCAGTTTTTTTCTGTGTCCATAAGCCTGCTTGTTTGTTCTATTCTTTCGATTCCACATATAAGTGAAATCACATGGTAGTTGTCTTTGTCTGACTTCTTTTAGCAGAATACCTTGTTGGTCCATCCATGTTGTTGTACTCACTTGCTTTTAAAAATAAAGTTTTATTGGAACTTAGCCATACTCATTCCTTTATATATCATCTCTGGCTGCTTCAAGCTATTAAGTTAGGCCTGCCAAGCCCAAGATATTTACTATCTGGCCCTGGACAGAAGTTTGTCAACCCCCTGATTTAGTATATGTTATATACCACGCAATATATTCTGTTACATACTTTTCCCCTCATAAAATTTCACAGCCACAATGTGAGGCAATAAATAATGCCATTTCTGGATGTGAGCTCTGAGATCCAGAGAGGTAGCTTGTCCCACGCTCCTAAATGGCAGAGCACAGATTTGCATTCTGATTTGTCACAGTGACACCTATGCTCTTCTTACTCCCAGCAGTCAGACAACCTCAAGAAGACATGGAAGGACCTTTTTAGTGATTTGAACATCATTACATATAGGCAAGTGAAACTAAAGCAAAAGTTAGCTGAAGAGTAGACTTCAGACCTTACAATAAGAATAGTTTTTGGGTTTGGGGAAAAAAAGAATAGTTTATTCCTTTACTATTACTATACCCTGTCCTGATTAAGATTTATATATGTGTGGTGTGCAATATATATGGCTATATACAGGGTGTGCTCCAAAATCGTATACACACTTTCAGCTGATACCTCAATTTTAAAAATGAAATGTATTTCAATAAACACTGACTTTATAATTATTCATTATATATATATATATATGTTTGGGACACTCTATGCATATACACATACCTATATACATACATGTGTATAAATATATACACCTAATTGTGTACATTGTATGTGTGTGTGTGTATGTTATTTATTTCTCACAGACATTCTAAATATATTTTTATTGATTTCAGAGAGGAAGGGTGAGAGAGAGAGATCAAAACACCAATGATGAAGGAGAATCACTGATTGACTGCCTCCTGCATGACTGCCCCAGTGGGTCAAGGCAGCAACCCAGGCATGTGCCCTGACTGGGGGAAATTGAATCATGATCTTCTGATTCATAGGTTGATGCCACCTGAGTGCTCATAGACATTCTGTGAAGATATTTTGATTTATTTCTCATAGATAGTCTATGAAGATATTTATAAAGGTATAGAAAGAAATGCTTAGAAAGATGTATTACTAAATAGTTATAAATCAAGGACTCAACCTGGTTTTCCTAACTCACTTTCTCTCTGTACCTTCTCTCCATCCTTTCTAAACTCTGCTACGTTTCCACACCTCTAGCCACTGTCTAGGGAGGAAGGATGCATGTCCCGGGTCCTCATGGTCACACTAAGTCTTAAGGGCCCACATGCCAACAGCTCTTCTGGGCCTCCTTGGAACGCTCCCAACCTCACTTCCAGCCCTGTCAAGATGTGATGCTTCGCTTCCCTCTCCTTTTTCTTTAAGTTCTTTAAGCTCTGAAGCACCATCATTTAATTTTAAATCACCTTCTGATTTTCCACATGGGCTGAGAATGAAAGTAGTCTGGGGGAAAATGGCAGCAACAATAAATGAGAGGGAAGCATTTGTGAAAGCGTTTTCCTCTTTTCAAGAAGAGCTGTAATAGGGTTTGTATCAACAGGACTCCTTCCCTCAGCTGTAACAAAGTTCGAGAAAGTGTTGGTGTTATAAATTGAGAGGACAGGACATGACTGTGTTGACCCAGGCTTTTAAACGGGATTGGTATTACAGGTTTCCTGCATAGAAACCAGTGCAGGGATGTTTCTAAAGCAATTATATCTTTGCCAGTAGTCCTTTCCTCCCTCCTTATGCCTGCAGGTGATCCAAAGTTCTTCGATCTCCTGGCGTCTTCTGTGCGTGCTGCCCTTCTAAAGCTCAGCAACTCTCCCTGGTGCCCAAGATCAAATCATCCAGGGGGCAGAGTTAGGGACACAACTTGCCATTTACGAAATTGGGTTTTCTGATAACTGGGAAGAGCTCTCATAGCAGACAGACCAAGAGATGCTATACAGGCAGAGAAAGATAACAGAGTATGGTGACATATAAGATGCTATGTTGACAGGCAATTTTGGGGAGCATTTTTGTTCATGAAAAGATTGATACAGGACACAGTTGCCCCTCGTGGACACGCTGAATAGGTTGTATTATTTTTAGAAACACT
Source organism: Pipistrellus hanaki (assembly GCF_964339955.1). Lineage (NCBI taxonomy): Eukaryota > Metazoa > Chordata > Mammalia > Chiroptera > Vespertilionidae > Pipistrellus > Pipistrellus hanaki. Next base: position 57,815,195 of record NC_140513.1, on the reverse strand, counting down.
CCAAAGATAAGATATGGCAGTAGAGTAAGTGTGTCAAACCTGAATACAAATGTGACTTGTACATCCAGCCAGAAAACTCCCGGTGTTTTAGGATTGATTGTGCAGTTATTTCTCCAGTAACAGGCACACACATCCCATTCCAAAGGGAGCAGGGGTGAGCCTGCCAGTCAGGGGGAGAGCAGAGGGTGAGGAGTTGAAAAATTACAGCAAAGGAGGCGTAGACCACTAAGTAGGACAACAGTCCTACAAGATCTAAGAAGCGGGCCACCATATCAACTACCGTATTTTCCGGCGTATAAGACGACCCCCTAATTTTACAGTTAAAACATAGGTTTAGGCCTATATTCGCTGTATAAGACTACCCCCCCACTTCCGTGGCAACACCAGTTCTTTTTTAATAGACCACCTCTCTAATTCAGCCAATCCAAGCAGGCTTTTTATGCATGCAAATTATACATGTTCTATATCCGAAGCTACACTGTGTTCTAGTAAAAAGCCTGCTCAGATTGGCCAGAGTCAGAGAGGCGGTCTATTAAAAAAAGAATTGGTGTTGCCTCGGAAGTGGGGGGTAGTCTTATACAGCGAATATAGGCCTAAACCTATGCTTTAACTGTAAAAATTAGGGTGTCGTCTTATACGCCGG